>NC_092776.1:63360314-63960314 GCF_047496795.1 Chiloscyllium punctatum | reverse complement strand
GGCCCTCATTGTTGGTTCCACAGGTTGGAGCAATCTGAAGCCCACATTGTTGGTTCCACAGGTTGGAGCAATCTGAAGCCCACATTGTTGGTTCCACCGGTTGGAGCAATCTGAAGCCCACATTGTTGGTTCCACAGGTTGGAGCAATCTGAAGCCCACATTGTTGGTTCCACAGGTTGGAGCAATCTGAAGCCCACATTGTTGGTTCCACAGGTTGGAGCAATCTGAAGCCCACATTGTTGGTTCCACAGGTTGGAGCAATCTGAAGCCCACATTGTTGGTTCCACAGGTTGGAGCAATCTGAAGCCCACATTGTTGGTTCCACAGGTTGGAGCAATCTGAAGCCCTCATTGTTGGTTCCACAGGTTGGAGCAATCTGAAGCCCACCTATCCTACTCTATTCCATTTTCATCCATATGCCTGTCTAATGACCATTTAAATGCACTTAATGTTGGTGAGTTGACTAATGTTGCAGGGAGTGCGGTCCACGTCCCTACTACTCTGAGTAAAGAAACTACTTCTGACATCTGTCCTATACCTGTCACCTCTCAATTTAAAACTATGTTCTCTCGTGCTAACCATCACTATTAGCGGCTCTCACTGTTCACCCTATCTAACCCTCTGATTATCTTATATGTCTCAATTAATTCACCTGTCAGCCACCTTCTCTCTAATGAAAACAGCCTCAAGTCCCTCAGCCTTCCCTCATAAGACCTTCCCTCCATACCAGTTAACATCCTAGTAAATCTCCTCTGAATCTTCTCTAAAGCTACTCAGCTTTCCTATAATGCGGTGACCAGAATTGTATGCAATACTGCAATGCAGCCACACCAGAGTTTTGTACAGCTGCAGCACGATCTCGTAGCACTGAAACTCAATCCCTCTACCATACGCCGCCTTAACAACCCTATCCACCTGACTGGCAACTTTCAGGGATCTATGTACATGGACACCGAGATATCTCTGCTCATCTAGACTACCAAGAACCTTAGCATTAGCCCAGTATTCTCTATCCCTGTTGCACCTTCCAAACTGAATCACCTCACACGTTTCCGCATTAAACTCCATTTGCCACCTGTTAGCCCAGCTCTGCAGCTTATCTATGTTTCTTTGTAATCTGCAACATCCTTCAGCACTATCCACAACTCCACCGACCTTAGTGTCATCCGCAAATTTACTAACTCATCCTTCTACGCCCTCATCCAGGTCATTTATAAAAATGACAAACAGCAGTGACCCCAAAAAGGGTGGTTAAACATATAACTGAGTGTTCAGGACTGGCATGTACCAATAAAGAGGAAGGACAAGAACAGCAAGGTAAGGTAACCTTGGATGATGAGTGACTATGTAAATTTAGTCGAAAGGAAAAAAGTAACATACGTAAGGTTTAGGAAGCTAAAATCGGGCAGTACCTGTGAGGAATATAAAGAAAGGATATAACTCGAACAGGGAATTAGAACAGCAAGAAGGGGCCATGGCAAGTGGGGTTAAAGAGAATCCTAGGGCATTCTATACATACATTTCAAAAGAAGAGGATAACTAGGGAGAAGAGCAGGATCACTCACGGATAAAGAAGGGAGCTTTTGCTTGGAGGCAGACAATGTGGGTGAGTTCCTAAATGATTACTTTGCGCTGGTATTCACACAGGAGAAGGATGCAGAGGATAGTGAGATTTGTGTGGAGCATGCTAATATGCTTGGGCTTTTTGAGACCAAGAAAGTAGTGATGTTGGGTCTCTTGAAGAGCATTAAGGTGAATAAGTCCCCAGGACCCAATGGGATCTAGCCCAGGTTATTGAGGGAGAGAAAAGAGGAGATTGCTGGGGCTTTGACCAAGATCTTTGCATCTTCGCTAGCCACTTGAGAGGCCCTAGAGGACTGGTGAGCAGCTAATGTTAAAAACTGATGAACTATGGATGCTGTAAATCAGAAACAAAAACAAATTACTGGAAAAACTCAGCAGGTCTGGCAGCATTTGTCAAAGCAAAGATTGAGAGCCTAGATGTTATGTTAGTGCTGTACGGAACCTTGGTTATGCTGTAGCTGGAGTACTGTGTGACATTCTAGTCACCGCACTGTAAAGATGTGGTTGCTTTGGAAAGAGTGAACAGGAGGTTCCCTAGGATGTTGCCTGACATGGAGCATTTCAGCGATGAAGAAAGGCTGGATAAGCTTGGGTTGTTTTCTTTGAAGCAGAGAAAGTTGAAGGGTCGTAGCGTGATAGAGGTGTATAAGTCCCCTGAGACAATAGTTGAAGTCTTTTTTTAAAAAAATGTGGATTACATTCAAGGCAATGGAACCAGTGTTGGAAAGCAGGACTAGTGTAGGCTTAGCATGGTTTTGGTGATCCACGCTCGATCCTGTATTAATTAGGTTAGCAGAGCAGAGATAAACAAAGTTAAGTTACATTAAAAATTGTTAATTGTTTAAGTTATGAACTTGGTGTACAAGATCTGTTATTTGTGAAGTTTGATTAGGAATAATTGGGCAGTTTGGAGGGTAATTGAATGTTTTAATTTCACAGTGTTGCGAATCCATTGATAGTGAGGTGGATTTGGTTTGGCTTGCTATCCTTATGTCATAACAGGTGGTGAGACAGGGTAGGGAGGGTAGATTTTGGTGAGACTGAGGGAGCAGGGTGAGATGGGGTATGGAGGAGTAGGATTGGGTGAGACTGAGAGTTGTAAGGATCTGAGAACCAAATTCTGTTTACATTCAAATTCCTGATTTAACGATGTCACAAAGGATGACTCAGAATGAACCAAGCTCCTATCAATACCTAAAGTTAATCTGACAAATGTCCCTGGGCACCCAATGACTCTCTCCTGACTCCTACTGGAAGCAGAGGAATCTGCAGGACATGGAAATTACTGCACAGTCAAAACTTGCTGAAAAAGAGCCCATTTTTGTCCAGGACCCAGAGGAGCTGCAGATAATGCGGTATTTCAGGGACTAGGGCAAGGTCCTGGGGAAGGCGGTGCAACAGCTGGTGAATGCTGATTCTCACCCTGGGGTTGCTAGCCATGGTCAGTACACTGATTGGGCTAAATGCAGACTGTAGAATAAACTTAGTCCTGCAGGCCTAGTCTGAATGTTGCACTGAGTATTCTAAAGCTCAGCTTAAACTTATAGGCTGTCTGTGTTTTCTTGAGCAGCAGCTTTACATGGAAGGGCGTTTGTGCCTCGCTGCCGCCAATGTAATCATCAACCAGGCAGGTGGAACATCCTCAGAATCTCCTGCCGAGGAAAGTAAGTTTCATTATCCAGTAATGGTTTCATATTATTGACAAGAATGCATATGAGCAATGTTCAGAGCCTTTGAAACTTCAACTATGAAAGTGTTTTTCCAGTTGTGTGCTGTGTCCTCTGTGCACGGACTCTGCCCAATCCTCGATCCTTATCCCATTTTCACAGTTTCTGTGAGAATACTTCATTTTTGCAATGTCCCAGAGCTACTTGTAGTGACTCATGCCTTTTTAATCTCAAATTATCCAAAACTGTTTAGAGATCACTTCCTCCAGTCTTTACTTGATGGGTGACTTGCAGGATGGATGATACTCCACAACCACCTGATGAAGGAGCAGCGCTCGGAAAGCGCTGTAGTAAACTGTAGAAATCCAGTAAACTTTTGGATTATAACCTGGTGTTGTGATTTTTAACCTTGCAGGTTGGAGTCATTGAGAAACGCTAAACATGTCATTTATCTGCACATAGGTGAAGAGGAGAGAGACCATCGTGACCAGCTCCAGCAGAAGAGAGCAGAAATAGCCCGGTGTTGGATAAAGTATTGTCTCAATCTGCTGCAGGACTCGCGCAAGCTGCTCGAGGTACCTGCAATGGGAAGATTTAGTAACTAAAACTTTGTGTTTCTCTGTTACAGAGAAAAACCTGTGATCTTAGTGATAGGGCCTTAAACTTCTATAAGATGAGCTGGAGAGTGTAAGAGGAGAGCATTCCTTTGACTTCCCTGAAAAAATGGCTAAGAATTGGGGAAAATTCGCACAGTATTCCTGCAGGATAAAGACATTGCATCTGGAGATTTCAGATGGGATGGTGATGTTCTACAGCATGTTAATATTAGTAAGGAAGAAGTATTCGATGTTTTAGCAAGCATAAAAGTGCATAAATCCCCAGGGCCTGATGAGATGTATCCCAGGCTGCAATGGGAGACAAGGAAGATTGCTGGGGCGCTGGTGGAGATATTTAATACTTTGGCCATTGATGAAGTGCCAGATGATTTGAAGATAGTTAATTTGGTTCCTTTGTTCAAGAAAGGATGGACCAGGTAATTACTGGTCAGTTAGTCAGCGAAATGGATTGGGATCATCAGGAAGAGTTGAAAATCCAATTGAAGAAGGAAGAGGAGGAGAAGGACCAGAGGAGGAAGATTTGGATCCATTTGAAACATTTGATCTGATCCAGTCTGTTGAGGAGAAGGTGAGCTGCATTTACCTTGTAGACTTCAGCAAAGCTTACGTAGGAGCCAAAGAATTCCTTCAGCTCGATGACCACAAATGTGATGGAACATTGAGGTAGATTAGGATCACAGTTTATTATTCAAGGCCCTAGCATTTTTTGAAGAGGACCAAGAGAGGCATTGTCAGGTGCATAAGAAGCGCATTGACCTGCCAGAAACACTGGTTGGCCAGTTAGTCTGACGTCAGTGGTAGGGAAATTATTGAAAAAAATTTGAGGGGCTGGATTAATCAACACTTGGAAAGAGATAGTCAGCACAGATTTCTTTGAGGGCGAGGCTGTCTAATTGATTTAATTAATTAAGTTTATTGAAAAGATGACTAAGTATATTGATGAGGGTAGTTTATTTTTTATTTGTCTATGAGCTGAGGGCATCACTGGCTGACCAACATTTATTGCCCATCCCTAATTGCCCCAAGGGCAGTTGAGAGTGTCACATGTAGGCCAGACTAGGGATGGATAGGAGTTTCCTTCCCTAAAAGGCAGTAGTGAACCAGATGGGTTTTTCCTGACAATCTATTCATTGTCATCATTAGACTCTGAATTCTAGATTTTTAAAAGTTGAATTCAAATTCCACCATCTGCCTTGGTGGGATTCGAACCCAGAACATTATCTGGGTCTCTGGATTAACAGTTCAGTGATAAGCCACTAGGCCATCAACTCCTCCCAGTTGTGGTTTATATGGATTTCAGTGAGGCCTTTGACGAGATCTCACTTTGTTCCAACGGCTCATGGAATCCAAGACAAAATGGCAGCCTGCATCTAGAATTGGTTTGCAAAGGAACATAGAATAGCACAGCAAAGGAACAAACCCTTCAATCCACGATATTGTGCCAAACATGATGCTAAAGTAAACTAATACCTTCTGCCTGCCTATCCCTCGATTCCTTGCATATTCATGTGCTTATCAAAAAGTCCATGAAACACCCTATCATATCTGCCTCCACCACCACCCCTGGCAGAGCATTCCAGACTCCTACCATTGTCTGTATTTAAAAGAATACTTGCCTCTTACATCTCCTTTGAACTTTCCCCCGTCACCTTAAATGTGCTGCATATTTCGACTCTGACTATCAACCATGTCTATGCATTTCGTAATTTTGTAGACTTAGAACATAGAACATAGAACATAGAACATAGAACAATACAGCACAGAACAGGCCCTTCGGCCCACGATGTTGTGCCGAACTTCTATCCTAGATTAAGCACCCATCCATGTACCTATCCAAATGCCGCTTAAAGGTCGCCAATGAATCTGACTCTACCACTCCCACGGGCAGCGCATTCCATGCCCCCACCACTCTCTGGGTGAAGAACCCACCCCTGACATCTCCCCTATACCTTCCACCCTTCACCTTAAATTTATGTCCCCTTGTAACACTCTGTTGTACCCGGGGAAAAAGTTTCTGACTGTCTACTCTATCTATTTGACTGTCTACTCTATCTATTTCTGTCAAGTCTGCCACTCCATAGAAAACAACTCAAGTATTTCTAGTTTCCCTTATAGCTCAGACCCTCTAATCCATGCACTATCCTGGTAAACCTCTTCTGCACCCTCTTCAAAGCCTCCACATCCTTCCTGTAATGTGGTAGTTAGAATTGAATGGAATACTCAGTGCGGCCTAATCAAAATCTTATAAAGCTGCAACATGACTTCCTGACTCTTGTTCTCTATTACTGGATTAGTGGTGCTGGAAGAGCACAGCAGTTCAGGCAGCATCCACGTTTTTACCTCTTGTTTTCTATTCCCCACCGATAAGGGCAAAGATGCCATAAGCCACCTTAACCAATATTTTGTGGCCACTTTCAGGGAGCTATGGACTTGAACCCCAAGGTACATCAATGTTGTTCAGGGTCCTCCCATTAACGGCATACTTTTCCTTAACATTTGCTGTGCCAAAGTGCAGCACCTCTCCTTTACCCAGATTAAGCTCCATCTACCATTTATCTGCCAATACCTGCAACTGATATGTATCCTGCTCTGTCCTTTGACAACCTTCAACACTATTCACACCTCCATTGATATTTGTGTCATATGCAAATTTACTAACCCAGCCATCTACAGTTTCATCTAAGTCATTTATACATGGTCCTAGTCAGCATTAGTCACGGACCTCCAGCTTGAAAAACACGCTACCACTACACTCTGCCTTCTGTGGGCAAACCAATTCTGAACCCGAGCGATCAGGTCACCATGGATCATTTGCACCTTAATCATCTGGATGAGCCTACCATGAGGGACCTCTTCGAAAGCCTTACTAAAATCTGTGTAGACAACATCCCCTGCTCCACCCTCATTGATCAACTTTGTCACCTTGAAAAGTTCAATCGAGTCAGTAAGATATGACCTGTCCCGCAGAAAGCCATGCTGACTGTCCCAAATGTGTGTAAATCCTGTACCTAAATCCTGTTTCCAACAGCTTCCCAACCACCCATGTGAGACTCACAGGCCTGTAGTTTCCTGGATTATCCCTCTTCCCTTTTTTGAACAGATGAACAACACTAGCCACTCGCCAGTCCTCTGGGATCTCTCCAATGGCTAGCGAGGATACAAAGATCTTGCTCAAAAACCCAGCAATTTCCTCTCTTGCCTCTTGCAATAACCTGAGATAGATACCATCAGGTAGAAACAAAATACTGCAGAAATATTGGCTTGCTGTCTCTCCATAGATACCATTGGGCCTTGGGGACTAGGATTAAGGAATGTTTTTCTTGATTGGAAACCTATGACCAGCGGTGTAGCACAGAATTTAGTGCTGAAACCCTTGCAGTTTGCTATGTACATTAATGACTTCAATGTTAAGACAGCAGGTATAATTAGGAAGTTAGCAATTGACACAAAAATTGGTGGCTCTGGTTGTGTTGATACAGAGGAGGTTGGTCTCAGACTACACTTTGATATTGATCAGCTGATAAACTAAGCAGAACAATAACAGGTGGAATTTTAACCCTGAGAAGCATGAGGTGATACATTTTGGAAGTCTAGTAGAGAAGGATTTACTCAGTGAATGAAGGACCCCAGGGAATACTGGGGAGCAAAGGGACCTTGCCGTACAAACGCATAGATCCCTGACGTGTCAGTATGTGTAGACAGGGTAATGAAGAAGACATACAGTGTGGATTCTGAGTAATCCAAGATGGAGGATGGAAAAAAAATTGTGGCTGTAAGAGCTGCTCCTTTTTTTTGAGGTATTTTAGGTGTTGGAGGTGACTTCCTTGAATTTCATGAGCAGCAATTACTTTTTGATATGCTGTTGCATTGTTTTCGAATTTTGGGGGGAGAAAAGATGACAACAGCAGTAATTTAAAAAGGATGAAGACAGACAAAGGCAGCGACCACATGTTCAGAAAAAGAAACCTACACTGCTGTTTGACACAGCAGTGAATCTGCACAGTTATTGCTTTTGCTGTTTGAGTTCAAGTATCTCTGGGCATCAGCGCTTCTAGGAAAAATTAACAAACAGCGAAATTCAGAGCTAACCTTAGAGGAACCTGTGTGGGAAAGCTCACAGCACATGACCGGGTAAGTACATAGCTTTAAGTGTAACCTTCCTGTAAACCTATGATAATGAGAAGAGTGGGTTCTTTCTCGATGAGATCTGTCTCTTAGTTAAATTTTAAAAATATAAACCTTAAGTACAAAGTTAGCCTGGAGCAGTGTTTTTAAGAGTACATTTTGGGAATTTTGTATCATCTGTGAATTGTGAAGGAGTGAAGAAGGCCTTTTGTAAAATGATGTGGTCTTCCTGTTGGATGTGGGAGTTTAGGGAGAGGTTCCATGTTACTGATGATTATGTCTGCAGGAAGTGTCTTTGTTTGCAAATCCTGTCAGATCATATGCATTGGTTGGAGCGACAGTTGGAGGCAATAAGGAATTTAAAGGAGCTGGGGGTACTGGATGTAAGTTTGTTCACTGAGCTGGAAGGTTCGTTTTCAGACGGTTTGTCACCATACTAGGTAACATTCACCATCAAACCAGCAGATAAAGGGGGTGCAGTGGTAGTTTGGCTCACTGACCTCTACACCGCTGAAGCCAGACGCCAACTCGAAGATACCTCCTACCGCCCCCTCGAAAATGACCCCACCCCCCCCCATCTCCAAACCATTATCTCCCAGACCATAGAGAACCTCATCACCTCAGAAGATCTCACACCCACAGCTTCCAACCTCACAGTCCGGGAACCCCGCACCGCCCCGTTCTACCTCCTTCCCAAGATCCACAAGCCTGACCACTCTGGCCGACCCATTGTCTCAGCATGCTCCTGCCCCACTGAACTCATCTTCACCTACCTCGACACTGTCCTATCCCCCCCCCCCCCAGACCAGGAACTCCCCACATACTTTCGAGGCACCACCCACCCACCCATGCCCTCCACCTCCTCAAAGACTTCCGTTTCCCCGGCCCCCAACGCCTCATCTTCACCATGGATATCCAATCCTTCTACACCTCCATCTGCCATGACCAGGGCCTCCAAGCCCTCTGTTTCTTCCTCTCCCGACGTCCACAGCAGTACACTTCCACTGACACATTCGTTTGGCTGAACTGGTCCTCATCCTTAACAATTTTTCATTCAAATCCTCCCACTTCCTCCAGACCAAAGGGGTAGCCATGGGCACCTGTATGGGCCTCAGCTATGCCTGTCTGTTTGTTGGCTACGTAGAACAGTCTATCTTTGGTAATTATACTGGCACCTTTCCCCACCTCTTCCTCTGCTACATTGGTGACTGCATCGGCGCCACCCCGTGCTCCCACGAGGAGGTTGAGCAATTCATCAACTTCACCAACACATTCCACCTGGACCATCTCTGCCACCTCCCTCCCTATCCTGGATCTCTCCATCTCTATTAATGACGACTGACTTGACACTGACATTTTTTACAAACCCAACGACTCCCACAGCTACCTGGATTACACCTCTTCCCACCCTACCTCCTGCAAAAATGCTATCCCGTATTCCCAATTCCTCCGCCTCTGCCGTATCTGCTCCCAGGAGGACCGGTTCCACCACAGAACACACCAGATGACCTCCTCCTTTAGAGACTGCAATTTCCCTTCCCACGTGGTTAAAGGTGTCCTCTAATGCATCTCGTCCACACCCTGCACCTCCACCCTCAAACCCCACCCCTCCAACTGTAACAAGGACAGAACCCCTCTGGTGCTCACCTTCTACCCTACCAACCTTCGCATAAACCGCATCATCCACCGTCATTTCTGCCACCTACAAACAGACCCCACCACCAGGGATATATTTCCCTCCCCACCCCTTTCTGCTTTCTGCAAAGACTGTTCCCTCCGTGACCACCTGGTCAGGTCCACGCCCCCCAACAACTCACCCTCCCGTCCTGGCACCTTCCCCTGCCACCGCAGGAATTGCAAAACCTGCGCCCACACCACCTCCTTCACCTCCATCCAAGGCCCTAAAGGAGCCTTCCACATCCATCACAGTTTTACCTGCACATCCACCAATGTTTTTTATTGTATCCGTTGCTCCCGATGTGGTCTTCTCTACATTGGGGCGACTGGACGCCTCCTAGCAGAGTGCTTTAGGGAACATCTCCAGGACACCCACACCAATCAATCCCACCGCCCTGTGGCCCAACCTTTCAACTTCCCCTTCCCACTCTGCCGAGGACATGCAGGTCCTGTGCCAATGCCACCGCCGCTCCCTCACCACCCAACGTCTGGAGGAAGAACGCCTCATCTTCTGCCTCGGAACAGGGCATCAATGCGGACTTCACCAGTTTCCTCATTCCCCCCCCCCCCACACCATACCCCAGTTCCAACCTTCCAGCTCAGCACCGTCCCCATGACATGTCCTACCTGCCTATCTTCCTTTCCACCTATCCACTCCTCCCTCCTCTCTGACCAATCACCTTGATCCCCAACTCCATTTCACCCATTGTACTCTTTGCTTCCTTCCCCCACCCTCCTCTCTGACCTATTACCTCTATCCCCACCCCCATTCACCTATTGTACTCTATGCTACTTTCTCTCTCCCCCCATTTATCTCACCACCCTACCTGTATTCCTGATGAAGGTTTTGTGCCCGAAACGTCGATTTTCCTGTTCCTTGGATGCTGCCTGACCGGCTGTGCTTTTCCAGCACCACTCTAATCCAGACTCAGGTTTCCAGCATCTGCAGTCCTCATTCTTACCAACATTATCAGTGAGCCTCCGGTGAAGCACTGGTGTTAGTGACACGCTTTCTATTTGTGTTTAGGTTTTCTTGGTTGGTGATGTAATTTCTTGTGGTGATGTAATTTCCTGCTCTTTTTCTCAGAGGAGGTTAGATGGGATTCAAATCAATGTGTTTGTTGATAGCGTTCCGGTTGTCACTTTCAATAACACAACCTACAGACAAACCAATGAAACACTCATGGGATCTCTGATATCAGGGTTCTTAGCAGAGGCAGTAATGCAGAGACTCGAACAAACAACTGCCAACCATTCAACCCTAACTTTGGGTCCACTACATGGCTGACACCTTCGTCAACACTAAACTAAACAATTAAAATGAAGCCTTTAAGACCATCAATATCCTTACTGGCATAAAATTCACAAGAGGAGGAAAACCACAACAAACTGCCATTCCTGAATGTCACAGGAGAGCGAACAGCCAGCATCTGCAGGAAAACAACACATACAAAACTGCAGAAGCAATCATCCTAACACCCTCAAACAAAGCTGCATTAGAGCATTATTTCAGTGAGTCACCAGACACTGCAGCACAGAGGAACTACGAAGAGCAGAGGAAATCCACCTATACAGCGATTTCAAAAAGATCAGGTACCCAATGAACACAGTCTGCCCACTTCTCAGCAACAAACCCAAACAAACAGATAAAACTTGTCCAGAAACCCTAGTCAGTCTCCCCTGCTTCAAAGACATCTTGGAAATGACTGCCAGACTACTCAGACCACTTGGCATCATGGTAGGCCACAAACCCACCAACACATTAAAACAGTAGCTACTGAACTTGAAAGACTCTATACAGACAGCAAGCAAAACTAAGGGGAATGTAGCAGAAACAGACAAGTTTCTGGAATTGAGAATGACTCTAATGTAGTGAGAGTTCTACGTGATTGATTGTGATAGGGGACTGTCTAATCAGAGGCACAGACACATGTTTCTGTGGCTGGCAGCGAGAAATCGGAATGGTTGTTGCCTCCCTGGTGCCAGGATCAAGGATATCTTGGAGAGGATGCAGAATGTTCTCAAAGGGAAGAGAGACCAGCAGGAGGTCATTGTACACATTGGAACTAACAACATAGGAAGGGAAACAGATGAGACTCTGAAGGAAGAATATAGAAAGTTAGACAGGAATTTAAAAAGGAGGTTCTCGAGGGTAGTAATATCTGGATTGCTCCTGGTGCTATGAGCTAGTGTGGGTAGGAATAGGAGGATAGAGCAGATGAATGCGTGGAAGAGGAGCTAGTGCAGGGGAGGTGGATATACATTTTTGGATGACTTCTGGGATAGAATTGACCCGTACAAGAAGGATAGATAGCATCTGAATTGGAAGGGGACTAATATACCGATAGGAAGATTTGCTGCAGCTGTTTGAGAGGAATTACACTAGTAAGGTAGTGATGATGGAATAAATCCAGAGAAGTTATTTGTGTGCAATTAAGAAATAAGAACAGGAAGATTACCTTATTGGAATTGTATTATGGACCCCTCAATAGTCAACAGAAAATTGAGAAGCAAATTTGTAAGGAGATGTCAATTATTTGTAAGAATAATAGGGTAGTTATGGTAGGGGAATTAAAACTTTCTATGCATACTCTGGGACTTTCATAGTGTTAAGAGTTGAGATGGTGAGGAATTTGTAAGTGTGTACATGAAAATTTCTGATTCAGTATGTGGATGTACCTCCTAGAAAAGGTGCAAGACTTGACCTACTCTTATGAAATAAGGCAGGGCGGGTGACTGAGGTGTCAGTGGAAGAGCACTTTGGGGCCAGTGACCATAATTCTTATAGTTTTAAAATAGTGATTGAAAAGGATAGACTGGATCTAAAAGTTAAGGTTCTAAATTGGAGGACGGCCAATTTTAATGGTATTAGACAAGAACTTTCAAAAGTTGATTGGGGCAGATATTTGCAGAGCAAGGGATAGCTTTATCTTGAAGGTAAAGGTAAATGGGAAGCCTTCAAAAATGAGATGACAAGAGTCCAGAGATGGTACGTTCCTGTTAGGGTGAAAGGCAAGGCTGGTAGGTGCAGAGAATGTTGAATGACTAGAGAAATTGAGGTTTTTGTTAACAAAAAGGAAGCATATGTCAGGTATAGATAGCAGAGATCGAGTGAATCCTCAGAAGATTACTAAAGGGAAGAGCAGGCATGGAGCAGATGAACGCAAAAGAACTGGTGGCCTTAAATGCATCTACTTTAATGCAAGGAGTATAGTGTGTAAGGCAGATGAACTTAGGGCTTGGTGCCTGGGAGTATGACATTATTGCAATCACAGTGACTTGGTTGAAGGAAAGGCATGATGATTGGCAACTAAATGTTTCAGGATATAGATGCTTCAGACAAGACAGGGAGGGAAGTAAAGGAGGGGGTGGAATTGCATTGCTGGTCAGGGACGATATCACGGCTGTGCTAAAGGAGGACACTATGGAGGTCTTGGGTAGTGAGGCATTATGGGTGGAGCTGAGAAATAAGAAGGGTGCAGTTACATTGTTGGGGCTGTATTACAGGCCTCCCAACAGTGAATGTAAGGTAGAAGAACAAATAGGTAAACAGATTATGGAAAGATGTAGAGGCAATAGGATAGTGGTGATGGGAGATTTTAATTTTCCCAACATTGACTGGAATACATTTAGCGTCAGAGGTCTGGATGGAGTAGATTTTGTAAGAAGTGTCCGGGAGAGTTTTCTAGAGCAGTATGTCAGTAGTCCGACGAGAGAAGGGGCCATATTGGACCTGGTACTGGATAACGAGCCAGGACAGGTGGTAGAAGTTGCGTGGGTGATTTCTTTGGGAACAGTGACCACAGTTCTGTAAGTTTTAGAATACTCGTAGACAAAGATGAGAGTGGTCCTAAGGGAAGAGTACTAAACTGGGCCAAGGCCAATTATATCAAAACTAGGCAGGAGCTGGCAAATGTGGATTGGACACAGATCTTTGAAGAGAGGTCTACATTTGATATGTGGGAGGCTTTCAAAGATAGGTTAAAGATATTGCAGGATAGACATGTCCCGTTAAAGGCAAAGGATAGGAAAGGCAAGATTTGTGAACCGTGGATGACAGGAGAAATTGTGCGACTAGCCAAGAGGAAAAGGGAAGCGTACATAAGGTCTAGGCAGCTAAGAACAGAACAGGCCCTGGAGGAATATCGGAAGAGTAGGACAAGTCAAGCGGGCTAAAAGGGGTCATGAAATAGCTTTAGTGAGCAGAATTAAGGAGAATTCCAAAGCATTTTATTCTTCTATAAGAGGCAAGTGGGTAACTAGAGAAAGGATTGGTCCACTATAGGGTATTGAAGGAAGGCTGTGTGTCGAACCTGAGAGAATGGGTAAGATTCTGAATGATTACTTTGCACCAGTGTTCAATGAGGAGAGGAACATGATGAGTCTTGAGATCAGGTAGAAGTTTGATTAGTCTGGATCACGTCGACATAAGTAGAGAAGATGTGATGGGTAGGCTAGAAGTTAAAGGTGAATAAATTCCCAGGACCGGATGGGATCTATCACAGGTTGCTGAGGGAGGCAAAAGAGGAAGTAGCTGGGGCCCTGACAGATATCTTTGTGGCATCCTTAAATACAGGTGAGGTGTCGGAGGACGGTAAGGTTGTTCATGTTGTCCTCCTGTACAAGAGGGGTAGTAGGGATATTCCGGGTAACTACAGACCTGACATCGGTGGTGGGAAAGTTGCTGGAAAGGGTACTGAGGGATAGGATCTATTTATATTTAGAAAAGAATGGGCTTATCAGTGATAGACCAAATGTTTTGTGTGGGGGAGAGCGTGCCTTACCAATTTAATAGAGTTCTTTGAGGAAGTGACCAAGTTGGTAGATGAAGGCAGGGCTGTTGATGTCATATATATGGACTTCAATAAGGCGTTTGATAAGGTTCCCCATGGTAGACTAACAGAAATAGTGAAGTCACATGGTGTGCAGGTGTTCTAGCTAGGTGGATAAAGAACTGGTTGAGCAACAGGAGACAGAGAGTAATAGTTGAAGGCAGTTTCTCAAAATGGAGAAAGGTGACCAATGGTGTTACACAGGGGTCAGTGTTGGGGCCACTGTTGTTTGTAATATACATAAATGATCTGGAAGAAACCACAGTTGGTATGATCAGCAAGTTTGCAGATGACATGAAGATTGGTGAAGTAGCCGAAAGCATAAGGGACTATAGAACATAGAAAAATACAGCGCAGTACAGGCCCTTTGGCCCTCGATGTCGCGCCGATCCTAGCCTACTATCCTCCATATGCCTATCCAATGCCCGTTTAAATGCCCATAAAGAGGGAGAGTCCACCACTGCTACTGGCAGGGCATTCCATGAACTCACGACTCGCTGAGTAAAGAATCTATCAGAGAATACAGGAGGTTATAGGCAGACTGGAGAGTTGGGCGGAAAAGTGGCAGATGGATTTCAATCCAGACAAATGTGAGGTGATGCATTTAGGCAAGACCAATTCTAAAGCGAATTGTACAATGAACGGAAGAGCCTTGGGAAAAGTTGATGGGCTGAGAGATCTGGGAGTGCATGTCCATTGTACCCTGAAGGTTGCTGCACAGTGGATAGAGTGGTCAAGAAGGCATATAGTATGCTTGCCTTCATTGGAGGGGGTATTGAGTATAAGAGCTGGCAAGTCATGTTGACATTGTACAAGACATTGGTTCGGCCGTATTCAGAATACTGTGTACAGTTCTGGTTGCCACATTACCAAAAGGATGTGGATGCTTTGGAGAGGGTGCAGAGAAGGTTTACGAGGATGTTGCCTGGTATGGAAGGTGCTAGCTTTGAAGAGAGGTTGAGTAGGTTAGGTTTGTTTTCATTAGAAAAAAAGATTGAGGGGAACCTGATTTAAGGTTTACAAAATCGTGAAGCCTATAGACAGGGTGAATAGAGACAAGCTTTTTCCCAGGATGAAGGATTCAATAACGAGAGGTCACTCTTTCAAGATGAGAGATGGAACACTTAAGGGGGATACATGCGGCAAGTACTTCACACAGAGAGTGGTGCCAGCAGAAGTGGTAGAGGCAGGTACGATAGTTTCAGTTAAGATGCGTCTGGACAGATGCATGAGTAGGTGGGGAGCAGAAGGATACAGATACTTCGGAATTGGGCGACAGCTTTAGACAGTGGATTTGGATTGGCTCAGGCTTGGAGGGCCGAAGGGCCTGTTTCTGGGCTGTAAAGTTTCTTTGTTCTTTCTTTGTTCTAAGTCTATAAAGGTAGTAGAAGTATACTTAAGAGGGGATTGATGAGGTCAGAACAATGGACGTGATCCATATGAACTTCACTAAAGCATTCAACAAGATAGATTGCTTGCAAGCGTAGATCTCGTGGAGTACAGGGAGAACTATCCATTTGCATCCAGAACTAGTTCCAAGATAGAAGACAGAGCTGTGGTAAAGGGTTGCCTTTCAGATTGGAGGCCTGTGACCATTGGTGTGACACAAGGATTGGTGCTGGGTCCACTGCTTTTCATCATTTATATAAATGATTTGGATGTGAACATAGAAGGTATAATTAGTAAGTTTGCAGATGACACCAACTTTGGAGGTGTAGTGGACAACAAAGAAGGTTGCTTCAGAGTGCAATGGGATCTTGATCAGATGGGCCAATGGGCTAAGGACTGGCTTATGTGGTTTAATTTAGATAAATATGAGGTGCTACATTTTGGAAAGGCAAATCAGAACAGGACTTAGACATTTATTGGTAAGGTCCTGGGGAGTGTTACTGAACAAAGAGACCTCAGAGTGCAGTTCCTTGTGAGTGGAGTCTTGGGCAGGTAGGATAGTGAAGAAGGCATTTGGTATGTTTTTCTTTATTGGTCAGAGCATTGAGTATAGGAGTTAGGACGTCATGTTCTAGCTGTATAGGACATTGGTTAGGCCACTTTTCTGTGCATTTCTGGTCTCCCTCCTCCTGGAAAGATGTTGTGAAACTTGAAAGGGTTAAGAAAAGCCTTACAAGGATGTTGCCAGGATTGGAGGGCTTGAGCTATAAGGAGAGGCTGAATAGGCTAGAGCTGTTTTCCCTGGACTGTCTGAGGCTGAGGGGTGACCTTATGGAGGTTTATAGAATCATAAAGGGCATGAATAGGGTAAATAGACACAGTCTTTTCCCTGGGGTGGGGGAGTCCAGATTTAGAGGGCATAAGTTCAGGGTGAAGAGGGGAAAGATGTTAAAGGGACCTCATGGGCAACTTTTTCACACAGAGGGTGGTACATCTATGGAATGAGCTGCCAGAGGAAGTAGTGGAGGCTGGTACAATTACAACATTTAAAAGACATCTAGATTTGTAGATGAATAGGAAGGGTTTACAGGGGTATGGACCAAGTGCTGGCAAATGGGACTAGATTAGGTTAGGCTATCTGGTCGGCATGGATGACCTGGACTGAAGGGTCTGTTTCCATGCTTAAAACAGCAGGGGGTTGGAATATGGGAGCAGGGAAGTCTTGCTGAAACTTCATAGAGCATTGGTTAGGCCACAGATAGAATACTTTGTACAGTTCTAGTCACCACACTGTCAAAGGATCGTAATCATACCAGAGAGACTACTGAGGAGATTAATCAGGATATTTCCTGGAATGGAAAGTCTGAGTTATAAGGAAAGACTGGATAAGCCAGGTTTGTTTTCCTTGGAGCAGAGGAGGCTGAGGTGGCTTTATGACCATGACATTGAGGCCCACCACCATGTTGCTCTTCTGTACGCTCCAGTCTCCCATTGCTGATGTTTCTAGGTTGCATCAAGTCAGGCTGTAGTTGAGAGAGTATCAGGCCTGCTCCTTTGAACAAAAATAAACTATATCTGGGAAATGGTGCCACAAATCCTAGTTGTTGTCAACGTGACCATTCTCACATTGTCAGTCCCTTGACAGAGATCAGCTGACTCAGCACACATCTGAGTAGGTAAAAACAATGACTGCAGATGTTGGAAACCAGAGTCTAGATTAGTTCCAAACTTCAAGCTCAGCACTGTCCCCATGACTTGTCCTACCTGCCTATCTTCTTTTCCGCCTATCTTCTTTTCCACCTATCCACTCCACCCTCCCCCCCCCCCGACCTATCATCTTCGTCCCCTCCCCCACTCACCTATTGTACTCTATGCTACTTTCTCCCCACCCCCACCGTCCTCTCACATCTCTCCACCCTTCAGGCTCTCTGCCTATACTCCTGATGAAGGGCTTTTGCCCGAAACGTCGATTTTACTGCTTGTCAGATGCTGTCTGAACTGCTGTGCTTTTCCAGCACCACTCTAATCTAGACTCAGCACACATCTGAGTTAAATCCTATTGGGAATGGAGTTCCAGGATTTTGACCCAGTGACAGTGAAGGATTGAGGGGTTTGGAGGGGAATTTGCAAGTGGGAATATTCCCGTGTATCTGCTAATCTTGATTTTCTAGCCGGAATGATCATGCATTTCGGAGATGCTATCTCAGGAGATTTGATGAAATTTTGTAGTGCATCTTACGGATAGATCTGTCAGCTATTATGGAGCATCAGTAGTGGAGGGAGTGGATATCTGTGGATTGTGGCACTAATCAAGGGGTTGCTTTGTCCTGGATGGTGTCAAGCAAACTTCTTATTGTAGCCTGTCATCTTTCTCCATAGGATGATGTTGGCGAAATGGATTGGGATCGTCAGGAAGAGTTGAAAATCCGATTGAAGAAGGAAGAGGAGGAGAAGGAGCAGGGGAGGAAGAGCGCTGTGATGTTTGGATCCAGTGAAACGTTTGATCTGATCCAGTCTGTTGAGGAGAAAGTGAGCTGCGTTTACCCTGTAGACTTCAGCAAAGCACGAGATGTGTTCTTGGTTGGACAAAACTACGTGCAGGAGGCCAAAGAATTCTTTCAGCTCGATGACCATGTAACAGACCATATTGAGGTGGTTCAGGATCACAGTGCATTATTTAAGGTCCTGGCATTTTTTGAAGAAGACCAAGAAAGGCGTTGTAAGATGCACAAACGGCGCATTGACATGCTGGAAGCAGTCTATACAGAGTTAAATCCACAGTATTACCTCTTGGTCTGCCGGCAGCTTCAATTTGAGATAGCAGACACATACTATGAAATGATGGAGCTGAAAGTTTCTATTGCCAATCGGCTGGATGAATTAGATAGTCACAACATCAAGAAAATAAACCACCTCGCGCAGTCAGCCATTATGTACTACACCCTCTTCTTAGACTCACTGAAGAATTCAGAGAAGAAATTTCCAGAGAGGCTGGAAGCTGATGTCCTGCGACCAGCATTAGTTTGCAAATTTCGCATTGGTTGGTTGTACAGTAAAATGATCACTTCAGACCCAAAGCTACAGCTCACCAATCTGCAGCAGTCGGTGGAGTGTTACCGTTTTGTGGTGGATTACTGCGAGATGCAGCCTGAGGCTGCCAAGGTGATGGAACCTGAGCTGGAGCTCTGTGTTGAGATGGCCACCCTCTTGCCAGCAAGGATGGAGAAACTAAAGGCTAAAATAGTCGCTTTTTCTTAAGAACAGTACTGGAGAATCTACTCTGAGACCTGCTTCATTTCCCTCGCTCAGTGGCTGTACTTCCCTGTGTAATAAACATACCTAACGTGCTCAGTTCAGTGTCTTTGTGTTTTGTCTCCAACTGTGTTTATATTTTATTCATTCACTATTGAATGTGTGCCTGGCAAGGCCAGCATTATTGACCACTCCTGACTGCCCCGTAGGAGATGGTAGTGAGCTGCCTTCTTGAACCGTTGCAGTCTATCTGGTGCTGTTATGAAGGAATGTCAGGATTTTGACAAAGAGATCGTGAAAGAACAGTAATTATATTCCAAGGCAGGAAGGTGTGAGAGTTGAAAGGGAACATGAAGATACCTACATGCCTCCCATGTGCCTGCTGCCCTTGTGCCTCTAGATGGTAGAGGTCATGGTTCAATTTCTGGTCAGTGGTGACCCCTAAGATGTTGGAGTATCTTATTATCTGAGGAGTTGCTAATGGTGGTGAACATTATGCAATTATCAGTAAACATCCATAATTCTGACTTTATGATGAAGGAAAGATGGAGCAGCTGAATGTAGTTTGACCTGTGGCGCTGTTGTGAGGAACTATTGCATTGCCCGTTATGGACTTTGCATGTAAATGTGTAATTGGCAACATGGGTGTTTTCTTGGCGGTTAATAGTTAAACCAGGGAAAATATATCCTGAGGTCTGGAATGAAGGCTCATTGGCTTTCTAACAGGTTTATGGAGATGCAGCAAGACTGCATCTGCTGGTTTTGGAACAGCTTGGCTCTGTACAACATGCCTTTTGGCATATAGTTTCACCTGATTTTTATGTATGCCTGGTGCTGCTCTTGGCATGCCCTGTTGCATACTTTATTCAACAGATCCCCCAGCCTGATGGTCATGATAAAGCGTGGGATATTCAGGCCATTAGGTTACAGATTTAATACAATTCGGGAGCAGATAGCCACATTGTTTACCCCCTCATCGCCCCCTCTAAGATTAGACTAGATTCCCTACAGAGTGGAAACAGGCCATTTCGCCCACAATGTACACCACCCTTCTGTTGGACTTAAGATGAGATAGTGTACAAAGGCCCCTTTATAGGTTACTGTTGAGAGCAAATTCACGTGAGGCCTGTGGCCCTGGGTCTTTACACCTTCAAGGGGAGAAGAGGATAGAGCAGAAAGAAGTGAAACAAAGATTACTTGAATTTTGTCACTAAGACTGAGTCACACTGAGAAATCGTTCAACTGAGGAAACTGTGGCCTATCTTGCAGTGTAAAAGTTGAGAGAAGCTTTCTCAATATCCTGCATTTTACATGGTTTTCAATTTGCTTTGAGTTCCCAAACAATTTGTCATCACTTAAGCAAGATCAGTGATTTATTGTGCCATTCCCCTGAAGTGGGCTTTCCCCTCCCCAGTCCCTCACAGGCAATGGAGTCAGGAACTAGAACTCGATCTCTGTACTTTCCAGCTTGGATAATCCGGGGCGACAATGCTTTCAGCAAAGGCTTTGTTTCTCTAGGGACAGAAGAGGGTTGTAAGTCAGAAGAAAGAGTTTGGAAATGAGGGTCAAAGGGTTGGTTAGAGAGGGGAATAGGTTGAGGGTCCAGAGGGAAGTATAAAGCGGGACCAGTTGGGTACGTTAGAGAGAATAGCCACATTTTGTTCAAATGCAAATAAATAAGTTGCTACAGTGCATTTGTTAAGCCATCCCAACTAGTCCATAATAGTATCTACTTGTTCAGCCATTTGTTGAGGTAATGGCTGATCTTAATCATCACCATCTAATAGCCACTAACAAATATTAAAAACATTTTTCTTAACAAACGACCATTGTTCTCAAATGGGAAGTTTCGATTGGCCAAGCAGTCTTAAGAATTTTTCAGGAGAGCTCCAGATGTTTTTGTTCTTTCATGGACACGGGTGATGCTGGCTGGATCATCATTTATTATCCATCCCTGTTGCTCCAAAAGATGGTGGTGAGCTGCTTCTTGAACAACTGCAATCCATGTACTGTAAGTAGACCCACAGTGCCGTTAGGGATTTCCATGCTTTGGACCCAGTGGCAGTGAAAGAACAGTGATATAAGTCAAGGTGGTGAATGCTTGGAGGGGAACTTTCAGATAGAGGTGTTCCCCTGTTCTGTCTCCCTTGTCCTTCTGGGTGAAAGTGGTCATGGGTTTGTAAGATGCTGTCTAAAGAAATTTTGGCAAATTTCATCAGTGCATCTTGTAGATAATACATACTGCTATTATTGAATATCGGCGGTGGAGGGAATGGATGATTTTGGTGGTGCAAATCAGTCAGGCTGCTATGTCCTGGATGGTGTCAAGAATCTTCAGTGTTGTTGGAGCTGCACCCATCCAGGAAAGTGGCTGGTGTTCCATTACACACCTGATTTCTTTCTTAGAGATGGTGATCAGGCTTTTGGGAGTCAGGAGGTGAGTTACACACTGCTGGTATTCCTCACTTCTATTGTAGATTACATTGTGGAAATAGACCCTTCGGCCCAACAAGTCCACAGCGACCCTCCGAAGAGAAACCCTCCCCCCCCCCCCCCCCCCCCCTATATATATCCCAACTAATCCACCTAACACTACGGGCAATTTAGCATAGCCAGTCCACCTAACCTGCACATCTTTGGACTGTGGGAGGAAACCGGAGCACCCAGAGGAAACCCGCGCAGACACTGGGAGAATGTGCAAACTCCACACAGACATTTGCCCGAGGTGGGAATTGAACCCGGGTCCTTGGCGCTGTGATGCAGCAGTGCTAACCACTGAGCCACCGTGCCACCAGTAGAACAGGGACAATAAAATACAGGAGCAGAATTAGGCATTTGGTCCATTGTACTGCTGCACCATTGTTTCTTGGCCTATATGTTTCTCAATGCCATTCTCCTGTCTTCTCCCACTGTCCCTTTATCTTCTTTCTAATCAACAACCTATCTGTCTTAAATACATTCAATGCCTTGGTCTCCACACCTATATGCGGCCGTGCACTCCACAGATTCATCACCCTCTGGCTGAAGAAATTCCTCCTCATCACTGTTCTAAAAGGTCCTCCCTTCACTCTGAGGCTGAACCCTCAGGTCCTAGTCTATCCTACTAATGGAAACATCTCTCTGTCCATTCCATACAGGCCCCTCAGTATTCTTTACATTATGAGGTTCCATCATCCTTCAAACTCCACTGATTACAGATCCAGAGTCCTCAACCACTCCTCAGATGACAAGTCCTTCATCCTGTTTCCACACTGTAGGGAATCTAATCCCAGGACCATTCTTGTAAACTTCCTCTGGACCCCATCCAATACCAGCACATCTTTCCTGACATGCGGATCCAAATGCAGCCTCGGCAGTATATTTCTGTCGTTACATTCTAGCCCTCTTGTAATGAAAGCTGACATCACAATTGTTTTCCTAACTGCTAACTAAATATGCATGTTACCTGAAAAGAGAATCCTGAACTTTGATTCCTAGGTCCCTTTATGCTTTAGATTTCTGAAGCCTTTCCCCATTTAGAAAAGAGCCTACATTACTTCCTACCAAAATCCATAACCTCTCACTTTTCTACATTGTATTCCATCTGCCTCTTCTTTACCCATCGTCCTAGCCTGTCCAAGTCCTTCTGGAGCCTTCTCACATTCTCAACAATACTACCTAGCTTTGTATTATCTGTAAGTTTAGCATCAATGCCCTCAGTTCGTTTGCTCGGATTGTTAATGTATAACATGAATAGTCCAAATGTTGAACTCTAGTGGTCACCAGCTGCCATCATGAAAAAGACCTCTTTATCCCCACTCCTTGTCTTTAGTGAGTCAGCTAGTAAATATATTGATAATATATAGTAATATAGTAATATCTATGCATGCCAATACCTTATCTCTAACACTAGGCTCTTATTAAGCAGGCTTCTCTGCAGCACCTTGTCAAAGGCCTTCTGAAATTCCGAATATACCTTAAGTCCACTGGCTCTCCTTTGTCTATCCTGCTCATTACCTACTCAAAGAATCTTAACAGATTTGTCAGGTATGACCTCCCCTTGATGAAGCTGTGCTGATTCAGCCCTATTTTACCATGAACTTCAAAGTACTCCGCAATCTGATGCTTAATAATGGACTCTTGACTGAGGTCAGGCTTAACTGACCTATAATGTCTTGCTTTCTCCTCCTTCCCTTCTTAAACAAAAGTGTTATGTTAGCCATTTTCCAGTCCTCTGGGAGCTTCCCTGACTCCAGTGAGTCCTGAAAGATCACCACCAATGCCTCCACAATCTCCCCCACTATCTCCTTTAGAACCCTGAGTACAGTTCATCTGGTGTAGATTTATGTGCCTTCAGACCTTCAAGCTTCCCCGCACTTGCTCCTTAGTAATAACCGCTACAATTTCCAAATCCTTGCCCCCGAATGTCTTGAAGTTCTTGTATTTTGCTGGTGTCTTCCACCATGAAGACTGATGCAAAATACATATTCAGTTCCTCTGCCATTTCTTTGTTCCCCATTATTACTTCTCCAGCTTCATTTTCCAGTGGTCGAATGTCTACTCTTGCCTCTCTCTTACCTTTTATATATCTTTTAAAAAAAGCTTTTGTCGTCGTCTTTTATATTACGAATTAGCTTTCCATCATATTTCATTTTCTCCTACACCACCACCCGCCCCCTCCCCCGCCAAAGATTGCTTTATTGGAGTTGTCCTCCGCTGGTGTTAAAGGCTTCCTAATCCTCTGACTTCCCACTAATCTTCACCACATTGTTTTTTCTTTTGCTTTTATACTGATTTATTAGCCTTGTCCTTCCCCAGTATGCTGCTTCTTCTTTGGGATGAATGTCTGCTCTGCTTCCCAAATTACCCCCAGAAACACCCAGCCATTGCTACTCTACCATCTTTCCTACTAGGCTCCCCTTCTAATCAATTCTGGCCAGGATCTCCTCTCTTTGTAGTTACATTTACTCAATTGTAATACCGTTGTATTTGATTCCAGCTTCTCCCTTTTATCCTGCAAGATGAAATCTGTCATATGGTCACTGGCCCCAGGGTTCCTTCACCTTAGCTCCCTAATCACATCTGCCTCATTACACATTCCAGATCCATAGTTGCCTATTTGCCTCTACCACAAAAAAAATCGTCTTGTAAACATACACAAATTCGTTTTCTTGGGATCTGCTGCCAACCCAATTTTCCCAGTCCTGAACTCTCCCATGATAATTTTAATAGGGCCTTTCCTACATGCCTTTTCTATCTCCTGATTTATTTTCTGCCCCATATCCTGAGTAGTGCTAGGAGGTCTGCACCTAAGTCCCATCAGGGAGCTTTTTCCTTCACAGTTCCTCAACTCTATCCACACACATTCTATGCTTTCCAACTTTATAACACTTCTTGTTATCGATTTAATTTCATTTCTAACAAGGCAACAGTCTGTGCATCTGCCTGTCCTTTCAATAGGATGCATTTCCTTGGATATTTAATTCCTCTCGCAGCCATGTCTCTATTATACCTACAACATTGCACCTGCCAATTTCAATCTGCTGTACAAGTTAATTTACCTTGTTTCATATACTGCATGGAATTAAGTATAACACCCTTGGATTTGCTTTGACTACCCCAACCCTTCTTATGGTTGTTCCCTTATCTGATGTGCCTGAAGTTAGATTCCTGAGCCTATCCATACTCTCCCGTAGAGTCCATTCCTGACTATTTAATTTAAAGCCCTATCCACAGCCTTGGTTATGCAATTTGCCCAGGATCTGGTTTACACAGTTGGAGTCCATCCTACCAGAACGGCTTCCTCTTTCCATAGTGCTGGTACCAATGTCCCGTGAATTTGAATCTGTTTTTCCCTCACCAATCTTTGAGGCGTGTGATTACTACTTTATTCGCAAAGATGTTCTGCCAATTAGCTCTAGGCTCAGGTAGTAATCCAGAAGTTATTATCTTTTGGTTCAGCTTTATAATTAACCTCTAGCTGCTCTAAAATACCTTGGATTGATGAGGGCAGACCGGTATATGTGATCTATGTGGACTATAGTAAGGCGTTCGACAAGGTTCCCCATGGGAGACTGATTAGCAAGGTTAGATCTCACGGAATACAGGGAGAACTAGCCATTTGGATACAGAACTGGCTCAAAAGTAGAAGACAGAGGGTGGTGGTGGAGGGTTGTTTTTCAGGTTGGAGGCCTGTGACCAGTGGAGTGCTACAATGATCGGTGCTGGGTCCTCTACCTTTTGTATTTACACAAATGATTTGGATGCGAGCATAAGAGGTACAGTTAGTAAGTTAGCAAATGACACCAAAATTGAAGGTGTAGTGGACAGCAAAGAGGGTTACCTCAGATTACAACAGGATCTTGACCAGATAGGCCAATGGGCTGAGAAGTGGCAGATGGAGTTTAATTCAGATAAATGCGAGGTGCTGCATTTTGGGAAAGCAAGTCTTAGCAGGACTTATACACTTAATGGTAAGGTCCTAGGGAGTGTTGCTGAACAAAGAGACCTTGGAGTGCAGGTTCATAGCTCCTTGAAAGTGGAGTTGCAGGTAGATAGGATAGTGAAGGCGGCATTTGGTATGCTTTCCTTCATTGGTCAGAATATTGAGTAGAGGATTTGGGAGGTCATGTTGTGGCTGTACAGGACATTGGTTAGGCCATTGTTGGAATATTGCATGCAATTCTGGTCTTTCTGTTGGAAAGATGTGAAACTTGAAAGGGTTCAGAAAAGATTTACAAGGATGTTGCCAGGGTTGGAGGATTTGAGCTATAGGGAGAGGCTGAACAGGCTGGAATTGTTTTCCCTGGAGCGTCAGAGGCTGAGGGGTGGCCTTATAAAGGTTCACAAAATTATGAAGGGCATGGATAGGGTAAATAGGCAAAGTCTTTTCCCTGGGGTCGGGGAGTCCAGAACTAGAGGGTATAGGTTTAGGGTGAGAGGGGGAAGATATAAACGAGACCTACAGGGCAACTTTTTCAGACAGAGGATGGTACGTGTATGGAATGAGCTGCCAGAGGAAGTGGTGGAGGCTGGTACAATTGCAACATTAAAGAGGCATTTGGATGGGTATATGAATAGGAAGGGTTTGGAGGAATATGGGCCGGGTGCAGGCAGGTGGGACTAGATTGGGTTGGGATATCTGGTCGGCACGGACAGGTTGGACCGAAGGGTCTGTTTCAATGCTGTACATTTCTATGCCTATGCTCATATTTCCTCTCTTTACATCTATCATCGGTATCTACATGAACCATGACAATTGGATTTTTCGTCTCTGACTCCAAGCTCTTCTGCAGCCCAGATGAAATATTCTGAACCTGCACAACAGGCAGGCAACACATCCCTCAGCAGTGTCCATTCTACCCACAGAGATCAGTGTTCCTTCCTATGATTATACTATAGAATAGAATAGAATCCCTACAGTGTAGAAATAGGCCATTTGGCCAAACAAGTCCCTCTCGACCCTCTGAAGAGTAACCCACCCAGACCCATTTCCCTACTACCCTACATTTCCCCTGACCAATACACCCAACCTGCATATCCTTAGACTGTGGGAGGAAACCCATGCAGACATGGAATATGTGCAAACTTCATACAGTCGTCCAAGGCTGGAATCCCTGGCGCTGTGAAGAAGCAGTCCTAACCACTGAGCCACCGCACCACCTGATTGAATCTGTGGATGAGTGCCGTGTCTCTAGGAAACTAGCCATGAAACGACACAACCAGCTATCCTTAGTAGCCACACACAGATGACAAGCAATGTGAATTTGACTGGGACAACACTACTATTATAGGACAAATCAAACCGAGAACAGCCAGGGAATTCCTAGAGGCATGGCACTCATCCACAGATTCAATCAATAAGCATGTCGACCTGGATCCAATTTACCAACCACTGCAGCGGACAGCTGGAACTGACAACCGGAAGCGGTAGATTCAAACCACTACAAATGCCGGAGGAAAGATCACAGAAGCGCTTCACAGGAGGCTCCCAAGCACTGAGGATGTCACCTAGACAGGGACGAAACGCCTGCAACACAAATTCCCAGCTCGGCGAACAGAACCAATTAGCCAATGCTGAAATACTCAGACTCTGTATCCTTGTAGAAAGAGGAAGGAAATTTGATTATCTTGTATCATTAATTAAAATAGTTAAGAAAATGTGTAGCGATACACCTGTGTTGAAAGGTATGATGTGAATAAAGGGAATCAGCACCAATAAAGCATCCTTATGGTTTAAGTCCAAAAAAACAAGCTTAGGTAAAAACTGGTTAAATGCTTGAAAGTCACTTGATTGAAATTAACAAGGTAATTGATGAGGATAGGGCAGTGAATGTGAGGACTTTACTAATGCATTTGACAAGGTCCCTCAAGATAGGCTGGTCCAAATGATTAAGTCATATGGCATCTATGGTGATTTGGTAAGTTGAGTATAAAATTGGTTTGACCATAGAAGACACAGGGTAGCTTTGGAGGGATGCTTTTCTGACTGGACTTCTGTGACCAATGGTGTCCCACAAAGATCAGTTTCATAGGGCCTGTGTTTGTAATATGTATGGAATATTTGAAAATGTAGGTGGCCTGAGTAGCAATTTTGCAAAAGACAAAAATTCATGGAGTTGTGGATTGTCAAGGATATAAATTGAGTTTAATCTGGGCAAGTGTGTGGTGATACATTTTGGAAAGTCAAATGCAGTAAATGGCAGGACTCATAGGAGCACTGTTTTACAGAGGGATATTGAGGTGTAAGGCCACCTCAAACTCCATCAAAGTGGCAACACAAGTTGATAAGGTGGTAAAGAAAGCATTCAGCCTTCTTGCCTTAATCAATCAGGATATTGAGTATAACACTGCATAAAAGCAAATTACTGCTGATGCTGGAATCTGAAACCAAAAGAGAAAATGCTGGAAAATCTCAGCAGGTCTGGCAGCATCTGTAAGGAGAGAAAAGTTTTATCTGACGTTTTGAGTCAAGATTCGAAACGTCAGCTCTTTTCCCTCCTTACAGATGCTGCCAGACCTGCTGAGATTTTCCAGCATTTTCTCTTTTGGTATTGAGTATAACAATTGGCATGTTGTTTCTGTCTAAGACTTTGGAGCATTGTGTGCAGTTCTGGTTGCCACACTGTAGGAAGGATATGGAGGCCTTGGAGAATGTACAAAAAAAGGTTGACCAGGATGTTGCCTAGATTGGAGTGTATTAGCTATAAGGAGAGGTTGGACAAACTTAGATTGTTTTCACGAACAATGGAGGCCAAGGGGCAACCTGATAGAAGTATATAAAATTATAAGGTGGATAGTCAGAGTCTTTTTTTTCCAGGGTGGAAATGTAAACCGTTTAAGGAGAGGGGAAAGTTTAAAGGAGATGTGCGAGGTAAGTTTTTTATAAAGAGAGTGGAAAGTGCCTGGAATGCACTGCCATGAGAGGTGGTAGAAGCAGATACAACAGCAATGTTTAAGAGGCATTTAGACAGACACATGAGCAAGTTGGGAATACAGGGATATGGACCACTTGCAGGCAGATGGATTAGTTTAGAATATCATGGTCAGCACAGACATGGTGGGCTGAAGATTCTGTTCCTCTGCTGTATAGTTCTATGTTCTACAATCTAAAGCAGCTCACAGGAGTAGTTAGTTCCTAAAGCAGATGAGTTGATTTGATTCTGTATCAACTATAGCTTAAAAATAAATGCATTAATGAAAACAGATTCATCCCCAATTCCTTGATTAGAGGTTTGTATCAATGGGGTTGTCACTGCCTCATCCCTTGCAATGATTGATCTATTAAAGGAGTATTGGCAAATAAACATCAAGAGCTAAAGAGATAATCACCTTTAATGATACTGAGTCAGTAGTATCAATGTCAAGTCATGTTATTTGAGTTTTAAAATGTCCAACTTTATTCCAAAGACTAATGAATCAAGTCATAAATTAGTGTACCTAATCGTATAATTTATTCAAATGATGTATTAATAAACAGCCACACCTGAGAAGAAAACATATAACAGTTAGATGGCTTAGTTAAGCAGTTATAGTAAGCTAGCTTAATAATACATTTTCTGAAGAGTTAGATTGCAAAAGGGAGATAACTTATGTAGGACACGTCAAAGAACAAGGGCAGGTATTGCCAGAACAATGAAAGTGAATGCTCTGAGATTATTCCCATGCCCAAAACTAAATGGGAAAACATGAGATTTCTGGGGAAGTTTGAGTTTTTATCAGAAATTCATGCCTAACCTCAGCACCTCATCCCAAGCTACCTAGCTACATTCTCAAGATATATCCAAGAACACTGCAAGAAGCTAGAGAAGAAATTGTGGGGGACCTGGCTGATATTGTTGCATCATCGTTAGCCCTTATTGAAGAAGGAGTGCAAAGAAAATCCTGGGAACTATAGACCAGTAAGCTTAACATCTATGGTATGTAAGTTATTTAAGCTTCTGAGAGATAAAATATGCATGCATTTGGAATGATGGGGTTTGATTGGGAGTAGTCAACATGGCTTTGTGGGAGATCATGCCTCACAAATTTGTTAGAGTTCTTTGATAAAGTGACCAGGAAGGTTCACGAGGGCAGGGCAATAAACACGGTCTACATGGATTTCAGTAAGGCCTTTGGTAGACTGTTCTGGAAGGTTAGGTTGCATGGAATTCAGTGGGAGCTGGCAAATTGGATACATAATTGGCTTGATGGTATGAAGCAAAGGGTAATAGTGGAAGGATGCTTGTCAAATTGGAGGCCTGTGACTAGTAGAGTGCTTCAGGCATCAGTGCTGGGCCCATTGCTCTTTGTTATCTATATCAATGATTTGGATGACAATGGTTAGTCTTTTTGTCAGGGTTGGGAATCAAGAATTAGAGTGTTCAGTTTAAGGTTAGAGGGGAAAGAATAAAAGGCAACCTGAGGGGCAACATTTTTACACAGAGGGTGGTCCACATACAGAATGAGCTGCCAGTGGGTTGAGGTGGGTATATTAACAACATTTAAAAGGCGTTTGGACAAATACATGGATAGGAAGGGTTGAGAAGGATATTGGCCAAGTGCAGGGAAAAGTAGTTAGCGTTGAGGGACATTTTGGCTGGCATGGACCAGTTTGTGCCAAAGGGCCTGTCCCTGTAGGACTCTATGACATTGTATCAATTGTGCATGAAGAATAAATGAATTTGATTATGTTTTACTACATCTGTCATGTTTACCTTATGAGGAAACACATTTAGAAATGAAAGCATAATTTTTATGGAGTAAGAAATGTATTGCAGAGAATTGAGCAGTTGATTTATTTTTCAGACTTGAAGTTCAAAAGTGAAACTGTGTAGTGTTACACGTTTTAGTTACAACCTTTTGGAGCAACCTTTAGGGCAGCATGGTGGCTCAGTAGCTAGTACTGCTGCCTCTCAGCACCAGGGACCTAGGTTCGATTCCAGCCTCAGCAAATGTCTTTATGGAGTTTGCACATTACCCCCGTATCTGCGTGCGTTTCCTCCCACAATCTGAAGATGTGTAGGTTAGGTGAATTGGCCATGCTAAACCGCCAATGCCAATGTTCAGGGATGTGTAGGTTAGGTGCAGAAGTAATGTAGGATAATAGGATAGGGGGATGGGTCAGGGTGGATTACTCTTCAGAGGATCGGTGTAGACTTGTTGGGCCGAAGGGCCAGTTACCACACTGTAGGGATTCTATGATCCTACGAACTGGAGTTGATAGGTGACTTTGATGTTGAAAGTCTGTCTAGCAACAGCCCTTGGATTTTTTTTCAGTTATAGTTTTCTGCTGATGAACACAAACCTCCAGAAGCAATTATAGGTCTCTCTTTCTGTCACTCACTTTAAGTAAAAAAAATGCTGACTGACCCTAAGAAGAATTTATAACTGTAGCAAAGACCAATTAAAAATCTTGTGGAGGATCTTCTATTGTTTTCAGGGAGAAAAATGAGGACTGCAGATTCTGGAGATCAGAGTCAAGAGTCTGATGCTGGAAAGACACAGCAGGACAGGCAGCATCCGAGGAGCAGGAGAATTGACATTTTGGGCATAAGCCCTTCATCAGGATTGAGGCTTGTGGGCTGTGGGGGCTGAAAGATAAATCAGAGGGGGGTGGGATTGGGGGAGGGGGAAGGTAGCTGAGAATGCAATCGGTAGATGAAAATGGGGGAGAAGGTGATAGGTCAGAGAGAAGGGTGGAGCAGATAGATGGGAAAGGCGATGGACAGGTCAAGAGGGCTGTGCCAAGTTGGAGCCTTGGGACTAGGATAATGTGGGGGGAGGGGAAATGAGGAAACTGGTGAAATCTATGTTAATCCTTTGTGGTTGCAGGGTCACAAGACGGAAGATGAGGCATTCTTCCTCCAGATATCAGGTGGTAAGAGTTTGGCAATGGAGGAGGCCAAACTGTCCTTGGTGGAGAGGGAGGGGGAGTTGAAGTGTTCGGCCATGGGGTGGTGGGTTTGGTTGGTGTGGGTGTCCCAGAGATGTTCTCTGAAATGATCCACAAATTGGTGTTCCTGCCTCCCCGACGGAGGTGGTGGAGGATGATGTGATGTTGGTGGGGTGGAAGGTGAGGATCAGGGACAATATTCTGTCCTTGTGTTGGGAGGGGTGGGGTTTAAGGGCGGAGATGCGGGAAGTGGAAGAGATGTGCTTGAGGGCATTATTGACCATGTGAGAGGGGAAATTGCGATCTTTAAAGATGGAGGCCATCTGGGATTTTCTAAGGTGGAATTGGTCATCCTCGGAACAGATGTGGTGGAGGCAAAGGAATTGGGAATAAGGGATGGCATTTTTGCAGGAGATAGGGTGGGAGGAGGTGTAGTCCAGGTAGTTGTGGGAGTCGGTGGGTTTGTAGTAGATGTCCATAGTTAGTCGGTTGCCAGAGATGGAGATGGAAAGGTCCAGGAAAGGGAGGGAAATGCCTGAGATGGTCCAGGTGAAAAGTGTTAGTGAAGTTGATGAACTGTTCATGCTCCTTGTGGGAGCAAGAGGTAGTGATGATACAGTCATCGAAGTAGTGGAGGAAAAGGTGGGGAATGGTGCCAATGTAGGTGCAGAAAATACATTGTCACGTCACCGACAAAGAGGCAAGCATAGTTGGGGCCCATGCAGGTGCCCATGGCTACTCCTTCGGTTTGGAGGAGGGGGGAGGATTGGAAGGAAAAGTTGTTATCGGTGAGGATGAGTTCAGCCAGGCAGATGAGGGTGTTAGTGAAGGGTACTAGTTAGGATGGTGTGAGAGGAGGAAACTGAGGTCTTGGAGGCCTTCGTCATGGTGGATAGATGTATACAGGGACAGGATGTCCATGGTGAAGATAAGGTGTAGGGGGCCGGGGAAGCAAAAGTCTTGGAGGAGGTGAAGGGCGTGGGTGGTGTCCTGAACATAGGTGGGGAGTTCCCAGACTAAGGGGAACAGGACAGTGTCAAGGTATGCAGAGATGAGTTCAATGGGACAGGAGCAAGCTGCGACTATGAGTCAACTGGGAAAGTCAGGTTTGTGGATCTGTGGTAGGACGTAGAATCGGGTGGTATGGGTTATGTGAACAATGAGGTTGTAGGTTGTGGAAGGGAGATCCCCAGAAGTGATGTATTTGTGGACTTACAAACAGACCCCACCACCAAGGACATATTTCCCTGGTCACACCTATCAGCATTCTGGAGAGGCCATTCCCTCTGTGACTCCCTTGGCAGATCAACCCCACCCCCCTACCCCGCCCCTGCCCCCACCCCACTCCTGGCACCTTCCCCTGCCACTGCAGAAAGTGCAAATCTCTCAGTCTCAGACTGTTCTCTTTTCTCATGGCACGGTGGCACAGTGGTTAGCACTGTTGCCTCTCAGCGCCAGAGACCTGGATTCAATTCCTGCCTCAGGCAACTGTCTGTGTGGAGTTGACACATTCTCCTCGTGTCTGTGTGGGTTTCCTCCATCCTCCAGGTGCTCCAGTTTCCTCCCACAGTCCAAAACAAAATGTGCAGGTTAGGTGAATTGGCCGTGCTAAATTGCCCCTAGTGTTAGGTGAAGGAGTAAATGTAGGGGAATGGGTCTGGGTGGGTTGCTCTTCAGAGGGTCAGTGTGGACTTGTTGGGCTGAAGGGCCTGTTTCCACACTGTAAGTAATCTAATCTAATCACTGTCTCCTTGGTGCCCTCCTTACCCCCCTTACCCCCCTCACCCCCACCCCCCCTTACTAATTTAAATCCTCCTGAGCAGCTCCAGCAAATCTCCCAACTAGTATATTAGACCCCTCCAATTCAGGTGCAATCCATCATTCTTACAAGTTGCATCTACCCCCAAAGAGATTCCAATAATCCAAAAATGTGAATCCTTCTCCCCTACACCAGCTCCTCAGCCACACATTCATCTGCTCTATCCTCCTATTTCTACTTTCACTAGCTCATAGCTCCAGGAATTATCCAGATATAACTATCCTCGAGGACCTTTTTTTGACTTTCCTACTTAATTCGCTATGTTCTCTCTTCAGAACCTCATCCTTTTCTCGTCCTCGATCATTAGTTCCAATATGTACAACAACCTTCTGCTCGTTCCCCTTCCCTTTGACAATATTCTGGTACCCTCTGAGACATATCCTTGATCTTGGCACCAAGGAGGCAATGCATCATTCTGATGTTTTGTTGGTGGCCCAGAATCGTCTGTCTGTGCCTCTGACTAGAGAATCCCTTATCACAGTCGATTGCTTGGAACCTGACATACCCCTCTTTACAGGAGAGCCAGTCTTGGTACTGGAAACCTGGCTGTTCATTCTATATTCCCCTGAGAGACTATCACCCCCTACATTTTCCAAAACAGCATTCTTGTTTGAGATGGGGTAAGCCATAGAAGACTCCTGCATTATCTGTGTTCCCTTCCTACCTTTCCGACTGTTTCTGCATTTTTCTTCCTTCCAGTAACTGCTATCCATCACACCTACAGGCTCCTGTAGCTTTCTCATTGCCTCCAATTGACAGTCCAAATAATCCATGCAATCCCATAGGATTCAAAACCGAACATGCTTCCTGCAGACCTAATAATCAGTAACACTGAAATTCTCACCAATGTCCCTCAACCAACAGGAAGAGCTCATCACTCTACTGAAGGCCATCTCTGCAGATTAAACAATCTATAGACTCAGAAAATAGCCCAGTCTTACTGCTCCAGGATAACTTAATATCTATGTTTATATTTTTAGGGTTTAATCAAGAGCCATCTCAATAGAATATATAATCAAAAAAACCCTGCTACTTTTAAAAAGCCAGTTAGTTACTCCCCTGCTGTGAGCACCCCATGCAGGTTTCTATAAGATCAGCTATTGATTTCACCATTTGTTTATTTCCCTTAGAATGAACTCTGATGTCCAGAGATACTTGTTACCAAACAGCAGAGGTAGTCAACTATGCCAGTTCATTGCTCAGTCACATTGCTATTCAGCTTTACTTCTCTACGTGAATCCTGGACTCTCTCTCTTCCTCCAATTAAAGTGCTGCTGTTTTAATCTTTTTTTTCAAAGTTGCATAACAATGGTACAGCTTGTAAAACCATAATTACTGCTCGAAAAAATTTGAAGAGATGAGGTCCACCAGTGAAAATACTTCATGAAAGGAGCAGCTCTTACAGCTACATGAATGTTTGGGTGTAAAGGGAATATAGTTTAAATTGCATTGCTGCAGTAACCCATTTGTAAAAATATAACTTTGTTTATCATATGTTTTTATTCATTGATAAAACATGGTGTGAGTTTGCTTTGTTCCAGATATGAATCAAAGTCAAGCAAATGAACCAGTTTAGTGATTCAATTGGTAATCTATGATTATTGGTAATTTGTGACAGTCAGTGGCTTAGTAGGGCTTGATTATTCCTGTTCATCTGAAATGTGACAAAGTAAACTATGATGATCAGCACAAAATAGGTTGAGGGGCTTAGGGCAGAAGTTTATAGGGTTCTGAGCAACATGGGGTTTGGTGAGATTTATGGCAGGATCAAACAAGAAATCTACTGATTTCTAACTTTGGGAGTATCTCACTCCATCTGTTATGCTGTTGCCCAGCGTGTGGCAGGTTGAGAAAATTAGCAGCCATGATTGAATGGCAGAGCAAACTCATTGCATAATCATTTCAAGGACATTTATAGGGTTTCATGAGTTCTGCTCATTTGTATACTAAGGGAGTGCTTCAAAGGCTCAATCAACAGGTCTCTGGACTTTAAATCTATGAAAAGCTGAAATTCCCAATATTGTTGAATACACATGACAGCTTTATCCACTGGATAAAGTACTTTAATGAATGTGAACACTTACATAGTGCTGATCAACTTAATGATCACTTATCTTTGAGAGACAGAATCCTATGATCTATCACTGCTTTAAAAACATTGTTTTTTTAACACAATATCTAATAATGGAAGTGAACATTATAAACAATGCTTTTTGTCCTCATCTGTCACAAGGTTCTAACTTCCCAACAGGTGGGCCCTGAAACCTCCATCACCACCTGTCTCAGAGGATAAGCACAGTTGATGTACCTTCTTGTAGAATGGCAGAAATGACAGATCAGCAATGTATGAACAAATGGAGGGAGTTGAATATATCTTTTCCTTTAAACAAGTCATATTTGTCTGTGTGGGTTACATTGTGGTTTCAGAGAGGCTGCTGAGTCACTTCCATCAGCTGTTATGGTGAATATTTTAAATTCTCTTCAAAGCAGGGCGAACATGTTTGTTCAATGTGATGAGAACAGTTAAATAGAGAGACTGTGTGAATTATCAGGGCAAGAACATAAACCATTCACTGGGATATCTAAGCAATTAAATTGATTCCTCACTCCTATTGCTGCATGGCTTCACAGTGACCCCACTTCCTCCCTTCCCTCCCCATTTCCTGGCTTCCTTCTCTTCCTTGTCTTGGAGCCTGTAAAGACTCCGATCCTTTCCCATTGGGATGACTTATTCATTCACACCCAGATTGTTGATAATTCACTCTTGTGGGTGGGATGGAACTGATCTCTATTGACAGATCTGTTGACAAATAGGAGAGAACTATTCATGTCTGTGGTCATTTAGGAGGAAGTGAGGACTGCAGATGCTGGAGACCAGAGCTGAAAATGTGTTGCTGGAAAAGCGCAACAGGTCAGGCAGCATCCAAGGAGCAGGAGAATCAATGTTTCGGGCATGAGCCCTTCTTCAGGAATGAGGAAAGTGTGCCAAGCAGGCTAAGATAAAAGGTAGGGAGGAGGGACTTGGGGGAGGGGCATTGGAAATGCGATAGGTGGAAGGAGGTTAAGGTGAGGGTGATAGGCCGGAGTGGGGGTGGGGGCGGAGAGGTCAGGAAGAGGATTGCAGGTTAGGAAGGTGGTGCTGAGTTCGAGGGTTGGGACTGAGACAAGGTGGGGGGAGGGGAAACGAGGAAACTGGAGAAATCTGAGTTTATCCCTTGTGGTTGGAGGGTTCGTAGGCAGAAGATGAGGCGCTCTTCCTCCAACTATCGTGTTGCTATGGTCTGGCAATGGAGAAGTAGAAGGACCTGCATGTCCTCGGTGGAGTGGGAGGGGGAGTTGAAGTGTTGAGCCACGGGGTGGTTGGGTTGGTTGGTCCAGGTGTCCCAGAGGTGTTCTCTGAAACGTTCCGCAAGTAGGCGGCCTGTCTCCCCAATATAGAGGAGGCCACATCGGGTGCAGCGGATGCAGTAAATGATATGGAGGTGCAGGTGAATTTGTGGCAGATATGGAAGGATCCCTTAGGGCCTTGGAGGGAAGTAAAGGGGGAGGTGTGGGCGCAAGTTTTGCATTTCTTGCGGTTGCAGAGGAAGGTGCCGGGAGTAGAAGTTGGGTTGGTGGGTGGGTGTGGACCTGACGAGGGTGTCACGGAGGGAGTGGTCTTTTCAGAATGCTGATAGGGGAGGGGAGGGAAATATATCCCTGGTGGTGGGGTCCGTTTGGAGGTGGCGGAAATGACGATGTATGATACAATGTATATGGAGGTTGGTAGGGTGGTAGGTGAGGACCAATGGGGTTCTGTCCTGGTGGCGATTGGAGGAGCGGGGCTCAAGGGCAGAGGAGCGGGAAGTTGAGGCGATGCCGTAGAGAGCATCGTTGATCACGTCTGGGGGGAGATTGCGGTCTTTGAAGAAGGAGGCTATCTGGGTTGTACGGTTTTGGAACTGGTCCTCCTGGGAGCAGATGCTGCGAAGGCGAAGGAATTGGGAATATGGGATGGCATTTTTACAGGGGGCAGGGTGGGAGGAGGTGTAGTCTAGGTAGCTGTGGGAGTCGTTCGGTTTATAGTAAATGCCTCCTCCCACGAGGAGGTTGAACAGTTCATCCACTTTACCAACACCTTCCACCCCGACCTCAAATTTACCTGGACCGTGTCAGACTCCTCCCTCCCCTGCCTAGACCTTTCCATTTCTATCCTCGGGCGACCGAATCAACACGGACATTTACTATAAACCGACCGACTCCCACAGCTGCCTGGACTACACCTCCTCCCATCCTGTCCCCTGTAAAAACACCATCCCATATTCCCAATTCCTTCGTCTCCGCCGCATCTGCTCCCAGGAGGACTAGTTCCAACACCATACAACCCAGATAGCCTCCTTCTTCAAAGACCGCAATTTCCCCTCAGACGTGATCAACGATGCTCTCCACCGCATCTCCTCCACTTCCCACTCCTCCGCCCTTAAGCCCCGCCATTCCAACCGCCACCAGGACAGAACCCCACTGGTCCTCACCACCACCCCACTAACCTCCATATACATCATGTCATTCATCGTCATTTCCGCCACCTCTAAATGGACCCCACCACCAGGGATATATTTCCCTCCCCTCCCCTATCAGCGTTCCGAAAAGACCACTCTCTCCGTGACTCCCTCGTCAGGTCCACACCACCCACCAACCCAACGTCCACTCCCGGCACCTTCCCCTGCAACCACAAGAAATGCAAAACTTGTGCCCACACCTCCCCCCCCCTTACTTCCCTCCAAGGTCCCAAGGGATCTTTCCATATCCGCCACAAATTCACCTGCACCTCCACACACATCATTTACTGCATCCGCTGCACCCGATGTGGCCTCCTCTATATTGGGGAGACAGGCCGCCTACTTGCAGAACATTTCAGAGAACACCTCTGGGACACCCACACCAACCAACCCAACCACCCCGTGGCTCAACACTTCAACTCCCCCTCCCACTCCAGCAAGGACATGCAGGTCCTTGGACTCCTCCATCGCCAGACCATAGCAACACGACGACTGGAGGAAGAGCGCCTCATCTTCTGCCTAGGAACCCTCTAACCACAAGGGATGAACTCAGATTTCTCCAGATTCCTCACTTCCTCTCCCCCAACTTGTCTCAGTCCCAACCCTCGAACTCAGCACCACCTTCCTAACCTGCAATCTTCTTCCTGACCTCTCCGCCCCCACCCCCACTCCGGCCTATCACCCTCACCTTAACCTCCTTCCACCTATCGCATTTCCAATGCCCCTCCCCCAAGTCCCTCTTCCCTACCTTTTATCTTAGCCTGCTTGGCACACTTTCCTCATTCCTGAAGAAGGGCTCATGCCCGAAACGTTGATTCTCCTGCTCCTTGGATGCTGCCTGACCTGTTGCACTTTTCCAGCAACATAGTCCAGCAACCACGGTGGCACAGTGGTTAGCACTGCTGCCTCACAGCGCCAGAGATCTGGGTTCAATTCCCGCCTCAGGTGACTCTCTGTGTGGAGTTTGCACGTTCTCCCTGTGTCTGCGTGGCCATCCTCCGGGTGCTCCGGTTTCCTCCCACACTCCAAAGATGTGCAGGTCAGGTGAATTGGCCATGCTAAATTGCCCGTAGTGTTAGGTAAGGTGTAGATGTATGGGTGGGTTGTGCTTCGGCGGTTGCGGTGTGGACTTGTTGGGCCGAAGGGCCTGTTTCCACACTGTAAGTAATCTAATCTAATTTTCAGCTCTGTGGTCATTTAGTTCATTTTAGCTGCAGTGAAAGATAAAAAAAAGTCCAAGGTATTTTGCCACACAATTCGTTCTATGCAGGCTTATTTGAGCCATTGTATATTTCAAAATGAGATTAATCATCATTAGTATTACTCAACTGATTAACTAGAACCTTCTAGTTTCAATCTTCATGCACCATAGGAACTGCTCCTATTGTGCAATTGGGTGTTACAATGATAAACAGCTGGTTCACTCTGATTGGATGCATTAATTTGGGCTAAATTATACCCTTCTCCCACTCTGATCCTGTGATCAGGGTCTGGGTATGTGTATGTGTATGTGCCTGTGCCTTTATCAACTCAGCTGTCAGGGAACAACATACCTATTTCAAAGCAACATCTTATGAAGTCTTTCAACGGGAATGGGAACGGGAACATGTCTGCTTCACCCTACACACAGTGAAAATAAATGTCAGGACTGAAACTTCAGTGTGTCACAGCCAATAGCCCCTTCATAGAGAGTTAACCAGAATCATGACTCACTGTCATGCTATCAATATTGGTGGCTGATCTAGCATTTATAGGCCCTCCCTAGATGCTGTTGTGAAGGTGGTGTGAGCTGCCTTCTTGAATTGCTGCAAGCATTTGTTGTGGATAGACCCACAATGCCACTGGGAGGGGAGTTTTAGGATTTTGACCCAGTGACAAGAAAGGAATGGTGACATATTTCCACATCTTGGTGGCAAATGGCTTAGAGGGGAACTTGCAGGTGGTGATGTTCCAATGTATCTGCTGCCCCTGTCCTTCTGGGTGATTAGAAAACTTTTGTTGAAGCAGCCCCTGCTAGTATGTAGTAAGTACTACTAGTAAGTAGTAACTTACTAACTACTTTGGTAAGTTAGTGCAGAGGATCTTGTATATGCTACATGCTGCTGCCATTTTGTGCCAGTAGCAGTGAACACTGTAGATGCTGGATGTGGTGCCAGTGAAGCGAGCTATTTTGATCTTGATGCTATTCCACATCTTGAGTATTGTTGGAGCTGCATCCATCCAGGCAAGTGGGGAATATTCCATTACACTCATGGCTTGTGCTATGCAGATGGTGTTCAGAAACTGTGGAGTCAGGAGGAGAGGAGAGAAGAATGGAAAGGAGAGAAGTGAAGAGGTAAGGGGAATAGATGGGGGAAAAGAGGGGAAAACAGAAGCGAAGGTGTAAATAGGATGTGGTTACCTGCTTTCAGTTATGCAGAAACTGAACCCAGCTTTTTCAATTGACAAAGTGAAACTCAAAAATGCAGTTATCTCAGTTTTGCAGAAAGCTGAAGGTAAATATTATGAGTTCTGGGCTTTGTAACCATGGAGACCATGGAACTAAATGCAGACTTCAAATTTTGAACTTTTCTCCAAAATATTTGCTAATGTTCCATCCCCACGGTCACCTGAGAGCCAATCTTGAATAAGTGCAAATTGTGGTGTGAAACTGGACTAGAAGGATGACCAAAGTCCAAGATTAATGCCTATTCAATCTAGATTGGTTTGTCTCAATTGGACTCTAGGCCCTTGGTGTGGGAGAGAGAAACAGACTGGACTTCCTAGTCATCATCAATAACTTATAATCCCAACCGAGCATTGATATTTACAACAGGGGATGTTTTCCTCCAGTAGGGAGTTAAATATTTTTTGTGATTATTCACAGGAAGTGATCATTGATATCTCATTTATTATCCATTCCCAATTATCATGGAGAAAGTGATAGTGAAGTTTCCTTCTCAAACTGCTGCTATGTGTTGTAGGGAGACAGACAATGCTGTTAGAGAGGGAGTTCCAGGATTTTAACCCAATGACACTGAATTGGGGGGGAAAGGGGTGATGTGGCTTGGCTTTCACTTCAGACTGCCAAGTGGCCACCTCGTGAGAAAATGAGACCACAACAAACATTTGAGCACTGCAAATGAATGACTGCTTATATGTGTAAGTACCTTGTACATTGATGAAACAACCATGCCACCAAAACGAATTGCTTTTTCTTTTGGTCTGGCAGCATCTGTGGAGAGAGAAAAAAAAACATTTTGAATCTAAAATGACTCTTCTTCAGAATTGAAACAGTTTCTCTCTCCACAGATACTCCCTGCCGTGTTGAGTTTCTCCAGCACTTTTTGTTTTGATTTTTCAGATTTCCATCATCTACAGTTTCTTTGTTCCCTTTTTCTTTGGCCTATCACTACATCTAGGTGCAGCCCACAGACCTTGCCATTGGGGTGAAGACAGCTTGCTGATTGGTATGCCTTTGGTGGGTATACTGTGCAGGCTCAGGGCCTGGAAGATCTCTGTACGGAGACATTCTCCTTGGCCTGAATTGCTGCAAGCGATGAGCTCACTGGCAGAGGAGACTGGACTCTCCTGGCTTTGTGGTGCCTGTCTGCCTCTTCTCTTCTTCCTCCTCCTCCTCCTTCTCTGTGTGGGTACCTGGTAGCCTGACTCTATCTTCTTGAAAGTACAGGGAATCTGGAGTGAGATAGGCCAGCCTTGTCCTCATTTTGCTTTGCCATTAATGCCACGTACCCATGTCAGTGACCCACTGTAGGGTTGAGCACGTTGCCACTCAGCATTCTTCTTGACTTGGGTCTCCAAAACAGCTGCTGCCCTCTCTATAGTTGGAGCAAACTGTTCTGTGCCAGAGGTACCACAATAAATAGAAAATGTACTTCTCCATCTTTTGTTCCTGTCCAGTGAGTGACTGCGTGATATCCCTGTCTCTTTCTGCAAAATAATTGTATCCCTTGTGGCTATGTAGAGACATGTCTTTTGCCTGGGACTGAGCAAGTGCCTGGTCTCCTGCAGATCTTTGCGTGATGTGGGGTGTTTCTACTTCCATTGGTTGTGGACATGCATCAATGATGTGTTCACTGGATTGAGTCCCCAGGTCTACACTAGCTCAGTCATACAGAGGGTGACAGTTGCTAGTGACAGTCTCTGAGCTGCTGGAGACTGAAGGTGAACTCCTCGCCCTCTTTGGTTTCATAGACTTCTTCTCCCTTAGAGGTGCTGGTGCTGTTGCTGTGGTGCCCTCTTTTGATCTGCTGTCTGTTGGCCACCATATCTGGGGTAGACAGAGATTTAGATGGTAATACAGCATTAACTCTTCCGGGGAGTAATGTATGAGAGTGGCTGCACCTCTGGAAAGAGCATTCTCACTACCATTCTGGGCTTGATTCTCTCCTGCCAATCAGAGAATACCTGTCTGCAGGCTATTGTTGTTCCTGGTTTTCAGTAGGTGAAGGGGTGCTTAGGTGGCTCTTAATATACTACCCAAACCTTCAACCAGGGGTGAGAAAGTCCACATATCAGCTGCATGTGATTTGCTGTTTGCCTCATGCTAAAATCTATTTGCATACAAAGTGAACTGAAAAGCAGTTGATCGTGCCAGAACACTCATCATGGACCATGGTGGCAGTGATACCAACCAAGATGTCTGCTTTTCACTCCAAAATGACAAAATCCTAGCCACTGATTTTTCATCTGACCAAAATATGAGATTCTCAGCTATTCTTAGCCTCCTGGAACCTCCAAATAGTTGTGGAAATTCTGTCCTGAATTAATTTGGCTAGACATCCCAATTAATGATGAACATTCGCGCTTTGTAAGCTCTTCTGATTAAAATTGTGCAATGTTGGCTCTACATAATATGCAAGATTCCAGTAACCTGCCTTTCTTTGTACTGAAACATAGCCATCATCTGTTCCTTAACTGGGCTCCTAGACCATGAAATTATATATTTAATGTCTTACTTTAACAATGGCCTGAAACTACTGATGCTCTTGCATCAGTGTCCAAATTGAAATTGATTTTATGTCCGTCTAGGACTTCTGCACTCTAACAGTTTCCATTGGTAATTTCTCCCAAAAATGTCATTTTAAATCTCTAGGATGTGAAAAGCTTTAAAAGGTTTCTCTTTTACTTTCTAAGCTGGGAGTTATTTGTAGTGCCTACAGAGTTACTGGCGTCTCTTGTTTTTACAGGAAATGACCTCTGGGATAATCTTCACATCGATGCAGCCTTTTCCTGCCACAGTGAGAACATAGTGGTATGATGGCTTGTCACTCTTTACACTACCCCTTTCTGTTTTCAGCAGGGTTCCACTCCTATGCCCCACAAACTGTGCACAATCAGTCACTTTCCCCCACAAGGTTTCCCTGTCATCTGAATTAAATGCTTGATTTTAACATTCTAACTTGTGCTTCCTTGGATAAACATACCACCTGTGTTAAAGACAAATCCTCCCTCAACTGCAGAAAGCAAGATAATCATTCTAAGATTCCAGTGGAAGTGTGGACCTGAATTAAATTGTCTTGCTGGGCACCATGTTCATATTCACAGTCTGTATTTCTGAGACCAGATTTGTCAATTTTATGTTATGATCGCTGACAAGTGCACCAAATTATGTTGCAATCTGATTAGGGACAAATAACCTTTAATATTAAGGCTGACAAAAAGGGTCTTACCAAGAGAATAAAGTCACAGGGTTCAACGGTTTTGAGCAACCAATAAGGTATAGCAGTAATGTAATTTAGAATACATGTATAACACCCAGAATTAACATGTGGTAAACATGGACTTAGACTGTGATCAAACACCTCACAGCAAACATCAAATAGCAAATGTGATCAAGGCAAACCTCACAGATTTCTTAGTAACTGTCCCTCGACATATAGAATCATACAGTATAGAAAAGGCTCTTTGGCCTATCAAGTCTGTACCACTAAAAACATAATACCACCAACAGTAGTCCCACTTTCCCACAATAGGCCCATAGCCTTGAATGTTATGACACTTCAAATGCTCGTCAAGTACTTTTTAAAGATTTTGAGTTTTCCTGCCTTAACTACCCTCCTAGGAAATTCATTCCAGACCTCACAAGCCTCTGGGTGAAAAGGGTCTCCTCAAAACCCCTCTAAATCTCCTGCCTTTCACTTTAAAATTATATCCCCTTATTATTGATACTTCAATTAATGGGGACAGCTGCTTTCTATTCAATATGCCCACGCTCCTCATAATCTTATACACGTCTAGCAGGTCCTTCCTCAACCTTTACTGCTCAAAGAAAACAGCCTAAGCTTATCCAGCCTCTCTCCACAGCTAAAATGTTCCATCCTAGGCAACATCCTGGTGAATCTCCTTTGCAGCAGCTGCAGTGCAATTCACTTCCTCCTATACTGTGGTGACTAGAACTACACACCATACTCCAGTTGCAACATAACCAAGATTCTGCACTACAAAATCAGTCTGTTCCTCTAAGCTTCCGAGTGTCCTGCCATTCATTGAGTACTCCCTTGTCTTGTTCCTTCTTGCAAAGGGCATCACCTCACATTTATCAAAGTTAGGTTCCATCTGCCAATTGATCTGGCCATTTGACCAAACTTGTTTATATCTTACTGCACTTAATACCTTCCTCCTCACTGTCAACCATCCATCAATTTTGTCATCAGCAAACTTACATATCATTTGATGATAAGTCATCAAATCTCATTTTTAAAAATTACCTCATGGGATGTGTGCGTCACTGGCTGGCCAGCATTGATTGTCCACTCCCTAGCTGCCTTGATGAACTGCCGCAATTCATTTGCTGTGGGTAAATGGGGAGGAAAATCCATTATTTTGACCTAGTGGTACTGAAGGGATGATAATATACTTGTGAATGTGAGTTTTAGCAGGATTGGGTGGCACGATGGCTCAGTGGTTAGCATTGCAGCCTCACAGCACCAGGGACCCAGATTCAATTCCAGCCTCGGGCGATTGTCTGTGTGAAGTTTGCAGGTTCTCCCCGTGTCTGTGTGGGTTTCCTCCGAGTGCTCCAGTTTCCTCCCACAGTCTAAAGATGTGCAGGTTAGGTGAATTGGCCACACTAAATTTCCCATAGTGTTAGGTGCATTAGTCAGAGGGAAATGGGTCTGGGTGGGTTATTCTTCGGAGGGTCGGTGTGGACTTGCTGGGCTGAAGGGCCTGTTTCCACACTGTAGGGAATCTAATCTAATCAATGATCCAGAGATGCTTCGTTGTGATTTGGGCAAACTGCATTAGAGACAAAATTCATGTGGATAATAGATAATCCACTTTGGAAACAAAAACAGGTAGGTGGATTGTTATTTGAATTGTTTTAAATTGAGAAGGGAAGCAGTGCAATGAGAACTAGGTGTCCTTATACACTGAAAGAAATGTGGATGCTGGAAATCAGAAGCAAAAGAAAGGGTTCAGAAAAGATTGACAAAGATGTTGCCAGGGTTGGAGGATTTGAGCTATTGGGAGAGACTGAACAGGCTGCAGCTGTTTTCCCTGGAGCATCAGAGGCTGAGGGGTAACCTCATAGATGTTTATAAAATTATGAGGGTCATAGATAGGGTAAGTAATCAAGGTATTTTCCCTGGGGTGGGGGAGTCCAGAACTAGAGGGCATAGGTTTAGGGTGAGAGGGGAAAGATAGAAATGAGACCTAAGGATCAACATTTTCATGCAGAGGGTGGTGCTTGTATGGAATGAGCTGCCAGAGGAAGTAGTGGAGGCTGGTGCAATTACAACATTTAAAAGACATCTGGATCGGTATATAAGTATGAAGGGTTTGGAGGAATATGGGCCAAATGCTGGTAAATGGGACAAGGTTAATTTAGGATATCTGGGCAGCATGGACCTATGCTCTACTTTTTGATGATTTTATGACTCTAAAAGCAGAAATTGCTGGAAAAGCTCTGGCAGCATCTAAGGAGAGAAATCAGAGTTATCATTTTTGGTCCACTCATCCTTCTTCAGAACCTCACTTGGTTCAAGGCTGTAATGTGGCATGGTGGCTCAGTAGTTAGCACTGCTGCCTCGAAACACCAGGGACTCCAGTTCAATTCCCACCTTGGGAGACTGTGCAAGCTCCACACAGACATTCTCCCCCTGGGTTTCCTCCAGATGCTCTGGTTTCTTCCCCCAATCCAAAAAGATGTGCAGGTCAGGTGAATTGGCCATGCTAAATTGCCAAGTCAGGGGTAAATGTAGGGTAAGGGAATGGGTCTAGGTGGGTTACTCTTTGGAGGGTCGGTGTCGATCTGTTGGGTGGAAGGGACTGTTTTCATACTGTTAGGGAATCTAATCTAAAGTCGGGAATTAAGTGGTCCTAATTCAACTGAAACTGGGTGTTGCTGAGCAGGAGCGACAGTTGATGGCATTTTACATCACTGTACTGATTATCAAGAGTAGACTGATTGGGTGATAATTCAAGTTGGTCAAATTGGAATTATCCTGCTTTTTATGTACAGGATAATCTTTCACGTTCTCAGGTAGGTGCCTGTGTGGTAGCTGTACTGCAGTAGCTTGACTAGGGGTGTGGCAAGTTATGAAGCATTAGTCTTTAGTACTAATGCTGGAATTTAGTGTCATAAAGTCATACAACACAGAAATAGGCCCTTTGGCACACCATGTCTATACTGTTAACAAACACCAAATTATACTAATCCCATTTACCTGCACTTGGTATATAGCCTACTATGCTCTGGCATCTGAAGTGTGCTTCAGATATGTCTTCAATGTTGTGAGCATTGTTATTTCCAACATGCTTCCAGGCCGTGCATTCCATGTTTCTAACGCCCCCTGGATGAAGCTTTATTTCTCAGTTCCCTCTTATCACCGATTCCTCACCTTAAACTTATGCCGTCTTGGTCTTAAACATCTTGACTGATATATACAGCGACAATGTCTTTCCCCTTTGTATCTACAGATGAGATATTTATTTAAGACCTCATAATTGCATATGTTGGAGCACAGTAAAGGTAAACTTGTCAGAGTCCCAGAGGACTGTATGATCGCTCTCACAATAAAGCGAGACAACGTGATGGTGCTTTAACCTGAGGGTCACATTGTCTCAGGTGGGGATGAAGTTGAGAAGGAGAGTCCTTCATGGACCTCAGCCAGCATGGGAATTAAACCCATTGTGTTTGCATCGCTCTACATCACAAACCAGACCTCCAACTGAACTAACTGACTCCCTGGAGCACAGTACACAGTCCTTCTGTCTGTATAATGTTGTGTAAGCTGTCAGTCTAACTGTAGGATACGGTGTAGCACAGTATATAGGCCCTGTGACTGTACAATATGATGTAGCACAGTACACAATCCCTGTGACTGTACAAGATGGTGTAACTCAGTACATATTCCCTTCCACTATAGAATATGATACACATGGTCTTCTAACTGTAGAATATGATGTAGCACAATACACAGTCCTGGGAACTGCAGGATAGCACAGTACACAAAGCCTGTAACTGTAGGATGTGGTGGAGCACAGTACAGAGTCATATAACTGCAAGACATAGTGTAGTCCTTGTAACTGTAGGATATGCTGTAGCATAGTACAAAGACTTTCCATGTGTAGTATATGGTGCAGCAGAGTATACAGTCCCATAGCTGTGGGCTACAATGTATCACAGCATACAACCCATATAACAGCACAGCACAAAGTCCCTGTAACTGTAGGATATAGTGTCATGCAACACACGGTCCCTATAACTGCTGGATATAGTGTAGTTCAGCATACAATCTCTGTGACTGTATGATATGGTGTAGGACAGTACACAATCCCTGTAATTGTAGGATACAGTATAGCACATTACGCTATCCTTCTAACTGAAGGCAGGAATGTGAATTTCAGTTATGATCTTCTTTTGTGGTGGAGTAGGCTCAAGAGTCCAGATGGCTTAGACCTGCTCCCTGCTTGTATGTTCGTATGTATAACACAGTACACAGATCCTAACTATACATTAATAGTTTAATGGTAGGCTATGATGTAGCATAGTATGTGGTCACTGTTTCTGTGGCATTTAGTGTAACATTGCAATTTCCAAACAACACTTCCTTTCACTGTTACCCACATGACCATATTGAGTGATAGATATCATTTGTTCAATTTCCTGACTCAGATAAGAATAGAAAGAACATTTAGCCACATCCTGATAAAGCCTATTAAGTCTGCAGTCTATTCTTAAATCAAGTATTTTATTTGACTCTTTTGCATGCTTTGCTGTCCCTTTCCCATTGTCCTTACCATATTGTTCAAATGCAGTTCCAGTGGCCTTCTTCCAGGTGCTCCGGTTTCCTCCCACAATCCAAAGATGTGCAGGTTAGGCGAATTAGCCATGCTAAATTGCCCATAGTGTTCAGGGTTGTGTCGGTTAGGTGCACTGGTCAGGGGTAAATGTAGAGTAATAGAGTGGGGGATTAGGTCTGGTTGGGTTACTCATTGGAGAGTCGGTGTGGACTTATTGGGCCAAATGGCCTGTTTCCACACTATGGGGATTCTATGATTCTATAATTCTATGAAATAGCATTTACCTTGTTACACTTTCCCCAAAAATGTAGATATACAGTTCAGTGGTTAGCACTGCTGCTTCACATACCAGGGACATGGCTTTGATTCCACCCTGAGGCAACTGTCTGTATGGAGTTTGCATGTTCTCTCTGTGTCTGTGTGGGTTTCCTCCACGTGTTTCAGTTTCCTCCCACAGTTCAAAGATATGCAGGTTAGATGGATTGCCCATAGTGTCCAGGAATTTGTAGGTTAAATGCAAGGTTACAGTGTTAGGGTAGGATGTTTGGACGGTCAGTGTGAACTTGTTGAGCCAAATAGCCTGCTTCCATATTGTAGGGATTCTATAATATACAGCTCCAGTTTGACTGCAAAAATAATTCATTCTGGAGCATAAGTTTTCAATACTAAATCCAGGGCAAATCTGGGGTGAATCAAATTGACAGAAGACTGGAATCTGTGAAGGTGGGGAACTGCAATTGATCATCATATTGATATGACTGGCTGATGATGGACTTCTTTTATTGTGTCACTTGTTGCCATGTTATGAGTCGAGATTTAAAGCAGACTGATCGTGGAGGAGACAATGTCAAGAACAGTTTTTTGGCCTGAACATGAAAGCAATGCTCCATTAATACTGAATGCTGCTGTACATGATAATCGTAGATGAACAAAATTGATTCTTCATCTATATTAGGTGAGGACTAATCTTTTATTTTCAAGTGTTCATGTACTATCAAGAGTTTCTCTGTGGTTGAGTGTTCTAACTCCACCCTCACTGTCCTATTTATACTCAATGATATGCAACCACCTGACATCATCACAAGGATGCTGAAGCCATTACACAACTGAACTTTGTCTTTTGCACTGATGAACCTCACTCTCTAGTGATTGTTCACTCATCCACCACTGGATGTGGCAGGACTGCAGACCGTAGATCTTATTCACCAGGTTAACAATTCATTTTTAGCATGCCTGATGCTGTTCCTGGCACATTCTCCTGCACTGTCCATTGAACCAGGGTTGATCCCCTGGCTTGATGGTAATGGTTGAGTGGGGGATATGTCGGGCCATGAGGTTGCAGATTTTGTTGGGGTTTAGTTCTGCTACTGCTGATGGCCTGCAGCACTTCATGAATTCACAGTTTGAGTTGCTACATCTGTTTGAAATATAATCCAATTTTTACAGTAATGTTGCCAGAAAAGACAATGGAGGATATCCAAAATGTGAAGATGAAGTTTTGATTCCACAAGCACTGAGAGATATCACTCAGAATGATATTAGAATCATACAGCATAGAAACAGGCCCTTTAGCCCACCATGTCTATACCAACCAACAAACATCAAACTACACTAATCCCATTTACTTGCACTTGCTCCATGGCATACTATGGAGAAAGTGAGGACTGCAGATGCTGAAAATCAGAGTCGAGAGTGTGGTGCTGGAAAAACACAGCCAGTCAGGCAGCATCCAAGGAGCAGGAGAATAGATGTTTTGGGATTCCTGATGAAGGGCTTATGCCTGAAACGTCAATTCTCCTGCTCCTTGGATGTTGCCTGATCTGTGCTTTTCCAGCACCACACTCTCGACTCCGTGGCATACCTTTCATTTTAAATATTCATCCAGATGCTTCTTAAATGTCATCTCCACCTTACTCTCATGCAGCATGTTCAGTATTTTTACTACCCTCTGGGTGAGAAAATTCTTTCTCGGGTCTCCTCTAAACCATTTGCTCCTCATGTTAAACCTATGCCCTCCAGTCTTAGACATGACTGCCTAAGGGAAAAGATTCTCACGACCTGCCCTGTCTTTGCCTCTCATAATTTGGTAAACCTCAATCAGAACCCTCTCAGCCTCCTCTGCTCCAAGGAAAACAAACCGAGCCTTTCTGTCTTTCCCTTTAACTGAGACGTTCCACTGCAGGCAGCATCCTGATGAATCTCCTCTGCATTCTGTCCAGTGCATTTGCATCCTTCTGATAGTGTAGTGACCAGAATTGCACATAATATTTAATCTGTCACATAACCAAAGTTATAACAAGTATTCCTTGTCCTTTTTTCTAGGTTCTGGCTAATGATAAGGAGCATTCTGTAAGCCTTCTTCACCACTATCTGTGCTGACACCTTCAGGGATAATATGACAGATGCATCTGCAGCTGGCTGATGGGTGATCCAACAAAAGGCTTTCCCTTTTGTTGGATCCCTCACCGTCTGCGAGAAACCCAGTCTAACAGCAATGTTCTGACCAGCTCAATCAGTAGTGCTGCTGCTAAGCCACTCTTGGCAGTTGACATTAAAATCTCCCACAATGTAATACATTCTGCACCCTTGCCATCCTCAGTGCTTTCTGCAAGTATTACTCAATGTGGAGGAGCAGTGATTCATCAGCAGGATGTTTCCTTGTTAGTGTTTGACCTGATATCAGTACGCGTCAAAGCTGATTATTTAGGGGATCAAGGGTTGCATGGGTTGAATAGCCTAATTCTGTTTCTATATCTTATAGCAATTCCCTTCTTACTTTATACATTTTAAAGTCACTTCTGGCAACCATATCTTACTGGTGGAATAGGCTACACCCCAGTAAGTTGATGGAGACATTTGGGATATTGTTTGTAAGATTTGATTCAGTAAAAAATGTACTTGTCATTCTCATTGATTTGGTCATTGCCAGATGATTCATCTGGGTTTATTCTTATTTGTCTGGCATTAGTTAATATTACTGAATGGCTTGCTCAGCCATGTCAGCAGGTACTTAAGAGTCAGACACATGGTTTTGTTACATACAGTTAAGAATGGCATGTTCCCTTCCAAAAGGAATGAATAAATCAGATGGGAAGTTTTTTTGGATAATTCAGTAGTTTCATAATCATTAAAGTAGTCTTTTTCAATATTGTTAGTTAATTGAATGTAACTAGACTGAAAACCTGTCTCTGGATTTTTTGGCCAAGTTGCTGAGTTACACAGGAAAAATACCATATGTACCAACAAAGGAAATGCTGCCCAATTTTAAAATGAAAAAGGGTGTGTTTGTGACTTAAAACGGATTCGGCAGCGGTGTACTTGCTGCTGCTCCTGGTAAGCCCTCCTTGGATAAGTTTTCTGCACTGAAAGTGGCCAAGACATCAGGAACAAATGAGATGCATCCAAGGTTATTGAGGGAAATTAGAGTGGAAATTGTGGAGACACTGGGCAGGATTTTTAATTCTTCTGTGGGTACAGAAGTGATGCTAGACAACTGGATAACAGTAACTTTTCCACTCTTATTCAAAACAAGGCTGTAAGGACAAGTCCATCAATTGCAGACCAGTCAGTTTAACTTTAGTGGTAGAGAAGCTGCTACGAATGACAATTTGGGGCAAAATTAACAATCCTGCTTGGCCATTTGCAAATTAATTAAGGAAAGCCAACAGTGATTTGTTAAAGACCAATCATATTTAGCCAATAGACAGAGCTAGTGAGGTTAATGTTACTGATGTGGTGTAGAGAGACTTCCAAAAAGCATTTTCCAAAGAGCCATGCAACAGACTGGTGAGAAAAGTTAGAGATTGTACAACACTCTCACTCTCTGGGCGGAGCAGGTAACGGCTGTCTGGTGGAGTTTTTTTGAAGTCGCAGTGTAGTCCAGTTATTGTTTTTTTTAACGGCTAAAATTTAAAGTTTTTTTTAAGCGCCTAGCGGACCCGGAAGCTGGTGTCACGCTAGTTTACCTGGGAAGGTTTTTTTCTTATAAAAGCGCGCAGGCGAGGAACCCGAGGCACGACAGGGGTAGAGCCTCCCACCCACCCTCCTCCTCTAACCTAATAAAACGACCCGTTGTGATAAGCAGGTAAGTGCTGCATTTTGCTTGTTTGTTTCTTTAGATCTAGTTTTTAAAGTTTCTCTTTTAGAGGGATGGCAGCGAAGGCAGTGCAATGTTCCTCTTGCAACATGTATGAGGTGAGAGAAGCCATTAGCGTCCCTCTTGATTACACTTGCAAGAAGTGCACCCATCTCCAGCTCCTCCAAGACCGTGTTAGGGAACTGGAGCTGGAGTTGGATGAACTGCGGATCATTCGGGAGGCAGAGGGGGTCATAGATCAGAGCTTTAGGGAAGTAGTTACTCCGAAAGTTATAGAGAGATGGGTGACAGTGAGGGGGTGTGGGAGGAAGCAGCCAGTGCAGGGACCCCCTGCGGTCATTCCCCTCAAGAACAAGTATACCGTTTTGGATACTTGTGGGGGGGATGACTTGCCAGGGGTAAGCAACGAGGTTCAGGCCTCTGACACGGAGCCTGTTCCCGTTGCTCAGAAGGGACAGGTGGTGAAAGGTAGAGCGATAGTTATTGGGGACTCAGTAGTGAGGGGCACAGATAGGCGGTTTTGTGGGGGCGACAGAGACTCACGATTGGTATGTTGCCTCCCAGGTGCAAGGGTACGTGATGTCTCTGATCGTATTTTCCGGGTCCTCGAGGGGGAGGGGGAGCAGCTCCAGATCGTGGTCCACGTTGGCACCAACGACATAGGTAGGAAGAGGGGTGAGGATGTTAGACAGGCTTTCAGGGAGCTAGGTTGGAAGCTCAGAGCTAGAACGAACAGAGTTGTTGTCTCTGGTTTGTTACCCGTGCCACGTGATAGAGAGTCGAGGAGTAGGGAGAGAGAGGAGTTAAATGCGTGGCTACAGGGATGGTGCAGGAGGGAGGGATTCCAGTTTCTGGATAACTGGGGTTCTTTCTGGGGAAGGTGGGACCTCTATAAACAGGATGGTCTACACCTGAACCTGAGGGGCACCAGTATCCTTGGGGGGAGGTTTGCTAGTGCTCTTTGGGAGGGTTTAAACTAACTCTGCAGGGGCAGGGGAACCTGGACTGTAGCTTTAGGGTACAGGACCTTGAGTGTAGGGAGGTTAGGAACATGGCATCGATCTCAAAGGAGGGTGCCGGTAAACAGTGTGTATACTTCAATGCCAGAAGTATAAGAAATAAGGTTGGTGAGCTTGCAGCATGGGTTGGTACCTGGGACTTCGATGTTGTGGCCATTACAGAGACGTGGGTAGAACAGGGACAGGAATGGCAGTTGCAGGTTCCAGGGTTTAAATGTTTTAGTAGGGTCAGAGATGGGGGTAAAAGAGGGGGAGGTGTGGCATTGCTTGTCAAGGATAGTATTACAGCAGTAGAAAGGGTGATGGAGGAAGACTTGCCTTCTGAGGTAGTGTGGGCGGAGGTTAGAAACAGGAAACGTGAGGTCACTCTGTTAGGAGTTTTCTACAGGCCTCCTAATAGTCCGAGAGAAGTAGAGGAAAGTATTGCGAGGATGATTCAGGAGAAGAGTGAAAGTAGCAGGGTGGTTGTTATGGGAGACTTTAACTTCCCTGATATTGACTGGGAAAGCTATAGCTCGAGTTCGTTAGTTGGGTTGGTGTTTGTCCAATGTGTGCAGGAGGGTTTCCTGACACAATATGTAGACAGGCCAACAAGAGATGAGGCTATACTGGATTTGGTTCTAGGTAATGAACCAGGCCAGGTGTTAGACTTGGAGGTAGGTTAGCACTTCGGGGGCAGTGACCACAGCTCGGTGACTTTTACTCTAGTGATGGAGAGAGATAAGTGTGCACTGCAGGGCAACAGTTATAGCAGGGGGCAGGGAAATTATGATGCAGTGAGGCATGACTTAGGATGCATGGATTGGAAAAATAGGCTTCAAGGGAAGAACACAAATGATATGTGGAGATTGTTCAAGGAACAGCTAATGGGTGTCCTTGATAAGTATGTACCAGTCAGGCAGGGAGTAAAGGGTCTTGTGAGGGAGCCGTGGTTTAACAAGGAATTGGAATCCCTTGTGAAAGGGAAGAGGGCAGCCTATGTAAAGATGAGGCGTGAAGGTTCAGTTGGGGTGATTGAGAGTTATAAGGTAGCCAGGAAGGATCTAAAGAGAGAGCGAAGAGCAGCGAGAAGGGGACATGAAAAGTCCTTAGTTGGTAGGATTAGGGAAAACCCAAAGGCATTCTATCGGTATGTCAGGAAGAAAAGGATGACTAGGGTAGGTATCGGTCCAGTCAAGGATAGTAGTGGGAAGTTGTGTGTGGAGGCGGAGGAGATTGGTGAGACACTAAATCAATACTTTTCGTCAGTATTCACTCAGGAACTGGACATTGTTGCCGATGTGAATACTGAGTCACAATTAATTAGAATGGACTGCTTTGAGGTATGTAGGGAAGAGGTGTTGGAAATTCTGGAAAGGATGAAAATAGATAAGTCCCCTGGGCCTGATGGCATTTATCCTAGGATCCTCTGGGAAGCTAGGGAGGAGATAGCGGAGCCATTGGCCTTGATTTTTATGTCGTCGTTGTCTATGGGAATAGTGCCAGAAGACTGGAGTATAGCGAATGTGGTTCCCTTGTTCAAGAAGGGGAGCAGGGATAGCCCGAGTAACTATAGGCCAGTGAGTCTCACTTCTGTTGTGTGCAAAGTCTTAGAGAGATTTGTAAGGGATAGGATTTATGAACATCTGGATAGGAATAATGTGATCAAGGATAGTCAGCATGGTTTTGTGAAGGGCAGGTCGTGCTTCACAAACCTTATTGAATTCTTTGGGAAGGTGACCAAGGAAGTGGACGAGGGTAAAGCAGTAGATGTGGTGTATATGGATTTTAGCAAGGCGTTCGATAAGGTATCCCATGGCAGGCTAATGCTAAAACTATGGAGGTATGGCATTGAGAGTGCATTAGAGGTTTGGATTAGGAATTGGCTGGCTGGAAGGAGACAGAGGGTAGTAGTTGATGGTATAGGTTCATTTTGGAGCGCAGTTGCTAGCGGTGTTCCACAAGGATCTGTTTTGGGACCATTGCTGTTTGTCATTTTTATAAATGACCTGGAGGAGGGGCTTGAAGGCTGGGTGAGCAAGTTTGCGGATGATACGAAAGTCGGTGGAGTGGTGGACAGCGAAGAAGGATGTGGCAGGTTACAGCGGGATCTAGATAAGTTGCAGAGCTGGGCAGTAAGGTGGCAAATGGATTCAATGTAGCTAAGTGTGAAGTCATTCACTTTGGTAGGAGTAACAAGAAGATGGATTACTGGGCTAATGGTAGACTACTTGGTAGTGTGGATGAGCAGAGGGATCTTGGTGTCCATGTACACAGATCTTTGAAAGTTGCCACCCAGGTAAATAGTGCTGTGAAGAAGGCATATGGTGTACTGGGCTTTATTGGTAGAGGAATTGAGTTCCGGAGTCCTGAGGTCATGTTGCAGTTGTATAAGACTCTGGTGCGGCCTCATCTGGAGTATTGTGTGCAGTAGTTTTGGTCGCCATACTATAGGAAGGATGTGGAGGCATTGGAACGAGTGCAGAGGAGGTTTACCAGGATGTTGCCTGGCATGGTAGGAAGATTGTATGAGGAAAGGCTGAGGCACTTGGGGCTTTTCTCATTGGAGAAAAGAAGGTTTAGGGAGATTTGATAGAGGTGTACAAGATGATTAGGGGTTTAGATAGGGTTGACAGTGAGAACCTTTTTCCGCTAATGAAGTCAGCTGTTACTAGGGGACACAGCTTTAAATTAAGGGGTGGTTGGTATCGGACAGATGTTCGGGGTAGATTTTTTACTCAGCGGGTTGTGAGTTCATGGAATGCCCTGCCAGTATCAGTGGTGGACTCTCCCTCTTTATGGTCATTTAAGTGGGCATTGGACAAGCACATGGAGGTTATTGGGCTAGTGTAGGTTAGGTAGGCTTCGGTCGGCGCAACATCGAGGGCCAAAGGGCCTGTACTGCGCTGTATTTTTCTATAATTCTATAAAACAAACACGTGGCAGCATGGTTACAAAATAGGCTAAATGACAGGAAATAGATTAGTGGCAGAATTCTTTGCTGAAAAGGTATTGGTGATGTAGATGGGCTTTTATTAAACTTGACATTTTCATAGCCACCTTTTCCTGAGCCTTTTATTCCAAATCAATTAAACCATTGTGCCATGGTCAGATTCTATAATGGGATTCTTTGTAAGTCAATATTAAAGCCAATGTTTTTCTTGACTGTACAAGACACAGATTCGAAATTTGATACATGACACAAAACGTGTAAGCGCTGTGACCCATGAGAACAGTGATGGACTTTAAAGGTTGAAAATCACACAACACCAAGTTATAGTCCTATAGGTTTATTTGGAAGCACTAGCTTTCGAGCACTGCTCTTTCATCAGGTGATTGTGGAGAATAAGATTGTAAGACTCAGAATTTATAGCAAAGGTTTACAGTGTGATGTAATTGAAATTATTTATTGAAAAAGACCCAGATTGTTTGTTAAGTCCCTCATCTTTTAGAATGAACATGATGGTTTCAGTTCTTTCATACGTAAATCACAAAACTTTTTTTAAAAATTACATTCTCAAGTGAACTTTAACAATTGGTGTCATGCCAACCCAGATAAGGTATTGAAGGTGTTAGCTCCCTGTGAGGCTGTCTGTGCCACTTTGGTCAGACTGATTCTAATCTAAAAAACGGATTTACAGAATCTTACATGGATTCATGCAGTTTTTGAGCAAAGTAAAACGTAATTCTGAAAGTACAAATTCACCCCCCAAACTTATATGTGTATGTTGCCAACTCATCGACCGCCAGTCCCAACGTGCCACAGCAAGGAACCGTAATGACCTCCTCAGGAGACAGACACGTGCTGCAACCGACAGGGTACCCTTCGTTGTCCAGTATTTCCCAGGAGCCGAAAACCTACGCCATGTTCTTCATGACCTGCAACACATTATCAATGAGGATGAGCACCTCGCCAAAATCTTCCCCATACCTCCACTACTTGTCTTTAAACAGCCACCAAACTTCAAACAGATCATTGTTCATAGCAAATTGCCCAGTTTTCAGAGACAATACCACGCAACCTTGTCATGGTAGACGCTGCAAGATGTGTCAGAATGTCGACACGGATACCACCCCTACACGTGGGGACACCACCCACAATGTACATGGCAGGTACTCATGCAATGCAGCCAATTTTGTCCAATTACCTGACATGAATGACAAGTCTGGCAAAATTCAATTACATCCTTGTGCAGTCCAGGCCAAAAAAAAATGTTTTTGCATTTTAGCTTGAGTTTTTCTCCCCCTTAGGTGACCGTAAATGGTAGTTCATGCACCATTTGTAACACCTCCTTCCTATAACCCACTGACAATACGACTTGATAAATTTCTGCCCATTTCTCATCTGCCCGAATATGTGATGGTCTCCATTTCCTCATTAAGACATCATTTTCAAGATAGCAGCATTCAGGGAGACATTAAGATTCTTTTTCCGTGTATGCTTTTAGATCCAATCACTTTAAATTTTCATCTTTCTGCTGGAACTCAGTTAATTTATCTGAGCTGAAGATGTCTGCTGTATCATCTATCTGCTCCTGGTTTGTCGAAGGAATTGACTGTAATTGATCATCATGGGCTCTAATATTAGGAAAGACAAGTCACCAAGTAATGGTAACAATACGGGAAGGATCCCTGATAACATTCCTCCAGAAAGTCCATTGGGACGGATGTTGAAAAACTGGAAAGATAGTATTTATACTTGAACTAAGGACAAAAGGATTATGATAAAGTATTGCTTTTTGTATGGACTAAGGAAAGTATAAGACCCCCCTCAGTTTTTTGGCCAAAATATGGTCGGATGAAGATTTGGGCCTGCCAACTCCTCAATATCTATGTCAATGAAAAACAACCCTTTAGTCAGGAGGAGTCAGACTGCGCCTCTTGATAGAAGGGCAGTCAGGACACGCAGGTGTTTCCTGTAGAAACTAAATAAGGTCCCGGAGGTGGGAACCCCTCGGCCCCCCTCTTTCCCCCCCCTTGGGACATTCTTGACCATTTACCCCCCTCCCCTCGAATCAACCCCCACAGGAAGACCCACAAAATGAGGATCAGGAACAAGGGGGACTACTTGGTGCCGTGGGGGGTGTGGAAGAAGACACGGGGGAGAGGGAAGGGGGAAAGAAGGGGTCACAGGGTCCAGTGACATGGGGACTGCCCACTTAGGGAATTTCCGATAGGGGCGGGGGATATTGGGTTTGTAAACGCACTGCTGACAAGTGGCAAAGTGCGGGCATTTCAGAAAGAAATGAAATCGCTTATAGAGGATCCGGTGGGGCTACCGGAACAGGTAGACCAATTTTTAGGACCCAGTCTGTATACTTGGACTGAGTTAATGGCCATCCTGAACATTCTCTTTACTGGTGAGGAAAGAGGATTAATAAGGCGAGCTGCCTTAAGGTCTTGGGAACGCGAGAATTCCCCAGGTGGTGAGGCACCAGCAGCGGAACAAAAATTCCCTAATGTTGATCCACAATGGGACAACAATAATGCAGAAGATCGTAACCGAATGAAAGATCTTAAAATCCTAATTATTAAGGGCATTAGAGAGGCAGTCCCGAAATCACAAAACCTATCTCAAACCAATCACAAAATCCCAAACCCATTTGAGATCCACCAAGAGAAAGATGAGACCCCCTTGGCCTTTTCACAAAGACTTCGAGATTCAATGAGACAATATTCAGGGATGAATCCTGAGGACCCAATAGCGCAGGGCCTCCTAAAGTACACTTTGTGACTAAGGCATGGCCAGACATCCAGAAAAAAATTCAGAAAATAGATGGTTGGAGTGAGAAATCACTTGATGACTTGTTAAGAGAGGCACAGAAAGTGTTTGTGAAGAGAGAGGATGAGAAGCAAAAACAGAAGGCGAAAATGATGGTAGCCATGGTTGACGAAGTAGTCAAGAAAAGAATCGAACCGGTTGACTAGCAACCGGAGTGGAAGGTGGCAGCACGTAGAACATAGAGGAAAGGGTAGAGGATGAGGAGGACCTCTCGTAGGTTCCAGTCGACAGGGACAAGGACAGAGGTGGGGACCCCAAAGAGCAGGGTGTTACCATTGTGGAAGGAAAGGGCACTTTAAACGGGAGTGTCCTGAAATACAAGGGGAAGAAAAAACCATCCTGCTCATGAACTTTGATGAAGACGAGGGGTATCAGGGGTTCCTGCCCCCGCTGACCCACCGGGAGCCCTTGATAAATGTAAAGGTGGGCCCTTATAGAGAAGATGTAGTTTTCCTAATAGACACGAAGGCAGTGAAGTCCTCTTTAAATTTTTTACACCCAGAGGTGTGCAATTTACAGATCAGAAAATAATGGTGTCCGGAGTGAAGGGAGAAGGATTTACTGTCCTTGTATTTGAACCAATAACAGTTGAAAATAATGAAAGAAGAGTTGAAGGACAATTCTTATATATTAGGAGAAAGTGAGGACTTCAGATGCTGGAGATCTTATATGGAATTCTTATATATTCCAGACATAGGGAGCAACTTGTCAGGAAGGGATTTAATCACACTTTTAGGACTAGGAATTGGAGTGTGCGACCGAAAAATAGTAATAAGAATGGCCATTTTGACCGAGGAACAGGAGGAACAAATAAACCCCACGGTATGGGCATGTGAAGGCAATCGAGGGCAATTACATACTCCCCCTCTCGAAATTAGCTTGAAAAAGGTGGGGGAGACGGTATGTGAAAGACAATACCCCATCTCGACCCAAGGACGAAGGGGGTTACAACCTACGATTGAGAGGTTAATTAAGGACGGCCTGTTGGAACCCTGTAGGTCCCCTTATAATACCCCTATTTTGCCAGGAACAAAAATCAGGCAGTACCTATCGGTTGGTAAAAGACTTAACCGGATAGTACAGATTCATCATCCTGTTGTTCCCTTTTGAGTAAGATTCAACATGACCGCAAGTGGTTCAGTGTGGTGGATTTAAAAGACGCTTTTTGGGCATGTCCACTGGCAGAAGGAAGTAGAAGCATGTTCGCCTTTGAACAGGCAGATCCAAAAACTGAGCGAATACAGCAGTATAGATGGACAGTGCTTCCACAGGGGTTCACGGAATCTCCGAACTTGTTTGGCCAGGTTTTAGAGCAAATTTTGGACAAGTTTGTAAGTCCCCAAGGCACGACTTTACTGCAATATGTGGATGACCGATTGGTCATGGGAGAAAATGAGGGGGGAACAACGGAAGCAGCTAACTAATTGCTAAACTTTCTGGGACAACAGGGATTGAGGGTCTCAAGGAAAAAATTACAATACGTAGAGAGAGAAGTGAAATATTTAGGACACTTGGTCAGTCAATAAAAGGATGACTAGGGTAGGTATCGGTCCAGTCAAGGATAGTAGTGGGAAGTTGTGTGTGGAGGTGGAGGAGATTGGTGAGACACTAAATCAATACTTTTCGTCAGTATTCACTTAGGAACAGGACACTGTTGCTGATGTGAATATTGAGTCACAAGTGATTAGAACGGATGGCCTTGAGGTACGTAGGGAAGAGGTCTGGGGAATACTGGAAAGGATGAAAATAGATAAGTCCCCTGGGCCTGATGGCATTTATCCTAGGATCCTCTGGGAAGCTAGGGAGGAGATAGCGGAGCCATTGGCCTTGATTTTTATGTCGTCGTTGTCTACGGGAATAGTGCCAGAAGACTGGAGGAGAGCGAATGTGGTCCCCTTGTTCAAGAAGGGGAGCAGGGATAGCCCGAGTAACTATAGGCCAGTGAGTCTTAATTCTGTTGTGTGCAAAGTCTTAGAGAGATTTGTAAGGGATAGGATTTATGAACATCTGGATAGGAATAATGTGATCAAGGATAGTCAGCATAGTTTTGTGAAGGGCAGGTCGTGCCTCACAAACCTTATTGAATTATTTGAGAAGGTGACCAAGGAAGTGGACGAGGGTAAAGCAGTAGATGTGGTGTATTTGGATTTTAGCAAGGCGTTCGATAAGGTACCCCATAGCAGGCTAATGCAAAAACTACGGAGGTATGGCATTGAGGGTGCATTAGAGGTTTGGATTAGGAATTGGCTGGCTGGAAGGAGACAGAGGGTAGTAGTTGATGGTATAGGTTCAACTTGGAGTGCAGTTACTAGCGGTGTTCCACAAGGATCTGTTTTGGGACCATTGCTGTTTGTCATTTTTATAAATGACCTGGAGGAGGGGCTTGAATGCTGGGTGAACAAGTTTGCGGATGACACGAAAGTCAGTGGAGTTGTGGACAGCAAAGAAGGATGTGGCAGGTTACAGCGCGACATAGATAAGTTGCAGAGCTGGGCAGAAAGGTGGCAAATGGAATTCAATGTAGCTAAGTGTGAAGTCATTCACTTTGGTAGGAGTAACAAGAAGATGGATTACCGGGCTAATGGTAGATTCCTTGGTAGTGTGGATGAGCAGAGGGATCTTGGTGTCCATGTACACAGATCTCTGAAAGTTGCCACCCAGGTAAATAGTGCTGTGAAGAAGGCATATGGCGTACTGGGCTTTATTGGTAGAGGAATTGAGTTCCGGAGTCCTGAGGTCATGTTGCAGTTGTATAAGACTCTGGTGCGGCCTCATCTGGAGTATTGTGTGCAGTTTTGGTCACCATACTATAGAAAGGATGTGGAGGCATTGGAACGAGTGCAGAGGAGGTTTACCAGGATGTTGCCTGGCATGGTAGGAAGATCGTATGAGGAAAGGCTGAGGCACTTGGGGCTTTTCTCATTGGAGAAAAGAAGGTTTAGGGGAGATTTGATAGAGGTGTACAAGATGATTAGGGGTTTAGATAGGGTTGACAGTGAGAACCTTTTTCCGCTAATGAAGTCAGCTGTTACTAGGGGACACAGCTTTAAATTAAGGGGTGGTAGGTATAGGACAGATATTAGGGGTAGATTTTTTTCTCAGCGGGTTGTGAGTTCATGGAATGCCCTGCCAGTATCAGTGGTGGACTCTCCCTCTTTATGGTCATTTAAGTGGGCATTGGACAAGCATATGGAGGTTATTGGGCTAATGTAGGTTAGGTAGGCTTCGGTCGGCGCAACATCGAGGGCTGAAGGGCCTGTACTGCGCTGTATTTTTCTATGTTCTATGTTCTATGTTCTATGAAGGAAAAAGGAAAATAAGCCCTAAAAGGATTGAAGGAATATTGGGAATGCCACTTCCTTGGACTAAGCGAGAATTAAGGAAATTCCTGGGGTTACGGGGTATTGTAGGTTATGGATTGACTCGTATGCCCAAAAGACAAGGAAATTATACTTGAAATTGTTAGAGGAAGAACCGCAGTTGTTAAAATGGACAGATGGAGAAAAGGAGTTAGTAGAGGAGTTGAAAAGATGCTTGATTCATACCCCTGTCCTTGCATTACCTTCCCTGGACAAACCCTTTCACTTGTTTGCCACCGTGGATAAAGGAGCGGCCCTAGGGGTCCTAACCCAGCGATGGGGGGTGATGAAACAGCCGGTAGCATACTTGTTTAAATTGTTCGATCCAGTCTCCAGAGGGTGGCCAGAGTGTGTACAGGCAGTGGCAGCGACTGCGCTACTCGTGGAGGAAAGTCGGAAACTCACATTCGGGGGCGCCTTGTTAGTAAGCACCCCGCATCAAGTACGGACTATAATGAACCAGAAGGCAGGGCGGTGGCTTACGGACTCTCGAATTCTAAAATACGAAGCAGTTCTAATGGAGAGGGATGATCTTACATTGATAACCGACACTTGTCTGAATCCAGCTGCCTTTCTCTGGAGAAAGTTAAAAATCACACAACACCAGTTTATAGTCCAACAGGTTTAATTGGAAGCACTAGCTTTCGGAGCGACGCTCCTTCATCAGGTGATTGTGGAGGGCTCAATTGTAACACAGAATTTATAGCAAAAATTTGCAGTGTGATGTGACTGAAATTATACATTGAAGAATTAATTGTCTGTTAAGCCTTTCATCTGTTAGAATACAGTGATAGTTTCACTTATTTCATGTGTAAATCACAAAACCCTTTTCTTTAAAGTTGCATTCTTGGGCTAGCTGTTAACAATGGTGATAGCTAGACAATATGTTGAATTTTTCAATGTATAATTTCAGTCACATCACACTGCAAATTTTTGCTATAAATTCTGTGTTACGATTGAGCCCTCCACAATCACCTGATGAAGGAGCGTCGCTCCGAAAGCTAGTGTGCTTCCAATTAAACCTGTTGGACTATAACCTGGTGTTGTGTGATTTTTAACTTTGTACACCCCAGTCCAACACCGGCATCTCCAAATCATTTCTCTGGAGAGGGGAGGATGAAGCTCCCTCAGACCCAGAATATAATTGCCTCGAAAACAGAGTGGCCTTAGATATGATCCTAACCGAAAAAGGGGCTGTATGTGTGATGTTAGGAGGGAGCTGCTGTACCTTTATTCCAAATAATACAGCACCTGATGGGTCAATCTCTCTGGCCTTGTGAGGATTGACCACCTTGGCAGAAGAACTGGCTAAGAATTCAGGAGTGGACACATCACTCACGGGATGGCTGGAATCATGGTTTGGGAAGTGGAAAGGCGTGGTAGTCTCCATCCTCACCTCCCTGATAGTGGTAGCAGGGGTACTGACAGCAATTGGCTGTTGTATCATACCTTGTGTACGGGGGTTAACCCAGCGGCTAATTGAGATGGCCTTGGCAAAACAAATGCCTCTAAAAGGTAATCAGGCAGAGGGACTCAACCTCTTGAACAATGAGGGGATGCTGGAAATAGCCTTAAGGAAATAGCTACTATAAATGAAGTCTCAGGGATGATGCTAGCGAACTGGAGGGCAGCGTATGAGACAAATGTGGAAGACAACACTTAGTAGCCAAAAAGAAAAGGGGGGGATTGTAAGGTATAGGGTTAAAATTGTACAGAATAAGGGAACAGGTGTTGCTTCTGCAAAAGCTTACATTATAAAATTAGGCTGCGCATGCAAATACTAAACAGTGAGAAGATAAACAGGTAGAATTACCTATGACTAATAGGGCAGAGCGACCGTGTAGCAGGATGTACCAGGCACAGGAAAACAGCAGAAGCGAAAGCAGGTAGAATTATCTATGACTAATAGGGTAGAGTGACCGTGTAGTGGGATGTACCAGTAACAGGTGAATAGTGTGCCATCGCAGGAGGGATGAGACCAACGGATGGAATTTAGTTTGGCAGGATGATCGCATGAAGACAGCAAACCATGTCAGGATAGTCACATATAAGGAATGAGATAAATAAGAGGAAGGGGTGACAGGCTTAGAGTAATGGGAGAAGGAAACAGAGGCAGAGAGAAGCTAGACAATGGTGGGGTGAAGCTCGAGCTTGTGATAGGCTACGCACTACAGCAAAAGTAATGAATGGGGTGAAAGGGGAGGACCGAGAGACGCAGCTGAACAGCATAAATCAGAATATCACCCTCAAACTGGTGCACTTACTTGTTAGGCATCCGTTCTTGCAAGTACGTATCAATAAAATTCACTGCTTCAGAATTTGACTCGGACTGAAATTTATTAATATGTGAGTTTTGTTTCTCACACGTTACCAGTACCTTTTCTGGCAATAGTCCTTCAGAGGTACATATCTCCTCATCTTTCAACATCAAAGGTTAAGAGGATCCTGTATCTCTTAATATTGTAATCTCTTTACCTACTGTTCCTGGCCTATGTCAGTAAACTTTACCTTTGCATGTATATGGTTTAAGAAGATCAGGCACTTCTTCCTTAACCAACCTCCAACCAGGTTGTACATTCTGGTGCAGCTTTCTAACATCCATGTTACTTTCCATTAAAGCTCCAAAAAGATTCATGATCTTAGCCCATTTTCCTACATCTGGCTTCCCAGTGCTTTTCCTAACCCACAAAATTCATGTGGCCCACTTTATTGCAGTGAAAACACCAGAGATTTTTAACTTTTCTTTCCCCTCAAGGGTTTCCTTTTGACTCTGTGGTAAGTTCTCCTTATGATCTTCACTGAGATCTACCATTCCCTTTCCACAAGAGGATTTCTCTTTTCCCCAATTTCAATCCATCGTGGATTGAGATTGATTTTGGAAGCCAACCTTTGATTTATGGACCAACTCAGGCATTTCAGTTGCTAAAATCATTGTCTTAACTCTCTGTTCTTCCACATAAGATCTCACTACTTCAGTAAGTGAATTTTGAACTCCTATCTAAGTCGCAACTTCTTAAATTTAAACTCTCTCTCTTTCTTCCTTCCTTCCCTCTCCTTTTCTCTCTGTTTTCTCTCTCTCTTTCCTCTGCTTTTAATTGTAATTCAAACCATTTCATTTATTTTGCCATTGCCACTAGTTGAAGCTGCTTCATTTTCAGAAAATTTAAATGCTGAGCTATTGCTGTAATTATCTCTCCCTTCCTTCCGGAAGGAGGCAGCAACTTCCAGCAGCTTGGCCTTATTCACCTTTGCCAAGGCCCCCAAAGTCACTTCTTCCACCACCCAGAAAATGGGCAGCACGGTGGCACAGTGGTTAGCACTGCTGCCTCACAGCGCCAGAGACCCAGGTTCAATTCCCGCCTCAGGCGACTAACTGTTTGCACGTCCTCCCCGTGTCTGCGTGGGTTTCCTCCCACAGTCCAAAGATGTGCAGGTCAGGTGAATTGGCCGTGCTAAATTGCCTGTAGTGTTAGGTAAGGGGTAAATGTAGGGATATGGATGGGTTGTGCTTCGGCGGGTCGGTGTGGACTTGTTGGGCCGAAGGGCCTGTTTCCACACTGTAAGTAATCTAATCTAAACCTCTTGCTGACTGAAACAGTGATTGCTAGCCCAAGCACTGTTTAAATCCAGAACAAAAGACACTAATTCCTACCATTCACTGCCTTCGAGTCGAGCAATCCTAATCCCAAATTGGAACGAGAGAACAAATCCTGCAAAGAGTCCCCAGTCTGTTGTGGCCCAGGCCAGAGCCCCTCAAAAAGTAGCAGATAGTGAAGGGGACTGTCAGAGAATACAGCAGAATATAGGTAGATCAGAGAGCTGAGCAAGCTCCACAAATTTACTAACCCATCCTTCTACGTCCTTATCCAGATGATTATAAAGATGACAAACAGTAGTGGCCCAAAACAGATCCTTGAGGTACACCACTATCCTTGATTGGCCCTACTCTTTCTCTTATCATTCTTTTATTCCTGATATACCTGTAGAAAGCGTTGGGGTTTAGCTTGATCATATCTGCCAACATTTTCTCTTGTTCCCCTCTGGATCTTCTTAACTCTCACTTTAGGGTCTTTCCTGGATAACTTGTAACTCTTAACCGCCCTGACTGAACCTTCATGTCTCATTCTAACATAAGCCACCTTCTTCCTCTTGACAAGAGATTCAATTTCTTCACTAAACCATGGCTCCATTGCTTGACCACTTCCTCCCTGCTTGACAGGTACATACTTATCAAGGACACGCAGTAGCTGTTCCTTGAATAAGCTCCACATTGCAATTGTGCCCATCCCATGCAGTTTCCTTCCTCATTTTATGCATCCTAAAGCTTGCTGAATTGCATCATGATTGCCTTTTCCCCAGCAATAACTGTTGTCCTGCAGTATATATCTATCCTTTTCCATCACTAATGTAAACATAACCAAATTGTGCTCATTCTCACCAAAATGCTCACCTACCTCCAAATCTAACATCTGGCCAGGTTCATTACCCAGTGCCAAATCCAACATGGCTTCACCCCTTGTTAGCCTGTCAACATACTGTCAGGAAACCCTCCTGCACACATTGGATAAAAACTGATTCAACTAAAGTAGTCAAACTATAGTATTTCCAGTCAATATTCGGAAATTTAAAGTCCCACATAACAACTATCCTGTTACACTCGCTCCTATCCAGAATTATTGTTGCTAACCTTTCCTCTACATCTCTGGAACTATTCAGAGGCCTATAGAAAACTCCCAACAGGGTGACCTCTCCTTTCCTGTTTCTAACCTTAGCCCATACTACCTCAGCAGACAAGTCCTCAAATGTAATTAGATTAGATTAGATTAGATTACTTACAGTGTGGAAACAAGCCCTTCGGCCCAACAAGTCCACACCGCCCCGCCGAAGCGAAACCCACCCATACCCCTGCACCTAACACTACGGGCAATTTAGCATGGCCAAATCACCTGACCTGCACATCTTTGGACTATGGGAGGAAACCGGAGCACCCGGAGGAAACCCACGCAGACGCGGGGAGAATGTGCAAACTCCACACAGTCAGTCGCCTGAGGCAGGAATTGAACCCAGGTCTCTGGCGCTGTGAGGCAGCAGTGCTAACCACTGTGCCACCGTGCCATCCATAATGTTTCTGCCACTGTAATACCTTGACCAACAATGACACACCTCCCCCTCTTTTACCATCTTCTGTTTTCTCACTGAAACATCTAAATCCCGGAACCTGCAACAACCATTCCTATCCCTGCTCTATCCACGTCTCCAAAATGAGCACAACATCGAAGCCCCAATTAACAACATATGCTGCGCATTCACCCACTTTGTTCCAGGTGCACCCGGCGTTGAAATAGACACACTTCAAACCACCTTCCTGCTTGCCAGTGAACTCTTGTGACCTTGAAACCTCATTTCTGACCTCACTACTTTCAACCTCTTGGACACTGGAACTACAATTTAAGTTCCCTGCTGATTTAGCTTAAACCCTCCCGAAGAGCATAAGCAAATTTCCCCCCCCCAGGATATTGGTACCCCTCTGGTTCAGGTGTAGACCATCCTGTTCTTAGTGGTCCCACCTACCCCAGAATGATCCCCAGATATCCATAACCCTCCCTCCTGTACAATCCCTATAACCATGTGTTCAACTTCTCTCTCTCCCTTGCTAATGTGTGGCATGAGTAACAAACCAGAGATAACAAGTCTGTTTGTTCCAGTTCTAAGCTTCCATCATAGCTCCCTGAATTTCTGCCTTAAATCCCCTTCCCGTTTCCTACCAATGTCATTAATGCCTACGTGGATTCCCCCTCCCCCTTAAGCATCCTGAAAACACAATCTGAGACATCACGAACCCTGGCACCTGAGAGACAACACACCAACAGTGATTCTCTCTCATTCCCACAGAACCTCCTATCTGCCCCCCTAACTATGTAGTCCCCATTGATTAATGCTCTGCTCCTCTTCCCCCCTTTCCTCCTGATCAACAGGGACAGACTCCATGCCAGAGACCTACAGCCCATTGCTTACCCCGGTAAGCCATTCTCCCAACAGTATTCAAAACAGTCTAATTGTTATTGAGGAGAATGTCCACAGGGGATCCCTGCATTGCTTGCTGGTTCCCTTTCTGTCCCCTGACTGTAACCCATCTGCATAGTCCGGGAACCAGCTATTGTTGATCAATCAGTAAAGGCACCCATGGTGATAAACAAAAATAACCTATGTCGGTTACTTATGTTGGTGTAAGAGAATGATTTCAAATAGTTAACAGCTAGGATATCACAAACTTACAGGAATATAGAAATGTTTCTATTTCTATCATCACTGTAGACCAGAAATCAAAAATCAGCAAAGTTTGCTAAAAGAAGCAAGAACTGAGGACAAGAAAAGGTGATGCAACTCACTGGAACTTATTGATGAACGTTTAACTGGACCTGCTCAGACAACAATATAGACTTATGAACAATCGATTTCGGATGCCAGAGATGAGATGACATGAGTTCAAAAGCAACAATCCATTTACCATCTTTCAGAGTAGACTTATCAATATCAGTGACACCAAAAACACCAAATAAACCTCAATCATCTAGTCCCACAATTGAGGATATGAAAATACAGTTCACCAGGAAAATATCCATTAGCTTGGGGGTGAATGACGATGTCTAATCTACTCAACAAGTTTACATATCCCAACCCAGTTCTCTCAGCAGAAAATACAAATTTTTTTGAACAAAACAAAGATGATCAGCATACAACTCCATGGTAGCTGAATCAATGTCCACGGATTGAGGACATGGTCAAAAAGAAGAAATTGTCTGGTCTGAAAATCCAGGACTATGCTGGACCTATTCCTAACTGTGAGGTGATTCACTTTGGGAAGAATAACAGGAAGGCAGAATACTGGGTCAACGGAAGATTCTTGGTAGTGTGGATGTGCAAAAGGATCTTGGAGTCCATGTACATAGATCCCAGAAAGTTGCCACCCAGGTTGATAGTGCTGTTAAGAAGGCATACGGTGTGTTCGGTTTTATTAGTAGAGGGATTGAGTTCTGAAGCCGTGATGTCATGCTGCAACTGTACAAAATGCTAGTGGAGCCGCACATGGAATATTGTGTACAGTTCTGGTCACCCCATTACAGGAAGGATGTGGAAGCATTGGAAAAGGTGCAGGGAAGATTTACCAGGATGTTGCCTGGTCTGGAGGGAAGGTCTTATGTGGAAAAGCTGAGGGACTTGGGTCTGTTCTCAGTTGGAGAGAAGAAGGCTAAGAGGGGATTTAACAGAGACATACAAGATGATCAGAGGATTAGATAGGGTAGACAGTGAAAGTCTTTTTCCGAGGATGATGATGTTGGCTTGTACGAGGGGACATAACTGCAAATTGAGGGATTTAAGACAGATATCAGAGGCAGGTTCTTTACTCAGAGAGTGGTAAGGGCGTGGAATTCATTGCCTGCCAATGTAGTTAACGCAGCCACATTAGGGGCTCTTTAAACAGTCCTTGGATAAGAACTTGGATGATGATGGGATAGTATAGGGGGCTGGGTTTAGATTAATTCACAGTTCGGCGCAACATCAAAGGCCGAAGGGCAGGTTCTACGCTGTGTTGTTCTATGTTCTATGCCAGGTAGAAAGTATTTGTTTTAACAGAGAATCCATCTTCTGGAATGGATATTCAGGAGATTAAAGATCCTCTAGATCCTGTTAAGAGGTAACCGTGGACAAGGATAGAAATCACAAACCCCTATCCTAATCACAGTGTGTGCCCTGTAGTTCCAACCCTCAGTTATCTGGCTCTAATACTCCCCATTGTCCCAGGCCCAGGGGCAAACTACTTGAGTTAGTAGGGAATAGTGCCTCCATGAAGATAATTCAGCAGATTATGGACAAAATACCAGATTTAGGAGGAACAACATCCTCTATGAAAGGGATCCTTCAGTGGAGAAATGGTTATGGAAGATCAAATTCAAGGTCTACAATCCTCAAATCTGGTGAATTTCCAAGTCAAAAGAGAATGCATTCTGATGAACTATGCAATATCCAGATTACCTGAGTTCAAAGTGAAGCCATCGACTTGGGATTGATTTGATAGTCTACCTAAATGTGTGAATTTTAACCATGTGATGGTTAAAGATTTGAGGGGAGATGTTTCATACATAATGGTTCTGCAAAAGTACATGTTGCAGACTGAACTAGGCTCTACCTAACATCAGCATTGCTCTGATAGTTTTTGTAATTATTCTTGTATAAGTAAGTTGCACATATTGCTGTCATCCAGTAAACGACATCTTGTTGTTAAGTGCTGCCTCTTGTGATGACTCTCAAGTGGCAACCTCAACTGCAGTTAAACAAACTGACCCTTAGACTTAGTCTAAAAACGAGAATCGTATAGGTACCCTGTCCAGGACGTGGGCAGGAAGTCAGAGGGACTCTTCATGGGCCTGTTCCTTGGCTTGGTCAGTGTGGCCATTAACAGGTCCAACCCATGGAGGGGGTCAAAGTACCCCGATTGCCTGCCCCTCATTCATGCTTACTCAGGTGTCCCTGGAGGCCATGCTAACTTGCCCATAATGTTAGGCACATTGGTCAGGGGTGAGTGTGAGGTGGGAGTGTGGGTCTGGATGGGTTGCTCTTTGGAGGGTTGGTGTGGACTTGTTGGGTCGAAGGACCTGTTACTATACTGTAGGGAATCTAAGTTTAACTCTAAGTTATGATAGAGGCATGTAGAGACTGATGAACACCACACAGGCTGGAGATCATGATATTTTGTTTTAATGAGTTTCTGTTCATTTTTTGTAAGTTTCCATTAATAACTTGGTTGTGTTTTTGTTACAGTGCCCCACCAGGGACTGTGTAACCATTTGTTAATTTGATAAGAGTAGAAAGGAGGATTGTTATCAGCACTCTATCCAAGTACGTGTTGCCAGTTTCTGCAAATGTACAACAACTTCAATCTATTGCTGTAACCACAGTCCCTCCTCAATGGAACCACCCCTCCTCCCAAGGACCCTCACACCCTTCCTAAAGTGATCACCAGAACCAGGCTCAAAATCGAAGCTGGGGCCTAACAAGAGCTTTATAAAACTTTAGGCAGAAGTGGCTACTGCAGATTCTGGCGATTAGAGTCAAGATTAGAGTGGTGCTGGAAAAGCACAGCAGATCAGGCAGCATCCGAGGAGCAGGAAATCTTGGTCCTTAGATGCTGCCAGACCTGCTGTGCTTTTCCAGCACCACTCTAATCTTGAGTGTCTAAGTCCTGTCTTGACATGGCTTGGGTGAGAGCAGTTCATGAGAATGTTGTGAAACTAATGATTTGGAAATGATTCACCAAGGATCTCTGACCCTGGGTAAGGGGTGCAGCAATGGAAGGGAGTCTGAGGTACTTGTGCTACATGGAAGATTTAGCCAGGAACAAATCAATTCCTCGGCACAATTGAGGGAAGCACATCTGCCCAGAAGTCTTTGACTATTTTCTTTTTCACCAGCAGCAATAAACACGTAGGTGAATGTCTAAATTAGAGTGTGGTGCTGGAAAAGTACTGCAGGTCAGGCAGCATCCGAGGAGCAGGAAAGTTGATGTTTCAGGCAAAAGCCCTTCATCAGGAGGACTGCCACGTTATTCCTCAGGAAGAGCTTTTGCCCGAAACGTCGATTACGAAGCTACTTGGATGCTGCTTGAACTGCTGTGCTCTTCCAGCACCACTAATCCAAAATCTGGTTTCCAGCATCTGCAGTCATTGTTTTTACCACATACCTGAATGTGTTTTATTCATCTAGCCCAAGTAGAGGAAAGAAACTGAGGGAGTCATAAAATCATAGAATCATACAGTACAGTGAATCTCTAGCCCATTGAGTCTGTAACACCAAAAGTATACAATTACCTGCACTCGTCCCACTTCCCAGCACTAACCTTCAAGTGCGTATCATTGTAATTTTTAAAGGTTGTGAGGTTTCCCACTTTACCTTCCCAGACAAAGCATTCCAGACTCCCATTACAGACTAGGTGAAAATACCTTTCCTTAAATTCCCTCCAGAACATTCTGCCTTTCACTTTAAAATTACTCCCCCTTGTTCTTGACTCTTTGACTAAAGGGAACAATCTACCCTCCTAATCTTAAACACCTCTATCAGGTTCCCCATCAACATTCTCTGTTCCAAAGAAAACAGCCTGAGCTTATCCAGCCTTTCTTCATTCTTGAAATGCTTTATCCCAGATAACATTCTTGTGAATTTCCTCTGCACTCCCTCTAGTGCAATCACATCTTTCCTATAATGTGGTGACCAGAACGACACACATTACTCCGGCTGTGACCTAACTAAAGTTCTGTATGGCTCTATCACAACTTCCTTACTCTTATAATCTATGTCTTGACTGGTAAAGCCAAGCATCCTGTATGCCTTCTTAATGACCCTATTAACCTGTCCAGCCACCTTCAGGGATCTGTAGATCCCAAGACCCCTCTGTTCCTCTGAGTTTCCTAATGTCCTGCCATTCATTGAGTACTTCCTTGTCTAGTTTCTTCTTCCAAAGTCAATTATCTCTCACTCATCAAGAGTAAAATCCATCTGTCACTGATCTGTCCATCTGACCAATCCATCTATACCCTCGAGTAACATAATATTTTCCTCCTCACTATCATCCACTCGGCCAATCTTTGTGTTATCCACAAACTTACTTATTATACACCTCCTCCCCCCCATTCGCATTGACATCATTTATGAACATCACAAAGAATAAGCACTGATCCCTTTGTATGCCACTGTACACTGGGCTCCAGTCAACCAACTGCCTTCTACCACCACCCTTTGTCTCCTGCCACAAAGCCAATCTTGGATCCAACTTGCCAAATTACCCTGGATCCCATGAATTTTTACCTTCTTTATCAGTCTCCCATACTGGACCTTTTCAAAGGCCCTGCGAAATCCATATAAACTACATCAACTGCCCTACTCACACTGAAACATTTGTTTATCTCATCAAAAATTCCACCAGATTTATTAGGTATGACCTACCTCTGGCTTTTGCCCGAAACGTCAATTTCGCTGCTCGTTGGATGCTGCCTGAACTGCTGTGCTCTTCCAGCACCACTAATCCAGTATTTGCTTTCCAGCATCTGCAGTCATTGTTTTTACCTACCTCTGACAAAGCCATGCTGGTTATCCTTGATCAAGCCTTGCCTGCCGAAATGGAGATTGATTTTCTTCAATAGTCTCCCTAATACTGATGTAAGACTCACTGGTCTATCATTCTCTGCTCTATCTCTCCCACCCTTTGAGCAAAATGTAACCATATCAGGCCAGAAATTATTTAAAACTTTGGGTGAGAACCCCTTTAATTTCCTCTCTCATGTCTCACAGCAGCCTGGGATGCAATTCATCCGGACCTGCGTTTTGTCCACTTTCAAATTCGCCAAAAACTCCAATACCTCCTTGCTTCTTCTATCAATCTACTCAGGAACTTCACAGTCCATCTTCTCAAATTCTGTATTGCATCCTCCTTCTTTTGAGTAAAGGCATATTTAACATTAAGACAATATCAATATCCTCCAGCTTCATGTACAGATCGCCCCATTGATCCCAAATGGGCTCTACTCTCAAAGTGATTATTCCATTCCCCTTGATTTACTTGTAGAATATGTTGGAATTGACCGTAAACTTGCCCGTCAGCAATTTCTCATGTCTCTCTTTGCTCTCCTCATTGCTTTCTTTTAAATGTTGTAATTGTACCAGCCTCCACCACTTCTTCTAGAGACAAAAAAACTGCAAGTGCTGGAATCCAAAGTAGACAGGCAGGAGGCTGGAAGAACACAGCAAGCCAGGCAGCATCAGGAAGTCAACATTTTGGGTGTAACCCTTCTTCAGGACTGCCACTTCCTCTGGCATACACGCACTATGCTCTGCTGAAAAAATTGCCCCTAAGATCCCTTTTAAATCTTTCCTCTCTCGCCTTAAGTCTATGCCCTCTGGTTTTGAACTCTGCTACCCAGGGGGAAAGATCTTGACTATTCACCCTATCTATGCTCCACATGATTTTATCCCCTCAGCCTCCAATGTTCCAGAGAAAATAGCCCCAACCTATTCAACTTCGTTCTATAGTTTGAAACATCCAATCCTTGTAAATCTTTTCTGAACCCTTTCACGTTTGACAACATTTTCCTGAAGCAAGGAGACTAGAATTGAATGCACTATTTCAAAAATGGCCGACCCAATGTCCTGTACAGCCACAACCTGACCTCCCAACTCCTATACTGAATGCACTGACCAATAAAGGCAAGCATACTAAATGCCTCCTTTATTGTCCTGTTTACCTGTGTCTCCACTTTCAAGGAGCTATGTACCTGACCCCAAGGTCCCTTTGTTCGGCAACACTCCCCAAACCTTACCATTAAGTGTATAAGTTTTATATGCTCCTCAACTTAACCATGGAGGTCAGAAACCAGTCCACCCAGGTCCTTAACCGATTTACAATTTGCACTTTTTCACACTATTTAAACATTCCACTACAACTTTCTCATCGCCCAAATCTGTATCTTCACAGCGACAGACTTCAGGTGGTTTCACCAATCTTTGTATATTTGTGAAAATACATTTTGCGATTGTGGAGAGTTTGTGAATTCCATGCCCATTCTCTGAGAACCTGCAGGAGGATCAGGATTGGGAGCTGAGTATTCAAGGATATACAGAACAACCTTGTTTATCTGAATGAGACGGGCAGGGAGTGATGATACACCAAGAGATAGAAAAGATGTGTCGAAAAGGCAATGTTACAGTGATCATGGGGAATTCCAATTTGCAGGTGGACTGGGAGAATCAGGTTGGTAGCCGATTGCAAGAAATGGAATGACAAGATGGCGTTTTGGAGCAGATTGTGGTAGACCTCAGTAGGGAACAGGCAATACTGAATTTAGTATTGTTCAATGAGGCAGACTTGATAAGGGAGCTTAAGCTTTAAGGGCGGCATGGTGGCACAGTGGTTAGCACTGCTGCCTCACAGCGCCAGAGACCTGGGTTCAATTCCTGCCTCAGGCAACTGTCTATGTGGAGTTTGCACATTCTCCCCGTGTCTGCGTGGGTTTCCTCCGGGTGCTCCGGTTTCCTCCCACAGTCCAAAAATGTACAGGTTAGGTGAATTGGCTGTGCTAAATTGCCTGCAGTGTTAGGTGAAGGTGTAAATGTAGGGGAATGGGTCTGGGTAGATTGCTCTTTGGAGGGTTTGGTGTAGACTTGTTGGGGCGAAGGGCCTGTTCCCACACTGTAAGTAATCTAACCTTAAGTCAAAGATGAAGGAACCCTAAGAGGCAGTGATCATTGTATGATTGAGTTTACTCTGCAATATGAGACGGAGAAGATAGAATCAGAGATAACAGTATTACAGCTGAATAGAGGCAACTACAGAGGTATGAGGGAGGAGCTGGGTAGAATTGATTGGTAGAGACGCCTAGCAGGAAAAACAGGGGAACAGCAATAGACAATAGGTGCAGGAGTAGGCCATTTGGCCCTTTGAGCCAGCACCACCATTCATTATGATCATGGCTGATCATCCACAATCAGTATCCTGTTCCTGCCTTACCCCCATAACCCTTGATTCCACTATCTTCAAGAGCTCTAGCCATCTCTTTCTTGAAAGTATCCAGAGACCTGGCTTTCACTACCTTCTGGGACAGAGCATTCCATATATCCACAACTCTCTGGGTGAAGAAGTTTCTCCTCAACTCTGTTCTAAATGACCTAACCCTTATTGTTAAACTGTGTCCTCTGGTTCGGGACTCACCCATCAGCGGAAACATGCTTTCTGTCTCCAGAGTGTCCAATCCTTTAATAATCTTACACATCTCAATCAGATCCCCTCTCATCCTTCTAAACTCAAGTGTATAGAAGCCCAGTCATTCCAATCTTTCAACATATGATAGTCCTGCCATTCCGGGAATTGACTATATGAATCTATGCTGCACTCCCTCAATAGTCAGAATGTCCTTCTTCAAATTTGGAGACTAAAACTGCACACAATACTCCAGGTGCGGTCTCACCAGGGCCCTGTACAGCTGCAGAAGGACCTCTTTGCTCCTATACTCAATTCCTCTTGTTATGAAGGCCAGTATGCCATTAGATTTCTTCATTGCCTGCTGTACCTGCGTGCTTACTTTCATTTACTGATGTAAAGAACACCTAGATTTTCTTGTACTTCCCCTTTACCTAACTTGACTTCGTTTAGATAGTAATCTGCCTTCCTATTCTTGACACCAAAGTGGATAACCACACATTTCCCCACATCTGTCAAGTCATCCTGTATTCTCATAACATCCTCCTCACATTTCACCCTGCCACCGAGCTTTGTGTCATCAGCAAGTTTGCTAATATTACTTTTAATACCTTCACCTATATCACTAATGTATATTGTTAACAGTTGCAGTCCCAGCACCAAACCTTGTGGTACCCCACTGGTCACTGCCTGACATTCTGAAAAGGACCCTTTTATCTTTACTCGTTTCCTGACAGCCATGCAATTTTCAATCCAAGTCAGCACCTTGCCCCCAATACCATGTGCCCTAATTTTGCTCACTAATCTCCTCTGTGGGACTTTATCAAAGGCTTTCTGAAAGTCCAGGTACACTACATCCACTGGCTCTCCCTTGTCCATCTTCATAGTTACATCCTCAAAAAATTCCAGAAGATTCATCAAACACGATTTCTCCTTCATAAATCCAAAAGTTTCTGGGAGTAATTCAGGAGACACGAGAAAAAAGAAGCATGGTAGAGCAAGGATGATACAACCACGGCTGACTAAGGTCAGGGATAGCATCAAGGCAACAAACAAAGCGTAGAATGTGGCGAAAGGCAATGAGAAACCAGAGGATTGGGAAGCTTACAAAGACCAGCAGAGGCAACAAAAAAAAGGAGGGAGAAGATTAAATGTGAAGGTAAGCTAGCCAATAAAATAAAGGAAGACTGTAAGAGTTTCTTTCGATATATAAAGGGCAAAAGTGGGTATTGGACTGCTGGAAAATGACACTGATAGTAAATGACACTGAAAATGACACTGGAAAATGATAGTATTGGAGTACAAAGAAATGGCTGAGGAACTGAATAATTACTTTGCAAATGTCTTCACGTTGGAAAACATGAATAATATCCCAAAAATTCAAGACAGTGAGTGGGCAGAGCTGATTATGGTAGCCATCGCCAAGGAGAAGGTGTCAGAAAAACTGAATGGCCTGAAGGTGGATAAATCATCTGGACTTTGAGGCAGCAATGAGCAGGTTAGACCAAGGAGAGCCAATGGATGTTATCTATCTGGACTTCAAGAAGGACTCCAACAAGATGTCGCACAGGAGGCTACTGAGTAAGATAAGGGCCCATGGTGTTAAAGGAATGGATAGAAGCTTGGCTGTCTGGCAGAAAGCAGAGAGTGGGGATAAAAGGATCCTTCTTGGGATGGCAGCCAGTGACAAGTGGTGTTCTGCAAAGCTCGGTGTTGGGACCACAACTTTTCACCTTATACATGAACGATCTGGATGAACTGAGGGTATTCTGACTAAAATTGCAGATGATACAAAGATAGGCAGAGGGACAGGTAGCATTGAGGAGGCAGGGAGGCTACAGAAGCATTTGGACAGTTTAGGAGAGTGGGCAAAGAAGTGGCAGATGGAATACAATGTGGGAAAGTGTGAATTTATGCACTTTGGTAGGAAGAATAGGGGCAGGGACTATTTTCTAAATGGGGAGAAAATTCAGAAATCTGAAATGCAAAGAGACTTGGGACTTCCAGTCCAGGTTTCTCTCAAGGTAAATTTGCAGGTTGAGTCAGTAGACAAATGCAATGATGACATTTGTTTTGAAAGGACTTGAATAGAAATGTACTATAAGACTCTGGTCAGACCACATTTGGAGTACTGTGTGCAGTTTTGGGCCCCGTATCTCAGGGAGGATGTAGAGGCGTTGGAGTGTGTTTGGAGGAGGTTCACGAGAATGGTCATAGAAATGAAAAGCTTAACATATGAGGAATGTTCAAGGACTCTAGGTCTATGGTTGATTGAGTTTAGAAGGATGGGGCGGGGGATCTAACTGAAATTTACAGAATACTAAATTACCTGAACAGTGTAGATATTGAGAAAATCTTTTGATTGATAGGAGAGTCTAGAACCTGAGGACACAGCCTTAGAGTAAAGGGAAGACCTTTTAGAATAAAGAAATACTTCTTCAGCCAGAGAGTGGTGAATCTGTGGAATTCATTGCCCCTGGGAGGCCAGGTCATGAAATGTATTTAAGTCTGAGATAGATAGGTTCTTGATTGTCAAGGGGTTCAATGGTTATGGGGCGGAAGAGGGAGAATGGAATTGAGAAACTTATCAGCCGTGATTGAATGGCCTAATTTCTGCTCCTATGTCTTATGGTCTTACGGTCTTATGGTCATTCTTTGACTCGGTTATTAGCAGTTACATTGTCATAGTTTCCTCCTGGGGATCAGGGTGGCAGCCCATCCAGTTATTGGTTTCTTTCTCAGTGACATCACGGCACCTCTGATTTAATGAAAACAATCCCGAGGACTATCTCTCAGCCCATGTCGTGGAAGTTCAGTTCCACATCTGAGCTTCTGACTCACTGGGGTAGGGTAGGTGTCTGCCACCCCTGCAGAATCTGTCCTTGTTTATCAGGAGAGCAGAAAACAAGTATGAGCTGGTTATTCCCCATGTGGGAATCACCTCCAGATTCCAGACCCTCTTCTACTATCATCTGCACACAGTCCACTTGGAGTAACTGGCTCAGCTCAATCAGCTTAATCAGTAGGAGTGACTTGCTGATGTGTGGCCACTGGTCAAGCAGGGAATGAGTCCTGAAGCTTTAATCTGTCATTTTGAAGTTGAGAAAGCATTGGTGTTATAGTCGAGGCCAGGCTGATGGTCAGCTTGCCTTCCGACCTGCTGTGGTTGATGTGGAAGCTTCACACAGGCAGACTTATCAGCTGCTGACACAGCTTTGAGCAAACACTTCCTGAGTTTTCAAAATATTTCCTGTGCACTTTACAGCTTTGTATACAACATGTATCAATGACTGATGAGGTTTGGCTCAATAATTAATATCTGACATCATCTGTTTAAGACAACTACAAATTCCTACATTGTTTCAGTTCATACACCATTGAAATTCGGTTTCAATTTGTTTTGAGGACCATCTGAGCCAAGGTACTCAGAGGAAAGTCTGAGGTGGCAGGCTGCAGAAGACCAGCCAACACCAACAACAATCTGAGCTGCTGGCTGTATGGATATCCACAATGATGTCTCAACAGACTCTTCAGTGAGAGGAGACACCCCTTGGGCACGCCTCAAATACAGAGGAATCTGCCATAAGACTGGTCAAAACAATAGGCCTCTGGCTGCTGGTGTTTTCAGACATGCTGAAGTAATGCAACAGCACCAAAAACTATTTATATTTATATAGCACCTTCACACAGAAACATCCAAACGCACAATATAAAACAAAATATGACAATGAGTCACATTTGGAGAGTCAGGTCACCAACACTTTGATCAAATCTGTTGTTTGTGGGATCACTTCCCTCTGTCTTTCACTGCTTCTGCCATTTGTCATACAAGTCATCCTGTTTTGTTACTTCTCCAAGTTATTATTTTTATTCTCTCACAAGGCGCGACCATTACTGGCAAGGCCAGCATTTGTTGACCTTGGAAAGAGTGACTGAAGAGGGAATTTCAGAAGGTAGTTAGGAGTCAACCACATTGCTGCAGGTCTACAGTAACATGTTGGTGAGACCAGGGATGGATGATCGATTTCCATTCCAAAAGGACTTCAGTGATCTGGACATGTTTTTCCAACACCTGACGATAGTTGTCATCATTATTGTGACTAGTTTTACATATTCCAGAATTTTAATTTCAATTTCACTAACTGCTATGGTGGAATCCGAACATATCCTAAACATGTAGACCATCATGGTGGCTCAGTGGTTAGCATTGCTGCCTCACAGCCCCAGGGATCCGGGTTCAATTCCTGCCTCGGGTGTGGAATTTGTCTGTGTCTGCATGGGTTTCCTCCCACAATCCAGTCAGGAGTAAATGTAGGGGAGGGGGAAGGGGTTACTCTTCGGAGAGTTGGTGTAGATTTGTTGGGCCAAATGGCCTGTTTCCACACTGTAGCAATTCTATGAATAGTCATGGTTTGGATAAAGGGGTTGTCTGTACTGGAGTCAAATTTATTGGTGGGGGAGAATACGTTGAGTCTGTAAAGAGGTATAGAAAGGAGAATGGAAAAGCAGCATATTATTTAAAAGGAGAAAAAACTGCAGATGAATATGGGTGTCCTTATACATGAAGAATAGAGGATAGAATGCAGGGACAGCATAGAGCTTTTGATTACTCATCCTGTGATGTTACCACTCTGTCACTGCCTCCTCTTCCTTTCTCTCTTCCTGTTTGTTTCTCTCTCTTCTTGCTGCGATCCTTAATGTTTTGGACTCAACAGAGAATTTTATAATCTCACCATACTCCGGGTGAAGAAATTTCTCCTTGGTTTAGCCCCAAATGGTCTACCCTGTATGTTTAAACTGTGACCACTCCCCAATCATTGGGAACATTCTTCCCACATTTAGCCTGTCCAGTCCCATTAGAATTTTATAGGTTCCATTAGAATTTTATATTTGCCCCTCATTCTTCTAAATTCCAGTGAATATAGTCCTACTGATCCAGTGTCTCTTTGTACATCCCAAAATGACATACGAGTACTTGTTTAATCATTGCATTACTATGTTCTTCCTCTTTACAGACAGAGTGAAGGGTGAAATTATAAATCATGAAATTAAAACATTTGGGAGCAGGCATAGCCCTTTCAGCCCCTTCAACCTGTCCTGCTACTCAATAAGTTCACAGCTGATGTGAATGTGACCTGAACTCCACTTCTGCAGGGTCTCCATTACCTACTCTTGTTGATCAGAAATCTGTCTCACTCCATCTTGAACATCTCTAATAATCCAGCCTCCACAGCTTGCTGAGGAAGAGAACTCCAAAAATTCATGACCCTCTGGGAGAGCAAATTCATTCTCAGTCATTCAATGAAGGACCTCCTTATTTTAAACTGTTCCCCTTCATTCTAGATATATCATGAGGATTATTCCCCCTCAGTATGTACCCTGTCATCAACCTCCTTATCATTTTCAATACGATCACCTTTCTCAACATCAATCAGCATTGGCTCAATTTCTTCTAATTCAACTATCTCTTCATCTTGTGAACCTTCTCTGAACTGCATCTGATAAAGGCATATCCCTCCTTACATAGGGAGACCAAAACTGAACACGGTGTCACAGATGTCATCTTTCAGGGTCCCAGGTTCGATTCCAGCCTCAGGTGACTGTCTGTGTGGAGTTTGCACATTCTCCCTGCATCTGCGTGGGTTTCCTCCGGGTGCTCCGGTTTCCTCCCACCGTCCAAAGATGTGCAGGTCAGGTGAATTGGACATGCTAAATTGCCCACAGTATTAGTCAGAGGGAAATGGGTCTAGGCGGGTTACTCTTCGGAGAGTCAGTGTGGATTGGTTGGGCCGAAGGGCCTGTTTCCACACTATAGGGAATCTAATTTTATACTCCAAAACCCTTACAATAAGGGTTCTATTTGCCTTCCTAATTATCTGCTGTACGTGCATTCTATCCTCTGTCCTTCATGTATAAGGACACCCACATTCTTCTGATTTGTAACATTCGGCGGTTTTTCTCCTTTTAAATAATATTCTCCTTTTCTATTCTCCTGTCTGTACCTCTACGGATTGTGTATTCTCCCACCAACTTGCTTTCCTACCTATCTTTTTATTATCAGTAAATTTGACTCCAACACAGTCAGCCCCTTTATCTAAGCCTTCTTTATTATTTATGATTAGCAAATGTTATAAATTCTATGTTTTAGGAATATAAGTTTTAGTTTGGGAATTTTTAAAAAAATGTAAGATAAATTAATTTACCTGGGACCTTTCTAGGCTGTAGGGAATTTTGGAAGATTACAACTGAGGCATTTGTTAATAGCCTAACTTGCAAGTCACCAGATTTGGGGAATTGACAGATTTCAGTCATTAGTTTTCTGAATAACTTGTTGATTGTGATTGTTTTTTATGTTCCTCTCTCCCTTCTGAACTTTGTAATCCTAAGATCCTTGGAGTGTTTCTAGTAACTTTGACAATGAAGACAGCTACAAAATATTCATTCAAAGCCTCTGCCATTTTTTGTTTCCAATGCTTAATTCCCCAATCATATCCTTTAACACACTTCAGCTATATGTTTGCTTTTTATAGAATATAGTACATTTCTTGCTAATATTAATAGTTCTTGATAGTTTTTCTTATACTCCAATACTGGCATTTTAAAAAGTTATTTACTGGTTTCTAAAATTTTCCCAATCTTCTGGGCAACTAATATTTGCAAAACTCTACATCTTTTCACTTAATTTCATTCTGTCCTGAACTTCCTTAGTTAGTGGGAAGAATTAAAAAAAACATATTATCTAAATGGAGAAAGGTTGCAGAGCTCAGAGCTGCAGAGACATCTGAGATCCTCATGTATGAATCACTAAAGGTTAGTGTGCAGGTCCAACAAGTAATTAGGAAAGCAACTTGGAATTAAATACAAAAGAATGCATAGGGTATTGGTTAGACCTCATCTGGATGTCTGTGTACAGTGTCAATCACCTTATTTAAGGAGGGATATAAATGCATTGAAAACAGTTTTTGGAATTCTCTTTCTGAAAAGAGTCCTTGAACATTTTTAAGGCACAGATGAATAGATCCTTGTTAAGCAAGGGGTGGATGGTCCTCTAGGGTAGGTAGGGGTGTGGATTTGAGATTATAATCAGATCAACCATAATCATATTGATAGTAGAGCAGGCTTAAGGTTGAATGGCCTACATCTGCTCCTCATTCATATATTTTTAAGTTACCCAAGGAAGGTATATCCTTCCTATAGAACCTTCCTTCCCCAATGGAATTTTTTAAATTGAAAATTATCAAGATGAACCTTTCCTTTCAGGACAAACTAACCTTGCCTCATTAAACACTGATGTTGGTATGTTACCATTCACTCTGAGTGCAAAGGCTGTGTGTCGAACCTGAGAGAATGGGTGAGATTCTGAATGATTACTTTGCATCAGTGTTCACTGAAGAGAGGGACATGATGAATGTTGAGATTAGAGATAGAAGTTTGATTAGTCTGGATCACGTTGACATAAGTAGGGAAGATGTGTTGGGTAGGCTAGAGGTTATTAAGGTGGACAAATTCCCAGGACCAGATGGGATCTATCTCAGGTTGCTGAGGGAAGCGAGAGAGGAAATAGCTGGGGCCCTGACAGATATCTTTGTGGCATCCTCAAATACAAGTGAGGTGCCAGAGGACTGGAGGATTACTCATGTTGTCCCCCTATACAAGAAGGGTAGTAGGGATATTCCGGGTAACTACAGACCAGTGAGCCTCATGTCGGTGCTGGGAAAGTTGCTGGATAAGGTAGTGAGGGATAGGATCTATTTATGTTTGGAAAAGAATGGGCTTATCAGTGATAGGCAACATGGTTGTGTGCGGGGGAGATCATGCCTTACCAACTTAATAGAGTTCTTTGAGGAAGTGACCAAGTTGTTCGATGAAGGAAGGGTTGTTGATGTCATATACATGGACTTTAGTAAGGTGTTTGATAAGGTTCCCCATGGTAGACGATTGGAGAAAGTGAAGTCATATGGTGTGCAGGGTGTTCTAGCTAGGTGGATAAAGAACTGGTTGAGCAACAGGAGACAGAGTAGTAGTTGAAGGGAGTTTCTCGAAATGGAGAGAGTGACCAGTGGTGTTCCACAGGGGTTAGTGTTGGGAGCCCTGCTGTTTGTAATAAACATAAATGATCTGGAAGAGGGCACAGTTGGTATGATCAGCAAGTTTGCAGATGACACAAAGATTGGTGGAGTAGCAGAAAGCATAAGGGACTGTCAGAGAATACAGGAGGATATAGATAGACTGGAGAGTTGGGCGGAAAAGTGGCAGATGGTTTTCAATCCAGACAAATGTGAGGTCATGCATTTAGGCAAGACTAATTCTGGAGTGAATTATACAATGAACGGAAGAGCCTTGGGAAAAGTTGATGGGCAGAGAGATCTGGGAGTGCAAGTCCATTGTACCCTAAAGGTTGCTGCACAGGTGGATAGAGTGGTCAAGAAGGCATATGGTATGCTTGCCTTCATTGGACGGGGTGTTGAGTATAAGAGCTGACAAGTCATGTTAAAATTGTGCAAGACATTGGTTCGACCACATTTAGAATACTGTGTACAGTTCTGGTCGCCACATTACCAAAAGGATGTGGATGCTTTGGAGAGGGTGCAGAGAGGGTACGAGGATGTTTCCTGGTATAGAAGGTGCTGGCTATGAAGAAAATTAGGTAGGTTAGGTTTATTTTCATTTGAGAAAAGGAGATTGAGGGGGGACCTGATTGAGGTTTACAAAATCATGAAGGATATAGACAGGGTGGATAGAGTCAAGCATTTTCCCAGGATGAAGAATTCAGTAACGAGAGATCACACTTTCAAGGTGAGAGGTGGAAAGTTTAAGGGGGATACACGCAGCAAGTACTTCACACAGAGGATGGTGGGCATTTGGAACACGTTGCCAGCAGAGGTGGTAGAGGCAGGCACGGTAGATTCATTTAAGATGTGTCTGGATAAATGCATGAGTAGATGGGGAGCAGAGGGATACAGATGCTTAGGAATTGACCTACAGGTTTAGACAGTAGACTTGGATTGGTTCGGGCTTAGAGGGCTGAAGGGCCTGTTCTTGGGCTGTAAGTTTTCTTTTGTTCTTTGTTCTTTTGTTCTAAGTAGCTATGGTAGCGTGTGCTGTTTACCTGTATGATGTAGCTGAGGTTCTGGACAATGATGCTAGGGTCTCCAAATTCTTTTCATCACCAGATGACCTGGAATCTCTCCCAGCACTGGTCGCCTATCATCGGCTTGGGTTAGAAAGAAGGCCTGAATATTCTCAATGAACTCAAACTCCTGCAGACCTTTGTCAGTTTGATTTGTCCAATCCACATGATGATGAAATAGAGGAAAGAGTTTTGACCATAAACTTATTCGAACAGAGGGCTGTTTGTTCACAAGCTGTTGCTAAGTCAGAGACTGAAATCTTCTTTAAATAATTAACTCAAATAAAATCCAGAACAAAGCTATGGAAATAGAATTTGTATAGGCATGGACATCTTGGTTAAAAACCCAAGGATTGTCCTGAAGTTTCCATGAATTAGAATTTAATCTGTAAGCAAAATCTGGGCTAGAAGAAAACTCCATGTTTTTTACATTACCTGTCACACTCTCCCCCTCAAATTTGAGTCAATGATTAGTTCAATTTGTTTCTTATATTCTGGATCTTTTCATGAAGCCCACTTATTTGGAGAACTCACCTTAAAGCTGTCTTTCTGTTCTTCAGGAATAATTACTGTCCCTGCCAGCCAGTGGATGAAACCTACTTGGGCATTGGTTTCACCAGTGACTTGGAGGTGCCGGTGTTGGACTGGGGTGTACAAAGTTAAAACTCACACAACATCAGGTTATAGTTCAACAAGTGGGCGGCACGGTGGCTCAATGGTTAGCACTGCTACCTCACAGCACCAGGGACCAGGGTTTGATTCCCACCTCGGGCGACTGACTGTGTGGAGTTTGCACATTCTCCCCATGCCTATGTGGGTTTCCTCCGGGTGCTCTGGTTTCCTCCCACAGTCCAAAGATGTGCAGGCCAGGTGAATTGGCCATGTTAAACTGCCCATAGTGTTGGGTGCATTAGTCAGGGCAAATATAGGGTAGGGGGATGGATCTGGGTGGGTTACTATTCGGAGGGTCAGTGTGGACTTGTTGGGCCGAAGGGCCTGTTTCGACACTGTAGGAATCTAATCTAAAGTTTATTTGGAAGCACTAGCTTTCAGAGTGCTGCTCCTTCATCAGGTGGTTTTGGAGTTTAAGATCATGCTCACAAAATTTACAGGCAAAGGAGTCTAGTGTCATGGAGATGTGATACAGTATGCAGTATTAGATTAAAACTTTCATCTTTTATAATGGGATATACTGGTTTCTGTTCTTTGATATGTAAGTCCTAAAACTTCTTTTAAATTACATGCTCAGTTTTTTGAACAATAGATGTGAAATCTGTCTGTGTCCCAATGCTCTGTCAGACTGACAAACCCTCTGTATAGTTTTACAGAGTTTTACATGGATTCATGCAGTTGTTGAGCAAAATAAAAAGTAATTCTGCAACACTGCAACAAGTGTAACAAGTGGTTTCACAAGCGTTAAGGCAGAGCCAGGCCTTGATATTGAGGTCTGTCACAGGCTATTTGTATGTTAACAAAATAAACCCAGCAGTTTGATGTGACAGTTTGATAAATGTACCAGAATGGGTGATGACTGAGCAACATCCCATTATACACTGTGACCACATCCAGGACCAGTGTATCAGTCCAAACAATGTCTTGCACAATCCATATTGACAGTTACACTCTCACTTCTGTATATGGTTCTCTTTTTAGAATATAAAAATACACATCAGAAATATTCCTAGCATGTCCAATTCCTACAACACAGAAGCTAGGTTGTCAGTTATAGTTTGTCATTTGCTGGATGTTTTCCACATGAATTCCTGTCTGTGTCTGGCTGTGCAGTGAAATGACCTTTGTCTTACAGACAGTGTTCAACTGAACATAAAAAGCACACTATTTTCTTCCAGTCTGAATGCTTTTTCTCTGGGTTTGCTTGTGGAATAATCTTTACATGATTGAGAAAAGTCCACCATTTGACAGAATTACACCCTTCCAATCTTTTACCTGACCTCCTCCCGGGATTAGGAGGCTAGAAATCAGACCCAATGCCAATCTGCCTGGTGTTAAGTAATGTAGAGAAGCAGATGTCTTGTCCACAGTATGCAGTCTGCGGGCCTCCATTGCAATGAACCATCTTCCAATTATCACCTGTGTTGCAGAAGTCAGTGGTACAGAATGGCTGGCTGGGCCAGTGTTTATTGCCTGTCACGAACTGCCCTTGAGAAGGTGGTGGTGAGCTGCATTCTTGAGCTGCTGAAATCCACATCCTGTGGGTTGATCCACAATGCCTGTAAGGAGGGAATTCTAGGATTTTGACCCAGTAACAATGAAGGAACAGTGATTTTTTTTTTTCCAAATAAAGATAGTGAGTGCTTTGAAGGCAAACTTGCAGCTGATGGTGTTCCCAGGTATCTGCTGTGGACATGGGTTTGGAAGGTGCTGTTGAAGGATCTTTGGTGAATTTCTGTAACACTTCTTATCGATGATACTTCTGCTTCTGAGTGTTGGTGATGGAGGGAGTGGATGTTGTGCCAGTCAAGCAATCTGCTTTGTTTTGGGTGGTGTTGAGCTTTGAGTGTTGGAACTGCATTCATCAATGCAAGTGGGGAATATTCCATCATATTCCTGACTTGTGCCTTATAAGTCCATAAGCCCATAAGACATAGGAGCAGAAATTACACTATTTAATTTATTGAGTCTGCTCCACCATTCAATCATGACCGGTAGGTTTTTCAACCCCATTTTCCAGCTTTCTCCCCATAACCTTTGATCCCCTTGGCAATCAAGAACTTAACTATCTCTGTTTGAAATGTACTTAATGATCTGGCCTCCACAGCCTTCTATGACAATGAATTCCACAGATTCACCACTCTCTGGCTAAAGGAATTTCTCATTATCTCCACTCTAAAAAGTCTTATTTTACTCTGCCACGCCATCGTCTATGCCATCGTCTCTCCTGCCAATGGAAACATTTCCCCAATGTCCACTCTGTTCCAGACCGTTCAGTATTCTGAAAGTTTCAATCAGATCCACCCCTCATCTTTCTAATCTCCATCGAGTATAGTCCCAGAGTCCTTAAACATTCCTAATATGCAAAGCCTTTCATTCCTGGGATCATTCTCATGAACCTCCTCTGAACCTGCTCCAGGGTCAATACATCTTTCCTGAAGCATGGAGCCCAAGATTGCTCAAAATTCTCTAAATGTGGTCAGACCAGAGCCTTATAAAACCTCAGAAGTGCATGCTTGCTTTTATATTCTAGTCCTTTTGAGAAGAATGGCAACATTATCTTTGCCTACCAAACTATTGACTAAACCTGGACTGAAGTCACTTTGCACTTCAGACTTTTGAAAATTTCGAAAATAGTCCATGCCTCTATTCTTCCTATCAAAATGCATTACCTCACACTTTCCCACATTGCATTTCATCTGCCACTTCTTTGCCCACTCTCCGAACCTGTCTAAATCTTTCTGCAGCCTCCCTGCCACCTAAATACTACCTGCCCCTCCAGCTACCTTTGTATCATCTGCAAACTTTGCCAGAATGCCCTCAGTTCCTTTATCCAGATCATTAATTACACCCAAGAAGTGAAATGTTGTGGTCCTAACATCGACCCTTGTGGAACACTACTAGTCACTAGATTCCCTCCTCAGAAAGACCCTTTTATCCCCACTCTTTACCTTTGCCAGGCAGCCAATCTTCTATGCATGCCTTGTGGATGATGGATAAGCTTTGTGGAATCAGAAGCTGAGTTACTCATTTCTGATCTGCTGTGGTAGGCACTGTGTTTATATGGCAAATCCTATTGAGTTTCGTGTCACTGGTAACCTAAATCATGTTGATAGAGGGGGATTCAAGAATAGTAACACCCCATCCAATGTCGTGGGGCGTTGGTTATTGGAGATGGTCATTGCCTGGTATTTGTGTGGCTTGGATGTTACTTGCCAGTTTTCAGCCAGTAACTGATTTGTGATCCTTCTGTGCTGTATGTATTCATGCAATCTGGCTTATGCTGCTTGTTTAGCAATGAGTGATCTAATATGATCTAAAATGTATTATGTAAATGTATATGAGTGCATTTATGCATAATCTGATATATGTTGTCCCTTAACGTATGAGTGTATACATGTGTGATCTAGTATGTGCTGTGTATACATGAGTGTGTATATGTGCAATCCAGTGTGTGTTATGTATACATATGTGGCTGTATGTATCTGTGATCTCATATGTGTTGTGTGTATATTTTTGTGAATGAGCATATGTATGACTCAGTATTGTGTATGCGATCTTGTATGTGCTGTGTGTACAACTGCATCTGCATTTGTTATCCAGCTTTTGCTTTTTATACATATGTCAGCATGTATATGTGATCCATTCTGCACTATGTATAAATGTTTAAGCATGTATATGTGATTTGGTATGTAACGTGAATAGATAATTGTGTGCATATATATGAAATCTAGAGTGTGGTATGTATCTGGATGCACATGAATGATTCAGGATGTGTTGTGTTTATATCAAAGAACAAAGAACAAACAACAAAGAACACCCAGGAACAGACCCTTCAGCCCTCAAAGCCTGAGCCAATCCAAATCCATTGTCTAAATGTGTTGCCCACTTGCTCAGCATCTGTATCCCTCTGCTCCCCATTTACTCACACATCTATCCAGACGCATCTTAAATGAATCTACTGTGCCTGCCTCTACCACCTGCAACGTGTTCCAAACGCCCACCATCCTCTGTGTGTAAAACTTTCCACCTCTCACCTTGAAAGAGTGACCTTCACCCTGGGAAAAAGCTTGTCTCTATCCACTCTGTCTATCCCCTTCATGATTTTGTAAACCTCAATCTCCTTTTTTCTAATGAAAACAAACCTAACCCATTCAATCTCTCTTCATAGCTAACACCTCCAATACCAGGCAACATCCTTGTAAACCTTCTCTGCACCCTCTCCAAAGCATTCACATCCTTTTGGTAATTAGATTAGATTACATTACAGTGTGGAAACAGGCCCTTCGGCCCAACAAGTCCACACCGACCCGCCGAAGCGCAACCCACCCATACCCCTACATTTACCCCTTACCTAACACTACGGGCAATTTAGTGTGGCCAATTCACCTGACCTGCACATCTTTGGACTGTGGGAGGAAACCGGAGCACCCGGAGGAAACTCACGCAGACACGGGGAGAACGTGCAAACTCCACACAGTCAGTCGCCTGAGGCAGGAATTGAACCCGGGTCTCTGGCGCTGATGAGGCAGCAGTGCTAACCACCATGCCACCATGCCACCGTGCCGCCCACAAATGTGGCAACCAGAATTGTACACCAGAACCAGAACTGTACACAGTATTCTAAAAGCAGCTGAACCAATGTCTTGTACAATGTTAACATGATTTGCCAGCTCTTATACTCAATACCCCGTCCAATGAAGGAAAGCATACTTCTTGACCGCTCTATCCACCTGCGCAGCAACCTTCAGAGTACAATGGATTTGCACGCCCAGATCTCTCTGCCCATCAACTTCATCCACAAGCATCCACTCCCTCCACCACTGACACTCAGTAGCAGCAGTGTGTACTATCTACAAAATGCACTGCAGAAATTGACCAAAGATCCTCAGACACCCCCTTCCAGACCACATTCATCTAGAAGGACAAGGGCAGCAGATATATGGGAACATCACCACCTTCAAGTAGCCCTCCAAGCCATTCACTATGCTAACTTGGAAATATATTGCTGTTCCTTCACTGTCACTGGGTCAAAATCCTGGAATTCTCTCCCTGCTGACCTTTTGTGGGTCAATCTACAGCATATGGACCACAGCGTATAGACCACAGCATATGGACTACAGGGTATGGACTACAGCAGCTGAAGAAGGCAGCTTACCTTCTCAAGGGCAACCAAGGATGGGCAATAAATGCTGGCCAGCCAACGATGCCCAGATTCAACTAAAAATAATGAATAAATGAAAAGAACTATTACTAATTAAATATTCCAATATACTAACATCCCATAAACACACCCTTTAGCAAAAATCAGCAAATTCAGACACAGATTCTCATGCTGTTCTGCAGATCAGGAGGAGAAAGACATCAAGAGAAAATTCCAAAAGAGTAACAGCCAAGAGACATTCATTGAAGCTTCCAACTCTTTTGAGACCCTCAATAGTTTCTAAGTAAAGCTGAACCTAACAACTGAAAAAAACTAGGAAGCCTGGTGTGTGAAATCTGGCCACACCCACACTGCTTCCATTGCTCCAACTTTAAAGATAACACCAAGGCCTCACCAGCTATTTACTCAAGTGGTCTTCAGGGTGGGCACTTCTGCCCTACAACCTCTCTTTAAAAAAACCAAGACAAAATGACTTCTTGAAAGCCATACTATCGCCACAACTAGTTCTTGCATATAAGAATCTGAAGTGTTCATCTCTTCTCTAGTTTAAGTCCATTGTTGCTATGAGCTTAAGTGAACTCACATGGTATCAGGGGTTAGCTGGCAAGATGGATACAGAACTGGCTTAGCAATAGGATTATTTGAAAGTGCTAGCTTTTGGAGCACTGCTCAGGCAACTAGTGGGGCAAGATCATAAGACACAGAACTTATAGCAAAAGATCATAGTGCCATGCAACTGATAGGATATATTGAACAAACCTAGATTGTTGTTGTCTTTCACCTTTACGAATAGGTTGCAGATATTAATTCAGAACTTAATTTCATTTCAGATGTAAATCCAGAACTTTTTTCAAGTCACATTCCCAAGATAACTTAACGTTTTATAAAAAAAATGACGTCTCAGCTCAGATAATAAAAAAGGTATGGGGTTAGAATCTGTCCTTATTCCAATCTTGAATCAGACTTGTTAAATTTCCAAAGTAGAAATTTATAAAATGTCACATGGATTGACTGCTTACATTGACTGCCTGCAGATTGTGTGCTTTTTGAACAAAATAGAATGCATCTGTAAATACAATTCTGCAAAAACAAATTCACCCCATAAACTTATATGTGGTGTGCATGCATGTAAGAGAGAGAGAGGGAGAGAGTGTATAAGTGTGTGTATGTGGCGGGTGGGGGGGGGGGGGGGGCGGTGTGGAGAAGAGAGAAAGGGAGAAAGAGTGTGTGTGTGAGTGATTTGTGTGAGAGAGAGAGCAAGAGATAGTGGTGGAAAGATACTTTTTGGAATGGAAGGTTGTAAGTAGTGGTGTTCCACAATGATCAGTGCTGGAACCTCTGCTGGTTTCTGGTCGACTTAAATAAGTCAGAGGAAAATGTTGCTGCTCTAATTAATATGTCTGTGGACGATACAAAGATTGGTGGGGTTGTGGATAGTGAGGAGGATTGTCAGAAGATACATCAGTTGGAGGAATGGGAAGAAAATGGCAGATGGAGTTTAATCTGGACAAATGTGAAGTGATGCATTTTGGAAGGTTTGAAAATTCTATAGTGAATGGCAGAACTCTTAGAAGTATTGGTGTACAAAGGGATCTGTGTGTGCAGGTCCACAGATTGCTGAAGGTGGCAGTGCAGGTAAATAATTTAGTGAAAAAAGCCTATGACATGTTTGTCTTCATTCGAAGGGGCATTGATTATAAGGAAAGGCAAGTAATGCTGCAGCTTTATAGAACTTTAGTTAGCCACACTTGGAATATTGCATACAGTTTTGGTCACCACACTACCAGATGGTTGTGGATGCTTTCATAAGGTTACAGAAAAGGTTTACCAGGATGTTACCTAGTATGGGGAACTTTAGTAGTGTAGATAAGTTGGATAGAAGAGAAGGTCTGTTTTCACTGGAATGCAGAAGGTTGCAGGGCTACCTAATATAGATCGTGAATGACATGGATAGAGTGGAAAGTAAGAGCTTTTTACCAGAGTGGAGGGGTCAATTACTAGAGATACAGGTTCGAGGTGCAGGGAAAGAGGTTTAAAGGAGATGTGTGAGACAGGTTTTTCACAAAAAGGGTGATGACTGCCCTGGAACACACTGCCAGAGAAGGCGGTGGAAGCAGACAGAACAGCAGCATTCAAGAAGCACCTGGGCAAGTACATGAATAAGAAAGGAATAGGGAGAAATGGATCCTGTAAGAGAAGACAGTTTTAGTAATGTGTTTGCACAGGCTTGGAGGGCTGAAGGGCCTGTTCCTGTGCTGTACTATTCTTTGTTCTATGTAGTATGGCTACTTGTGCCAGTAAGTCAATGCCTGTCCTGGGCATTTACATCTGAATTTAGTCTGTCTTACATTCACCAACTCCACCAACCTTTTTCTGTAATAGTTTTAATTCTGAATGTTGTTTGTCTGTTTTGCAATGCATTTCCTGACTCATGTTTTATCCTGCTTCGGCCTTGCTAACCCACTTGTAAATCTCCCCAACAGTATTTGTGAACAGCAGTTGTCCCGGTTGTCTTAATGTACATCCTTCCAAATCCCAGTGCGGGTCTGTATGGGGACATGAAAAGTTGCGTGTGCGTTATTATTAAGTTCCAAAGTTTGTTGGAGTCCCTCTCACACCTCAGTATTTATCTGAGCGTTCCTTACAGTAAACACTTCCCTTGTTCTGAAGTGTGTGTGGCAGTTTGTATTGCTCCATAGATAAGCTCCATTACTTAAACGGACCATAATGATTTCGAAATATAATGCGTTTCCAACAAAATTAATTTTCGCTTAAAACCAGATATTAGGGCAAGTCATCATTTACTGTGCAACTTCACTGCCAGGCTGAAGTGAGTCAGTAAACATTTCATTATTTTTAACGAATAGGATTAATTTTTTTAAATTGGGGAGGCTAGGGGGATACCGAGAAGGGTATTTCAGAAGTTGCAGCATTGTCTGATGTTTCCATTGCGTTACTGTTATTTCCTGCCTGCTCTGACGCACGGGGAGGTTGGCTTTGAGCTAAGTTCATACAGTTAGAACCAAAAACCCAGTCTTCACATCCCCGAGCTACAATCGCTGGTGTCGTCAGCTCCATACGCCAATTCCAAGCAGGGAGTATTCGGACCAGTCTGTACAATGCACTGGATATTCACCCTGTCTTTGATCCTGTCGGCAGCCCTTTCACTCCAGGGTAAGGAACCACCTGTTTTTCTTTGAATCTTATTTCAATTTAGCTGTTTAGTGATAACTTTTCCGCGGCTTAAACCCGTTTCCTTAAGGAACTCGTCATTCTAAGTGGCACATTTTTCTTTGGGAGAATTATTGCCACTGGAATTTCAGACTGAAATTTAAATTAACGTGAAGTGCGTGCGTGGAAATGGCCCCATTCGAGGAAGGGGGTTGGTTCAGGGTTTGAGTGAAGATGAGGGACTTTCTCAGAATTCTGAGGACAGTGAGGGCTCCATGGATGGGCAGAGCACCAACTCTGCCACCCCTCATTGCTCAGGGAAAGGCACCCTTTCTCGTGTGACAGTCGTCAAGACAAGTTTCATCCCTGGCCAGACTCTCTGTCCAACTTCCTGTTCTCAGCAAATACACTACTCACCCACACTGTCAGGATTTCTTTCCCATCACTCACTCTATGACAAAAAGTCCTTGCTTTTTGTACAAAATCACCTTCAATTAGTATCATCAGAATCTCCATGCTTCCACCAGTTTTACCCCTTCAACATTTTGATAACCTCTGTCAAATCTCCTCTTTCTTCTGTCCAGGATAAACAGTCCTAATGTCTTCATGTTCTTCATTCCTGGATCCATTATTGAAAATCTCCTCAGTACGCTCCCCACAGTGTTCACATCCTTCCTCTAGTGTGACGCCCAGAACTGTACACAATACTGCAACTAAGGTCTAGCCAGTTCTTATAACATTCAACATAACCTCCCTGCTTCTTCTCCATGTCCATATTAATAAAACCTAAGTTACTGTATAACTTATTAATCACCTTCTAATCTGTCTTGCCACCTTCCGTGACATCTATATATACAGCCTCTGCTTCTGCATCTCTTTTAGAGTGTGCCCTTTATTTTATACTGTCTGTCCTAATTCTTCCTACCAAAGTATGTCATGTAGAATCCCGACAGTGTGGAAACAGATTATTCAGTCCATTGAGTCCACATCAACCCTCTGAAGAGCATCTCACCTAGACTTACACCATCCCCATAATCTACACATCCTTGGACACTATGGGCAATTTAGCATGGCCAATCCACCTAACCTGCAGACCTTTGGATTGTGGGAGAAAACCAAAGCACCCAGAGGAAACACACATATGTGGAAAGAATGTGTAAGCTGTGTTGGAATTGAACCCTGGTTCAATTCCAGTGTTGGAATTGAACCCTGGTCCCAGGTCACTGAGCCACTGTGCCATACTAAGAATTCTCTGCATCAAACTTTACCTTCCACTGGTCTGCCCATCCCACTAATCTGCCTATGACCTGTTGCAGTCCTAGAATCTCATGGTTGACAGTATATCCCATTTTTGTGTCATTTGCAAACTTTGACATTGTGTCTGTGGACCAAGATCTTGCTGATGAATATATATCAAGTTAAGAAAGGTCTTAGCAGAATCTGTAGATGGAAAAATGTCTTGAAAAGGATAGAGAATTCCATATGTTTTATATCTGTAGAGTGATTGTCTTGATGTTGGGGTCTCTGACAGTGTGAGTGTTTCACCATAATTTGCAACCAGCTTTTGGCTTTGCTCTGCTATGTAATTCTTGAAATGTCCACCATCACGGTAATATTTAGGAGCTTGATCAATGAACAGTGATGTTTATTCTGAAGTGAGCGCCTATTGCTTTGTCCAGATCCTGATCATCTCTGTCTGGTGTAATAAACTGACTTTTCTCTTGCTCAATGTGGTTAGGTGCCCCGGTTGAAAGACGGAAGAATCTGAAATCTAAAGGAAATCCATTGAGTGAACACCCAAGCCTGTAAGTCCAGAAAACTGCTGCTGGGGATGTGGTAGTGTGAGGATGGGGGCTGCAGCTAAGATATTTGGGAAGTCATTTGAGAGATGTACTCAGTGATGTGGCAGGTTTCCTTTGGTTGACTGAACCAATGGATGAATGTGGGATCTGCACAGGACACACCTAACTCATATCCCATATTTCATTTACATTACTTCATAGTATGTGGACGTTGCTGGCTGGGACAACATTTACTGTCCATCCCTAACTGCCCTTGAGAAGATGGTGGTGAGCTGTCGTCTTGAACTGCTGCAGCCCATGTGCTATAGGAACACCAACAATGCTATCAGTAAGGGGATGGCTATACTGTGTACATACAGGAATGTGGATTTGAGATCACAATCAGATCAGCCAAGGCCTTACTAAATGGTGTGGCAGGCTTGAGGGGCATACTCGTCCTTCAAAAGCACAGCCTAATTGAATCAGTCAGCATGACTTTTTGTGGGGCAGGCCATGTCTTACTAACTTGAATTTTTCAAGGAGGTGACAAAGGTGATCCATGAAGTTGGAGCTGCACATATTGTCTATGTGGATCTTAGTAAGGCCTTTGACAAACTCCCTCATGGTCGGCCAATTCAGAAGATTAAGATACATGGGATCCATGGTGACCTGGCTGCATGACTTTAGAATTGGCTGATCTATAGAAGGCAGAGGGTAGAGTTGGAAGGGTGTTTTCTGGCTGGGAGGTCCATGATCAGTGGTGTTCTGCAGGGATCCATGCTACTTTTTATTATATATATAAATTACTTGGATGAAAATGTATTGGGGTGGATTAGGAAGTTTGCAGACAACACAAAAATCGATGCAGTTGTGAATGGTATAGAAGGTTGTCAAAGGATACAACGAGATATAGGTCTGTTGCAAATGTGGGCACAGAAATGGCAGATGGAGTTTAATCTGGGTAAGTGTGAGGTGCTGCACTTTGGGAGATCACATGTTAAGGAAACATATACAGATTAATGGAAGGACACTGAACAGCACTGATGTGCAGAGGGGTCTTGGGATCAAGTCCATATCTTCCTGAAAGTGGCCATGCAATTCGATAGGATGGTAAAGAAGGCGTATGGCAGGCTTACCTTTATTGATTGGGGAATCGAGTGCAAGAGTCATGCTGTCATGTTGCAGCTTTATAAGACTTTGGTTAGGCCACACTTAGAGTACTGTGTTCAAGTCTGGTTTCCACATTACAGAAGGATGTGGAGGCTTTGGAGAGGGTGCAGAAGAGGTTTATCAGAGTGCTGCCTGGAATACAGGGTATGAGCTGTAAAGCGGAGCTAGAAAAACTCAAGTTGTTTTTTCTGGAGTGGTGGAGGCTGAGGGGGGGAGACTCGATAGATGCATAGATAGGGTTGACGGTCACAATCCTTTTCCCAGAGTTGAAATGCCTAATATTAGGGAGCACATACTTAAGCTAAGAGGGGGTAAATTCACAGTACATGTGAGGGGCAAGTTTTTTACACAGAGAGTGGTAGGAGTCTGGAACACGCTGCCAGAGATGGTGATGGGGCAGATACCAGAAGGACATTTAAGAGACTTTTAGATAAGCACATGAATACACAAGGAATGGAGGGATGTTGACCATAGACAGGCAGAAGGGATTAGTTTAATTTGGTGTCAAGTTCAGCACAACATCGTAGGCTGAAGGTCCCATTCCTGTGTTGTATAGTTTTGTGTTCCAAATTGGTTTGTTGGTGGTCAGGTCTCGTGAATTTTCTTCCTGTCTCTGAATTGGATGGGTGCACTGTTTTTTTTCATGTTTTTTCACCAAACAGGATGATTTGAATAATTTGAGATGTCTTTGGCCCCATGGTTGTTAGTTCAGTCTCTAGGCAACTCGGTGACAGCTGCTGTCATTTCTCCAGGTTGAGAAGAGCGTCTGAAATCCCTCTGCTGCCTCCGGGAGACGATCTGGCACCAGCTGCACTGCGTGAGGCTGAAGGACCGTTACCGGAGGTTTCCGACCTCGGGGTATCTGGAGATGGTGTCTGGGTTTCCGGAGATGGGCCGGGCTTCTCTCCCCGGGACCGTCTCCCCCTCGCCTTCGGAGCAGATGGAGCGGAAGCCTAGAGTCCACAAGGAAGACTGCCCCTTGTTTGGGCACATTCATCTGAGTTGAAGTTAACCCAAAACATAATATTCAAACATTCCTCGGCAGATTGCCACAACCGTTTATGAATGTGGATTAGAGTAAAATGCAACGCATTCAAAGAATTATTCAATAGTCGCAGCTCCAAACTGTTACTGTATCAAATGCTGGGATTGTAAATGATGTGAGTTTTTCTTCTCGATTTTATCAAATGAACCTGTTTTGAGGCAAACCTGTGAATTGTAATAATCCTTGTTATCACTTTGTAGCAACCTCTCGTTTCCAAAGCTTTATGCTGTTTAATTTCACTATGCCACCTTGTATTACTTGGACATTTGTAATGGTAACCTGAATGGAAGAGTTAAACCATTATTGCCAGTTTGTGTTGTACTTTTGTGTTCTGTGTATTTTCTGATCAGGATTTCAAGTATGTCATGGTGGCTCAGTGGTTAGCACTGCTATCACCAGGGACCTGGGTTCAATTCTTTGGGTGACTTTGTGTAGAGTTTGTACATTCTCCCTGTGTCTGCCTGGGTTTCCTCTGGGTGCTTAGGTTTCCTTCCACAGTCCAACCATGTGCATGTTAGGTGAATAGGGCATGCTAAATTGCCCATAGTGTTCATGGATCTGGGTGGGTTGTCTTTTGGTGGGTTGCCTTTCAGAGGCTTGGTTAAGACCTACTGGGCCAAATGGCCTGTTTCCACACTGTAGGGATTCTATGAACCCAATCTGTTGGCCCAGTGAGCACTGTGCAACCTGAGAGAGGGGCTGAGTGTTTCAGCCTGCGCTCAGCTGTACATTGCACTGACTTCCCCAGCACTGGGTTCTTATTCTAGTATTTGATGGTTCCAGCTTTTCCTGCTGAAACAGGCCTGGTGTTGGTGCCATCATCCCAGCAGGGGGCCACCAGAAAGATGATTTTCACCTCATCCTAAACCTACAAACACAATCTGCCCATAAACACAAATCAAAGCAGAAACTGAGGGGATAGTCGGCAGTTTATGAAGGGCCTGTGGTCACTCTCGGCTGGAGCTTGACTATGCAAGTTTTGGAGGGGTTCCAGCCATGAGGCCAAGTGAGGTTTCACACCATATCTTACCCTACTCCTATGGCATCCCTTTCATCTGATTCTAGCCACACTTTAACTTGCTCTGTTTACAGAACTTGCTAGTCAGTGGACATCTGCCAAAAGACTAGTTCCTATTGCACCCTTGCCATCTTTAAAAAAAGTGCACCCAGATGAGTGGCAGAGTAATGGCATAGCAGGAACACTGCGTTTGGCATATAGTTGACACAACCTTGAGTGGCTGTTTAAGCTCCAGGCAATATCTGTCACCTGGCCTTAGATATATCTCATCTCACTGCCTGCTCATCTTTCCCCATTCATATCTTCTCATTTTATGGAAGGGGAACATTCAGATCAGTCCAAACATAAGTTTTTATTAACAGCTGGCAAAAAAAAGAACAGAAAGGAAAGGAATCCAGGCTGCAGCTCACACCCCCAATGTCAACCAGAATCTGCATCTTGACCTTGAGAGTTCATGATGGTCTTCTGCAGCCAGCTAGCGTCTACTGGAACTGGATGTCAATCTGCCTGCCATGTAGTGCCTCCAGCAGCTAAGCTCAGTCACTTACAAAGAAAGGAAAGCTTCCTCCAGTTCAATGTCTTCATCCTTTTCTTTGGACAAATGTTCCCATTCTCTCAGCTCCTCAGCATCCAGCACATCATCTCGTTGCCAGCTCTAATCATGCAGAACACAGCATGACAGGATGGTGTTGCACACGCTGTCTGGATTATACTGAATGTTCCCATTTCCACCCCCCCACCCCTCCCCAGACACATCCAAGCTGTGGAACTGTACCTTGGAACTCCACCATGGCCCTGGTGCCGTATGAGCACCAAATTGGTGAACGTATGTGCCAGTTGAGTGACCAACACAATCGATCCAAAAGGGAATGCCTGCTGCACTCTGATCTCCTTGCCATCCCAGAGCCACTTTAAACATTGCATTCATTAGACTCCATCATCACACTCCCCTTGTCCCACAGCAACTTTGGAAGTTCCAAAAATGATGAGATGCTTTTCGCCAGCATTCATCCACTTTGAAGTATTTGCTGCTGCCTTCTGCACCACTGAGGTGACAATGTTAGTTTAACCAGCTAAAATAATCTGGTGCAGTCCATCTTTGACCAATATTTGATGCAGATGAACATTCAGTATTTGTGCATTGCACTTGGCAAGGAGTTATCTGTAAATGAAATGCAGCTAGATTTTGCAAATGGTTGCATCTTGTATTTGTCCCTTCAATATCTGAACGTACAGCAGACATGGACCTTGTGCTTTTACCCATCAAAGTGACACCGTCTCCATCAACCCTCTGCCTCCCCCTTCCCCTCCAGCCCCCACTCCCAGCTGCCCCAGGTCATTGTCCCAGCCACTTTCCAATTGCATTGCGCATTTAGAGAAAGGCAAGTGATGGCAGGGAAGCAGGTTTGGTGTAGACTGTCAGCACCAGGCACCACCTGGTCACCCAGAGTCTCCATGTCTCCTTTGAAATTGTTCTAACCCGACAGCCTTTTTCTGCCCATCTGCCCAAAATTGAGATCCACTGTAATGAACTTCTTGCTATCCTCCATTAATGATGTCCACCCTGCTCTTCTGTGCTCCTCCTGCAGAGTCCATGGTGGTGGTTGCTGCAAATAAACCATCCCTTGTGTCACCTACCAGCCTTCTCATGCTGTTCTGCAAACCCCCCATTACACCTTGAGTTTTCCCTGTCACTGTCTTTGATCTCACTTCCACAAATGCATCTGCTTCCCTCACCCAGCCTTGATTCCCCACCCCCTTTTGACAGCAATATCCCCCACTCCTCATCCAGACATCCCTCTTGCTGCACTCTCTGTAACAAACAATGTACACCCCCCAGGTCCATGCTCATTCCCTCCCTCTATTTCAATGAGCAGCCCCTTTCGATGGACCAGACTCTTTGTAACTCTAGACTGATGACACAATTCCCTGGACTGCTACTGCTGACTGACCATTTTTTAAAATTTCAAAAATATATTTTATTCATAAAAAATATATGTTCATACATAATTACTAAGGCAGTTCAGTTCTGTACAGTAACATATGAAGAAAACAAAAAAAAACGCAGTTTGACTCTGTCCAACAAGGATATCTCTTACTTGTGTAAGATTATAATTACATATATTTGAGGTGCTGGGAGGGTCCGATAACTAAACAGATCCCATTTAACTTCAGCAGAAAGACCTCAGACTTTCCCCACTGCATCTTAATGACAGCTGTTCCAAGCTTGAGTGCATCCCTCAGCACGTAGTCTTGGATCTTGGAATCTGCCAGTCTGCAACATTCAGTCAGGGTCAACTCCTTGTTCTGGAAACCAACAAGTTTTGGGCAGAACTACATGACTGACCATTATCCTGATTGCAGATTCCCTGGTTATGACAACTTTACTGTGGCTAAGCCCCTGGACAGTGTATGCACTGCGTTCTTGATCAATGATACTGGGACCCCCTGACTGATAGTGGCCCATTTGAGTGGACTAAGAAAAAGCCCCCAACCCACATTAACACATTTGATTGCATGCATTCTAATGTGTTGGCTGCACGGACATCTGGCATATGCTGAGTGTGTTAGATTGACATCTCATTGTGACACACAGCAAGACATTCCCTTTCCCCACCAGAGTCAGTTCTATTGAGAAGCATAAGAAGAAGTCTCTCTGTGTGATGAAAAACAGAAAAAAACTGTTGTTGCTGGCAATCAAAAATAAAACAGAAATTGCTGAAAAAACTCAGCAAGTCCAGCAGCATCTGTTGAGAGAAAGCAGAGTTACCTTTTTGGGTCCAGTGACCTTTCTTCAGTTCTGAGTCGAAACGTGTGGTGCTGGCAAATCAGGCAGCATCTGAGGAGCAGAAGAATCGAAGGTTCAGGCATAGGCCCTTCATCAGGAATGTAGGGGTGGGAGAAGAGGGCTCAGAGATAAATGGGATGGTGGGGGTGGGAGGAAGGTAGCCAGGAAGGCAATAGTTAGATGTAGGTGTAGGGTGGAGCGGTTGGGTGGGAAGGAAGATGGACATGTAGGACAGTTCAACAGGGCAGTGCCAAGTTGGAGGAGGGGATGAGGTTGGGGAGGGTTGATAAGGAAATTGGTGAAGTTGATGTTGATGCCATGTGGTTGGAAGGTCCCAAGTTGGAAGATGAGGCATTGTTCCTCCAATCATCGGGTGGCTTGGATTTGGCAGTGGAGTCCTGAAGCTCTTCAACCACGTCCTGAAGCAGACCCAGCTACCTTCCCCCACCAGTACTGCGCTCTCCTATTTATCTCTCAGCCCTCTCCCCCCATCCTGCCACATTTCTTATGAAGGGCTTATGCTGAAAATGTTGATTCTCCTGCTCCTTGGATGCTGCCAGACTTGCTGTGCTTTTCTAGTGCCACACTTTTCGACTCTGATCTCCAGCATCTGCAGTTCTCACTTTCTCCCTCTTCATATCTGAACCTATCTGTGTGGCTGTACTAAAGAGCAGGCCAGTACAGCAGTACATAGCTTTTAGCTCTGGCTGAAGTGCTAACAGGGAAGACATAGCAAGGCTATACATAGATGCTGTGAACTTTGTGTTAAGTGTGTGAGTGATCAGACAGCACCCCTGAGATGGAATCCAGTCCGTCAGCTGGATGCCTGTCCCCATTTGCAAAGGATCCCCCTAAACAGCCTTTCAATGTTAGTTACTAGTAGTGCCCTGCAATGCAAGTCTGTCATTCCTGAGCAGTGTACAAGGATATCCGAGAGGTGCCATGATGGCCGTGCGGTATTGGCAAATACCAGAAGCCTATGTCCACAGATGAGGGGTGCGGGGCAACAGCACTTGTATTGTGCCTTGAGTTACTGTTTGGTCCTTAGCAATACAGAGATCCTTTGTGGTGAGCTGAAGTCACCACGTACACAGTCTAATTTCCATGTCAAGATTTCTTGATATCTAACTTGTTCAACAGGAAGCTGAATCCTTTTTCTAATTTTTTAAATGTCTGAATGTGGTGTCACACACAACCAAACAATTTATTTCCCACTATCAAATCTCGACGAATTTATTTTTGTTTCTAACTATTAACTGCTATGAGTAAAACCATATGCAGCCAATCAGATATTTACACGCAAAACCTGTTATGGGCAATGCAAACCATTAAAAGAGAGGGAGGGGCAGGGGCTAAATCAAAATGGAGCTGGAGGGGGAAATAAAGCATTGGGTCTCCTGCAATGCCCACCTCTCTCTAAAGGCACTGAGAGCATTGGTGGACACTGTTTGTTCCATCTCCAAGGCACAACTGGAACTGCGGAAGAAGGAAGTTGAATATTAATGAGGTGAAAGGTAACAAGGTGTTTAACAAGTGATAATCGTCCTTAATTGGCAACTTGCCACTGCCTAGTGAGAAACCTGCCGTGCCACTTATGAAAAAAACAAAAAAAATGGAATGGCATCCTCTTGACATTGAGATAGGCCTCACTAGATTTGCTGTCCATTTCTAACATAAGTCTCACCACAGCTCATGTCAGTCAGATGCCTTCTGTTCCTCACTGATCAGTCTCTCCCTGATACGCTGAGCATTGCAGCTTCTGATTTGAGTCTCATTACATCTAATTACTGGACAGGTAGCCCCAAGTTTGAAAACACCAATGAGGGGCATCCACCCAGCTTCAGGGGAGGTGGGGTTTACTTACAGGTGGATGGGTTAGCTAATCAAGCTGTGAGGGTGTTTAGTTACCCTGCACTAAGCATGTTATGGGAGTTGGAGAAGGTGCATTTGTTACCCAATTCTAGGTGTGAGCAAGGGAACTGAGGGGTTATAATCAAACTGCTGTTTTCATGAGAGTAGAGAAAGTGTACTTTGTCCATTTCAACAGGAGTACTCCATCTCCTTTTCTGTTTGCCACATGTTTACAATAGCAATATAATTACCATGTGAAACATATGTGACCATGCAGTAGCAGATGTTTTTCATTGGTGGAACAACATGTAGAGGGGGCTCTCAGACATTATCAAATGTCACAGTCAGAATGGCATTGGGATCACAGAAGTAGCTGAAATTCTTCAAATTTTGATTTCTTTTGTAAGTTTTTTTTTGTAACAGCTTCACCTTATTCATGGATGGAACATTGTTATTGGTTGAGACTAGCTTAGTCAGAGAATAAAACACCTCTTGGTTGGTATCCATTGATGGTGACAGGGAGTTTAGGGGCATTTCATTGATTGTGAAAGTATGAGGCTGTGTTTTTATGTACACTCCTTACTGAAATGTTCATGTTAGTGTCCAGTGCTGTACTCAATCAGCTGTGAGACAAGGCTTAACTCACAGGCAATGACGCTTTCTATGTATTATAACAAGAACATTCTTTGAGGGGGGTGCTGTCATTGAAATTTTGCAATTTAAAGTCCTGTGAAGACTCTTTCGGGCCCTCATTATCTTACCCTGACTGGCCGCCCCCACATCAAGTCACTTCACTACTTCATGCCCCTGATCTAATTGACTACCCTCCCTTGAATTCTGAATGCCATACCCAATTTTACACTACAGACCCACACTTCTACCCCACCATTCTTGCTGGGCCTGAGGCTCAGTGTGAGCAGACATTCCACATCTCCTGTTTAAAAAGGAAAACCACTGACCACAAATACAGCTCGACAAAGCTGACTGGTGCACACAACCTCTAAATTCGCTGTGCCATTCTCACAAAGCCAGATATAATTTGCAAACTGTGTTATACTCATGAATATTCATAGTATGCAAATATAAGAACAAGCAGGAATGCACCACAGTCAAGATTAGAGTGGTGCTGGAAAAGCACAGCAGGTCAGTCATCATTTGAGGGGAAGGAAAAGCCCTTCATCAGGAAACATTGCAGACACACTGCTGACTTTGTCACAATATGCCATCGGGAAATTGAAATTCCATTTCCCAAATTCAGACCCCATACGCCATGTCACTCACTCTTAAAGATTTCGTAAACTAAGCACCCCTCCTCCCCTCTATCTGTGACTGCCCAGGGAATAGAAGAACTTTCAAAATGTCCAGCTGGTCCGGGAAGGAGGCTGACATTGGTAGAGGGTGGATCCTGTCTGTGGAATCGAGCTGAATTCATCTGAAGAAGTGGCCAGCACTGGGAATTCGTGTGGTGGTGATAAGTGGGTAGAGATTGTGGGGAAGTTCCACACTCACTCCCCTCACCTTCGGTGAAACTCCTCTTTCCTCCAATCTGACCAGAAATCACAGACATACTGGGAGAAATGACAACTTACTTGTTCATTTATTTTTATGTACAATAAAAATTTTACATGTACATATATTCCTTTATGTACGTACATTTCATTCGCAAGGTAAACGTTAAGTTGCAATGGTCCCATGGGGCTGCTCTCTCATTAGAGAAATGACTGGTGGTGGTTTAACCTGAGAGTCACCACACCTGAAGTGCGGGGAGAGGTTGAGAAGGAGAGTTTTTCGTGATAACTTCAGCCAGTGCGGGATTTGAACCCATACTGTTAGCTTCACGCTGCATTGGACTAAGTGATTTCGCACTTTATATATAAATTATACGATTGAACAAAGTAAAACATCTCACTTCACTGGTGATTTATTAAATAAAATTTGACAAGTTAAGTCAGACAATAACACATTACCATAATAAATTAGAGCAGGAGTGGGCTATTCAGCTCTTTGAGCCTGTTCTGTCCTTCAGTATGACTCAGGCCAACGCTTTGCCCCATACCCCTGGATGTTTTAACCCTAAGAACTATATCCGACTCCCTGTTGAAATATTCAATATTTTGGCCTCAATCAGTTTCTGTGGCAGAAACTCCACAGGCTCACCCCTCTCTAGATGAAAATATTTCTCCTAATTTCAGTCCTAAATAACCTATCCCATATCCTTAGACTTCTCCTTAGATAGAGGAAGTGGCGGCCTAGTGGTGTTGTCCTCAGACTGTTAATCCAGAATCCCATGCCTGCAGTTGGTGGAATTTGAATTCAATAAAAATCTGAATGAAGAGCCTAGAGATGACCATAAATCCATTGTCAGGAAACCCATCGACTTCACTAATGTCTTTTAGGAAAGGAAACTGCCATCCTTACCTGGTCTGGATTACATGTAACGCCACAATGTCATCAATTCTTAACTGCACGCCTGGCAATTAGGGATGGACAATAAATACTGGCCTAGCTGGCTGTGCCCTCATCCTGGGAATGAATAAAAACAACAATCCCTGATTCTGGACCCCCCCTAACATTGGGAATATCCTACATTTACCCTGTCTAGTCAAGTAGAATTTTATAGGTTTCTATGAGACATCCCCCAATCCCCTGACCCCATTTTTTCTAAATTCCAGTGAATATAGTTCTAACTGGTCCAGTATCTCTTCATTCATCAGTCCTGCTATCTCAGGAATCAGTCTGATAAACCTTTCTTGCACTCCCTCCACAGCCACACAACAGTCTCTTATAAGGAGACCAAAGCTACACACGATCCTCCAGGTTTGGTCTCATCAAGACCCTGTACAATTGCAGCAAGACATCCCTGCAGCTGAATTGAATTGTCTCATTGTAAAGTTCAACATACCAGCTTTCTTTATCACCTATTGCACCTCTATGCTTGCTTTCATCGACTGGTTTACAAGGCCAAGTCTTGTTGGACCTCCCCATTTACCTATTACCATTCAGATACCAATATGGAGAGCCTCACATTTATCCACAAAAGGAGACCAAAACTACACACAAGACTCTGTCTCTCGAATGCTCTATACAATTGCAGCAAAATATTCCTTCTCTTGTACTGGAATCCTCAAGAAGCCTGATGAAAGAGCTAGATCTTAAGAAGCATCTGAGAGGGGGGGTTTCCGAGTCAAAGCCTCATGAATACGAAAGCCCAACAACTAATGGGAAATGGTGATTAAACTAAGATATGTGTAGCCAACTCTGAGAAAATGAAGCCACTGAGTAATCTTAAAATAAAGATGAAAATTTGAAAATTGAGATTTCACATAAGCCAGAGAGCTTAGTGATGGGGAATGGGACTCAGTGTGAGTAAGCACTCAGACAGCAGAGTTGTGGACAGCTCAGGTTTGTGGAGGGTGAAATGTGGAAGATCAACTATGACTGTGCTTCAGTAGTCAGTTCTAGAGCTAACAAAGATATGAGCAAGGATTTCAGCAGCAGATGAGCTGAAGTAGAGGGTTACGTTGCAGAGGTGGAAGTAGGCTGTTGTACTGATGGAGAAGATATGTGGTCGGAAGCTTATTTTGGGGTCAACAATGATGGCAAGAAATAACCAAAAACATAACTGGTCCTAAAGCTCCCGGATCAGCATTTTCACATCACATCATAGACTCTGCAAAAGGCAGGAAGCGTTCACTGACAGCCCCTGCCCTTCTGACTGTCATTTAAAGGTCAGACCACCACAAGCAATTTGTCTGGAAACATACCATGGCCCCCTCAGCTCATCTCACTTTTAAATTTACAATCAAGGAGTGCACTCTGTCAATATTTCCTGTTCAACTTAGTGCAGACTTTTAACTCTTTGCAACTTGAAAACAATTACTAAATTTCTTACATTTGAGGACAAGTGCTAAGGGGGGCCACTGAGAATGTTTGTCACTCACCCTTGCTGCTTTGGTGACTGAATTGTATCGCCAGGAATAAAGTCTAGATTAGAGTGGTGCTGGAAAAGCACAGCAGGTCAGGCAGCATCCGAGGAGCAGGAAAATCGGCATTTCGGACAAGAGCCCTTCATCAGGAATAGAGGCAGGGTGCCTGCAGAGTGGAGAGATAAATGAGAGGGGGGTGGAGGTGGGAGAAAGTAGCATAGAGGACAATAGGTGAATGGGGGTGGGGATGGAGGTGATAGGTCAGAGTGGAGGGTGGGGGAAGGTAGCAAAGAGTACAATGGTTGAAATGGGGGTGGGGACGAAGGTGATAGGTCAGAGAGGAGGGTGGAGTGGATAGGTGGCAGGTAGGACAGGTCATGGGGATGGTGCTGAGCTGGGAGGCTGGAACTGGGGTGAGGTGAGGGAAGGGGAAATGAGGAAACTGGTGAAATCCACATTGATGCCATGAGGTTGAAGTGTTCCAAGGTGGAAGATGAGGCGTTCTTCCTCCAGGTGTTGGGTGGTTAGGGAGCAGCGGTGGAGGAAGCCCAAGACCTGCATGTCCTTGGCAGAGTGGGAGGGGGAGTTGAAATGTTGGGCCACAGGGTGGTGGGGTTGATTGGTGTGGGTATCCCAGAGATGTTTCCTAAAGCGCTCTGCTAGGAGGTGCCCAGTGTAGAGGAGACCGAATCGGGAGCAATGGAAACAATAAATGACATTAGTGGATGTGCAGGTAAAACTTTGATGGATGTGGAAGGCTCCTTTGGGGCCTTGGATGGAGGTGAAGGGGGAGGAGTGGGCGCAAGTTTTGCAATTTCTGCGGTGGCAGGAGAGGGTACCAGGATGGGAGGGTGGGTTGTTGGGGGGGCGTGGACCTGACCAGGTAGTCACGGAGGGAACGGTCTTTGCGGATGGCGGAAATGGGTGGGGAGGGAAATATATCCCTGGTGGGGTCCGTTTGGAGGTGGCAGGAATGTCGTTGGATAATTTGGTTTATGCGAAGGTTGGTAGGGTGGAAGGTGAGCACCAGGGGGTTTCTGTCCATGTTACAGTTGGAGGGGTGAGGTTTGAGGGTGGAGGTGTGGGATGTGAATGAGATGCATTGGTGAGCATCTTTAACCACGTGAGAAGGGAAATTGCGATCTCTAAAGAAGGAGGCCATCTGGTGTGTTCTGTGGTGGAACTGTTCCTCCTGGGAGCAGATATGGCAGAGGTGGAGGAATTGGGAATACGGGATGGCATTTTTGCAGGAGATAGGGTGGGAAGAGGTGTAATCCAGGTAGCTGTGGGAGTCGGTGGGTTTGTAAAAAAATGTCAGTGTCAGGTCGGTCGTCATTAATGGAGATGGAGAGGTCCAGGAAGGGGAGGAAGGTGTCAGAGATGATCCATGTGAATTTAAGGTCAGGGTTGAATGTGTTGGTGAAGTTGATGAATTGCTCAACCTCCTCGCAGGAGCACGAGGTGGCACCAATACAGTCATCAATGTAGCGGAGGAAGAGGTGGGGAGTGGTGCTGGTGTAATTACGGAAGATCAACTGCTCTACGTAGCCAACAAAGAGACAGGCATAGCTGGGGCCCATACGAGTGCCCATGGCTACCCCTTTGATCTGGAGGAAGTGGGAGGATTCGAAGGAGAAATTGTTAAAGGTAAGGACCAGTTCAGTCAAACGAATGAGAGTGACATTGGAAGGGTACTGTTGGGGATGTCGGGAGAGGAAAAAACGGAGGGCTTGGAGGCTCTGGTCATGGCAGATGAAGGTGTAGAGGGATTTGGTGTCCATGGTGAAGATGAGGTGTTGGAGGAGGTGTCTTCGACAGAATAAATGTTCTGTCATGTCTGCACAACTATATCTGGGTGGTTATATTAGCATAATGTTCAAAAGCAGAATTAAAAATATATTACTAAACTTGAAACAAGATGGATTTGGGAGGTTAGGTGACCTCACCTTCCTTTGTTTTGAGCAACACACCTGAAGCATCCTAAGTCTGGATTTAACCACTTGTCTCATCAGGATGTTAAGATGTTAACCTCTTGGTACATCACATTGAGAAAACATGAAAAACAATGCACATTCTCCTGTGGATTTAACAGCTTCTATTGTCCACACACCTACAGACCTTGATGCATGATGACCTGAAAGTCATAGAGTCACAGAGTCATAGAGATGCACAGCACGGAAACAAACCCTACAGTTCAAATCGTCCATGCCGACCAGATATCCTAACCTAGTCCCGTTTGCCAGCACTTGGCCCATATTCCTCTATATCTTTCATATTAAAATATCCATCCAGATGCCTTTTAAATGCTGCAATTTTACCAGCCTCCACCACTTCCTCTGGCAGCACATTCCATACACGCACCTCGCTCTGTGTGAAAAAGTTGCCCCTTCGGTCTTTTTTATATCTTGCCTCTCTCACCCTAAACGTATGTCCACAAGTTCTGGACTGCCCCACCCCAGGGAAAAGACTTTGCCTATTTACCCTATCCATGCACCTCATGATTTTATAAACTTCTATAAGGTCACCCCTCAGCCTCCAACACTCCAGGGAAAACAGCCCCAGCCTATTCAGCCTCTCCCTATAGCTCAAATCCTCCAACCCTGGCAACATCCTTGTAAATCTTTTCTGAACCCTTTCAAGTTTCATAACATCCTTCTGATAGGAAGGAGACCAGAATTGCACACAATATTCCAGATGTGGCCTAACCATTATACTGTACAGCTGCAACATGACCTCCCAACTCCTATATTCAATGCTCTGACCAGTAAAGGAAAGCATAGAAAACGTCTTCACTTTCCTAGCTACTTGTGACTCTACTTTCAAGGTACTGTGAATCTGCACTCCAAAGTCCCTTTGTTCAGCAACACTCCTCAGGATCTCACCATTAAGTTCTGCTCTGATTTGCCTTTCCAAAATGCAGCACCTCACATTTACCTAAATTAAACACCATCTGTGACTCCTTAGCCCATTAGCCTATTTGATCAAGATCCAGTTGTAATTTGAGGTAATGTTCTTCCCTGTCTATTACAGGTCCAATTTTGGTGTCATCTACAAGGTTACTAACTTTACCTCCTGTGTTCACATCCAAATCATTTACATAAATGAGTGGACCCAGCACAGAGCCATGTGGGACACCACTGGTCACAGGCATCCAGTCTGAAAAGCAACCCTCCACCAGTTCTGTATCCAAATGGCTAGTTCTCCCTGTATTCCATGAGATCTAACCTTGCTAACCAGTCTCCCATGGGGAACCTTGTCAAACACCTTACTGAAGCCCATATAGATCACATCTACCATTCTGCCCTCATCAATTCTCTTTGTTACTTCTTCAAAAAATTCAGTCAAGTTCATGAGACATGATTTCCCATGCACAAAGCTGTGCTGACATCTCTAATCAGTCCTAACCTTTCCAAATACATGTAAATCCTGTCCCTCAGGATTCCCTCTAACAACCTGCCCACCACCGACGTCAGGCTCACTGGTCTATAGTTCCCTGACTTACCCTACCACCTTTCTTAAACAGTGGCACCACATTAGCCAACCTCCAGTCCTCAAGCACCATAGAAATGTCAACATTCAAAACCCCATTCAAAAATTAACACCAGTACATAGACAGACGATTCCCTAAAATGGTCCCAAAATGAACCTGAATAAATACACAAACCATCCCTTTAAAGTAAACCCCAATAAATACGTAAATTATTCACAATATGATCCCAATAAACACTTAAAACTATCCACAATATAATTTCAATAAATACTCAAACATGACCCAAAATACACCTCAATAAGTACAAAAATCACCCGAAAAATTACTCTCAATAAATTATAAACAAACCCTAAATAAAGAATAGATATATAACCAATCCACAAAATACTTCAAAGAACACAGAAGCCATCTGCAAAACATACCTGCAACAACAGCAAATTAGACCCTATTAAATATGCAAAGTATCCACAAAATAAATGTCGATAAATACAGTCCCTACCAAATATAATCCCCAAAATAAACCCCAAATACATAAACTGCCATGAAAATAAACACACAATGAAACCCAAAATAAACACAAAAATAATCTACAAAACTAATTGCTAAATGAAACTCAATAAAGACAATACATATATAAATAACTGCATAAATTAAACCCCAAATTAGCCCCAATAAAAACCCAAAATGCCATTAAAATAAACCCCAAAACATATCCATTGAAATAGATAAACTACCCAAAATAACTTTCAATAAATGTGGCCTTCAATAACCCAGAAAGTAAATCCTCATAAATACATAAATTATTTCCAGAAAGTGCAATAAATGTGCAAACCATGGACTAAATAGTCCCCAGTAAATGCACACGCCATTTCCAAAATAAAGCCCGAACATTATACAACCCACCGGTTTGCTGTATTTTTGTTTGCCATTATGACTTCCCGTTTCTGACAAAGAATATAAGATGCAGGAGCAGACGTTGTCCATTCAGTCCATTGAATCTGTTCTATCATTCAAGGAGATCATGGCTGATCTGATTATCCTCATCTCCACTTTCTCGCCTTTTCCCTGTAACCTTACAGATTAAAAATCTGTCTATCTTAGTCTTAAATTTGTGAATTTGTTGGTGTTTATTTTGGGGTGGTTTTGGTGCGGACCAAAGGGCCTGTTGTGTGCTGTACTTTTCTATATTTATTGGCATTAATTTTGCGTGGTTTGTGTACTTACTGAGAGAGGAGTGGGTGTAGCATTGTTAATTAGAGAGTACATCACATCTGCAGAAAAGGAGGTTGTTGAGGAGTGTTTGTCTACTGAGTCAGTATGGGTGGAAGTCAGTAACAGGAAAGGAGCAGTCACTTTATTGAGTGTTTTCTACAGACACCCCAATAGCAGCAGAGAGATGGAAGAACAGATTGGACAGCAGATCTTGGAAAGGTGCAGATGTAACAGAGCTGTTATTATGGATGACTTCAACTTACCCAATATTGATTGGAACCTCCTTAGTGCAGATGGTCTGGATAGAGCCGTTTCTGTCAGGTGTGTCCAGAAAAGATTCTTGACTCAATATGTAGGTAGGCCAATTAGGGGGGAGGCCATATTGTATTTGGTGTGAGGCAACGAGCCAGGCCAGGTGTCAGATCTCTCAGTGGGAGAGCATTCAGTGACAGTGACCACAACTGTCTCACCTTTACCATAGCCATGAAGAGGGATATGAGCAAACAGTAAGGGAAATATTTAATTGGGCAGAGGAAATTATACAGCTATTAGACAGGAACTGCGGAAAATAAATTGGGATCAATTGTTCTATGGGAAATGCACAACAGAAATGTGGAGGCTGTTTAAGGAGCACTTGTTGTGACTGTTGGATAATGTGGTCCCACGGAGATAAGCAAGGAACGGTAAGGTGAAGGAGCCTTGGATGACAAGAGCAGAAGACCTTCTCATCAAAAGGAAAAAGGAAGCTTACTTAAGGTTGAGAAAGCAAGTACCTGGCACAACATTTAGAGGATTACAGGCTAGCTAGGAAAGAACTCAAAAATGGATTGAGGAGAGTTGGGAGGGGGTACGAGAAAGCCTTGGTGGGAAGGATTAGGGAAAACCCAAAAGTGTCCTACACACATGTAGGACAATAAGAGAATGATCAGAGAGAGTGTAGGGCCGATCAGGGATAGTGGATGGAACTTGTATCTGGAGTCTGAGGAGGTAGGGGAGGCCCCTAAATGAGTTTTTTTGCTTCAGTATTCACTAGAGAGAGGGACTTTGTTGATACGGAGAACAACATGGACCAGGTTAATAAGCTTGAACAGATTGATATTAAGAAAGTGGATGCACTGGAAATTCTGGGAAGTATCAAGATAGATAAGTCACCAGGCCTAGACCAGACATATCCAAGGTTACTACGGGAAGCAAGGAATGAGATTGCTGCACTTCTGGCAATGATCTTTGCTTCCTCACTCTCCATGGGAGTAGTACCGGATGATTGGAGAGAAGTGAATGTTGTTCCTCTGTTCAAGAAAGGGAATAGGGAAATCCCTGGGAATTACAGACCAGTCACCTGTGGGAAGCAAGGATTCTGAGAGATAGAATTTATGATTCTTTGGGAAAACATAGTTTGATTAAAGATAGTTAGCATGGTTTTGTGAGAGGCAGGTCATGTCTCAGAAACCTTACTGAGTTCTGTGAGGATGTGATGGGATAAGTTGACGAAGATTGAGTAGTGGATGTGCTATATATGGATTTCAGTAAGGCATTTGATAAGGCTCCCCACATAGGCTCATTCAGAAAGTTAGGAGGTATGGGATACAGGGAAACTTGGCTGTCTGGATACAGAATTGGCTGGCCAAAAGAAGACAGCTGGTAATAGTGGGTGGAAAGTATTCCACCTGGAGGTCAGTGGCCAATGGTGTCCCACAGGGATCCGTTCTTGAGCCTCTGCTCTTTGTAGTTTTTATAAATTACTTGGATGAAGAAGTGGAAGGGTGGGTTAGTAAGTTTGCTGTTAACAGAAAGGTAGGTGGTGTTGTAGGTAGTGTCGAGGGCTGTTGCAGGCTACAACATGACATTGACAGGATGCAGAGCTGGGCTAAGAAGTGGCAGATGGAGTTCAGCCTGGATAAGTGTGAAGTGATTCATTTTGTAAGGTCAAATGTGAAAGCTGAATTTCAGAGTTTAAGACAGGATTGTTGGCAGTGTGGATCCACAGTGTCGGGTCCACATAGATCCTTCAAAGTTGCCACCCAAATCGATCGGGTTGCTAAGAAGGCATATGCTGTTTTGGCTTTCATTAATGAGGGATTGAGTTTAAGAGCTGTGAGGTTTTGCTGTAGCTCTATAAAATGCTGGTTAGACCACACTTGGAATATTGTGTCCAGGTCTGGTTGCCTCATTATATGAAGGATGTAGGTACTTTAGAGAGGGTGCAGAGGGGATTTACCAGGATGCTCCCTTCTGGGAGGCCAAGTGGCATTGAGTTGTCTTCCGTTGACAGATACACCACCTGTAGTGCCGCTACTGGAAGAGTCCATTCTGGTTTTAAACTTTATGGGCACCTTTCTGGTCACCACTGACAATATCAGACTGCGGACACAAAAGGATCCCATCCTGGCAAAAATAAAACAGTTGGTGATGATGGAGGAAAGAAAAGGGCCAACACAACAAGAAGTGAAATTTTTCTGGACTCAGCGAGACCGGATTACCTATGGGGAACAAGGGCAAGATGTTGGCAAGACGTTATATCTAGTGGTCAAGATTGGATGCTGACTAAGCTGTGTTGGTGGAGCAGTGTCCAGAGTGCCAACAAGGACAAAAAGCCAGCAGCTTTCTTTTTTAATATAAAAAGTATATTTTATTAATAAAAATTATCTTTATACATTTACATAGTCACAAGTGCAGGTCAGTTCTGCACTTCAAGGAAACAAACAAACATTGGAGTTTGACTCTATCCGAGCAAACCAAAAGTACCTCTTACTTGAACCAGACTATATTTACATGCATTTGAGGCACTAGCAGAGTCCAATCAAGGCCTCTCTTTTTTATTTCAAAATTATACTTTATTCATAAAAAATATCTTCATGTATATGCGTGGTCATAAATGCAGTTCAGTTTTGTACAATGCCATATCAAGGAAACAAAAATATTGGTGTTTGATTCTATCCAACAAACCAAAGGCATCCCTACACATACAAGACTATATTTACATGCATTTGAGGCAGTGGGAAGGTCTGATAACTGAATGGATCCCCATTTAACTTCAGCAGGAAGATCTTTCTCCAATGGCCTTTCCCCACTGTGTCTTGATATCAGCTGCCCCAAGCTTTAGTGTGTCCCTCAGCACATAGTCCGGGATCTTGGAATGTGCCAGTCTGCAACATTCAGTCAGAGTCAACTCCTTGTTCTGGAAAACCAACTAGTTTCAGACAGAACAAAGACTATTGTTCACTGAGTTGATGGCCCTCCAGGCATAGTCAATGTTTGTCTCGATGTGCGTCCTGAGGAACAGACCTGTGTCACGGAGCTGCTCAGGTTGAACCTGCATCATTCTCCAGATTTTCTTTGGACAGCCACATTCCAGAAGTGTAAATGTGTGATAGTCTCAACAACCCCTCTTCTCACCACCAACCGAGCAATGTCATGGTGCTTGCTGGGAAGTTTTGGTGATGAGGTATTCTGCCAAATGACTTTTACAGTCTGCTCAGGAAACCCCCAAGACAGGATCCACCCTTGCCTTTTCCTACGGAGTCTCAAGGATGCTATGTGTTCGCTACTTCTTGATGGACTTGGGGTCAAAGATATTTTTCTTTGCAAATTTCTCCATGAAGGACATGAGATACAGGACTGTCCAACTACTTGGAGCATTCCGCTGCAAAAAAACCAGCAAAACACCAGGGACAAGAACCGCAGTACATAGTGAAACCTTGTGTTTGTGTCCTGAGGCACAGCTTGATGCAGCCACACACAAAGGTGGCCCTCAGGATGAGGGCAGCATTAGGTACGTTCTTCCTCCCCTTATCCAAATTTTTGTACATGGAGTCCCTGCAGACACACTTCATCCTAGATCTCCAGATGAAGTAGAAGATGGCTCGGGTGAATGCAGTGGCACAGTTTCAGGGAGTGGACCAGACCTGCACAATGTATAACAACAGAAGGAGAGTGCCTCACATCTGATGACCAGGTTTTTACCCGCGATGGAGAGAGAGCAGTGTTCCCAAAGGATCAGTTTCTACTTCACTTTGGCATTGTGTTCCTCCCAAGATTTTGCACAAGAGCACCTTTGGGCAATCTGACCTGATAGTAAAGGGGATAAAGGATTGGTCAGCCCTGTTTCCAAGAACTAGGCCTCATTCTGGGCTCAATTTATCTTGGCTTCTGAGGCCAGTTTGAACTGGTCGCTGATACTCATGAGTGCGCTGACAGCGAATCCGAGCAGAAAATGGCAATGTCATCTATGTAAGGGGAGGTTTTGACTTGCAGGCCTCCACTGATCGGAAGAGTCATCCGTCTCAGGCTCGCACTCTTCCTGATGGACTCAGCTAAAGGCTTTATATAACAAATAATATGGGAGAGGCTGGGCAGCCCTGCCTGATTCCAAATCTGAACCAGGACGTTTTCTGATTCCTACCCATTAATGGAGACAGCACTATTGATGTTGGTAGAGAGCAGTCAGATACAGTTGCAAGTTCCCTCTCTAAAGCCCACTTTGGAGAGCATGTCCCCCATGTATGTGTGCGATATCATGTCAAAGGCTTTTTCATTGTCCAGGGTGATGAGGCAAGGGTCCCCCCACTGTCCTGCACATAGGCAATCATATCTATGAGGAATGCAAGGCTCTCAGAGATCATCATGCTCAGTACAGCATACGTTTGGTTGGGGTGAATCATTGATCCCAGTGCAGACCTGACCAGGTTGTGATGACGTCAGACAGGATTTTGTAGTCTGCATTCAACAGTGAAATTGGTCACCAATTTCTAATTTCCTCCCTCTCTCCCTTCCACTTGCAGATGATGGTGATGATACCTTTACTCATAGATTTGCACATAGAGCATCTACCAGGAGCATACTGTCATACACCTCCAGGAGGTCCTGGCCAATCAAGTCCCACACAACCTGACCAATGAGCCACAGCTCCCAGGAGTTTTATTATTTTCTAAGGACAGAGGTCTGAACACCTTTGAGGTTAAAGAACCTTTTGATGCTCCTCTTGACTATTTCCCACCAGAGTGATGGAAATTCAAAGAGGAGCTTCATGGTTCTGCAACCTGTGTACAGAGGAACCTCAATTATCCGAAGGACATGAGAGGGCAATATTTCGTTCGGTTAATCAAATTCATTGATAATCGAATGCCAGATAACATAGTTTAGCCGAGTATTGAGCTCTTGCGATCATGCCAGCTAATTGAAGTTCCTCTGTAATCCCTTTTGAGCACCTCAATGTCTTCTGAGGTTAACAGTTTCGTGTTCAACTTCCACGTAGCCTTGCTGGCCTGCTGGTCATCCTGTAGGTGACAGCCGGCCAGCAGGAGACAGTGGTTAGAGAAGATCTGACCAAAGACATGTGGAATGCAAACAGAAAATCAATCCTTGAGCAGATAGACCAGTCTGGCCATGAACAGGTGTATCTGTGCTGCGCTTTGTCTTCAGGAGTGCTGATGATGTCATGCAGCTTGGTGACTTTAACTGTTTCTATCAGGAATCTGCACATGGCTTCCAGCCCTTGTGGATCATCCATCTGCATCAATAATGCAATTGAAGTCTCCAACCAGAATGACCGGCCTGGACGTCACCAGCGGCAGTGGAAGCTGCAGCAGGATAGCCAACTGCCCGCACTTTACAACCGGGGCATACATATTAATTAGTCTCCAGGGAGCATTTCTGTATGTACTATAATGTCTGCAATGAGGAGGTGCCCACCCACCACCTCCTTAACTTCAGACACAGTGAAGTTGCCTTCTCGTAGCAGAATGCCAAGGCTGGATGAACAGCTAACGTTTCCACCCAAATAAATCCATGTCCATAAGCTCGACCATTTCCTGCAGCTGCTGATGTGCTGTATCCCACGCTATTGCAGAAACAGGAGGTCAGCTCTGATATTGACTTGATAAGCCAATGTGGAGTTATATTGTGTGGTAGATTCAATGCTATATAGGTTAATACGGGCAACTTTAAGACCAATTTAAGAGTTTATAGAATTACCCAATGTCCATTCACTTGCGATCATGACAACAAGCACTTCCTGCAATGATCTGTAGTGGAAGAACTATTGGACACTCTCCATGGTGAGATAGTTGTCCTGTTCCTCTCTGGGGGCATGGGCCTGAACCAGGGTTGCAGGGCAGGAATGAAGCCAGCAAAGCCTGGTTCTGAGTCTGGCAGAGCGATTGTCATGCTCCGCTCCTGATTTGGAGCATCACTGCTCCCAGTTGCCTGGTGCTGTGGTGCGATGGGCACCCCTTCATTCCCAATGGCTGGATATTGGGCTTCACTGGGCTGTTAGGGATGTTCAGTAGTTTCAAAGTGGGGGGTGGTCCTCTCCATGGTGTTGTGCCTCTTTCTTTTTCATAGAATCCCTACAGTGTGGAAACAAGTCATTTGGCCCAACAAGTCCTCACTAACCCTTGAAGAATAGCTCACCCCGACTCATTCCTCTACCCTACAACCCTCCATTTCACATGACTAATGCACCTAACTTACACATCCCTGAATACTATGGGCAATTTTAGCATGGCCAATTTACCTAACCTGTACATCTTCAGACTGGAAGAGGAAACCAGAGCACCTGGAGGAAACCCACATCGACATGGGGAGAATTTGCAAACGCCACACAGACATTGCCCAAGGCTGAAATTGAACCTGGGTCCCTGGTGCTGTGAGGCAACAATGATAACCACTGAGCCACTGTTTTTCAGGGCCATCTTTTCATCCTGGTCATAAGAGGAGCTGCTGGTGTGACAATCATTCACCTGCCTCTTACTGTGGCTTTATGGGGCCCCAAGTGTTTTCTTTTTCCAGTTGTTTCTCACTGGCACCCACTCCACCACCTCCTTCATTTCATCTTCCTCCATTGACTCCATCTGTTCAGGTGGAAGTTGGGTTGGTTGTTATGCCTCTGCACTGGCTACCTTTTCATCTGCTCCAGCCTGTACCTCCTTCTGGGTGCCCCTTGTTCCAGTTTTCTTGCTGAGGGGTGGCATCTTACTGTCCTTTTGGGGATCCATGATCACATTGCAACTTCCGGCCATCTGAGCATATGCAGCGCTCCCATCCATGTCCTGGTCAGACCTTATACAGGAGTCTACATTACAGAGGTGCTGGAAAAGCACAGCCGGTCAGGAAGCAGCCAAGAAGCAGGGAAATCGACGTTTCGGGCAAAAGCCCTTCATCAGGAATAAAGGCAGGGAGCCTCCAAGGTAGAGAGATAAATGGGAGGGGGGTGGGGCTGGGGAGAAGGTAGCGAACAGTACAATGGGTGGATGGGGGTGGGGATGAAGGTGATAGGTCAGAAAGGAGGGTGGAGCAGATAGGTGGGAAGGAAGATTGGAAGGTAGGACAGGTCATGAGGATGGTGCTGAGCTGGGAGGTTGGAACTGAGGTAAGGTGGGGGGAGGGGAAATGAGGCAACTGGTGAAGTCCACATTGATGCCCTGGGGTTGAAGTGTTCCGAGACGGACATTCTTCCTCCAGGCATCGTGGTGGTGAGTGAGTGGCGGTGGAGGAGGCCCAGGACCTGCATGTCCTCGGTAGAGTGGGAGGGGGAGTTGAAATGTTGGGCTACGGGGCAGTAGGATTGATTGGTGCGGGTGTCCCGGAGATGTTCCTTAAAGTGCTCTGCGAGAAGGCATCCAGTCTGCCCAATGTAGAGGAGACCGTATCAGGAGCAGATATACAGGAGGCCTGCTTCCCCACACAGGTTGCAGTTCTTGGAGTCTTTGCAATCCTCAGTTAGGTAGCCCTCCTGTTTGCAGTTCCTGTAGAAGGTCACTTTGCAACGTGCTGCCATGCCTAACCTCCCATAAGTTTGATACACTCGAGGCTGCATGGCTTACATCAGGTAGCCTCAGCTCCCTCTGATAGCAAAGCTGGAGGGCAGGTGAAGAGTGTTCCCACTGGCATCCAGCTTTAGGGTCACCTGACCTGCCACCTACTGGTCCAGATTCTGAAGGGGTCCACTACGTCAGTGCTGTTACCTTCAAGCTGCATGTACCTTCCCAGGAAGGTCAGGACATTTGCTGTTGGCATATTGGGGTTGTACATATAGATTGTAATAACCCGATCCTCTCTGTAGAGAGAACGAACAATGATGCCATGGACAAGATGGAGAGGCATCCTCATATTCTTCTCGAATACCTTCAGCAGGAGATGCTCATGTTGCTTCACGCTTCTGAAGATCATGTTAAAGCAAGCCCCTCCCCCCAAGTTGGGGAAATGCTGCGGACAGAAAATGTCTGCTGCTTGGAACCCACAGTAATCCAGGCGGACTCTCTTCACAAAGTGTCCATGTGAGTATTCCTCTGGGTGCTCCAGTTTCCTCCCACAATCCAAAGACGTGAATTGCCCATGCTAAATTGGCCAGAGTGTTAGATGCATTAGTCAGAGGTAAATGTAGGGTAAAAGGGTAGGGGAATGTGTCTGGGTGGGTTGGTGTGGACTAGCTGGGCCAAATGGCCTGTTACCACACTGTAGGGAATCTAAAAAAAAAAGATGGTCCAGTTAACTAGCGATCCTTCCTCCACCTTCTTCACAGTCACTCTGACAGTATTGCAGTCTCCCTGGCCTAGGGCACATGCACTAGTAGAGGCAATAGCTCTATTTGGCTGTTCATTCACTGAATTGACGTTAGGCCGAAGCCAGCATAAAGATCCACCAGTAGCAGCTCAGTTCAACCAATAATTCTCCACACTCTTCTCATAACCTCTTTCAATGATGAAGGTTCTCAGCCCAGACCCAGGATTAAGATGTCTTCCCTGCCAAGTAAGTATTCTCAGCAGCTCCCACATATGTGTGAGAATGGTTGGATAAACCCTGGATTTGGCTACACATCAGTTATGTTGGTTCTTTCATGGGTGCTATGTTTTTAGTCATTGTGGACACCCATTCAAAATAGTTGGGTGTGCGCTGAGTTCATTTGTCAAACACAGGGACGATGGTCGAAAAGTTGCGAGCATCTTTTGCAATACAAGGACTCCTTGAAGTGTTGGCCACAGACAACAAGGAATTTGAATATTTCTTCAAGTTGAACCGGATTGGGCATATAAACAAAGCTCCATACCATCCACCATGTAACAGTCTGACTAAAGAGCTTTCAGGGCAGAGTGTTGGACGTGATCTATCTGGACTTCAGTAAGGCATTCAACAAGGTTCCTCATGGTAGTCTGGTTAGAAAGTTTAGATCCCATGGAATACAGGGAGAACTAGCCATTTTTTTACATGACTGGCTTAAAGGTAGAAGACAGAGGGTGGTGGTGGAGGATTGCTTTTCAGACTGGAGGCCTATGACTGATTGTGTGCCACAATATTGGGTGCAGGTTTACATCATTTATATAAATGATTTGGATGTGAACATAGGAGGTAAAGTTGCTAAGTTTGCAGATGACACCAAAATTGGAGAACAGCGAAGAAGGTTATCTCAGAGTACAATGGGAACTTGATCAGATGGGCAAATGGGCTGAGGAGTGGCAGATGGAGTTTAATTTAGATAAATGTGAGGTGCTACATTTTGGAAAGGCAAATCAGAGCAGGACGTATAGACTTTAATGGTAAGGTCCTGGGGAGTGTTGCTAAACAAAGAAACCTTGTAGTGCAAATTCATTGTTCCTTGAAAGTGGAGTTGCAATAGATGGGATAGTGAAGAAGGCATTTGGTATGCTTTCCTTTATTAGACAGAACAATTGAGTATAGGAGTTAGGACATCATGTTGCAGGTGTACAGGACATAAGCCTTTCAAGACAATCAGACAATCAGTTTTTCAATGTATAATTTCAGTTACATCACACTGCAAATTTTTGCTATAAATTCTGTGTTATGATCGAGCCCTCCACAATCACCTGATGAAGGAGCGTCGCTCCGAACGCTAGTGTGCTTCCAATTAAACCTGACGGACTATAACCTGGTGTTATGTGATTTTTAACAGGATTAACATAGCTTCCTTCCTTGTCAATTCTATGCTACTATTATTAAAGTCCAGGATACTGTTTAGAAGCATAAACAACAAAAGAGGCCCTTTGGCCCACCATGTCTATGCCAAACCAATAAACACCAAACCACAATAATCAAATTTACCCACACTTGGTCCATAGCCCACTATGCCTTGCCACATTAAGTGCTTGTCTAGATGTTTCTTAAATGTTGTAAGAGTACTTGTGTCCCCCACTCAGGCAACATGTTGCATATTTCAACCACCCTCTGAGTGAATTTTGTTTTCCTCAGAATCCCTCTAAATCACTTATTACTCATCTTAAACCTATGTCCCTTGGTCTTAGAAACAACTACATGGGGAAAGAAATTCTCATGATCTATCCTATCAATCCGTCTCATAATTTTGTAAACCTCAATCAGATCACCCCACAGCGTCCTCTGCTCCAGGGAAAACAAACACCAGCCTATCGAGTCCCTCCGTATAACTGAGAATTTCTGCCTCATGCGGTGGATCTCTGCTGCATCCTCTCCAACGCAATCATGCGTTGATAATGTAGTGACCAGGAATACTTAGAGTATTCTATCTGTGGCCTAACAATGTTTTATATATTTGCAACAAGACTTCCCTGTTCCTATATTTTACACCTGGTTAATGAAGGCAAGCATCCCCTTTCCCTTCTTCACCATCGTGTGTCACCTCTGCTGACACCTTCAGGGATCTATGGACTTGTACGCCAAGGTTCCTTTGTCCCTCAGTACTCCTTAGGGACCTACTGTTCATTGTGGATATCCTTCCCTTATTAGACCTCCCAAAATGTATCACCTCACAGTTATCAGGATTAAATTCCATCTGCCATTGTGCTGCCCAATTTACTAGCTGCTTAATATCATACTGTAGCCTGAGACCATCCTCCTTACTATCAACAACATCACCAATTTTCATGTTATTGCAACATACTAACTATATCTTCTGCTTTCATATCAAAGTCGTTAATGTTCATAACAAACAGCAAATTTCCCAGCACCGATCCCTGTGATATACCGTTGGTCACAGGCTTCCCATCAGAAAATCAACCCTCCACCGTTACCCTTTGCCTCTTATTTGCAAGCCAATTTTTAATTCAGTTTTCCAATTTATCCTGTATCCTTTAGGCTCTTACCTTTTGGACTAGCTTTTCACTTGGGATCTTATAAAAGGCTTTCCTGAAGTCCATCTACCCAACAATTGCACAAACCTTATCAGTATGTTTAGTTAAAAAAGCAATCAAATTAGTCAGACAGGATATCTCTCCAACAAATCCATGCTGACAATCTCTGATCAATCCCTCCCTTTCCAAGTGTTGATTAATCCTGTCCCACAAAGTTTTTTTTCCCAGTAAGTTCCCGACCAATGATGTCAGGCTAACTGGCCTGTAGTTACCTGGTCTATCCCTGCTGCACCACTTGAACAAAGAAACCATGTCAGCTATCCTCCAGTTATCTGGCACTTCACCAGTGGCTAACAAAGTATTAAATATTTCTGTCGGCGCTCCAGCAATTTCCCCTCTTAGCTCCATAGCAGCCTAGGATACGTCTCATCAGCTTAATGCCTGCTAAAACATCTAAACCCTCCTCCTCCTTACATGATCCAGAACCTCACCATACCAACTGAAATCTTCAGCTACAATGTGTTTCTCCTTTGTGAGTACAGATGAGAAATACTAATTTAAGATCTCACCCATGTCCTCTTACTCCACAATAGATTTGGTCTTTAAAATACCCTTTGGTGTTTAAAATGTCTCATTCTTTACCTTCTTGTTCTTAATAAACTTATAAAATACCTCGGGATTTTCCTTAATCTTGTCTGTCAAAGATATTTTGTAGTTCCTGTTTGCCCTTCAAGTTTCTTCCTTAAGCACCCCTCTACAGTATCTATACTCCTGAAGGTTCTCCTCCATTTTTAATGTGTTGTACATATGAACATGTGTTTCCTTCTTTTTATTTATCAAACACCTGATATTTCTTACTATCCAGGATTCTCTGGATTCTCTGCCCTTGCCCTTCACTCTTAGAGGAACATGCTGGCCTCGCACACTTACTTTACTAGTTTTAAAAGACTGCTACTTTCCAATTGTAGACTTACCTGCCAGTAGCTGCTACAAGTCTATGTTTGCCAAATCTTTTCTAATGACATTGAAATTGACCTTCCCCAAGTTTAGACAATTAACTTCTGCACTATACTTATCCCTTTCCATAATGACTCTGAAATGGACAGAGTTTTGATCTCTATTGCAAAAATACTTGCCTACTGATGCTTTAACCACTTGACCAGCTTCATTCCCCAGGATTAGATCTAGTACTGCCCCTTCTCGAGTAGGATATCTAGGTACTGGCACAAAAAGCTCACCTTGCCTAACCCTTTTGCACTGCGGTGATCACTTTTCATGCTAGCACAGTTGAAATCTACTACTACAACCTAATTGCTCTCACACCTTTCACAGAATCCCTGCAGTGTGGAAATAGACCATTTGGCACACACTGACCCTCTAAAAACCATCCCACAAAGACCCACTTCCCTACCCTGTAACCTTGCATTTACCAGTACTAGTCCAACTAGCCTGCACATCGTTCAATGCCATGGACAATTTAGCTTGGCAATCCACCCAACCTGCACATCTTTGGACTGTGGAAGGAAACCCATGCAGACACTAGGAGAATATGCAAACTCCACACAGACTGGAATCTGTCTGATTCCGAGGCTGGAATCGAACCCGAACTCCTAGCATTGTAAGATAGCATGCCATTGAGCTACTGTACCACCCTTTCTGTAATTTGCCTACATAATTGCTCCTCAATTTCCTTCTGATTTTTAATCTCTGCCTAGATTATCATTTGAAAACCCTCAGAACATAGAACATAGAATATTACAGTGCAGTACAGGCCCTTCAACCTTCAAAGTTGCGCTGCCCTGTGAAACCAATCTGAAGCCCATCTAACCTGAACTATTCCATTCTTGTCCATATGCCTATCCAATGACCATTTAAATGCCCGTAACATTTGCGAATCCACAACTGTTGCAAGCAGTGCATTCTACACCCCTACTACTCTCTGAATAAAGAAACTACCTCTGATGTCTATCACCTCTCAATTTGAAGCTATGCCCCCTCATGTTAACCATCACCATCCTAAGAAAAAGGCTCTCACAGTCCACCCAATCTAACCCTCTGATTATCCTATATGTCTCAATTAAGTCAACTCTCAACCTCCTTCCCTCTAACGAAAACAGCCTCAAGTCCATCAACCTTCCCTTGTAAGACCTTCCCTCCATACCAGGCAACATCCTACTAAGTCTCCTCTGAACCCTTTCCAAAGCTTCCGCATCCTTCCTATAATGCGGTGACCAGAATTGCAGGCAATACTCTAAGTGCGGCCTCACCAGAGTTTTGTACAGCTGCAGCATGACCTCATGGTTCTGAAACTCAATCCCTCTACCAATAAAAGCCAGCACACCATATGCCTTCTTAACAGTCCTATCAACTTAGATGGCAACTTTGAGGGATCTATTTACATGGACACTGAGATCTCTCTGCTCATCTACACTACCAAGAATCTTACACTTGCTCAGTACTCTGCATTCTTGTTACTCCTTGCAAAGTGAATCACCTCACGCTTTTTGGCATTAAGCTCCATTTGCCATCTCTCAGGCCAGTTCTGCAGCTTATCTATGTCCCTCTGTAACCTACAACGTCCTTCGGCACTATCACAACTGTGCTTACCTTAGTATTGTCTGCAAATTTACTAAACCATCCTTCTCCCTCCTCATCCAGGTCATTTATAAAAATTATGAGCACAGTGAACCCAAAACAGATCCTTGCAGTACACCACTAGTAAGTGAACTCCAGGATGAATATTTCCCATCAACCACCACCCTCTGACTTCTTTCAGCTGGCTAATTTCTGATCCAAACTGGTAAATCAGTCCCATGCCTCCCTATTTTGTGCAGTAGCCTACCATGGGGAACATTATCAAATGCCTTACTGAAATCCATATACACCACATTAATAGCTTGCTCTCATCCACCTGTTTTGTCACCTTCTCAAAGAACTCAATAAGGTTTGTGAGGCATGACCTACCCTTCACAAAACCATGTTGGTAATCCCCAATCAATGTTTTCCTATCGAGTTGATTATAAATCCTATCTCTTATAACTTTTCCAACACTTTACCCACAACTCAAGTAAGGCTCAGTGGTCGACCAGGGTTGTCTCTACTTCCCTTCTTGAACAAGGGAACAGCATTTGCTATCCTCTAGTCTTCTGGTACTATTCCTTCTGTTACGACATGGGGTAAACTTTCCTGCTTAATTTAAAACCAGCAACACAGAAATGATTTATCAGATGCAGTAGTCTATGAAATTTTGTGTGGCCAAGAACAATGTAAAGTAAAAGTTAATAACTTTATTTCTTAAAAAATATTACTAACCTCTATTTTCAATTTCTTTCTCTAACCTATCTATTACCTTCCCTCTATAATACTAGTCTGGTAAAGCTTCCAATTAAGATTTACAAAACAACACTTCTTATCTCAAAACCAGGCAGCTGTAGGTTCTTGTCTTCAGATCTCCCTATGTCTTCTTTTCTCCTTGTTAGGAATTTCTGCATCACAGGTTACTGTTAGAAAAGGTAAGTTTGAGAGATTTTTTTTCAAGCACTCTGGTACGTACTATATTTGGCAGTTCTCCTCGCAATTGTTCAATTTTCCCCTGGTCTTAGACCCCAGAACATCGGATTGTGTCATTGGCTTTTAAGATTGTCAATATACTCAATTCAAACTTGATTGGAAATTGGCATCTTTTTTGGGGTATAATTTGAACTGATTGGCCAAATTTGCATTTGTTTTTACTCCAGGCAACAAGCTAATCGAGTTGTTTGACCGAGTGTTGCATTGTTACCTTCTTGAAAACACTTGGTGCTATGTCTGGTAGTTCTGCAGCTTTTAATTCTTTTAAAGATACACCCACATCTTCATAACACCTCCCCCCTTAAGAAAAAAATGAACCTTCATAATGAAAAGATTGCTTCTTTTTCCCTAATATACTGGTACATTACCTTAATATACTGGTAACTTTCATATAAGTTTACCTTAATTTCTTCCCACATACCTAAACGTACATAAAACCTTAAATAAAGACAAATCTCATCTCAACTCTATCAGTTAAATCTGCGATAATGTGTCTGCATCTACATTCTTCTGACCTGCAACATGTATGATTTTTAAATTAAAAGTCTGTAATATAAGACTCCAATGAAATAGTCTCATATTCTTATCTTTAAAACGTTCTAAGAATGTAAGCGGATTGTGGTCAGTGTACACAATTGTCTCCAACACATTGTTCGTGACAGACACATTAAAATTATGCAAGGCCAGTACCAAACTCAATAGTTCCTTTTCGATTGTGGAGTATTTCCTCTGGTGGTTGTTAACCTTCTTCGACAAGTAACCAACTGACAGTTCAATCCCATCCTCATTTTCCTGGAAGAAGACAGCTCCAACTTCAATGTCATGAGCATTGATGGAGACTTGAAAAGGTTTGAAACGTTTGGTGTAGCTAAATCTGGTTTGGTGGTTGATTTCAAATGGTCAAATGCCTCCTGGCATGTTCTGTCCACCAAAACTTTGTGTTCTTCTTCAGAAAATCAGTTAACGGTGCCACTACATTGCTGAAGTTTGGAACAAACTTCCAATAGAAACCGCAGAGTCCTAAGAATCAAAGGACCTCTTTCTTCGAATTTGGTCATGGAAATTCCTTGATAGCCTTCGTTTTTGTGTTCCGTGGGGTCAACCTTCCATAACTAATGTTATGTACCAAGAACATCACCCCTGCTTTTGGCAGAATTCCGTTTTATTTAAGTTTATCACCAGTTTTGCTTCTTGTAGTCATTCAAAGAGCTCTGCCAAATGTACCATGTGATCTTTACAGGACTTACTAAAGATCACTTCATCCTTCAATTAGACTGCACAGTTTGTTAACCCACCCACATCTTCATAAGACTTTAGATAATGACAACATAAAAATTAAAGCCAAATACTTGGCAATCTCTTCCCTGGCTTCCCAGAGACCCTAGGATAAATCCCATCCAGACCTGGGGATTTATCTATTTTCACAATTTCCAGAGTTTCTAACACCTCCTCCTTGTGAACCTCAATCCCCATCACGTCTAGTAGCCTGTTTCTCAATATTCTTCTTGACCACATTGTCTTTTTCCAGTTTAAAGACTGATGAAAATATTCATTTAGCACTTCCCCTATCTCCTCTGACTCCATGCACAATTTCCCCTTAGTGTCCTTGATTGGTCCTAATCTAACTCTAGTCATTATTTTATCCCTTATATACCTATAGAAAGCTTTAGGGTTTTCCCTGATCCTATCCATCAATAACTTCTCATGTTCCCTCCTCACCCACCTTAGCTCTCTCTTTAGGTCTTTCCTGCTATCTTGTAACTGTCAATCACCCTAGTTGAGCCTTCACATCTCACCCTAACATAAGCCTTCTTCTTCCTCTTGACAAGTGATTCAACTTCTTTAGTAAACTACAGCTCCTGCGCTCAACAACTTCCTCCCTATCTGACAGGTACATCCTCATCAAGGACACACAGTAGCTGTTCCTTGAATAAGCTCCACATTTCTATTGTGCCCATCTCCTGCAGTTTCCTTCCCATCTTATGTATCCTAAATCTTGTCTAATTGCATTGTAAGTGCCTTTCCCACAGAAGTAGCTACTGCCCTCTGGTGCATACTTTCCTTCGTGAAAGTAAACATAACTGAATTGTGGTCACTATCACCATAATGCTCACCTTCCTCCAAATCTAACATCTGGCCGGGTTCATTACCCAGTACCAAATCTAATGTGGCCTCGTCCCTTTTTGGCCATTCTATATATTGTGTCAGAAAACCTTCCTGCACACATTGGACAAAAACTGATCCATCTAAAGTACTTGAACTATAGTATTCTCAGTCAATATTTGGAAAATTAAAGTCCCCTATAACAACTACTCTGTCACTCTCGCTCCAATCAAGAATCATCTTTACTATCCTTTCCTCTAAATCTCTGGAACTATTTGGAGGCCTATAGAAAACTACTAACGGGGTAACCCCTCCTTTCCTGTTTCTACTCTCAGCCCATGCTACTTCAGTTGATGAGTCCTCAACTGTCCTTTCTGCAGCCATAATACTGTCCTTGACTAACAATGCCACACCCCCAACTCTTTTATCATCTTTTTTGTTCTTATTGAAACATCTAAATCCTGGTACCTGTGAACCATTCCTGTCCCTGCTCAATCTACGTTTCTGAAATAGCCAGATACCGAACCATGCTGAAGTTCACCCATCTTATTCTGGATGCTCCTGACGTTGAAATAGACACACTTCAAACTAACTTCTTGCTTGCCAGTGCCTTCTTGTGACCCTAAAAACTTATTTTGGACCTCCTTATTCTCAACCTCCTCTATACTTGAGCTACAATTTAGGTTTCCATTCCCCTGCTGAATTAATTTAAACTTACCCGAAGAGCATAGCAAATACCTCCCCCAGGATATTGGTACCCCTCTGGATCAGGTGAAGACCATCCTTTTTATAGAGGTCCCACCTACCTGAGAAAGAGACCCAATTATTCAGGAATCCAAAACCCTCCCTCCTGCACCATCCCTGTAGCCTCGTGTTCAACACCTCTCTCGCTATTCCTCACCTCGCTAGCACGAGGCACGGGCAACAAACTAGAGATAACAACTCTGTTTGTCCTCGCTCTAAGCTTCCACCCTAGTTCCCTGAATTTCCCCCTCTCTCTTCCTACCTATGTCATTGGTGCCTATGTGGACCATGACTTGGGGCTGTCCCCCTCCCACTCAAGGGATCCTGAAAACACGATCCGAGACGTCACGAACTCTGATGCCTGGAAAGAACATGCCAATCGTGAGTCTCTCTCTTTCCCACAGAACCTCCTATCTGTCCTCCTAACTATGAAGTCTCCAGTGACCACTGCCCTTCTAAGACAGCTTCCTTTATTACTGCAGTGATGGTTTACTGTATCAATAATGCATGCCTCCCCCTCTCTTACATCCTGGAACTGCTAAACCCTGGAATATTGAGCTATAAATCCTGCCCTTCTTTCATGTCTTTGTGATTGCAACAACAGCATATTCCCACTTGCATACTCCTTCGCATTAAAATAGAAGCAACTTTGCCTTCTGATCCTGGGGTGGCATGGTGGTTCAGTGGTTAACACTGCTGCCTCACAGCACCAGGGACCTGGGTTCGATTCTGGCCTCGGGTCTGTGTGGAGTTTGCGCATTCTCCCCGTGTCTGCGTGGGTTTCCTCCGGGTGCTCCGGTTTCTTCTTATAGTCCAAAGATAATCAGGTCAGGTAAATTGGCCATGCTAACTTGCCCATAGCGTTAGGTGCATTAGTCAGGGATAAAAGGAGTGAAATGAGTCTGGGTGGGCTACTCTTTGGAGGGTCAGTGTGGACTTGTTGGGGCAAAGGGCCTGTTTCCACGCTGTAGGAAATCTAATTTACCATGTGACTTATCATGCCTATGTCTCCTTCACCTGCCTGAATGTCCTGTTATGTTCTCCCTGTGTCTGCATGGGTTTCTGCTGGGTGCTCTGGTTTCTTCCCACAGTCAAAAGTTTAGGTAGATTGCCCATGCTAAATTGAGCTGTAGTGTTCAGTGGTGTGCTGGCTGGATGGATTTGCCATGGAAAATGCAGAGTTACAGAAATAGAATCGGGGGCTGGGTCTGGATAGGATGCTTTTGGAGGTCTGTGTAGAATCAATGAGCTGAATAGCCTCTTTGCACACTGTAGGATGTCTATGGCTTTAAAATCTTCCCAGCAACATGAACAAACCTGCTAGCAAGGATGCTGTACCCATGCTAGTTCACATTCAACCTGCCCAGCATGTACATGTCGCACTTACCCCAGATCCATGCTAAAATCTAAAATCCTCCTCTATACATTATCCCATTAGCAACACGTTGATCTGCCCAACCTTCCTATTCTTATACTCAGTAACACATGGCACTTGTAGTAATCCAGACCTTAGCAGTTATCCTCTTTAATCTGGTATATAGCTCTCTAAATTCCTATTACAGCACCTCATTTGTTTTTTTATCCATGTCATTGGTAACAACATGTACCATGACTGCTGGCTGGTCACTCTCTCCCTTCGTAATGCTCTTTAACTACTCTAAGACATCCTTGACCTTGCCGCTACGGAGGCAACATACCATTTGCTGCCACAGAACTGCCTGTCAGTTCCCCTTACAATCAAGTCCTCTTTCACTCTATCAGTCTTCTTCCCCACCAAGGTGCAGCAGAGCTAACCATGGTGTCACAAACTTCACTCTCGCTGCTTTCCCCGAGAAGCCAACACCTCTAACAGTATTCCAAACGGTATATCTGTTTGAGAGGCAATGGCCATAGGGAACTCCTGCAGTGCCTGCCCATGTTTCCTGGCCTTGCTGATTGTTACCCAATGCTTTTCTGTCTGTGTCACCCTTACTTGTGATATGAGTAACTCACAAAACATACTGTCCACAACATTTTCAGCTCATCGATGCTCCGTAGTGAGTACATCTGCAGCTCTAACCACTCCATGTGGTCAATCAGGTGCTATAGCTGAACACACTACCTGCATACATGGTCACCATAGAGACTGGAAGTGTCCCCAGTTTCACACATATTGCAGAAGAAGCATTCCATGGGGCCAAGTTCTCCTGCCATTATGTTCCGTGCCATTTATCTAATCAGATTTCCCATACTCTTTTTTCCTATTGCTAACAAACTACGAACCACAAAAATAAGGACTTCACATTTGATATCCCTCCCAGTATTCTCTCAGTCCCCATAGCTGGTTGCCAAGCAAACAATCACTTCACTGCTTCCCTGTGCCATCACTGCCAATTGTTTCTTCTTGTTCAGAATGAAGCTTTTAAATTTTTATCACACCTCCCCCTATTGGCACCGCTCCAAGACTCTGCTTCCTGGTGAGTAGACCTCACAGACCTTGCAGTTTTTCATCAAACTTTAATCACCCAATCAGCTGCTTCATCCTACCCTGCATCACATTTTGAACCCTGATGTCTCCTTCAAAGCTCTTCCTCTGGATTCAGTGAAGATTCGCTATGCTCCTCTCCATTAGACTCAATTTTGCCAACTTGTTGCCCACTCTCTTCACCTGTTTGTACTTCTTTGTAGCATCCATGTCCTCCTCACAACCTATATTGCGACAACTTTATAGCATTTGCTGACTTTTCTAATCCATTAATACAGACCGTAAATAGCTGGGTCTCATCATTGATCATAGCGGTCAACTTGAGAATGCCCCATTTATCTATCTGTTAACTGATTTTCTATCCCTGCTAATATACCGCCCTCAACTCTATGAATCTTTATGTTGCCTTTTGTGTGGTATCTATTGAATTTCTTTTCAAAGTCCAGGTATCTGCTAATTCTGCTCTATCTATCCCATTGGTTGTATCCTCAAAAAAATTAATAAATTTGTCAAACGTGATTTCTCTTTTATAAAATCACTTTGACTTTGTCTGGTTATACTATGATTTTCTAACAGATGTATTGTTAAGACTTCTTTCATAACAGATTCCAGCACTAGCATGACTGTGGTCTAAAATCTCACCACATCAGATTATAGTCCAACCAGTTTATTTGAAAACGTGATCTTTCGGAGCTCTGCTCCGTCCTCAGGCATGGTACGAGAGCAGGAAGGAAAAATGACATGGACTTTATAAGCAGAAAGGTCCGAATGCTCACGTCGTGTGATTTTTGACCTTGTCCAATCCAGTCCAACACTGGCTCCTCCACAACATAGCATGACTGATGTCAGGCTAACTAGCGTGTAGCTCCCTGCTTTCTTTCTCCCTGCTTTCTGGAATAGTGAAATTACATTTACTAATTTCCAATCTGTGGGACCATCCCAAAATTAAGGGAATTTCAGAAAATCATAGCCAGAACACCCACTATCTCTGTTGCTACCACTTTTAAAATCTGGGACCTTAAGCCACCAAGTCCTGGAGTTTTGTTGTATTGTAGTTCATTAAGTTTTTGCCAGTACTATTTCCCTGCCAATATTATTTTCCTCTTTTTAAAACATATCTAGTGTATTCTCTATTTCTGGTATAGAACATAGAACATTACAGCGTAGTACAGGTCCTTCAGCCCTCGATGACCTGTGAAACCTATCTGAAGCCCATCTAACCTATACTATTCCATTCTTGTCCATATGCCTGCCCAATGGCCACTTAAATGCCCTTAGATTTGGTGAGTCTACTACAGTTGCAGGCTGTGCATTCCACGCCCCTGAGCAAAGAAACTACCTCTGACATCTTTCCTTTATCTATTACCCCTCAATTTAAATCTATGGTCCCTTGTGCTAACCATCGCCATCTGAGGAAAAAGGCTCTCACATCCAACCTATCTAACCCTCTGATTATCTTAGCTGTCTCAATTAAGTCAACTCTTAACCTTCTTCTCTCTAACAAAAACAGCCTCATGTCCATCAATCTTTCCTTGTAAGACCTTCCCTCCATATCAGGCAACATCCTAGTAAATCTCCTCTGAACCCTTTCCAAAGCTTTCACATCCTTCCTATAATGCGGTGACCAGAACTGCAGGCAATACTCCAAGTGCAGCCTCACCAGAGTTTTGTACAGCTGCAGTATGACTTCATGGTTCTGAAACTCAATCCTTCTACCAATAAACTCTAACACACCATATGCCTTCTTAGCAACCCCTATCAACCTGGGTGGCAACTTTGAGGAATCTATTTACATAGACACTCTGCTCACCTACACTACCAAGAATCTTACCATTTGCCCAGTACTCTGCATTCCTGTTACTTCTTCTAAAGTGAATCACCTCACTGTTTTCTGCATTAAACTCCATTTGCCACATCTCAGCCCAGCTCTGCAGCCTAGCCCCCTCTGTCACCTACAACATCCTTTATCACTATCCACAACTCTACTGACCTTACTGTCATCTGCAAATTTACTAACCCATCCTTTTACGCCCGCATCCAGGTAATTTATAAAAATGACAAGCAGCAGTGGACCCAAAACTGATCCTCGTAGTGAACTTCAGGATGAATATTTCCCATCAACCACCACCCTCTGTCTTCTTTCAGCTCGCCAGTTTCTGATCCAAACCGCCAAACCACCCGCAATCCCATGCTTCCGTATTTTCTGCAGTAGCCTACATTGGGGAACCTTATCAAATGCCGAAGTGAAATATACTGTACAGCACATCAACTGCTGTGTCACCCTCTCAAAGAACTCAATAAGATTTGTGAGGCATGACCTACCCTTCACAAAACTATGCTGACTATCCTTAATCAACTTTTTCCTATCAAGATGATGATAGGAACCTTTTCCAACACTTTACCCACAACCGAAGTAAGGCTCACTGGTCTATAATTATCAGAGATGTCTCTACTTCCCTTCTTGAATAAGGGCACAGCATTTACTATCTTCCAGTCTTCTGGCAGTATTCCTCTAGGCAATGACTACATAAAGATCAAAGCCAAAGGCTTGGCAATCTCATCCCTTGCTTCCCAGAATATCCTAGGATAAATCCCATCCCTATTTTTAATCTTAGATAATGGCGTATTCTGCTAAAAGACACAAAATATTTGTAGAGTGGCAAATACAAGGTGCAATTGTTTGCAATTCTTCAGTGCTGTATCCAAGGTGGATTAGAAGACTATGGTAGTGACTTCTACTGTCACTCACCATCCTCGGAACTGATTGTAACAATGTATCTATTTTAAGGGCAACCAGGCCTTAATATCTCATCTTTATTATTTTATTGTTTATCCAATGCCTGAATGTTCCACTTTGTGATGTTAAAATCACACAACACCAGGTTATAGTCCAACAGGTTTAATTGGAAGCACTAGCTTTCGGAGCACCTGATGAAGGAGCGTCGCTCCGAAAGCTAGTGTGCTTCCAATTAAACCTGTTGGACTATAACCTGGTGTTGTGTGATTTTTAACTTTGTACACCCCAGTCCAACACTGGCTCCTCCAAATCATGACCACTTTGTGACGATGGTAAACACAGATTGAATACCGAACCATGCCCTGTCCTTGATGTGTGCTGTGTCCGTCTCCTCCTTTGACTAATTATATCAGTTTTTTTAAATCGTTTTAACATATTAGGACACAGCTCCAGGGTGGGAGGGTCTTGAAGCCAGACCCCCAAGCTCAGAGGCAGGAGTATTGCGACATTTACTGTGTCTGTACCTGAGGGTGGAAGAGCCAGGCCCCCTGCCTGACTGCCCATCCCCCACTCTCTGACGAATTGATTTGGAGGAGCCGGTGTTGGACTGGGGTGTACAAAGTTAAAAATCACACAACACCAGGTTATAGTCCAACAGGTTTAATTGGAAGCACTAGCTTTCGAAGCGACGCTCCTTCATCAGGTGATTCATTGACGAATCGCACGCTATCCCTTTAAGGGAGGATCACGTGACTGAGTAGGTCCCTTTAAGGGAGGATCACGTGACTGAGTAGGTCCCTTTAATTGGATCACGTGAGTGCTCGAGGCTGAGTGAGAGAAGAAGAAGAAGAAGCGGTGGAGGGATGGTGAGTGGCTGAAGGAAGCAGTTACCGCGGCCCGGGGCGTGTTCACGGCAGGACCATGTCTTGTTGCGGCTTCCCTTGAGCCTGGTTCAAACAGGGACTGCGGCCTCCCTCCCGGGCCCAGGGGAAGGGCTGTTGGGTCGGGAGGTCAGGGTCCTGGCGGTCCCTGCCCATTGACCCTGGGTCCCGGGTATTAGGAAAGTGGCTGCCCCTTGTATTGTCCAAGTGTGAGGGCCAGGTTCCTGATCGTCCTCGTGTGCCTTTTAAAGACTGGCCTCAGGATCGTGCCAGAGTGGCGCTGACCCACCGCTCCCTTTGGAACGGTTAGAAGCTCCAGAACCACCGGGGGACATGGCAGCAGGGGCAGTGAGAGGTTTATTTATTGGCTATCCCATATACCTGGACCCTTGGCACTGCAAGTGGACACTTGCTGCACCAACAGAGTAGTGGGTAGTTAATTGTTAATCACATTGTTCCGAACCTGATTTGCCTTTAGCTGGATACAGCTGGCAGCTTTCCTTTATGTAAGGAAGCCTGTTTGATTAATACAAACATCATGGTTTTCAAAGTTGCAATTAAAGTTTGAGACAAAAACAGAAATTACTAGTAAAGCTCAGCAGGTCTGGCAGCATTAATGGCGAGAAATCAGAGTTCATGTTTTGGGGCCAGTGACCCTTCCTCGGAACTATGATTAAAGCATCTGAATTTGAAATCCAAGAACAATCACTGCAGTAACACTATATACAATGTGTGTTAGGAGATTCCCTAGGTTGGATCAGTGTGAAGCTCAGAACATGTGCTTTGACACATAGTAGACGGTAGTGAAAGATGTAAGGATAATGTTAACAAGTGAATTGTTAGAGTAGAATAGAAGTAAATGGGATAGCATTGATAAGATCCTGAAAAGTAGTGGAAGAGCTGGAAAGGTCAGATTTCTGCCTTAGAAAGAAACTTGTGTGCAAAAGGAAGAGGTAGCGTGGGGTTGTCTTTACAAAAATCACATGATAATCTTTTCTGTATTCATTCATGGGACAAGCATGTCATTGGCTAGATTATTGTTTATTGCCCATCTGGAATGGCCCAGAGGCAACTACATTGAAGTGGGTCTGGAGTCATGTGTAGATTATCAATGAACCAGATTATTTTTCTGACAAAGGTTTCATGGTAATCATTAAATTATTACTTTCAGATTTTTATTGAATTGAATTTAGATCTCCAGAACATTACCCATGTTTCTGGATTAATAATCTAGCGATAGTGTCGCTAGAGTCATAGAGATTTACAGCATGGAAACAGACCCTTCGGTCCAACCCGTCCATGCTGACCAGATATCCCAACCTAATCTAGTCCCACCTGCCAGCACACGGCCCATATCCCTCCAAACCCTTCCTATTCATATACCCATCCAAATGCCTCTTAAATGTTGCAATTGAACTAGCCTCCACCACTTCCTCTGGCAGCTGCTTTCATATACTTACTACTGTGTGTGAAAAAGTTGCCCCGTAGGTCTCTTATCTTTCCCCTCTCACCTTAAACTTATGCCCTCTAGTTCTGGACTCCCTGACCCCAGGGAAAAGACTTTGTCTATTTACCCTATCCATGCCCCTCGTAATTTTGTAAACCTCTATAAGGTCATCCCTCAGCCTCTGACGCTCCAGGGCCTCTCCCTATAGCTCAAATCCTCCAACCCTGGCAACATCCTTGTAAATCTTTTCTGAACCCTTTCAAGTTTCACAAAATCTTTCCAATAGGAAGGAAGCTAGAATTGCACGCAATATTCCAATAATGGCCTAACTAATGTCCTGTACAGCTGCAACATGACCTTCCAACTCCTCTACTCAGTACTCTGACCAATAAAGGAAAGTATACCAAATGCCGCCTTCACTATCCTATCTACCTGCAACTCCACTTTAAAGGAGCTATGAACCTGCACTCCAAGGTCTCTTTGTTCAGCAACACTCCCTAGGACCTTACCATTAAGTGTATAAGTCTTGCTAAGATTTGCTTTCACAAAATGCAGCACCTTGCATTTATCTGAATTAAACTCCATCTGCCACTTCTCAGCCCATTGGCCCATCTGGTCAAGGTCCTGTTGTAATCTGTGGTAATGTGCACGCATATGTGTGTGTGTATGTGTAGAAATTTATTAAAAATGTGAATAGTTCCAGAAGACTGGTGAACAGCTTAAATAATTTCACTTGGCTTAAAATTGTGGTAGCAGAGGCAATGGAATTATTTTTCAAAAATGTGATTGAAAACATCTTAACTAAAATTGTAAGAATTAATCCACATAAAATACTGAAAAAAAGGCTGCATTTGACCAGCCTTAGTGAATACTTCACTGAATGCATAGTCAAGACTAATGTAGTACAAGCAATTTATTTAGCTATTTGACATGCCTTTGAGGTATTTCTCATAGACTTGCAACTGAAGTGCAGTTGGGGGACAAATTAAATGGATAGTAACCAGTCTGCAAAGCAGAAGACAGGAATAAAGGTATTACACAAACAGGCAAAAGATGGGAAATGGTGTTTCCACAATGCTCAATGAATGAAACAAAAACTGAAATTGCGAGAAAAGGCTTAGCAGTTCTGGCAGCATGCATGGAGAGAAACCAGAGTTAAGATGATTAGAACTATAAGGATGTGTTTTGAAGAATGGTCACTGGATCTGAATGTTAACTCTGTGTTCTGTCCATTGATGCTACCAGAGCTGCTGGGTTTCTCCAAGAATTTTTGTTTTTGTTTTTTAACGCTCTTTTATTTCTGGAGGTAAATAATATCAAAACTTAAATTTTTTAAAGTTATTTTTAAATTTTTGTAGAAATGGGGATAGTGATGCTGCCCTGCCTAACATTCAATGCTGACGCCAATGCTTTTACATGTGATCTTTTAAGTAAGAAATGTTTCACATACAGACTGGTACACCCCAACAGTCTCCAATAGTAAGGGAACCAAAATCAGCTGCTCAGATGATGAGGGAGGTTGAGATTTTACAGTGGTTAGCAGTGTTGCCTCACAGCGCCGGAGACCCGGGTTCAATTCCTGTCTCAGGCGACTGACTGTGTGGAGTTTGCACGTTCTCCCCGTGTCTGCGTGGGTTTCCTCCGGGTGCTCCGGTTTCCTCCCACAGTCCAAAGATGTGCAGGTCAGGTGAATTGGCCATGCTAAATTGCCCGTAGTGTTAGGTAAGGGGTCGATGTAGATGTAGGGGTATGGGTGGGTACGCTTCGGCGGGGCGGTGTGGACTTGTTGGGCCGAAGGGCCTGTTTCCACACTGTAAGTAATCTAATCTAATCTAAAACAGGGTGTATAATGTACCTTAGGTAGATTCTTCAAATGGAAAGCTTGAAAAGTGAAAATGAAGTGGGAAGTGAAAATAAAATTAAAACTATTGAATAAAATGTGAGAATAGAAAAGCATTCAACATTAAAAAGAATGCAAACATTATATACTGTCTTGTAAATGCAAAATCTGGTTCACTAAATGCACAAAATACGGAGGCATGGGATTGAGTGTGACGTAGTGGTTTGGATCAGAAATTGGCCAGCTAAAAGAAAATGGTTGATAGGAAATGTTCATACTGGAGTTCATTTACTACTTGTGTACTGCAAGGATCTGTTTTGGGGCCACTGCTTTTTGTCATTTTTATAAATGACCTGGATGACAGCATAGAAGGATGGGTTCTTAAGTTTGCGGATGACCCCAAGGTCGGTGGAGTTGTGGATAGTGCGAAGGATGTTGCGGGTTACAGAGGGACATAGATAAGCTGCAGAGCTGGTCTGAGAGGTGGCAGAAGTGTGAGATGAATGACTTTGGTAGGAGCAATATGAATAAAGAGTACTAGGCTAACAGTAAGAGTCTTGGTAGTGTAGATAAGCAGAGAGGTCTTGGTGTCCAAGTGCATAGATCCCTGACAGTTGCTTTTATTGGTAGAGGGATTGAGTTTGGGAGCCACGGGGTCATGTTGCAGCTGTACAAAACTCTGGTGTGGCCACACTTGGAGTATTGTGTACAGTTCTGGTCACTGCATTATAGAAAAGATGTGGAAGGTTTGAAAAGGGCTCAGGAGATTTACTAGGATGTTGCCTGGTATGGAGGGAAGGTCGTACGAGGCAAGGCTGAGAGACTTAAGGCTGTTTTCATTTGAGGGAAGGTTGAAAGTTGACTTAATTGAGACATATAAGATAATCAGAGGGTTAGACAGGGTGGACTGAGAGCCTTTTTTTTTCTTGGTGATTGCTAGCATGAGGGGGCATAGATTTAAATTGAGGAGTGATAGATGTCAGAGGTAGTTTGTTTACTCAGAAGTACGGGCATGGAACAGTAGTAGACTCACCAATTTTAAGGGCATTTAAATGGTCATTGGAGAAACATATGGATGAAAATGGAATAGTATAGGATGGATAGGCTTCAGATCGATTCCACAGGTCGGCACAAAATAGAGGGCAGAAGGGCCTGTACTGTGCTCTAATGGTCTATGTCCCATGTTCTATGTACTAATGTCCTTTAGGTAGGAAATCTGTCGACCTTGTGTGGTCAGGTCTTCGTATGACTCCATACGCTGCAATATGGTTTGCTCTTTAACTGTCTCATGGGCAGTTAGGAATGGACAAAAAAATGAAGATCTAGTCAGCAACATCCATACAAACAGACAAAAATGTAAATGAGTAGCGAGGCAGTGTGAACATATATCTGGAACGTGGTGATGTATGCTGAGGGGAGTAAGGCAAGGCTAGCTACTTGGTGAGTTTTTTTGTGTCAAGGTTTGCTAAAACTGAAATCTGACAGCCTGCGGTGCGGGTGTCCAGAACTAGAGGGCATAGGTTTGGGGTGAGAGCAAAGATCTAAGGGGCAGCTTTTTTACAGAAGTGGTACATATATGGAATGAGCTGCCAGAGTAAGTGATGGAGGCTGATACAATTGCAGCATTTAAAAGGCATCTGGATGGAATATGAATAGGAAGAGTTTGGTGGGATATGGGCCAAGTGCTGGCAATTGGGACTAGATTAGGTGAGGATATCAGGTAGTCATGGACAAGTTGGACCAAAGGGTCTGTTTCCATGCTGTACATGTCTGACTCTCTAACTAGTGATTGTGGAAGCAACAGTGTGAGAGAAAATTTAAGGGGTACTGGAAAGGCTAGTTATATATGGGTAGATAGGTTACCTGGTGCTAATGGGTCTGCATGTGCCTAGATTCTTGAAGATAGCAGGCCATATTGAGAGAGCAGCATGCAAAGTCTAGAGGATATTGGGCTTCATAAATAGACATATTGATTACAAACCTAGATGATTGTGATGCCATCAATGTTGTTTATCTGCTCTCAAAAGCACTTTGATAGGGTTCCCATAATACTCTAAAGAATAAGCCTAGAGGATGTGGAGTCCAGGGCAAGTGGAAGAACGGATGGCTCGCTGACTGCAGTACAGAAGGTGGGGGGGGGGGGAAGAAGGAGTGTTCCACCAGCACTAGTACAAGGACTACAGCTGTTCATTATTTACATCAACTGTTTAGATTTGAAGTCAAAAACACTAATTTCTCAATTTACAGATAATACCAGATTGGAGAGACTATAGATAGTACTGAGGACAATTGCAACAAATTGCAAGAGGACATTAGTAAACGTTTAGAATGGGTAAATACTTGACAAAATCCAGTTAACACTACTTAAGCATGAAGTAGGTGAAAGTGAGGACTGAAAATGCTGGAGATTAGAATTGAGTGTGATGCTGGAAAAGCACAGCAGGTCAGGCAGTATCCGAGGAGCAGGAAAATCAATGTTTCGGGCAAAAGCTGCTGTTGAAGGGCTTTTGTCCGAAACGTCGATTCTCCTGCTCCTCAGATGCTGCCTGACCTGTTGTGCTTTTCCAGCACCACACTCTCAACCCAGATTACTTAAAATGTACCAGCCAAGGTTGGGAAGAGGAACAAAAGGTTAAGATACTCCAGTCATACTCCACATGTACCGTCCATGCCGACCAGATTTCCTGAACTGAACTAGTCCTGTTTTCCTGTGTTTGGCCCATATCCCCTCTAACCTTTCCAATCTGTGTATCTGTCCAAATGTCTTTTACATGTTGGAATTATATTTGCCTCTAGCACATCCTCTGGCAGCTCATTCCACATACGCATGAAATAGTTGCCTCTCAGATTCCTTTTAAATCTTTTCCCTCACACCTTAAACCTATGACCTCTAATTTTAGACACTCCTACCCTGAGGAATAGGCCTCGGCTATTTAACTTATGTCCCTCATGAATTTATAAACCTCCATAAGGTTACCCGCCTCAGCCTGCTGCACTCCAGGATAAAAGTCCTTCAGCCTATCCGTCCACTCTTTATACTCCAATCCTCTGTCTTGGTAACATCCTTGTAAATCTTTTTTGCATCCTTTCCAGCTTAAGAAGATCCTTCCTGTAACAGGGTGATCAGAATTGTATGCAGTACTGCACTCCCCAGGACCCTAAAGTTAACTGTGTAAGCCCTGCCTTGGTTTGTCTTACTAAAATGCGACACTTGCATTTATCTAAATTAACCTCCATCTGCCCACTAGCCCAGTTGAAGAAGATCCCACTGTAATCTTAGATAAACTTCGTAGACAACTATACCACCAATTTTACTGTCATTGAAAACTTACTAACCATGCCTCTTATATTCTCATCATAATTGTTTATATTAGTGGTGAATAACAGTGGACCCAGTGCTGATCCTTGTGGCACATTGCTAGTCACAAGCCTTCAGTTTCAAAAACAACCCTTGCCATCACCCTCTGTTTTCTACCAACAAGCCAATTTGTATCCCATTGGCTAGCTCTCCCTAGTTCCCTATGATCTAACTTTACTCATAATCAAGTTAGTGAGACATGATTTCCTATGCACAGAGCCATGCTGACTATCCCGAATCAATCCTTGACCTTTCAATTGCAAGTAGTTTCTCAGTCTCTCCTCCAACAAATTGCCCACCACTGACATCAGGTTTGCCAGTCTGTAGCGCCCTGGCTTTTCCTTGTAGCCTTTCTTAAATCTCTAAATGTTTCACCAAAGGTTAGCAAAGCTAGTTAAATATAACAGATAAAGCACTGTGAATTCTTTATAGAGGGGTATAATTGAAAAGTAAGGAAGTGATGCTAAATCTGTACTGAACCTTGGTTAGACTGCGCTGAGGCTATTGTATGCAGTTCTGAATATCATGCTTATAGCAAAGGCTGTAGAAAACAGTGTGCAGAGAAGATTTATAAGGATGGTGCCAGAAATCTGAGAGATCTTGAAATTTATGGAAGGTTCCGGTTGATCGGATATATAATGTTTATTCTTGTGGGAAACTTCTAAAAGAATAGTGTTGTGCAACAGGGCAACATAGCTCAGAACAGAAGGGGCAGAAGTGACATAGATATGAAATATGTTTGCTGACAGGAAAGTTTAATGTTTAATTGGATGTCTTTTGGGTAGGGGAAGGTTTGCAGTGGAGTTTCCCAGAAGTTCGTGTTGGACCATTACTTTTCCTGATATATATTAATGATCTAAACCTTGATACACAGGGGTGATTTTCAAAGTTTGCAGATGATAATATCGCATTGTGAACTGAGATGATAGTGTGGAATTTCAGAAAGTTGGTGGAATGAGTGGATGAAGTTCAATGTGGAGAAATGCAGGGGTGGCACGGTGGCATAGTGGTTAGCACTGCTGCCTCACAGCACTAGAGACCTGGGTTCAATTCCCACCTTGGACAATTGTCTGTGTGGAGTTTGCACATTCTCCCAGTGTCTGCATGGGTTACCTCCGGGTGCTCCGGTTTCCTCCCACAGTCACAAAGATGTACACGCTAGATGAATTGCTAAATTGCCTGTAGTGTTAGGTGAAGGGGTAAATGTAGGGGAATGGGTCTGGGTGGGTTACTCTTCGGAGGGTCGGTGTGGACTTGTTGGGCCGATGGGCCTGTTTCCACACTAAGTAAGTAATCTAATTCATTTTGATAGGAAGAACATAAATAGACAATATAAAATAAAGGCGAAAAGAGGACTGCAGATGCTGGAGAGTCAAGGTTGAAAAGTTTAGTCATTCAAGATGCAGGAGAGTCAACGTTTTGAGCATAAGCCCTGCATCAGGAATGTGTCACATTCCTGATGAAGGGCTTATGCCTGAAACGTCAACTCTCTTGCTCTTTGGATGCTACTTGATCTGCTGTGCTTTTCCAGTGCCACACTTTTTTCGAATATAAAATGAAGGAATTACATAAGCAGAGAAGCCTGTGTTGATACGTCATAAGTCACTAAAGGTGGCAGGACAGGTAAAAAGAGCTGTTAATATTTTTTAAAAATCCTAGAAATTATTGATCGCAGGAACAAGGAGATTCTGTTGAATTTTGTTTAAGACACTAGTTCGACTGAGTTGGAGAATTGTCCTGTTCTGGATGCTTTAAGAAAGGCATTGAATTCATTGGAGAGAGGGCAGAAAAGATTCAAAATAATGGTTTGGGGATGAGGCACTTCAGTTAAGATAGATTGGAAAAGTTAGACTGGTATCCGTGAAGAGAAGGCTGAGAGAATTTGATTGAGGTGTTCAAAATCCTGAGGTGCTGGGACAGAATGGGCGACAGTATTCACACTTGTGAAGGGATTGGAAAAGTGGGTGCAGGTATAAAGTAATTGATTTAAAAATAAAGCTAAAGTGATGAGAAAAAAAATTATTTCTTCCAGTGAGTCATTTAACAACTAGAATACAATGTCTGAGAAATGTTTTCAAAAGGAAATTCGGCTAATAATTAGAAAAGGAAGTTTATTTTACTGGGAGAAGGCAAGGAAATGATGTTAAGTGAATTGCTCAATTGGAGAGCTGGTGTGGGCACAATAAGTTGAATAGTCTCCATCTGCGCTCTAACAATTCTGAGACTCTGTGACAGCATGACTGGAGGCAGTCAGTGTCATATATCTGATACCTGATAGCGAATTTAATGATTCCATAAGGGGTAGTTGAAATAAATAGCACTTATGTATTTTTATATGCTGCTTATTTAAGAGGATGCAGGACAAATGTCAGTGCAAAGTGAAAAGAGTATTATGGCAAAGTTAGATGAGAACAGGTGAGAGGAGGCTTTATTGGAACATTAACACCAGCACAGTCAGGTTGCACCCTGTATCTGATGTAAAAGCTGAATAGCGATGATTAATTAGTGCTCTTGTCTTTTGGAAATGCTATAGATACCCACTAACGTTATATGTACAATCTCCCAGAAAGATGGCAGCAACACTTGTGTCAGCTCCATCGGCAAGTAGGATATGGAGGTTATAACATTTATGTTACAGAAACAATCTAAGCTGGGACTTTGTTTGCTATTCTACTATAGCTGCTGGGGTCAATACTCAGGAGTATTTTACCTAACAGTATTGCCTCTGACCCAAGCCCAGTGAACTCTCTGGAACTCCAGGCCCCAGTTACTGAGTCTAATGACCCCCCTGCCCTCGTCCTGGGCATTAGTTGGAGCACCTTCACAATATGGATTGCTCTGTTCCATGGTGGTGGCATATCAGCATTTAGAGTCATAGAGATGTACAGCATGGAAACGGACCCTTCGGTCCAACTTGTCTATGCCGACCAGATATCCCAACTCAATCTAGTCCTGCTTGCCAGCATCTGGCTCATATCCCTCCAAACCTTTTCCTGTTCATATACCCATCCAGATGCCTTTTAAATGTTATGATTGTATTAGCCTCCCCCACTTCCTCTGGCAGCTCATTTCATACACGCACCACCCTTTGCATGAAAAAGTTGCCCCTGAGGTCTTTTTTTTTATCTTTCCCCTCTCATCCTCCACCTCTGCCATCTAGTTCTGCACTCCCCCACCCCAGGGAAAAGACTTTGTCTATTTATCCTATCCATGCCCCTCATGATTTTATAAACCTCTATAAGGTCACCCCTCAGCCTCCAACGTTCCAGAGAAAACAGCTCTAGCCTATTCAACCTCTCCCTATAGCTCAAATCCTCCAACCCTGGCAGCATCCTTGTAAATCTTTTCTGAACCCTTTCAAGTTTCACAACATGCATCTGATAGGAAGGAGACCAGAATTGCATGCAATATTCCAACAGTGGGCCTAACCAGTGTTCTGTACAGCCACAATATGTCATCCCAACTCCTGCACTCAATACTCTGACCAGTAAAGGAAAGCATACCAAATGCCGCCTTCACTATCCTATCTACCTGTGACTCCACTTTCAAGGAGCTATGAACCTGCACTCTAAGGTCTTTTTGTTCAGCAAATCTCCTGGGGACCTTACCATTAAGTGTATAAGTCCTAAAATTTGCTTTCCCAAAGTGCAGCACCTCACATTTATCTAAATTAAACTCCATCTGCCACTTTTCAGCCCATTGGCCCATCTGATCAAGATCCAGGTGTATTCTGAGGTAACCTCCTTTGCTGTCCACTATAGCTCCAATTTTGGTTTCATCTGCAAATTTAATAACTATACCTCTTGTGCTCACATCCAAATCATTTATATAAATGATGGAAAGTAGTGGACCCAGCACCGATCCCCGTGGCACTCCACTGGTCACGGACCTCCAGTCTGAAAAACAACCCTCCACCATCTTCTACCTTTCTACCTTTGAGCCAGTTCTGTATCCAAACAGCAAGTTCTCCCTGTATTCCATGCGATCTAATCTTGCTAACCAGTCTCCCATGGGAAACCTTGTTGAACGCCTTACTGAAGTCCATATAGATCACATCTTCTGCTCTGCCTTCATCAATCCTCTTTGTTACTTCTTCAAAAAACTCAACCAAGTTTGAGAGACATGATTTCCCATGCATAAAGTCATGTTGACTATCCCTAATCAGTCCTTTCCTTTCCAAACATATGTACATCCTGTCCCTCAGGATTCTTTCCAACAACTTGCCCACCATCGACGTCAGGCTCACTGGTCTATAGTTCCCTGGTTTGTCCTTACCACCTTTCTTAAACAGTGGCACCACTTTTAGCCAACCTACAGTCTTCTGGCACCTCACCTGTGACTATCGATGATACAAATATCTCAGTAAGAGGCCCAGCAATCAGTTCCCTAGCTTCCCACAGAGTTCTAGGGTACACCTGATCAGATCCTGGGGATTTATCCGCTTTGATGCGTTTCAAGACATCCAGCACTTCCTCCCCTGTAATGTGGACGTTTTCCCTACATTCTATATCTTCCATGTCCTTTTCCACAGTAAACACTGATGTAAAATACTCATTTAGTATCTTCCCCCATCTCCTGCAGCTCCACACAAAGGCCGCCTTGCTGATCTTTGAGGGGCCCTATTCTCGCCCTCATTACCCTTTTGTCCTTAATTAGATTAGATTAGATTAGATTACTTACAGTGTGGAAACAGGCCCTTCGGCCCAACAAGTCCACACCGCCCCGTCGAAGCGTAACCCACCCATACCCCTACATCTACATTTACCCCTTACCTAACACTATGGGCAATTTAGCATGGCCAATTCACCTGGCCTGCACATCTTTGGACTGTGGGAGGAAACCGGAGCACCCGGAGGAAACCCACGCAGACACGGGGAGAACGTGCAAACTCCACACAGTCAGTCGCCTGAGGCGGGAATTGAACTCGGGTCTCAGGCGCTGTGAGGCAGCAGTGCTAACCACTGTGCCACCGTGCCGCCCATAATGTATTTGTAAAAGCCCTTTGGATTCTCAGCTTTGGCAAATAGAGTTATCTCATGTCCCATTTTTGCCCTCCTGATTTCTTTCTTAAGTATAGTCCTTCTGAGGATTCACTCGATCTATCCTGCTTCCTCCTTTTTCTTAACCAAACCCTCAATTTCTTTAGTCATCCAGCATTCCCTATGCCTATCAGCCTTTCCCTTCACCCTAACAGGAATATACTTTCTCTGGACTCTCATTATCTCAGTTCTGAAGGCTTCCCATTTTCCAGTCATCCCTTTACCTGCGAACATCTGTCCCCAATCAGTTTTTAAAAGTTCTTGCCTGATACCGTCAAGTTTGGCCTTCCTCCAATTTAGAACTTCAACTTTTAAATCTGGTCGATCCTTTTCCATCAGTATTTTATAACTAATAGAATTATTGGTCGCTGATCCCAAAGTGCTTCCTCACTGATACCTCAGTCACCTGCCCTGCCTTATTTCCCAAGAGAAGGTTCAAAATTTGACCTACTGTAATAGGTACATCCACATAGTGAATCAGAAAATTTTCTTGTACACACTTAACAAATTCCTCTCCATCTGAACCCTTAAAACTATGGCAGTCCCAGTCTGTTTGGAAAGTTAAAATCCCCTACCAGAACCACCCTATTATTCTTAAAGATTACAGAGATCTCTTTACAAGTTTGTTTCTCAATTTCCCTCTGACTATTAGGGGGTCTATAATACAATCCCAATAAGGTGATCATCTCTGTTATTTCTCAGTTCCACCCAAATAACTTCCCTGAATGTATTTCCAGAAATATCCTTTCTCAGTACAGCTGTAATACTATCCCTTATCAAAAACGTCACTTCCCCTCCTCTCTTGCCTCCTTTCTGTCCTCCTTGTAGCATTTGTATCCTGGAATATTAAGCTGCCAGTCCTGTTCCTAACCATGCTCTGAGTTCATCTGCCTTCCCTGTTGGGCCTCTTGCATTGAAATAAATGCAGTTTAATTTATCAGTTCTACCTTGTTCTCTGCTTTGTCCCTGCCTGCCCTGACTGTTTGACTCGCTTTTGTTCTCAACTGTAGAGGTCTCAGATTGAAATCTTTCCTCACTATCTCTCTGGGTCCCATCCTGCCATTTTATTAGTTTAATTCCTCCCGAGTAGCTCCACCAAATCCCCCTGCCAGTATATTAGTCCCCTTCTAATTTAGGTGCAATCCGTCCTCCTTGTACAGGTCACTTCTACCCCAAAACAGCTTCCAAAAATGTGAATCCTTCTCCCGTACAACACCCTCAGCTATGCATTCATCTGCCCTCACTAGCTCATAGCACTGGGAGTAATCCAGATATTACTACTCTCAAGGACCTCCTTTTTAAATTCCTGCCTAACTCTCTGTAATCTCCCTTCAGAATCTCAATCTTTTTCCTTCCAATGTCATTGGCTCCAATGTGTACAATGACATCCTGCTGGACCCTCTTTCCCCCTTAAGAACATTCTGCACCCTCTCTGAGACATCCTTGATCCTAGCACCAGGGAAGCAACACACCATTCTGATTTTTCGCTGCCGGCCACGGAAACGGCTGACTGTACCTCTGACTAGAGAGTCCCCTAACACAATTGATCATTTGGAACCCGACGTACCTCTCATTACATTAGAGCCAGTCTCAATACCAGTAACTTGGCTGTTCGTGCTACGTTCACCTGAGAATTTATCCTCCCCTAGATTTTCCAAAACAGCATACTTATTTGAAATGGAGATAGCCACAGAGGACCTCTTACCTCTTACCTTTCCTGGAGTTAACCCATCTATGTGACTGTATCTGACACTTTTCCCCCTACCTATAATTGCCATCCATCACATCCTCTTGCTCTTGTAAATTCCTCATTGCTTCTAACTGCCTCTCCAACCGATCCATTTGATCTGATAGGATTTGCAACCAACAGCATTTATTGCAGATATAATCCTCAGTAACCCATAAACTTTCCCTAAACTCCGACATCAGGAAGAAGAGCATATCACTCTACTAAGGGCCATTTTTGCTGCTTTCAATCTTCAGACGCAGAAAATAGCATTGTCTTATTCCTCTACAAAACATTGCTCTAAGTTAAATGAATACTTATATTTTAAGTTTAATCAAGAGACGTAGCTCAATAAAATATATAATCAAGAAAGAACACACTCTACTCAACATTGCAGACTTATTTTAAGGCCATGCTTAAAATCCACTTATCTGCTTCTGTGCTGTGACCCCTCTCCGGTTCCTCCAAGATTAGTTGTGAATTTCACTGTTTTTTAATTTTCCCAGACGCACTCCGATGTCCAAGCAGTAACTGCTAACTCTGTCAGTTAGCAATGATTTTTTTCTCTCGCTCTTTCTTGCACTGACCCCACCATGTGGGGTCTGTTTGTCTCCCTTTTACAAGTGCTGTTGTTTTGACCTTTTTTCCCCTAAAGTTCCAAAACAATGCTGCTCCTGGAATTCGAGGAAATCATCTCCAATACCTCAGAAAAGGAGCAGCTATTACAGCCAGAATTGTTTTTCCTGTCCTCCATCTTAAATTATCCAGAATCCATTATCTAACTTTGTACATGTGTTGGCCTTGCACCACCCCCACTTCCCCAGGTCATGACAAAGGCAATCAGTAGTTGTCCTTTCACAAACAAATTAAGTATGAGGATAAAACTATACTTAAGATTCAGCCACAAGTATAGAGTCATAGGGCATGGAGACAGGCCCTTTGACCCAAACTGATCCATGTCAACCAATGTGTCATGTTCTGTAAGCAGTTTTAACAGCTAAAGGTAGAATGGACAATTTAAAGCCTTGGAGGACTAGGATGATAATAGCATTAGGACGCTACAGTTACATGGAGGAGATTTGAAATACTGGAACTATTTCCACTGAACCGATTAAGGCCAATAGGGGATTGAGGTTTTTTAAATTGAGCATAACTGTGATAGTTGAATCAGATGTGGCTGGCTGTCGGGGGTGGGGGGGGGGGGAGAGAGAGAGAAAAAAGGACATGGTCAATATAAGTGGGAAGAGGAGAGAAGGCAAAGTATCCTGGTAGCAAATCACTCCATACACTGCATGGCCATCTCAAATACAGAATGGACCTATAAAGTCCAGGGTGGTTGGGTCATCCTGAATGAATAGGGATAGATTTTCTGAGTACCTGAAGTGAAGTTTCAAAATGTTTCCTCACATGGTTTCAGTGTAGTATGGCCTTTGTCAAAGTGGTTGAGGTACAGCCATTGCAGGAATGCTGTGCTAAGAGATTAGTAACAAATCATTGAAACTACGAACATGTCATGTTATTGGATTTTAACCATTCTTCCACTGGATCTAGATGGTTGAAACTAAAGAGTGTGTTTGTTAAATACTAGCTTCACATCTTTTAAACAAGAGACTGAAGACATTAGTGCTACATAAGCCTGACATGATCATCAATAAACATAGCCATTAAACTGAGGGATTGCTGGTACAAAGTGAGGTTATTTGATGGAGATTTTGCCTTTATCATCACCTGTGATAATATCAGAACAGGAAAACCTGCGAACAAATTAGTACTTTTAAACTGCTCTAAGCATAAATGATCATGAGCATCAGAATTTTTGTGTAGGTTGTGGGTGAACTGTTCCTATATGGACTTCAAATAAAACAATGCCTTGGTCTTAAAATTCTAATGTTGTGTTTAAATCCATCCTTGGCCTCAACATTCCCCATCTCTGTAATATCCTCCATCCATACAATACTCCCTAAGAGTGTAACCTCCTCCAGCCCTGACAACCTTCCCTATCTTTCATACTGCAACCCTCCCACGATATCTGTGCACAGCTTATTTCTGGCCTTGTCTTTCTGACTTAAGTTGCTAAGCCATTGCTGAGGCAAAAGCTCCAAAGGTTACTCCTTCACTTTTTTATCCTTTTGCTCCCCACCTCAGTGACCAAATAGTTTATTTTATTGTACTTTTATGAAGTGTGATTTCTAAAATAAATTTATTCTTTCTACAGGATGTGGCCTCTGCTGGCTAACCAGCAGTTACTGTTCAACTCTAATTGACCTGTAGGAGATGTTGCTTAGTTACCTTCTGAGCTGATCCAGTCTGTATGGTGTAGGAACATCCACAATGCTGGTTGGGTGGGAGGGAGTTCCAGAATTTTGACCACTGGCAAAATGTACAGTGGCCCTGTACAATGTTAACCACCTCGAGTGCTGTTGGAACTGCAGTCATCCAGGCAAGTGGAGAGTACTCCACACTACTGGACTAAATGGCCAACTGTCCAAATCTCAACCTTTGGTGCAATGTTGTGTTTTGTTGAATTCACCTTCTTGAGCAGTCCCTTGGGACCAAGGATGACTTTCTTTCACTTCAGAGTTGTGGATCCTGGGATAACAAAACAGTCCACTCTGTCACAGGTTGGGCAGGTGGTATTTAAAGATGCTGTTCTCCTACTTTCTACTGTTTGAACCTAGCTCATCCCGATGTCAGAGATACTCAAGATGGTTCCTACCTTGATTGCTGCTTTTCCAGTTTTGGTGATCTTGGGCAAGAAATTTCCATGGTGGAGATATTGCATTTTTTCAGGGAGGCTTTGAATTTCAAGCTTTTCTCTGCCATCCTTCAAGCTTTTCTTTGACCACTGGTAACCATATTTCCTGATAAAGATTAGACAAGTGAGGTTGTTTTTGAAATACTGTGTCAGAAATTGATGACCTGTCCAGTGTAGGCCTGGAAGAGGATCTTAGTGTTGGAGTGCCTAAACTGTCAGTAGATTTATGGGTTTTGCAGAGGCACCACCGGTGTTTTGTTTTGTAGAGATTTGAGGTGTCTACTGTATATTATCCATAAGTCCAATGTGTACAGAAGGGCAGATCACGTTTCCCTGCCAACCATCAGCTTGAGATTCACGTAGCGTATGAGAGAAAGGTCCTTAAGCTGTACATCCAGAAGATGAAGGTTCTGTACCAATCTACTCCTGATGTGCACTGCTCTTGCCATAACCCCCATCTGTCTGGATCCACAGTGAGCCCCAGGACAATGTGGAACTTAACTTGGGTGCCTCCTTCCAGTGAGGGCAGCCATCAACAGTGAAATTCAACGTTACCTCCAATGTGCCAATGCAGCCTTCAGCCATCCAAGGAGCGGAGTGTTTGACAGCTGAATACCAAGCTTGTGGTATTGTTAGATTTGGCTCCTATGAAATGCCTTGGAATGTCTATCCGTTAAGTGCTTTGTATTGTTGATCGCTAGTTTGTGCGTTATGTTCAACAAGAAACCTGATTTGAACTTTTACTCAATTTAATTCACAGAAGATGCCAGTTTTCTTAGACTAACAATTACTTGGGTGTTTACAGCTAACTAAGATGTAAGATTTTAAGACAAACACTTGATTGCTGACAGGAGCCAAACTGAATCAGTTGGTTTTAAGATCACTTCTCATTGCTGTACCTGAGTGCATGAATTAAAATTCTAGAATGATATGTTAATATAGAACTGATGGAATGCTGCATTGTTGGTTACTATCTAATGGGTGAATTATTATCCAACTTTCTGAATATGAAAGATTGCAAAATGGTATTTGAAAAGTAGGCAGTTCTAATTTCCTAGCCAATGTTCATCTCATTCTAGTGGAATAGATTAGATTAGATTACTTACAGTGTGGAAACAGGCCCTTCGGCCCAACAAGTCCACACCGCCCCGCCGAAGCGTAACCCACCCATACGCCTACATCTACATTTACCCCTTACCTAACACTAGGGGCAATTTAGCATGGCCAATTCACCTGACCCTGCACATCTTTGGAGTGTGGGTGGAAACCGGAGCACCCGGAGGAAACCCACGCAGACACGGGGAGAACGTGCAAACTCCACACAGTCAGTCGCCTGAGGCGGGAAATGAACCCGGGTCTCAGGCGCTGTGAGGCAGCAGTGCTAACCACTGTGCCACCGTGCCGCCCACATACTTACTGTGATAATTAAAAAACTTACTTTGATGTCCATCCAGTTTACAATTCTTTGTATTTTTGTTAAATATGAGAATGTCTGTCCTCCAAAAAAAAACCCACCATTTCAACTGGGATAACATCTATCCTGGGACAGGCTAAGCAAAGACAAGACAGAGAACTCCTAGAGGCCTGGCAATCCAACCACAACGCTATAAACAAACACACAGATCTAGATACCATCTATCAACCTCTCCTAAAATGAACAGGAAATGACATCACCACAAACCCCAGGAACCCCATCCAGAACAAACTTCTAAATAGAAAGCAGGAGACAACAGCTTCGCTTCACTTGGAGGTCGTCACTGATGATGTTACCTAGCCAGGTAATGAAACGTCTGGATATCAAAACTACACCCTAAATCCCTGTCATCCAAGTAATTTAGCTATGGAAAGCTCTGGGAATTCCATTGGAGGATCATGTCCAAGGATATGGGAGAGAAATGAATAGCTCGTTAAAGTTGAAAATGCAAATGCATAAAAATAGGAGGAAGCATGAGTGTGGATTAATAAGGCCGAATGGCCAGTTTGCTTGCTATATATCTGATTATAATTCCTCTTGGTAAGTGTCTCTGTAAAATCTGAATTTGGTGTTTGAAGTGCTAACAAGTTAGTCTTTGAAGTTGTTCACACAAGGATTGTGAATCCATTTGTTAAACTGCCAGCAGTGAGCCTGTTGCACTGATTAATCAAAATATCACAAGGGTTTAGTGACAAAGACCCATTTTCTTGAAATATGAATGCAATATCACTCCTTTTAAAAAAGAGATGAGCAATCTGGAACCCAGCTAAGGTGGCAAGTTCAATCAAGTTCAGCCAGCCTTGAGACCAATCCAGCAGAGTTGAGAGATGGTTTGTGTAAGACTGGTGCAGGGAGATGTGTGTTCATTAATTTTGTTGTACTATAAAACTTGGTTATACTGATTGAATCTAATCCAATCAATCAGTCAGAACTATATGCTGTGTGTTTCTTGCAATAGATCATGCAGCTCCATAATCGGTAAATCTTGAAAAAAAATATTGAAGAGCTGAATGGAGTCATGTAAATGTTTTGATCAGAATGCAAGATGAGCAGATTCCACGCCTGGGTTCTGTCAAATAGATGCTATCGATTGCAGCAATAAAGTAATTTTGGAGTAACAGTTGCCCAATTTGAGATTTGCCATGGCCTTTCAACACCTGAGCTCATTATATATAGGCTTTGTTCAACATGAACAAAAGAGCTGAATTCCAGATGTGAAATGAGTGTGACAGCCCCTGGCATCCATGCTGCATTGGACAGTGTGTGGCATCAAGGAGCCTAGCAAAACTGCAATCCGTGGGAATTGGGGACAAACTCTCTGCTGCTTTTGGGGTCATACCTGGCACATGGGCAAATGGTTGTGGTTCTTGGAAGTCATTGTATGCAGCATGGAAACCGACCATTTGGTCCAGCCAGTCTATGCTGAACATAATCCCAAACTAAACTAGTCCCACCTGCCTGCTGATGGCCCTTATCTCTCCAAACCTTTCCTATTCATGTATTTAGCCAAATGTCTTTTAAACATTATAATTATATTCACATCCGTCACTTCCTCAGGAAGTTCATTCCACAAATCTGCATAAAAGAAATTGCCCCTTATGTCTTTATTAAATCTTTCACCTCTTGCCTTAAAGTCTGCTCCCTAGCCTTGAAATCCCACATCCTAGAGAAAAGACAAGTAGTATTAACTTTATTTATACCCTGATTATTTTATAAACCTTTCTAAGGTTGTCTTTCAACCTCCTACACCCTAGTGAAAAAAATCCCAGCCTTTCTTTGTAACTTATGCCTTCTATACCTGGCAGCATTCTGGTAAATCTCTTAACCTTCTCCAGCTTGTTAATATCCTTCCTAAAACTGGACACAGTATTCCAGAAGAGGCCTCACCAATGACGTGAACAATCTCAACATGACTTCCCAACTCCTATACTCAAAGGATTGAGCAATGAAGGCAAGTACGTCAAATGACTTTTTTAACCATCCTGTACCTCAGGTTCCTCTATTCTACAACACCACCCAAGGCTCTACCTTCAATTGTATAAGCCCTATCCTTGTTTGTTGTACTAAAATGCAATACCTTGCATCTACCATTTTTCAGCCCAATGACCCATTTGATCAAGATTCCTTTGTAATTTTAGAAAATCTTCTTCACTGTCTAGGAGAAAGTGAGGACTGCAGATACTGGAGATCAGAGCTGAAAATGTATTACTGAAAAAGCACAACAGGTCAGGCAACATCCAAGGAGCAGGAGAATCGACATTTCGGGCATGAGCCCTTCTTCAGGAAGAAGGGCTCATGCCCGAAACATCGATTCTCCTGCTCGTTGGATGTTGCCTGACCTGTTGGGCTTTTCCAGCAACAAATTTTCAGCTGCTTCACTGTCTACTATGCCACCAATATTAGTGTCACCTGCAAACCTACTAACCATGCTTTCACATTTTCTCATCCAAATGGTAATCAAAAGAGGACTTCAAACTGACCCATGTGGCACACCATTGGTGATAGGTCTCCAGTCCGAAAAGCAATCCTCCATCACCACGCTATCTCCTACCATTAAGCCAATTCTGTATCCAATTGACCAGCTCCCCTGAATCCCATGTAATCTAACTTTACTAGTCTACCATATGGAACCATGTCAAAGGCTTTACTAAAGTCCAAGTAAACATCTCTGCTGCTGGATATCTCTGCAGGAATTCCTCAGGGTAGAGTCCTGAGCCCAACCATCTTCAGCTGCTTCATCAAGACTTTTTCTTTATCATAAGGTCAGGAGTGGGAATGTTCACCAATGATTGCCCAGTATTCAGCACATTTGCAACTCCTCAGATACTTGAAGCAGCCTGTGTTCAACATGTGGCCAGTATCCAAGCTTGGGCTGACAAGTCACAATTAAGATTTCAGATCACACAACTGCCATGCAATGACCACTTACAATAAGAGATGATCTAGCCACCATCACTTGACATTCAGTGGTGTTATCATCATTGAATTGCCCATTGTCAACATCCTTGGGGTTGCCATTGACTAGAAACTCAACTGGCTACAACGTGGCTACAAGAGCAGGTCAGAAGCTGGGAATAGTGCAATGAGTAACTCGCTGCTGACCAGAAGCTTGACAATCTACAAGGCATAAGTCAGCATGTGTTGGAATACTCCTCACTTGCCTGGATAGGTACAGCTCCAACAACACTCAAAAAGCTTGATACCATCCAAGACAAAGCAGCCTGCTTAATTGACACAATATCAACAGGTATCCATTCCCTTATCACTGATAGTACAGATTGCTGCTATCTACAAGATACATTGCAGAAATTCACTAAAGATCCTTGGACAGCACTTTCCAAAACCACAAACACTTCCATCTAGAAGGCCAAGGACAGCTGATACATGGGAACACCACCACCTGTGAGTTTTCCTCCAAACAATTCTCATTCTGACTTGGAAATATGTTGCTGTTCCTTTATTGTTACTGAGTCAAAATCCTGGAATTCCCTCCCTTGTTGGTATACCTACAGCACATGGACTGCAGTACTTCAAGGAAGTAGCTCGCCATCACCTTCCGAAGGGAAATCAGTGAACTCTATAATAAATAGTGGCTGGGCAGTGATTCCCTTGTCCTACAATTGACCAAAGCCAAAGAATACTAAACTGAAGAATATTCTCCAGCTGACCTGAATTGCCCTATAAACAAGTTCATTCTTTTAATTTTAGGTGGAGTTTGTTGTCAATTGTCATTGACATTCGAGAAACCGAACACGTTCATTGTCAACACAATTACATTGAACATAATGGGTGGCTCGGTGGCACAGTGGTTAGCACTGCTGCCTCACAGCGCCAGAGACCCGGGTTCAATTCCTGCCTCAGGCGACTGTCTGTGTGGAGTTTGCACATTCTCCCCGTGTCTGCATGGGTTTCCTCCGGGTGCTCCGGTTTCCTCCCATAGTCCAAAGATGTGCAGGTCAGGTGAATTGGCCATGCTAAATTGCCTGTAGTGTTCGGTAAGGGGTAGATGTAGGGGTATGAGTGGGTTGCGCTTCGGCGGGGTGATGTGGACTTGTTGGGCCGAAGGGCCTGTTTCCACACTGTGTAACTAATCTAATCTAAATAATGAAAGGAACACAAGTTAGAAATTAAGTCTCGGAGAGTGAACTCTGAGGGAAATTTCTTTCTTCAGGGATAATGTTTGTGGGATATTGCTAGGTTAGAGCACTATCAAAATTAATTTGAAAGGTGACCACCTTGGACTTCAGTATTGGATTGACTTGCAAAAGGGATGGCTGCAATTTCTTGTATAGTGATGCACTGTGAATCCTGTGTTAAATCCTGGTATATTGTGTTTCATACTGTCCAACTTCTGTTTGCATTGCACCTTCTATCCTACAGCATCACTGGACAAATGGAACAGGTTCACATTCTGAGTGATGAGGTGCACCAAAGTATTCCTAAGTATTCCTGAGTTTGTTAGATAAGACTGTAAAACGCAGGAGCAGCCAATCAAATTTGCTCCATTATTCAATGAGACTCTGGCTGATCTGATCATACTCAATTCCACTTTCCTGCCCTTTCCCATAAACCCAAGATTCCCCTACTGATTAAAAATATGTCTAACTCAACCCTGGATACACCGAAAAACCAGACTCAACAGTCCTCTGGTTTAAAAAAAGATTCACTACCCTCAAGAAATTCCTCTTCTTTCATTTTAAGCGAGCAAACATCTTGTTCTGAAATTATATCATCTGGTCGTGGACTCTACCACAAGAAGCAACTCCTTCTCCACATCAACATTGCCAAATCCCCTAAGAATTTTGCACATTTCAGTAAGATGATCTCTTGTTTTTAACTCCAATGTGTACAGGTCCTGGGGAATGTTGTCAAACAAAGAGACCTAGAGGTGCAAGTACATAGTTCCTTGAAAGTGGCGTCACAGGTAGACAGGATAGTGAAGATGATGTTTGACATGTTTGCCCTTATTGGTCAGAGCATTGAGTACAGGAGTTGGTGTGTCATATTACAGTTGTATAAGCCACTGGTAAGGCCACATTTGGAGTACTACATACAACTCTGGTTGCCCTGCTATAGTAATGATGTTATTAAACTGGAAAGGGTTCAGAAAAAATTTACAAGGATCTTGCCAAGACTGGAGGGTTTGAGTTATAAGGCAAGTTTGGATAGGCTGGGACTTTTTCCCCTTTACCTGGAGTATAGGAGGCTGAGGATGACTTCTTATAGAGGCTTATAAAGTCATGAGGGGATTAGATAAAGTGAATAGCTGTGGGTAGGGGAGTCCAAAATTCGGCACCTTCAGTTTAAGGTGAGAGGGGAAAAATTTAAAATGGTCCTGAGGGGCAACGTATTTGCACTTTGTGTATATGGAACAAGCTGCCAGAGGAAGTGGGAGAGGTGGGAGGGATATGTGCTAAACACAGGCAAATGGGATAGTTTTAGGAAACCTGGTCAGCAAGGATGGGTTGAGCCAAAAGCTTGTTTCCCTGCTGTGTGCCTGTATGACTCAATAACTCTCCTCATAAAGCAGTCCCTTCATACTCTGGATCAATCAAGTGAACCTTCTCTGGACTGCCTCAATGCCAATATATCCTTCCTTGGGTAAAAGGCCAGAGCTTCACAGAATTCCAGCTGTGATTTAACTTTTGGTTATCATTTAAAACCTCTTGCTTTGTATACTCCATTCACTAAGACAAATAAAGCTCAATGTCCCATTTACTTTCTCTACTACCCACTTCAATGTTGCTTTTCGTGACTTATGCATGAGGAATCCCAAATTCTTTTGTGCTGTAGCTTTTTGCAGTGTTTCTCTGTTCGAATAATAATTAGTTCCTCCATTCTTCCTGCCAAGGTGTGTAACCTCATTTCCCACATTAGTTCTTGGCAGGTAGAACATAATGTAGTGGGATAAGAAGACAGTTCATTATCTTTTATCCACACTCAGTTCCTCAGCCTGAGGTTATTAACCAACTGGTAGATCAGAAACTTTAGTTCAAATCACAGTTTGGTGCTTATGGTATTCAGTTCAGTTCAATACATGTGTTTAGTTTTCAGTATTGTCAATTTTTGAAATAGTTTTCCACAGTCCCTTTTGATGTTTTTGAGGCCAGAGACATTTCTGATTTTCTAAGTAGCCATGCAGCTTAGCAGGAGCATTGGTGACCTTGTCTGAAAAATGTAGTTTGCTCACTGGTGTTCTTCATGAGAGGAAATGTTCAGTCTTTGCCCCCTCTGGATCTGGAGTGACATGTAAACCAGAGTCGTTGACTTGTAACTGCCTTCTAAAATGGTCTAAAGTGTGGGCGTATCAAATCACTGCAAAAACCTAACTCACGTGGATTGTAGTGGTTCAGGAAGACAGCTCGCTATTACCTTTTTTGGGAGCAATTTGGGTGGGCAATAAACACTGGAATTGCCAGTGAGAAACATCTTGAAAATAGAAACAAAAGTCTGTGTATGCTATGGTGTGAGATGTGGCATGATTCTTTTTGCAACAATTTACTATTGATTTGCAAGTGTGGTTACAGTTTGTCTCATTTTCTCTAGAGTTTCCTAGGTGGTTTGTTTACTCCAGTATGCGACATCAATATTGTTCTCAATGATGCTGACACAAGGAAGACTGCAGAAATTAAAAGTGAAGATGGTAAAATAGAGAAACATTATCTATTTTATGATGGTGAATCAGTAACTGGAAAGGTAAGGATTTGCTAATCAATGCATTTATTCTGGTAATTTCTCCACGAAAACTGTTTTCAAGTTACAAGATTCATGTGACTCCAACACTAAGACCAAAATCTCAGAATTGTCAGAAAGAAGCTATTTACTGCACCATGTTGACATATTCTAAGCTGAGCATTCTAACTTGGTGTCAATTTCCTGCCTTTTCGTAATCTTGCAAATTGTTTCTGTTTAAATAACTATCTAGTGCCCTTTTGAACATCTTAACTGAACCGTCCTCCTCCATACTTCCAGGCAGTGCCTTTCAGACCCAAAGTATTTGCTGTGTGAATTTTTCTTTTAACTTGGTGATTAGCTGGTGAGAAGTAACTGAAAGCACAATCTTGTCTTTGGAATACAGTTGAGGTTTGTTCCTGGACATGGGTGATGCTGTAATCTGTACCCATCCCTAGATAAACTGAGTTGCTGCAGGTTGGGTCTTTTCCCAAACTTAGTCTGAAGAACAATGATGTCCACTCACTCACTAAGGGAGCAGTTTAGGAGCAGTATAAAAAAGGTTACTAGGATGTTGTTACGGGGTTTTTAAACTGTAGAGATAGGTTGGATAGATTGGGTTTGTTTTCACTGGAGTTAGAAGTGTATAGAGTGGAAAGTATAAGACTTTTTTTTCCCCAGGATTGAGGGGTGAATTACTAGGGAACACACGTTCAAGGTAAGAGGAGGAAATTTGCGAGGTACAAGACCTATTTTTCATACAGGGGATGGTGAGTGCCTGGGAGCTGGTGAAAGCAGACACAATAGCAGCATTCAAGAAGCAACTGGGTGAAAACACGAATAGGGAATGAATAGAGGGATACAGATCCTATAAGTGAAGACAGTTTTTATGTGGAAGGGCAAAGTGTTGGCACAGACTTGGAGGGCTGACGGGCTATATTGTTCTTTGTTCTTTATAGACTATGTTGGAAGTACCTTGAAAGCCAAAAAGTATTTAGGATTGTTTATGGAAGTAGACAGGTAAACTTGTCCATTCTCATGCTGTAACCAGTGGGATTCCATAAGGATCCATGCTGGGACAGCAACTCTTAACAATATATGTTAATGACTTGGGGGCAGGAGCGAATATACTTTTGCCAAAATTGCAGATGGCACATTAGGTGGAAGGGCAAGTTGAAAGAGGAATGAAAAATCCTTGCCAGAGAAAGCTGTGGAGGTAGAGACCTTGTAGAGTGAAATAGATTCTTGGTCAAAAGGGTTGTGGGAAAAGGACAGGAAAGTGGACGAGAGGAATGTTGGATCAGCCATGCCCCTATTGAATGGTGCAGAAGGTTGAGGGGCCAAATGGCCTACTTCTGTTCCTGTTTCTTATGGTCTCACTGCTATTATACTGGCCAGTACTCTGATCCAGACAGTAACTCAGCCTAGCCATTGTTTCCCTTCAAGAAATTAAAGTTTATTTTAACTTTTAAAAAGAAGGGTCAATTTCCAGGTGACAGAATAGATATGTCTTAAGGTGGTTTCTATCTAAAAGAAAGATGTGAGGAAATGGAGATACGTTTGTTATTTCTGAGCTTGTTGATGTTAAATTCTATCAGTCGATTGAATTGCACTACATGGGAGAAATAAACTGGTGAGGCGTTAGATATGCAGTCACATGGCAACATTAGAGCTCATGGAATTAAAGAGTAAGAAAGCAATATAATAAGATGATTCTTCACGCTGGAGTTATGAAGATAGGTTGAAGGTTTTCCTTTGGGAAGGAAAGGGTGATGGATATCTGGAAGTATTCAAAATCATGTGAGGTTTAGATAGAATAAATACGGAGAATTTGTTCCCACTTAGAGGACATGTATTTAAATACTGGTTAAAGGAATCAAAAGCAACAGGGAAAAAAAACTTTTTCACTGAGTGGATCAGACCTGGAAAGCACTATTTGCGAATGAGATGGAGACATGTTTATTCAAGGCTTTCTAATAAGAGTTAGACTGTTGTCTGAAGAATCAAAAATGTACAGGCTTATGTGAAGAAGGCAGGAGAACAGCACCGAGGGAGTTAGTCATTTGAAGAGCTGGCATAGACAATGTGGGCATAATGGCCTCCTGCATTGCAAAATGTCTGAGATTGTTAGCCTGAACCTACTATACTGCCAGATACCTTAACCACTGCTGTTTGCTGCTTTGCATCCAGGTCTCCATAAATGGCTGTGGTGTCTTAAACTGTGGGGTTCATATATTTTCCAGCTAAATTCTTCAGCAATGGTGTTCTAGCTCCAAATTTTCACTGCATATGTAGGGTACTGTTCGAGGGAAACTACAGTGGAGTCACCTGAATTTATTTACTTGCACCCAGGAACCAGACCAGTAATTTATCGTTTCCTCAGTACCAGGTGAGAATGCTGGGGATCCCTGTTTAATAGCAATGGAAGTGTCTTCACTGCAAGTGCTACCATGTGGTTTGAGCAGGCATCGCTTGGGTGTGCCTTCTAGGATTTACAAAGTAAACCATGTATATGGTCATCTTAGTGTTGCCCTGATTCAGGGAACCAATCAAAACTGTCTTGTTTTTCATTTTGTTACTTTATGAATTAGATTTGGTTATAATGCCAACATAATGCTGTAAAATACAATGATTTGAACCTTTACCTTAATAAAATAACCAATGCTGTTTAAAATATAATTCATTATCAGAGCTTTTGGTTTTCATCTGTAACCACCTCTCATGGAGGTGTTTCTCTAATTCTAAAAGGAAGAGCTTGCATTCCTATCATACCTACAACCTCAGCACACCCCAAACATTTCATAGTCAGTGAAGCTGTTGTCACTATGGCCATCAGATTTGGTGTTCAGTCAATGGGCCAATTGGTCTACGCCTCCTGTATTACTATATACATACTATATTATAAGATAGGAGTCCACAATATGATCTTTTTTGAGGCATAAATTTTATTTAAAAAGCTAAGATGTAAGGGTTTGCTCACCATTCTTCCTCAAGATATCACTGTAGCCTTTCAACATCCACCTGAATAGAGAGACTGCTTCATCTTAATAACTCATTAGAAAAGCAGCATTTTCCAAGGCTGTCCAATCCACCTCTTCAACCTGCAATGACTGACCTTTTTCCCTCCCTTGTTCCCGGCCACACTCACATTCCTCCCTCCATCCCTCCCTTCTCTCTGCTCCAGTGGTTGCGCGATAGCTCGGTAGTTAGCACTGCTGCCTCTGTGTCAGGGAACTGGATACGATTCCAGCCTTGGGTGACTATCTATGTGGAGTTTGACACGGGCAGAACGTGCAATGTGCATTTCCACTGGGTGCTCTGGTTTCCTCCCACAGTCCAAAGGTGTGCAAGTTAGGTGAATTGGCCATGATAAATTGCCCATAGTGTTTTGAGATATGTAGGCTAGGTGGGTTAACCGTGGGAAATATAGGGATAGGGTAGGGCAGTGGGTCTGGGTGGGATACCCTTCGGAGGGACATTGCAAAATTGATGGGCCAAATGGCCTGCTTCTACTCTGCTTCTATGATTCCATCCCACTGCAGTCCGATCCCTCCCTCCTTTTAACCTTGGGATTGTCTTGTGTGGTTGTTTGTCCTGTTTGTATTTAACATGTATCTGACTTACACTTGGAAATGGAACTTCCAGTCAAGCAACTCATCACCTGATTACATCTTATCTTGGATTGGTTCCAGCCCAGTCTCCCCCTCCCCCCTTCTAACAGCGCAAAATTATCTGGGTCTCTGATTTAATAGTTTATGCATTTTGGCTGAAAAAATGGGAAGGTGACCTATTATCTAAATGGGGAGAGACTTTGGGGTGTTCCTATGCAGAGGGATCTGGGTATCTTTGTTAATGAATCTCAGAAAACTAGCATGCAGGCCCAGATAAGAAAGAAAGCAAATGGAATGTTGGCGTTTTATAGCTAAAGAAACAGAATGTAAAGGCAAGGAAGTATTGTTGCAACTATACAAGGTATTGGTGAGACTGTACCTGGAGTATTTTGCACAGTTTTGGTTCCCTTATTTGAGGAAAGATGTAGTGGCATTGGAAGTGGTTCAGAGAAGGTTCACTAGATTGATCCCCGAGATGAGGGGTTGGTTGTATGAATAGAGATTGAACAGTTTAGGCCTATACTCTCTGGAATTTAGAACGAGGGGAGATCAAATTGATATTCAAAATAGCCAAGGAGTGGATGCTTCCTCTTGTGGGGCATTCTAGGATGAGAGGTCATAGTCTTGCAATAAGGGATAACAAATTTAAAACAGTTGAGGAGAAACTACTACTCCCGTAGAGTTGTGAATCTGTGGAATTAGCTACCCCAAATTGCATTGGATGATGGGACAATGAGTAAATTTAAGGAGGAGTTAGATTTTTAATTGATAATGGGTTGAAGCCTTATAGGGAGAAGGCAGGAAAATGGGGGTGAGGAGCATATCAGCCATGATCGAATGGTGGAACAGATCCGATGGGCTGAATGGCCTATTTAATGAACGAATGAACCTGCCCAGTTTTGATTTCTTAAGAAAAAGTCCAGAACTGCTGTGTTTTTGTTTGGTTTGTTACATAATAGGCGTAGATAAAGACCTCCTGAATGTATTGTAAGAATTCTATGTCCTCTATAACTTCCATTTTACTCCCTTTAATATTGGAGTAGTTGAAATCTCCACTATCAAGACCTGTTGTCTGCATGTTTGTCCCGTCATCTTCTGACTGTTTCAAGTCTATGATACATTCCAAGCATCTCAAAATACTGCAATCAAGAGAGTAGATAGTAATGGCCAATTCTGCCTTCTAAACCATATTTTGGAAGTAGCTATGATATTATAACTTCCAGTTTCCCATCTGTTTTCAGCTCATTTTTATTTGCTAATTTCCTAGTGTTGAAATAAATGGCATCCATTACTGAACAACTATGATTATTTTCCAGCTATTGTTTTCTCTACTTTAGGTATTTACTTATTATTTTTCTACCTTTTTTTTGTTTTTTATTTTCAGCTTTGCTTCTCCTCTTGGAATCACTCACTGGTTTCTATCCCTCCTGCCAAGCTGGTTTAAACCCACTTCAATGACACGAGCAAATCACCTTTCCAGTATACTGGTCATGGCACTATTGAGGTGCAGCCCTTCTGGCTTGTATAGGTCTCAACATCCTAGAACTGGTTTCAAAGCCATGGGATTGCAAATGTGCTTACCTTCAGCAACTATCCAGCCATTCAATTGTCTGCTCACTCCTCCTGTTTTTGTTTGAGTGTCTCACATTCGGAGTATTTCTGAACATTTCTACATTTTTTTTTAAAAGGTCCTGCTTGTCTGGCTCATTCCTAACTTTCTGGAATCTGCCTGTAGAAACTCCACCTTTTTTCTATTGACCTGTGACTGTTTACACAGCTATTACAAGGGGACATAGCTTTAAATTAAGGGGGGGTAGATATAGGACTGATGTTAGGGGTAGGTTCTTCACTCAGCGAGTCGTAAGTTCATGGAATGCCCTGCCAGTAGCAGTAGTGGACTCTCCCTCTTTATGGGTATTTAAGCGGGCATTGGATAGGTATATATGGAGGATAGTGGGTTAGTGTAGGTTAGGTGGGCTTTGATCGGCGCAACATCGAGGGCCGAAGGGCCTGTACTGCGCTGTATTCTTCTATGTTCTATGTTTACCCTCCCCACTAAGCATGTTCTGCAGCCATTCCATTATAGGTGAAATAATGGAGTAGGAGGGCAGAGGAGAGTAAAGCAAAGTGAATTAGAGACTATGAATTTAGATAGAAGATTTATCAAATATTTTTTGACATTTTCTGCCAGGTAAACCTGACGTTTAAACAGCCAGGCAAGCGTTTGGAGCACAAAGGAATTCGAATTGAGTTTGTTGGGCAGATTGGTGAGTTGGTGATATGTCTCCATTCATCTCATAGATATTTTCTGTAGATATCTTGTATTTCTACCTTGCTGAAATACTATTACATACCTCCAGAGCAGGCAAGACTTGAACGCAGGCCTCGTACCACTACCCCACAAGAGCCCCACAACTTGTACTCTCTGCTGTTTGGTTTCACTTGAGAATGGTGATAGTGGTGTGCTGTGATCTGAATGTTTAGCTGTGCCCAGGGCCTCATTCCTTTAGCACCGCATTGCCAGATTGTTCCTCTTCAGTCCAGGTAAAGCTGGATCTTGTTCCAGTAACTTCATTATGTGACCGCAGATCCAATGTCATTGCTTCTGTTGAACTACAACAGGCCTCAGACTAGGACATTACATTGGCTGAATAATTGTCCTAGAGAAGTTGGTGATGAGCACCTCGATTTGTTGCAACCAGTGTAATGTAGGGCCACCCACAGTGCTTTTAGGGAGAATATTCCAGGATTTTCCAGCCTGTAAAATTAAAGTGCACGTGGAATAGGGTAATGTACTGACATGGATAGAGGCAGACAGACAACACAGATGAGGAATGAACAGTTCTTTTCTGAATGACTGGCAGAGCAGTGACTAGCTGGGTACTGTAGGTATCGGTGCTTTGACCTATTAACTCTAACAGGGCGAGATAGGATAAATCCAGGAGGATGTTGCTGATGACCAAGGATCTAGAACCGGGGTCACCATTTATGAATATGGGTAGGCCATTTAGGACTGATATGTGGAGGAATGTCCTCACTGAGAGAATGGTGAGCCTGTAGAATTGTATCACACAAAGCTGTTGAGGCCGAAAGATAGTTTTTGAGACTAAAGAAATCAGAAGGTACAGGGAGAAAGTAGGAGCAGGGTATTGAGTTGGATGATCAGCCGTGATTCCACCGAATGGTGAACCAGGTTGAATGACCTACTCCTCTTTTCTATGTTGGCCTGGAGACAATGATATATAATTCTAAGTTGGGATACTATGTGACTTAGAGAGAAACTTGCAGGTGGTGGTGTTCCCATGAATCTTGTGCTTCTAGGTGGGTTGCCTAACCTATTCTTATATCCTCTACTTATATGGCTGGTCCAGTTTCTGATCAATGGTAACCACCAGGATATTGATAAAGGAGATTCAATAATAGCAGTGCCATTGAATGTCAAGAAGTGATGGTTGAATTCCCACTTATTGGTGACTGGTTCATAGAATGATCATAGCACAAAAGGAGACCATTTGGCATATTGGGGGGAGGGGGGTGCATTTAGTCTGAGGGAAATGGGTCAGGGTGGGTTACTCTTCAGAGGTTTGGTGTGGATTTGTTGAGCTGAAGGGTCTCTTTCCACCCTGTAGGGAATCTAATCTAATGTAAATGATACTCTGATTTTCACAGTATATAGCTTCACATTTATTCAAGTTAAATTGCATCTGCCAAGTGTTTGCCCATACACTCAACTTGCATAGATCAATCTGAAGTCTCCTTGGATCCTTCGTGTAGCTCTCAATCCCACTTAGTTTTCTGCCATCAGCAAAGCTGAACATATTGCATTTGATTTTTTTCATGCAACACAGTCATTCATGTGTTATGAATAACTGGGGTCCAAGCACCATACACAACAAGGCATTGCCTGCCACCCTTAAAAAAGACCCATTTACTCCCCCACTCTTTCCTGAGAGTCAAGCAGTTCTTGATTCATTCCAATATATTGTGTGCCCCCCTCCCATCAGAGTCCCGTGACACTGGTTCGTTCTTGTCTATTTTACTAGTTACAGCCTCAAAAAGCTCCAGTGATTAGTTGAGCGTAATTTCATTTTCATAAACCTACACTGACTTTGTTTAATCCTTGTTGATGCTTTCCAGATGTTGTATTCTCGTGTCTTTTCTAATAGACTCTAGCATTTTCCCCACCACTAATATTAGGCTTTTTTGCAATATTATGCTTTGTAATTTTGTAATTATGCTTTTTTTGACTCCCCCACCCCTTTTTAAAAAAAATTCTAGTTACATTTGCCAACTTCCAATCTGTAAACACTGCTCCGGAATCTATAGAATTTTGGAAAATTTCCAGGACTACTTCCTTTAATACTCTGGGATGCATGTCACCAAGCCCTGCAGATTTGTTAGTCTTCAGTTCCATTAATTTTTCAAATAAATTTTGTTTTACTAATGCTGATTTTATTTGATTCTTCACTTTCCACTAGACCCTTGGTTTTAGTTAGGGGTGGGTGGGCATTATGGGAGGGCATGGCAGGTGCAAAGTGGGTGGGCTTCACAAATGGGAGGGGCAGTGGAGTGTACAGGAGCATCGTGGGTGGTCATTGCAGATGGGAAGGGCACAATGGGCAGGGTTCAAATCCTGAGCAATGGAGAGTCATCCGGCAGTCATGTGATAGAAAATGGTAATAATGAATTCTCGGGTGTCGTTGACTTTTAAAATGTGTCTTATATGTGTTTTATCAGCGACCAGGGCCAAGAACTGTATTGATATGATATCTAAACCATTGATGACTTTGTTGTCATCTTCATTTTTAAACAGTACATTTGTTCTATTTCACCCCCTCCATTCTGTTTTTGGGTCAAGTTCATTTATTTTCTAAATAAGTCTCATTTGGCTTTATCCCTTCTATGTTCCAGAGCTGTTCAGTGATAAGAGCAACACACATGAGTTTGTGAACCTGGTGAAGGAGCTGGCCTTGCCTGGAGAACTGACACAGAGCAGAACCTATGAGTTTGAATTCATGCAGGTGGAAAAGCCATATGAGTCGTATATTGGAGCAAATGTCAGACTGAGGTAACTGTTTCCAATAGAGCTAAACAGTTTGAGATTCTAGTCGTTTGAAGTTTCTCTCACTACCCCCCACCAAAAAAAAGACAAACTGAATTCCCTGGCTTTCTGTCGACCATTTCGTGAGGAACAATCTGCATTGAGATCAACAAGATGATCTGTTAAGGAGGAATCAGAGCTGAGTCCTAACCTCTCCCTGCGTGGTTCCAGCCAGTAAGACTGGATGATGATCATTAGGAATTGATACATGTTCTTCTAATTTCTTCCTGGCCTGCCTGTCTTGCTCCACCCAACTTGTTTCCTGTAACTTCCTTAACTCATTGGTTCCACTTTGTAGGGTCAGGGTTGAGAGCAGCTAACACTATACACCAAGCATAGAGCCAGTGAGACTCATTATGAGAGCAGTTTGGTTTCCATCTGCTGAAGGGTGACATTTCTTTGGCCTTCATTAAAATCAGGATGGCCAAGAACAATTGGCAATTTTAGGCTGTTGTGTGGCTAGTGAAGATTAAAGAGAGAGGTCACAGGAAATTGCTGGCAGACAGCAAACTAGTTTGAAGTGTGTCTACTTCAACGGCAGATTTATCCAAAATAAGGTAGGTGAGCTTGCAGCGTGGATAAGTTTCTGGGACCTTGATATTGTGGTCATTTCGGAGACCTATATATATTAGGTATGTGAAGAATAAAAGCATAATAAAAGAATAAAAGGATGACTGGTGGGAATAGGCCCAGTAAAAGACAGATGTGGGAAGTTGAATGTGGACCCTGTGCAGAGCGGAGAGGTGCTAAACAAACATTTCTCATCGGTTTTCACTCAGAAAAAGGAAAATATTATAGAGGAGAAGAATGAGATGAGATATTAGACTAGAAAGGATTGAGGTTAGTTACGAAGAGGTGATATCAATTCTAGAAGGCGTGAAAGTAGACAAGTCCCCTGGGCTGGATGGGATTTATGAGGATTCTCTGGGAAGCTAAGGAGGAGATAGCAGAGCCTTCGGCTTTGATATTTGAGTCATCATTGTCTACAGGTTTAGTGCCAGAGGACTGGAGGATTGCAAATGTTGTTGTGCCTCTGTTTAAGAAGGGCAGTAGCGACAACCTAGGTAATTATAGACCAGTGACCTTTACTTCTGTTGTAGGGAAGGATTATAAGAGAGAGGATTTATAATCATCTAGCAAGCAATAATTTGATTTCAGATAGTCAACATTGTTTCATCAATGGCAGGTCGTGTCTCACAAACCTCAGTTTTTTGAGAAGGTGACCAAGCATGCAGATGAGGGTAGGGCAATTGATGTGGTGTACATGGACTTCAGTAAAGCCTTTAAGGTTCCACATGGTAGGTTGCTGGAGAAAATGCAGAGGCATGGAATTGAGGGTGATTTAGCAGTTTGGATTAGAAACTGGCTTTCTGAAAGAAAGCAGCGAGTGGTGGTTGATGGAAAATATTCAGCCTGGAATCCGGTTACTAGTGGTGTGTCTCAAGGATCTGTTTCGGGACCACTGCTGTTTGTCACTTCTATAAATGACTTCGATGCCGGCATAGGTGGATAGATTAGTAAATTTGCAGATGACACTAAAGTTGGTGGAGTAATGGACAGTGTGGAAGAATGTTACAGGTTGCAGGGGGACTTTGATAAACTGCAGATTTGGGCTGAAAAGTGGCAAATGGAGTTCAATGCAGCTAAATGTGAGGTGATGGACTTTGGGAAGAATAACAGGAAGGCAGAGTACTGGGTCAATGGAAAGATTGTTGGTAGTGTGGATGTGCAAAGGGATCTTGGAGTCCATGTACATAGATCCCTGAAAGTTGCTACCCAGGTGGATAGTGCTGTTAAGGCATATGGCGTGTTAGGTTTCATTCATAGAGGGATTGAGTTCCAGAGCCGCAATATCATGCTGCAACTGTACAAAACGCTGGTGTGGCCACTCTTGGAATATTGTGTACAGTTCTGGCCACCATATTTTGGGAAGGATGTGGAAGCATTGGAAAAGGTGCAGAAGAGATTTACCAGGATGTTACCTGGTCTGGAGGGAAGGTCTTATGAGGAAAGGCTGAGAGTCTTGGGTCTGTTCTCATTGGAAAGAAGGCGGCTAAGAGGGGATTTGATAGAGACATACAAGATGATCAGAAAATTAGATAGGGTAGACAGTGCAAGTCTTTTTCCTAGAATGATGTCGTCAGCTTATACGAGGGGGCATAGCTACAAATTGAGGGGTGATAGATTTAAGACAAAATGTCAGAGGCAGGTTCTTTATTCAGAGAGTGGTAAGGGTGTGGAATGCCCTACCTGCCAATGTAGTTAACTCAGCCACATTACCCTGTACTAAGGGTAAACATTTCTCCCAATCGACCCTGTCAACGCCCCTTGGATCTCTATACACCTCAATCAGGTCTTTTCTCAGCCTTTCCTCCTCCAAAGAAAACAACCCCAGTTTATGCAATCTCCTTTCATAAATAAAACTTAGCAGCCCAGACAACATCCTGGTGAATCGCTTCTACATCCTTTCTAATGCAAAGACATCCCTCCCACAGTGTGGTGACCAGAACTGTACGCAGTACTGCAGCTGTGGTCTAACCAATGTGTTAAAATCTTAATTTAAAACTCCATGCTTATGTATTCAATGCCTTGACTAATTAAGTCAAATATCCCATATGGTGCTTTAACTATTTTATCTTCCACTATCTTCAACGATCTATAGACATGCACACCAAGATCACTCTGCTCCTATATACTTGTAGAGTCCTGCTATTCAAAGTGTAATCAAAATGCTATTCAAAAATGTATTAAATTCCATCTGCCACTACCTGACCATATCATCTTGTAGCCTAAGGCTATCCATCTCGCTATTTATCATGCCACCAATTTACATGCCATCTGTGAGTTTAGTGATCATACTGCTTACATTTAAATCTAGATTATTAACATACACAATATACAGCAAGGGATCCAGCATCTGTAGTTGGGTGGATTTCCAATCAGAGTTTTTGACTGTCTCAAAAAAAATTGCTGGAGAAACTCACAATTATGGGACAAGGACATCATTCCAGAAACACAGCTGATGGAGGGATAGGACCGGCAGCACAATGTTTCAGGATATAACTGCTATAGGTTGGATAGAAAGGGAGAAGAGGAAAGGAAGTAGCATTTTTGATTAGGGAAAGCATCACAGCTGTACTTTAAAGGATATTTCTGGGAGATTGTCCAGTAAATGAGTGGAACTGAGAAATAAGTGAATGATCACCTTGAGATTGTATTGTAGAACTCCCCCCTCCCCCTGCAATCGCAGGAAATTGAGGAGCGAATATGTAGGGAGATCTCAGATATCTGTTTGCAATGGTAGGGAATCTTAACTTTCTAAATATAGAATAGGATTGCCATTGTGTTAAGGGTTTGGATGGAGAGAAATTTGAGTGTGGTCAAGAAAATTTTCTTTATCAATATGTAGATGTAGAGAAAGAGCAAAACTTGATCTTTTCTTGGAAAATAAGGCAGGGCAAGTGACTGAGGTGTTAGTGGGGGAGTACTTTGGGACCAATTCACATAATTCTGTTATTATAAAATAGTTACAGATAAGGATAGGTCTTGTCTAAAGTTTAAAGTTCTAAATTGGAGCAAGGCCAATTTTGGCAGTATTGGATAGGAACTTTCAAAAATTGATTGAGGGAGACAGATAATGGAATAACTGGCAAGTGGGAGGCTTTCTAAACCGATAACGAGTGTTTGGAGACAGTATGTGCCTGTTAGTGTGAAGGGCATGGCTGGTAGGAGTAGGGAACACAGGATGGCTATAGACTTTGAGATTCTGGTCAAGAAAAAGAGGCATGTGTCAGATATCGACAGCTGGAATCCTGTACTTCGAGGTATAGGAGTACACTTGAGGAAAACCAGGAGAGTAAAAAAGGAGAGAGAATCTTTTTGGATTTTGCTTTATCCTATCAGTATATAACAGGCAAAAGTGTAATTAGGGACAGAATAGACCAATGAAGTTGACTATGTGTGTAACACAAGAAATGGGTGTCATCCTAAATTAATATTTCTTGTCAGTATTTACTGTGGAGAAAGACATGGAGGCTAGGGAACTTGGAGAAATTTGAGGATTTGTAGCTCTGGTTGAGGTTTTGGATGTAGATTTACTCACTGAGCTGGAAGGTTTGTTTTCAGATGTTTTGTAACCGCTTCAGTGAGTTCCATAGTGTTGGTGATGTCATTTCCTGTGGTGAACTCACTTCCATTCTTTTTCTCAGGGGGTGCAGGGGGTGGTAAATGGGATCCAAGTCAATGTGTTTGTTGATAGAGTTCTGGTTGGAATGCTATGCTTCTAGGAATTCTTGTGCATGTTTCTGTTTGGCTTGTCTTTTCTTAGGATGGATGTGTTGTCCCAGTCAAAGTGGTGTCCTTCCTCATCTGTATGTAAGGATACTAGTAAGAGTGGGTCATGTCATTTTGTGGCTAGTTGATGTTCATGTATCCTGGTGGCTAGTTTTCTGTCTTTGTCCAGGCAGTCAGACAAGCAGTTGCACCAACATTTAGCAGGAAAAAGGAAACAGACTCAATACAGAAAGAAGAAAAGCACTAAAAAGACGAAGAAAAGATAAAAACATTGTTATCCTACCTGCAGACAAAGGACGCTTGACAGTTATCTCAAATCAAAGTGACTACTTGCAGATGCCAATACTTACCAACAAGTGGCGATAGACCCGACCCCACAACTAGAGAACCGAATCACAACCCTACTCAAAACAATTTCAGAAATCTGGAGAAATAAATAAGACCGACTTCCAAAATATGAAACCTGACAGATCCAACCCACCAAGCTTCTGCGGATTATCCAAAATTCACAAACCAGAAGGCCCCCTCAGACCCATAGCCTCGCTACCTGGGACACCAACTTACAGACTGGCCAAGGAACTACACCAAAGATTAAAACACTTAGTGGAAGACTCAGCCACTCCATCCACGCCACCCAAGAATTCCTGAAGACTATCAAAGACACCAAGATAGAAGAGGATGAAATAATGGTCTCCTTTTGATGTAACAGTGCTGTTCACATCCATCAACATCAACCTGGCCAAGGAAACACTGACTACATTACCAGAAGAACCAAAGACACATACGCCAAACGCCACCAGCTTCATCAGCAAGGACAGTATCGTCAAGCTAGTGGACTTGTGCTTTACCACCCGTTTCACCTTCAACAACAAAACCTACAGACAAATCAACGGAACACTCCTGGGATCTCCAATACCAGGGTTCTTGGCAGAGGCAGTAATACAGAGACTCGAACAAACAGCTCTGCCGGCCATCCAACCCAAACTGCCATGTGGGTGACACCTTTGTCATCACTAAACAAAACAGATTAGACCATTAATAATACTGGCATAAAATTCACTAAAGAGGGGAACAACAACAAACTGCCAATCCTAGATGTTGCAGTAGAGCGTATAGCCAATGCTTCAAATCAGCATCAACAGGAAAACAACAGATATGGACCAAATACTGAACTATAGCAATCATCTCGACATCCATAAACAAAGTTGCATTAGAACATTATTTCAACAAGCCACCCCACACACTGCAGCAGAGGAACGACACAGAGCAGAGGAAAATTACCTATACAGTGCATTCAAAAAGAGTGGGTAAACCGTGAACACAGTCTGCTGATTTCTCAGCAACAATCCCAATCAAACGTTCAGAAACCCTAGCCACACTCACCTACATCAAAGACATCTCAGAAATGACTGCCAGACTACTCTGACCCTTTGGCATCATGGTAGCCCATCAACACACAAACACATAAAAATAGCAGCTAATGAACTTGAAAGACCCTATACAGACAACAAGCAACCAGTAATGTCATTTACAAAATACCTTGCAAGAACTGTAACAAACACTACATTGGACAAACAGGCAGAAAACTAGCCAGCAGTGTGGAGGAACAGTGGGATCTTAGTGTGCAGGTACATAGGTCCCTTAACATTGCCACCCAGGTGGACAGGGTTGTTAAGAAAGCATATGGTGTTTTGGTTTTCATTAATAGGGGGATTGAGTTTAAGAGTAGTGAGATTTTGTTGCAGCTCTATAAAACTCTGGTTAGACTGCACTTGGAATACTGTCACGTTCTGGTCGCCCTATTATAGGAAAGATGTGGATGCTTTGGAGACGGTGCAGAGGAGGTTTACTAGGATGCTGCTTGGAATGAAAGGCTTATCTTACGAAGGGAGGTTGGCTGAACTTGGACTTTTTTCATTGGGGAAAAAGGAGGAAGAGAGGGGACCAAATTGAGGTGTACAAGATAATGAGAGGCATAAATAGAGTTGATAGCCAGAAACTTTTTCCCAGGGCAGAAATTGTTAACATGAGGGGTCATAGTTTTAAGCTATTTGGCGGAAAGTATAGAGGGGATGTCAGAGGTGGGTTCTTTATGCAAAGTTGTGAGAGCACGGAATGCGTTTCCAGCAGCAGTTGTGGAAGCAAGGTCATTGGGGACATTTAAGAGACCGCTGGACATGCATATGGTCACAGAAATTTGAGGGTGCATACATTAGGTTTACCTCACATGAGGATCAATGGTCGGCACAACATCATGGGCTGAAGGGCCTGTTCTGTGCTGTACTGTCCTATGTTCTATGATACACGAACACCAACTAGTCACAAACTGACATGATACACTCTCTCGGGTATCCTTACATACAGATGAGGAAGGACACCACTTCAACTGGGACAACCCATCCAACCTAGGACAAGCCAAACAGAGACATACGAGAATTCCTAGAAGCATGGCATTCTAACCAGAACTCTATCAACAAACACATTGACTTGGATCCCATTTACCACCCCCTGAGAAAAAGAATGTGAAATTACATCACCAACCTTGGGAAACTCAATAATTATAAATAGAAAGTTGGCTACACCACCGGTGCTTCATTCAGAGGTTCATTGAAGATGTTAACTAGCATGGTGATGAAACATCTATAAACTAACCTTCCAGCTCAGTGAGCAAACCTACAGCCACAATTTGGAGAAATAAATAGCGAAGTCTTGCAAAGAGTGTACATTACAGAAGAGGTGGTACTGGAGGTCTTAAAGTACATCACAGTAGAAAATCCTTGGAACCTGTTCAAGTGTATCCCAGAACACACTAGGAAGCTAGGGAAGAAACTTTTGGCCCCCTAACAGAGATATTTATATCATTGACAGCCACAGGTTAGATGCCCAAAGACTGGAGGGTGGCTCATGTGCCATTGTTGAATAAACGCTTCAAGGAAAATCCAGGGAACTATAGACCGGTGAGTCTGACATCAGTGGTGGCTATTTGTTTGAGGTGATTCTGAGAGACAGGATTTTACATGCATTTGGAAAGGCAAGGACTTATATAGGATAGTCAGCATGGCTTTGTGTGTGGGCGATTATGTCTCACTAGCTTGATTTTATTTATGACGATATCACCAAGATGATAAATGAAGGCAGAACACATGTCTGTGTGGACTTTAGCAAGCCCTTCAATAAGGTTCCACAGAGTAATTGGTTAGTAAAGTTAAATCATATGAGATCCAGAGAAGGTAATTGAAGAGTATGATGGGATCTTGATCAGCTGGGCCACTGGGCTAAGGAGTGGCAGAGAGTGTTTAATTTAGATAAATATGAGGTGTTGTCTTTTTGGTAAGACAAACCAGGGCAGGGCCTACACAGATAATAGTAGAGCCCTGGCAAGTGTTGTCAAACAGAGACTTGGGCGTCGCGGTACATAGTTCCTTGAAAGTGGCATCACTGGTAGACAGGGTGGTGCAGAAGGTGTTTGGCTCGCTTGCCTTCATTGGTTAGAGCATTGAGTACAGGAGTTGGGACTTCATGTTACAGCTGGTAAGGCTGTATTTGGAGTACTGTATACAGTTCTGATTATCCTGCTATATGAAGGATGTTATTGAACTGGAAAGGGTGCATAAATGATTTAAGAGTGCTACAGAGACTGGAGAGTTGTTATAATGGCTGGGACTTTTTAAACCCTGGAACATAGGTCACATAGTCATGAGAAGCATAGATAAGGTGAAAAGCCAAGGTATTTTCCCCAGGGTAGAGGAGTCCAAAACTAGAGGGTATAAGTTTAGTTAAGAGGGGAAAGATTTGAGAGACCTGAAGGACAATATTTCAGCGCAGAGGTTGGTGCGTATATGCAACGAATTGCCAGAAGAAGTTAGAGGTGAGAACGATTACAGCACTTAAAATACATTTGGAAGGTACATCAATTGGAAAGATTTGGAGGCAAATGGGACTAGTTCAGTTTAGGAAACCTGGTTGGCAAGTTTCCATGTTGTATGACTCTAACTGTTAAGACTCTTTGGCAGCATCTGTGCAGAGAAAGCAGAGTTAACATTTTTGTATCCAGTGACCTTTCTTAAGAACTGCCTTTTGACTTTCACACTCTGCTTCTGGTTGCGAAGCAAGTTTTGGGTCCATTTTGTCAATTGTCCTCAATCCCATAGGCTCTGAGCTGCTTAATCAGTCTGCCATGTAAAACGTTATTAAAAACCTTGTTACTGGCTGCATGTGAACTACACCAACTGCACTATCCTCATCTACATAGTTCAATCACCTATCAAATTTATTCAACACTATCTCACCCCTTCCAAAGTCACGCTGACTGTCCCGGATTAAGCCTTGTTTCTCCAAATGGAGTTTAATTTTGTCCCTCAGATATTTTTCTAATAATTTCCCTACCACTGATGTTAGACTCATTGGCCTGAGGTTTCATGATTCATTTCTAACCGGTTCTTAATAATGGTACCATGGAGCTCTTCAGTCCTCTGGCACCTCTCCTGAGCCCAGAAAGAATTTGAAAACTAATATTCGAGCCCCTGCAATCTCTTTCTTTCTCCCCCCCCCCCCCCCCCCCCCCCCACCACCAAGCCTTCCACAGCAGCCTGGGATAGGTCTCATCAGGGCCTAGGGATTTATTATGTATTCTGGCTGCACACACAGGTTGCTGCTTTGGTTCCTGATAGGCTGTACTCTTTCCCTGGTTATTCTCTCATCCCTAATATACTTCAAAGAAAATCCAGAAGTGTTTTTTTAATGTTACATGCAAGTAATTTTTCATGCCTCCACTTCATTCACCAAGTTTTTTTTTAAAAGCTGGCCTTTACTACTCTCGGGCATGTGCTGTTTTCAGCCTTTGGTATCCATCACAAGCTTCCTTTTTTTCCCCATTGTCCAATCCTTAACGAACCTTGACATCCAAGGTTCTCTGGACTTGTTGGTCTTAGTTTTCACTTTTATGGGAAAGTGTTGACCCTGCACACTTTTTTCTTTTTTTGAATGACTCCCATTACTCTATAGATCTTTCTGCAATAGTTAGTTCCAGTTCAGTTTGGGCAGAGCCTGTCTTGTGTTAAAACCCAGCCCCACCCCCACAAAACTACGGACATATGCGTGCACTCACTCTTACCACACTTCAGAACATTTATTTCACTTCAGTCTTTGTTTATTCATTGTGGCCCATTCCTATGCTGTTCTGTTTTTATCCATAATTACCTCAAATTCTACTGAATATTAAATACATCAAAGTGCTCCTCCACTGATGCATCGAACACTTGCCTGGCTTTCTTCCCTAAAATTAGGTTCAGCACCACTTTAGGATCTAGTAAAATTATTAAGCCTTTGCACACTCAATGCTGATTTGTTTAAGTATATCACAACACCTTCTCTGACTTTTTTTTATATGCACACCAGCCTTCTCTACAGTGAATACGGATGTTTTATCTATGTATTAGGATATAGTATGTTTGTAGGATTTTTATGTGCTGGCTTAAAGACTGTCCTGGGCACATTTTGCCCCTCTAAGACTTTTACACTTTATAATCCCAGTCAATATTAGACAAATTGACCTACCATATTATTTACCAGATTAGATTACCTAGAGTGTGGAAACAGGCCCTTCGGCCCACCAAGTCCACACCAAGCCTCCGAAGAGCAACCCACCCAGACCCATTTCCCTCTGACTAATGCAGCTAACACCATGGGCAATTTAGCATGGCCAGTTCACCTGGCCTGCACATCTTTGGACAATGGGAGGAAACCAGAGCACCTGGAGGCAATCCACGCAGACACTGGGAGCATGTGCAGACTCCACACAGTCGCCTGAGGCTGGAATTGAACCTGGGACTCTGGTGCTGTGAGGCAGCAGTGCTAACCACTGAGCCATCCTGTCGCCCCTGTACTATTATGCTATTATTTTTATGCTTCTTAGGTTTGCCTACATATATCTTTGTCTCTTCCTCACTGTTTGGGAGTGTATTGTACATCCCTAGATTACTGCCGCATTTTTTGTTTTTAGATTGGAAACATGAAAAATAAAAACAGGAGTAGTAGGCTATCTGACCCTTTTGAGTCTGTTCTGCAGATCATCCAAATCCGTAAACTGTTCCTGCTTCAACCACCGCCACCCCCACTGACGCATATTCTTTGATTTCCATCGCCTGAAGTGTTTTATCCAATTCCTTGGCTCCCAGGTGGCTGAACAGCTTGTGGGGAGAGAGAAAGAGAGAGAGAGACAGACAGTGTATTTCTACAAAAAAAATCATCCAAAGCCTCAAGAAAATCTGTTTATTTTCCCTCACCAATTGTTGCAAACCGTTTCTTCTAACCAATAGTCGGAGACCTTTGAAAATGTGAGCCAGTCACTGTACCTTCTGCAAGCACCTGGGGAAATGATCATGGCTGGTCATCCAAGTCTGTATCCTGTTCCAGATTTCTCCTTTTATGCTTTGGTTCCTTTATCCAGAAGAACTATATCTAACCCCTCTTTGTTTTGGCTTCACTGTTTCATGTGGCAGTGAATTCTACATTCTGGGAAAAGAAACTTTTCATCTCAGTCCTAAATGGCCTACCCTGTCTCCTTAGATTGTAACCCAGGTTCTCGATGCTGCATCATCAGGAACATGCTTTCTACATTTAACTAGTTATAAATTCTAAAGATTTCTAAGAATCTCCCTCATTCTTCTAAACTCCAGTCAATATAGTCCTAACAGGTCTAGTTTCTCCATCTGTCAGTGCTGCCATCCCAGAAATCAGTCTGGTAAACCTATGTTGCATTCGCTCCATAGCTAGAACATCTCTTCCTCAAATAAGGAGACCAAAAATATGTACACTATTCCAGCTGTGGTCTCACAGCTGGAATAGTGGCCTTTTAGAATTGCAGCAAGACATCCAATCCTCTCGCTATGAGACAAGATCTATATGTATTTAGATGCAAATGAACTTAGTAGTGATAGAGAGCATGGTTTAGTGCAGAGGACGATGTGCCATACTAACTTGACTGAGTTTTTTTTTGAGGTGATTGAGGGAAAAGTGGTTGAGGTTATCTACATGGACTTCACTAAAGCCTTTGACAAGATTTCTCTTGGCAGATTGGTACAAAAGGTGAAGTTACATGGTAGCAGGGGCGAGCTGGCAAGATGGATACAAACTGGCTTAGTCATAGGAGGCAGAGGGTAGTGGTAGAAGGATGCTTTTTGAATGGAGGGTTGTGACTAGTGGTGTTCCACAGGGGCCTCTGCTGTTCGTGGTGTACATTAATGATTTGGAAGAAAGTGTAGCTGATCCAATTAGTAAGTTTGCAATCAAGACAAAGATTGGTGGAGTTGTGAATAGATAGAAGGATTGTCAGAGGATAGAACAGGATATAGATCAGTTGGAGGCATGGTCAGAAAAATGCCACAGTTAAGTGGCACTGCTGCCTCACAGCGTCAGGGACCCAGGTTTGATTTTACCCTTGGGTAACTGTCTGTGTGGAGTTTGCTCATTCTCCCTCTAACTGCCTGAGTATCCTCCGGGTGCTCTGGTTTCCTCTCATCCAAAAATATGCAGGTTAGGTGGATTGGCAATGCTAAATTACTTCGTGATGTGCAGGGTAGGTAGATTAGCCGTGGGAAATACAGGATTATAGGAATAGGTTTGAGGGAATGGGTCTAGGTGGGATGCTTGTCAGAGGGTCAGTTTGGTCTCAATGGACTGAAAGGCCTGCTTCTGGACTGCAGGAATTCTTAAAATAAAAAAAGTGATGCATTTTGGAAGTTCATGTTCAGGTGGAAGTTATAGTGGATGGTGGAACCTTTAGGAATATTGATATGCGCAGCGGTCTGGGTGTGCAGATCCACAAATCACTGAAGATGGCAGTGCAGGTAGATAAGGTAGTGAAAAAAGGCCTGTGGCATGCTTGCCTTCATTGGAAGGGGCATTGACTATAAAGATAGGCAAGTTATGCTGCAGCTTCATAGGACTTTCTAGTTAGGCCACACTTGGACTATTGCGTCCAATTCTGATCGCCACACTAACAGAAGAATGTGAATGCTTTGGTGAGGGTACAGAAACCGTTTACCAGATGTTGCCTGATATGGGAGATTTTAGCAATGGAGAAAGATTGGATAGACTGGGTTTGTTTTCACTAGAATTCAGGAGGTTGAGGGGACAATCTGATAGAAGATTGTGAATATCATGGCTAGAGTGGAAAGTATGAAGCCTTTTCCCCAGGATGGAGGGGTCAATTACTAAGGGACACCGGTTCAAGGTGTGGTGGATGAATTTTGAAAGAGATGTGCAAGGCAGGTTTTTCTCACAAGGGATGGATGTGCCTGGAACACACTGCCAGAGAAGTTGGTAGAAGCAGACACAATAGTAGCATTCAAAAAGCACCTGGACAAGTACGTGAATAGGAAGGGAATAGAGGGATACAGATCCTGTAAGTGAAGACAGTATGGAAGGGCAATTGTGTTGGTGGGCAGGAAGGCATGTTCCTGTGATGTGTTTCCTCCTTCACCTTTCGGCTGTACAAGGACATCCAGATCTGCTACCCTTCATTTATCTATCGCTATTCAGTAACCTGTTTTTCTGTTTATGACCAAAGTGGATAATCTTACATAATACTTCATTTGCCATGCATTGGTCCACTCAGTCAGCTTGCCCGAATTATACTGAATCATCTCTGCATCTTCATTTCAGCTCACCCTCCCATCCAGCTTGTGTCATTGGCAAACTGGGAGATATTTCACCTGGATTCAATCATCAAAATTATTAACATATACATTGTGAATAGCTAGGGTCCAAGCAGTGAACCCTGCAGTACACCACTGGTCATATTCTTCTTCTTGGAAAAAGGTTTCTTGTTTGCCAGCCAGTCGTAAGTCCATGTTAATACACTACCCCAGGCTACATGCTGGTTCCCTTATGTGGAACCTTATCGAAAGCCTTCAGAAGGTCCAAGTAAACCACTTCCACAGGTTCCCCCTTATTAAATCTGCTAGTTATATTATTTCAAAATTCCAGTAGATTTGTCATACTCTATTTTCTCCCTTTTAATCAATCCCTTTGTCATTCTTTGAAATCTAAAGTGTTCCAAATCCTTGCCTGCTGCCTATTCAAGAATCACTTAAATGTACTTACTGTATCTGACTCTACTACCAATGCTGGCAGTGCATTCCACCCACCCACCACTCTGCATGAAGAACCTACCTCTGACATCTCCCCTAAACTTTCCTCCGATTGCCTTAAAATTATGCCCCCTCATTATAAACATTTCTCTGGCTATCCACTGTATCTATGCCTCTCAACATCTTGTGCTCCTCTGTCAAGACACCTGTCGTCATCCTTCATTCCAATGAGTAAAGCCCTAGCTCCCTCAACCTTTCTTCATAAGACATGCCCTCCAGTCTAGGCAGCATCCTGGTAAATCTCCTGTGCACCCTCTCTTAAAGCTTCCACATCTTTCCTATAATGAGACAACCAGAACTGAACAAAGTGTGGTCTAACTCGGACTCTATGGAGCTGCAGCATAACCTTGCAGTTCTTAAACTCAATCCCCCTGCTAATGAAAATCAGCGCACCAAATGCCACCTTAACAACCCTGTCAACTTGGGTGGCAACTTTGAGGGATCTATGGAGATGGTCCCCAAGATGTCTCTGTTCCTCCACACCGCCAAGAATCCAACAGTCAAATTCAACCTTCCAAAGCAAATCAATTCACACTTTTCCAGGTTGAACACCATCTGCCACATCTCAGCCCAGTTCTGCGTCCTGTCAACGTCTTGTTGCAACTTGTGACAGCCCTCCATGCTATCCATAAGTCTACCAATTTTCATGTCATTGGCAAACTTACTAACCCACACTTCTACCTCCTCATCAAATCACAGAGTAGACGTCTCTGAACAGATCCCTGCAAAACACCACTGCTCAGCAGGCTCCAGGCTGAATGCTTTCCATCAACCGCCACCCTCTGTCGTCTATGGGCCAACCAATTCTGTATCCAGACACAGATTTACTTGTATACCATGCCTCTTTCCTTTGGATGTGCCTACCATGGGAAACCTTATCAAAAGCCTTGCTAAAATCCATGTACGCCACATCCACTGGTCTACGTTCATCAATGTATTTTGTCACATCCTCAAAGAATTCTGCCCCCTTCAAATTCATGGGAGAAAGTGAGGACTGCAGATCAGAATAGTGTGTGTTGCTGGAAAAACAGAGGGATAAGCCACATCTGAGGAACAGGAGAATTGATGTTTCGGTCATAAGCCCTTCATCAGGAATCTGTCTGACCTAGCTCTAAAAGCCATTTGACGATCTCTGATCAATCTATGGTTTTCCAAGTAATCATAAATCCTGTCTCTCAGATTCCTCTCCAATATTTTTCACATCACAGACGTAAGACTGGTCTCTAATTCCCAGGATTATCTCTATTCCCTTTCTTGAACAAGGGAATAACATTTGCCACCCTCCACTCATTTGGTACTACTCCACTGGACAGTGAGGGCGCAAAGATCATCGCCAAATGTCTTTCCTCGCTTCCTGTAGAAACCTAGGGTATAACCTGTCTGGCCCAGAGGACTTATCAATCCCAGTGGGCGGCACGGTGGCACAGTGGTTAGCACTGCTGCCTCACAGCGCCAGAGACCCGGGTTCAATTCCCGCCTCAGGCGACTGACTGTGTGAAGTTTGCACATTCTCCCCGTGTCTGCGTGGGTTTCCTCCGGGTGCTCCGGTTTCCTCCCACAGTCCAAAGATGTGCAGGTCAGGTGAATTGGCCATGTTAAATTGCCCGTAGTGTTAGGTAAGGGGTAGAAGTAGATGTAGGGGTATGGGTGGGTTACGCTTCGGCGGGGCGGTGTGGACTTGTTGGGCCGAAGGGCCTGTTTCCACACTGGAAGTAATCTAATCTAATCTAATCCTTATGTTTTTCAAAATTTCCAGCACATCCTCCTTCCTAATATCAACCTTATCTAGCATATCAGTAATCATGCTGTCCTCTGAAACATCAAGGTCCCCCTCAGTAGTGAATATTGAAGCAAAGTATGGGCGGCACGGTGGTACAGTGGTTAGCGCTGTTGCCTCACAGCACCAGAGACCAGGGTTCAATTCCCCCCCTCAGGCGACTGACTGTGGAGTTTGCACATTCTCCCCGTGTCTGCGTGGGTTTCCTCCGGGTGCTCCGGTTTCCTCCCACAGTCCAAAAAAAATGTGCAGGTTAGGTGAATTGGCTATGCTAAATTGCCTGTAGCGGTAGGTGAAGGGATGAAATGTAGGCGAATGTGTCTGGGTGAGTTACGCTTTGGCGAGTCAGTGTGGACTTGTTGGGCCAAAGGGCCTGTTTCCACACTGTAAGTAATCTAATCTAATCTAATTTAAAAGTACTTGTTAAGGACCTCCCCTTCTTCTTTAGACTCCAGGCGGAAGTTCCACTATCCCTGATTAGACCTACCCTCACTCTAGCCATCCCCCTGTTCCTCACATAAATGTAGAATGCCTTGGGGTTTTCCTTAATCCTACTCACTAAAGCTTTTTCATGCCCTCTTCTACTCTCCTAAATCCATTTTTCTGTTCCTTCCTGGTTACCTTGTAACCCTCTAAAGCCTTGTCTGATCCTTGCCTCCTCAACCTTAAATAAGCATCCTTCTTTCTCTTGACTAGATGTTCCATATGTCTTGTCACCCAAGGTTCTTTCAACCTACCTTGTCTCTGTGCTGGACAGGTTTGTCTCACTGCCAGCAGGTGCTTCCTAAACCACCTCCACACTTCTGTTGTGCATTTTCCTGAGAACATCTGTTCCCAATCTAGGCGCCCCAGTTCCTGCCTAATAGCATTGTAATTCCCCCCTCTCCCAATTAAATACTTTCTCCTACCATCCGCTCCTGTCCTGATCCATGAGTATATAAACGTTATGGAGTTGTGATCACTATCACTGCTATGCTGTCTGCTGAGAGATCGGATACCTGACATGGTTCGTTATCGAGCACCAAAACAAAAATGGCCTCCCTCTGTTCAGTCTATTTACATATTGCTTCAGGAACCCTTCCTGAACACATTTGACAAAAAACTGCTCCATCCAAACTATTTGAACTAAGTAGGTTCCAATTTATATTTGGGAAGTTAAGGTCACCCATGATGACAACCCTGTTACTTCTACACATTTCCAAAATCTGCCTCCCAATCTGCTCCTCTGTCTCTGTTGCTACTTTGGGGCCTTTTTTTTTTAAAAACCTCCCATTAAAGTGACTTCTCCTTTTCTGTTGCTGACTTGCACCCACACTGACTCTGGACAAACCCTCCTTGACGATCTCCCTTTCTGTACCTCTGGTACTATCACTGATTAGCAATATTATCCCTCCTTACTGTGGTAATTGACTCCTTGGTCAATATTGCAACACCCCTTCCTCTTTTGTGGCAAACCCTCCCCGCCCACCCATCTTGCCTGAAGATTCTGTACCCCAGAATATGAGTTGACAGTCCTGTTCCTCCTCCAGTCGTATGATATCATTGTTATCATGGAGACATCTCCACGTGTCAATCAATACTTCTTCCCCATTCATCTGTTCAAACTGCCCTTGTTTAATTTCTTATGATGCTGGTGAGACTGATCTTCCAATTCAGCCTTTATTACCCAGAGATATTGGTAAGGCTTCACCTGGATTGTTTTGGTAATGGTGCTCTCAAAATGCAATTAGGCAGGAATTTCAAGATAGTATCTCCAAGACAATGAAGGGCATCTTCATTATGTACTCCCTTAGCTGGAACTCTGGGAGTACCACTCAGACCTGAGGCAGAAGTTTATAGGTTTAATACTTCACTTCACTGAAGGAGTGCCACATTGTTTGGAGTAAACTTTAACCTGCTCCCTCGGATGGTAGAAGGCCCCATAACACTGTAAGAGCTCGGGAGTTCTCCTGATGTCGTGGTGAATATCTCTGATCACGCATGTTCGTTCCTTCCTTTATTCTCAGCGAAAAGCTGGTCTGACATGTGAAACTCTGACCTCGATCACAGGTGGATTGCTTATCTTTATTGCAGAAACATTTTTAAAAACTTATCAATGGATTGCAAAGGCTTTAAGTTTAAACTGCTATATGGGATTTCCAGCCAGGAGTAAATTGATACTGCTTTTTTTTTCTTCTTTATTTATAGCCCATTGATGATATGGTGTCAGGAAAGTAGCATCCTGATTGTTATGGGCTTTCAGCTTTATTTTGAGATTATTTCTGAGATTCTCCTTGTAAGCCAGTGATCTCATTTACTGCTTTCCTTTTCTTCCAGATATTTTCTGAGAGTAACAATAGTGCGAAGCTTAAGTGACCTGGTAAAGGAATATGATCTGATTGTGCACCAGCTCGCCACATATCCAGATGTCAACAACTCCATCAAAATGGAAGTGGGCATTGAAGACTGCTTACACATAGAGTTTGAATATAACAAATCAAAGTGAGTCATAGTGTTTGGAGATAATGCTTTAGATTTGAATCTTACACCTAACAATGCAAGTGAGAACTATCAGCCATTCAGTCATGCCTCTGAGTCGCAAAGTTATAGTTTCAGGTCCCACTCCAGGACTATAAGATGTAGAAGTAGTCCATTTGACCTATTGAGTCTGCTCCGTCATTCAATGCGATTGTGACTGACCTGATAATCCTCAACTCTGCTTTGTTGCCTTTACTGACAATCTTCTATATCCTTAATGACTAAAGACCTATCTCAACATTTAGCTTTGACAATCCCCTCAGTTAAAGAATTCCATAAATTCACTACCCTCTTGAGAGAAGAAATTTCAACTCTACTGTCTTAAATGGCTGACCCCTTATTCTGGGATTATGCCCAGTAGTCTTACAATGTCCTACAATGGGGAAACAGCATGAAAGCCCATTTTTTAAAAATTGTACGTTTCAATAAAATCATTCCTCATTCTTCTAAACTTGAATGAGTACTGGCCCAACCAATTCAGCCTTTCTTGATAAGAAAGTCCCTCCAACACCTCTTCTCTCCTCCCCACCCCCACCGTTTCAAGCTAGTGAACCTTCCCTGGTCAGCCTCCCATGTCAGTATATCTTCCCTTGCACAAGGATCCCAAAAATGTATACCATCTGGGGAGATAAATGTTGGTCGAAACTCCTCTGCAGTACTTAGCACTGTTGAAAGTGCCACTTTTTTTAAATTGAACTCTCAAACCAAGGCCCTGTCTAGTGGGCCACAAAAGATCCCTTAGCACTACTTCAAAGAAATGCAGGGTACTGGCCAATATTTAACCCTTGGATCAACATCACAAAAACAGATTATCTGGTTAATATGTTTGTGAAGCTTGATGTGTGCAAATTGTTTTCTTCTCTACATTCTCAACAGTACCTCATTAGCTGATAAACTAATATGGAATACCCAGTAGTTGTGAAAGTACAGGTGCAAGTCTGCCCAAATCAGGTGGTGGAATGATTGTGAGAGGGACTGCTGGGTGGTGTGTTTTGATGGATCTACTGCTCTCAGCCATTTAGGGAAAAGCTCATGGGGTTTGGAAGAAACCTTGGTAAGTTGCTGAAGTACATCTTGTAGATAATACACACCGCTGCCACAGTTGGTGAAGGGAGTGAGCGTTGAAGGTTGAGTTTGGGGTGCCACTCAGGCTGTTTTGTCCTGAATAGTGTCAAGCTTCTTGTGTTATTTGAACTGCTATGAACTGGGGAGTGTTTTATCACATTCTTGATTTGTGCCTTGTAGTTAGTGGACAGGGTTTGGGGAGACAAGGTGACCTGCTCTTTACTCACTATTTTTCTGGCCAGTCCAGTTCAGTTTCTGGCTAGTGGTACCCCCCAGGATTTGGATTTTTAAAAAGTGCTGAAGGGATTCAACAGATATGGCAGTATCTGGAGAGAGGGAAACTGAGTTAACATTTTTAGTCTGATCTGACTTTTTGTACCAGATTTGAAACATTACATCTCTTTCTGTCTCCACAGGTGGTGCCTGACCTGTGAGTTTCTCCAACACATTTTTTATTTGAGATTTCCAGCATTCGAAAGATTTTGCTTGTATCCTATTATATAGATAGTGGGGGGATTCAGCTGTAGAGGGCCTTGGTGAGACCACACGAGTATTTTCTGGGATTTTGGAGAACACTTTAATTTTGGGTTGTAGGTTAGGTTATCTGTTCGTTGAGGTGGTGGTTTGTTCTCTGACGTTTCATCACCATGCTAGGTAACAACAGTGAACTTCCAGTGAAGTGCTGGTGTTCTGTCCCGCCTACTATTTGTGTCTTGGAGTGTTGTGGTGGGTGATATCATTTCTTGTTCTGTTTCTGACAGGTTGGTAAATGGGGTCTAAATCTGTGTTTATTAATGGGTTCTGGTTTGAATGTCAGGCCTCTAGGAATCCCCGTGTGTGTCTTTATTTGGCCTGCCCTAGGATGGATAAAGGGCCCAGGACATTACCCTGAGGAGGGCTGATGGCACAGTGGAAGTGTCTCTACCTCTGGGCCCAGGAGACTCACATTCAAGTCCTCCCTGCTCCAAAAGTGTACAGTAACATCTCTGAACAAGTTGATTCAAAAATATCTACCCTGATAGACTCCTGCAGAGATGCCATGAAGCTGAGAAGTATTTGGAAGTGTTTCCTAAATTGAGCTTTTATGACCCAGAGACAGTCAAAATGGATAGGGGCCACAAGCAGGCTTAGTTCAGTGTGGAAAAAATCCATACCAGCAAACATTGGTTTGATTTTCATAGTTTCCACGTTATTAGATCTGGAAAGATTTTAAAAATTTTGAAGTATTTTAGCGGTCCAAGTCAACAGGGCTTGAAAAAACAGTTCTGAGTTTAGTGAGGAAAATGTCAGTGAATTAGCTGGTGTCTGTGTAATAGATGTGACTGTGGGAGAGATGCAACAGTGATTTGTATCTGGTGAATGTGCTAGAAGTAGCCAAAAAATGTGAGCAATTGGGTAGAAATTAGGGAGGAAGGGAGTAATGTTTCACCTGGGTTGGGTGTCAGTGAAGGATATTGTGAGGAAAGAGTTGAATCTATCTTGCTTTTTAGGATACTATCTTCCCATGTTGTCATGAATATATTGCCATAGGTAAAGGGGGAATGGGGCACTAATTGCTTTTACTTGGGATGGCATGGTGGCTCAGTGGTTAGCACAGCTGCCTCACAGTGCCAAGGACCCAGGTTCGATTCCTGCCTCTGGTGACTGTGCAAACTCCACACAGACATTCTCCCTGTGTCTGGATGAGTTTCCTCAGGATGCTCTGGCTGCCTCCCACAATCCAAAGGTGTGCAGGTGAGGGTGAATTGGCCATGCTAAATTGCCCAAAATGTTAAGTGCATTAGTTAGGGGTAAATGTAGGGTAGGGGAATGGGTCTGGAATGGTTACTCTTTGGAGGGTCAGTGCGGACTTGTTGGGCCAAAGGACCTGTTTCCATACGGTAGGGAATCTAATATAAAAACTTCCGCAGAACCTCAAAGGTTCACTTGTGGCATCGACTTCTGGAAACAGAAGTCAATTCTGTGAATGATGTTGGCACATCAGTCATATGCATGGATCCTTGGAGCAACTGTGTGCGTAGCTTGGAGGGACTGCTGAATGGGGATTTGGAACCCCCCTCCAGTTCTGAGACAGTGAGGCATTGCTTGATTAGCTCCTCGTCCTTTTTACCTCTGGCCTTTACTGAAGTACACCAAACCCTGCTTTTGGATTGCATTTACTTTTCAAATGACTCATGCTATTTTCATTTTTCCAGAGCTGGGTAGAGGCCGACTGCTTGTTATCAGCCCCCTTGTCAGTTTTAGACAATATCTATCCAATGCACTCAGAAGCTTCTAGAAGTATGATCATTTGCTTAGCCTTGACCATGTGTATCCATCAACATTGTCTATTTTAAAAATAATTTCTGTGAAAATATAAAGCATATACATTTTCTTTGGGATTATTCTTCATGCCGCCTGGCTATGAAATATATTTGATTTTCTTTATCACCCTTTTGTGCAAAAGCTTATCATCTTTAAATGTATATCCCAGCCTATTTTGAATATGTTCAGTGACTGACCACTACGATACCCAAATCACAAGTGTAAAACTTATGGTCTACCAAGCCAAGTCTCTGGAATTTGACTTGTTCAGAATTGTCATTATTTGGGATTGTAATACCAGGTTTGATTTTGCTTCGTTAATAGATATCACTTGAAGGATGTGATTGTTGGTAAGATCTATTTCCTATTGGTGAGAATCAAAATCCAACATATGGAACTTCAGCTGATCAAAAAAGAGATCACCGGTATTGGTAAGGAGAACAATGTGAACCTTCTGCTGGATTCAATGTGCACTGTTGTCTGGCACCAGGATACTCAGCTGTCTGATGAGTGTTGCTTCTTTTTTGACTAGGGCCCAGCACAACCACAGAGACGGAAACTATTGCAAAGTATGAAATAATGGATGGAGCTCCTGTTAAAGGTGAGGTGTCTAGCTCCGTTATAACTATCTCCACTGAAACCTAAACACCCTTTGTTGGACTAAAACAAGGTTGGTCAGCTCCTGAAAAATTGGAGCAGGCTCATTAGGAAGTGGTTGAGGAAGGGAGCTCATTTCTGCACAGAATAAAGTATACATATTAAACTTGTCTTTCAGACATTTATTTTACTCCCCTTCCTGCCCTGTCTCCAGGATATTTCTCTGTGTAAAGTAAAATGTAACTTGCAGCTAGTTGTTCCACATATCTTAACTAGTTTCACAAGCCATTTGGTTACTTTTAATGATTTAACAATAAATAATGTAAGAGTACTGAAGAGCACAGACGGTTGACATGTGAAGAAGATATTGATTTCTTTGGTTTGGAATTTTTGGTCACTGCTTGCTACTTGTCAGTTTGAGCTATGTCTCTTGTTTCGTTGAGATATAATATGATTGTGACATTGAACTATGGAATCACAGAGCTTTGTCTCTGGACAGACTATTTTTAATTGTGCACCAGCATGATGAAGCATTGGTGGCTATGTACCTGTCACTGATGAAGGTGTAGTTAGCATGACCTAATGTTGGCTGGAGTGACTGTTCTGCTAAAGTATATGGGTCCTGAGAGCTAACTCTTGCCACCAGTCTGTCAACCACAGCAGAGTCCACCCACTGTACAGCAGTGAAGGAAGAACAAGCTTTCAATGCTTCTGTTGAATCTTTGAGGTGAATGACTGATACATTTGAGAACTTCAATCTAGAACCCTTCAGATTATTGCTGTTTTTAGTCACTTGTGAAATGTAGGTTTTGCTAACTGAGCCAGCATTTGTTACCTGTCCCTAGTTGGCATGAGAAGATGGTGATGAGCTGTCATCTTGACTGCAGTCATGTGCTGTAGGTAGACCCACAATTCTGGAGGGAATTCCAGTGATAGTGAAGGAGCTCAATATATTCCCAAATTAGACTGGTGAGTGGCTTGGAGGAGAACTTGCAGGTGGTGGTGTTTCCAAGTATCTGCTGCTCTTGCCTTTTAGATGGAAGTGGTCATTGGCTTTGAAGGTGCTGTCTCAGAATCTTTGGTAAATTTTTGCAGTTCATCTTGTAGATAGTACATACTGCTGCTACTAAGCATAGTGTTGTGGAGAGAGTGGATGTTTGTGGATATGGTGCCAGTCATGTGGGCTGCTTTGTCCTGAATGTTGTCAAAGATCTTGTGTTGTTGGAGCTGCAGCCTCTAGGCAAGTGGGAATTACTCCATCATACCTTATGCCTTATAGATAGTGGACAGACTTTGAAGAATCAGGAAGTGAGTTATTTGCTGCAGTATTCCTAACCTCTGTGTTCTTGTAGCCATGGCAATTATATGGTGAGTCTGGTTGACTTTCTGGTCAATGATAACTCCCCAGGATGTTAATAGTGAAGCATGTGTTAATGATAACACCATTGAATGTTAAGGGGTAATGGTTATATCATCTCTTAAGAGGTGGTCTTTGCCAAGCATTTGAGAGATGTGAATTGTCACTTCAGCCTAAACCTGGATACTGCTGAAAAAGTGTTGCTGGAAAAGCGCAGCAGGTCAGGCAGCATCAAAGGAGCAGGAGAATCGACGTTTCGGGCATAAGCCCTTCTTCAGGATGAATCTGGATACTGTCCAGGTCTTGTTGCATTTGAACATGTTCTCAAATGTTTCAGTATCCGAGGGGTCCTGAATCATGCTGAGCAATTGTTGGCAAACATATTCACTTCTGACTTTGTGGCAGAGGGAAGTTCATTGAAGCAGCTGAGATTAGTCTGGTCTGAGACTGAGACTGAGGAACTCCTGCAGTGATGTCCTGGAGATGAAATGACTGTCCTCTTTATACGTTTCCAGGTTGAACTCAATCTGCCACTTCTCAGCTCAACTTTGCATCCTGTCAATGTCCCGTTGCAACCTACAACAGCCCTCCACACTATCCACTAACGTTCATTGCCAAACTTACTAATCTACTCTTCCACTTCCTCATCCAAGTCATTTATAAAAATCACAAAAAGCAGAGGTCCCAGGACCTGCAGAACATCACTGGTTACAGAGCTCCAGGCCGAATGCTTTCCATCTATGACCACCCTCTGTCGTCTATGGGCTAGCCAATTATGTATCCAGACAGACAGGTTTATCTGTCTCTCGTGCCTCCTTACATCCTGAGTGAGCCTCCCATGGGGCACCTTATCAAATGCCTTGCTAAAATCCATATATACCACATTCACTGCTCTACCTTCTTCAATGTGTTTTGTCACATTCTGAAAGAATTCAGTAAGGCTTGCGAGGCATGACCTGCTCTCTTTACCCCCCCCACCCAAAGCCATGTAGGCCATCCTGTCTCTCAGAATCCTCTCCAATAATTTTTCCACCACCACCACCGTAAGACTGACTGACTGGTCTGTAATTCCCTTTCTTGAATGAGAGACTAACATTTGCCACCTCCAATTATCTGGTAGTAATGCAAAGATCATCACCAAAGGCTCAGCAATCTCTTCCCTCACTTCCTGTACTAACTTTGGGTGTATCCTGTCTGGCCCAGGGGACTTATCTATCTAATTCTTCAAAGTTCCCCCCTCCCCATCATTATCATATCCGTCCGTTTTACACAGGATAAAAGCACATTGCTGCAGATGCCGGCCAAAGGGTCAGTTAGACTCAATGTCAGCTCTTCTCTGTCCTTACAAATGCTGCCAGAGCCACTGAGATCTTCCAGCAATTTCTCTTTTGGTTTCATTGTGTTTTACACTGCCCTCACAAATGACAAGGTCCCTCTCACTAGTGAATACTGAAGCAACGTATTCATTAAGGACCTTGCTTATCTCCTCCAACTCCAGGCACAAGTTTGCCCCACTATCCCTGATCCGCCCTACCCTCACTCTGGCCTTCATCGTGTTCCTCATGTAAGTGTAGAATGCCTTGAAGTTTTCCTTTATCCTACCTGCCAAGGCTTTTTCATCCCCCCTCCTACCTCTCCTAAGTCCATTCTTAATGGCTACCTTGTAACCCTTTAGACCCTTGGCTGATCCTTGCTATGAGAAAGTGAGGACTGCAGATGTTGGAGATCAGAGCTGAAAAATGTGTTGCTGGAAAAGCTCAGCAGGTCAGGCAGCATCAAAGGAGCAGGAGAATCGACGTTTCGGGCATAAGCCCTTCAGGAATGAGGAGGGTGTGCCAAGCCGGCTAAGATAAAAGGTAGGGAGGAGGGACTTGGGGGAGGGGTGTTGGGAATGCGATAGGTGGAAGGAGGTTAAGGTGAGGGTGATAGGCTGGAGAGGGGATGGCGTCGGAGAGGTCGGGAAGAAGATTGCAGGTCAAGAAGGCGGTGCTGAGTCTGAGGGTTGGGACTGAGATAAGGTGGGGGGGAGGGGAAATGAGAAAGCTGGAGAAATCTGCATTCATCCCTTGTGTTTGGAGGGTTCCGAGGTGGAAGATGAGGCGCTCTTCCTCTGGGTGTCGTGTTGCCAAGGTCTGACGATGGAGGAGGGGGCATGTCCTTGGCGGAGGGGGAGTTGAAGTGTTCAGCCATGGGGCGGTTGGGTTGGTTAGTCCAGGTGTCCCAGAGGTGTTCTCTGAAACATTCCGCAGGTAGGCAGCCTCTCTCCCCAATGTATAGGAGGCCACATCGGGTGCAGCGGATGTAGTAAATGATGTGTGTGGAGGTGCAGGTGAATTTGTGATGGATATGGAAGGATCCCTTGGTGCCTTGGAGGGAAGTGAGGGGGGAGGTGTCGGCGCAAGTTTTGCATTTTTTGCGGTTGCAGGGGAAGGTGCCGGGAGTGGAGGTTGGGTTGGTGGGGGGTGTGGATCTGACGAGGGAGTCTCTGAGGGAGTGGTCTTTCTGGAACGCTGATAGGGGTGGGGAGGGAAATATATATCCTTGATGGTGGAGTCTGTTTGGAGGTGGCGAAAATGACGACGTATGATACGACGTATCTGAAGGTTGGTGGGGTGGAAGGTGAGGACCAGTGGGGTTCTGTCCTGGTGGCAATTGGAGGGGCGGTGTTCAAGGGCGGAGGAGTGGGAAGTGGAGGAGAGCGGTGGAGAGCATAGTCAACCACGTCTGAGGGGAAATTGCGGCCTTTGAAGAAGGCGGCCATCTGGGTTGTTTGGTTTTGGAATTGGTCCTCCTGGGAGCAGATGCGGCGAAGGAATTGGGAATATGGGATGTCGTTTTTACAGGGGGCAGGGTGGGAGGTGGTATAATCTAGGTAGCTGTGGGAGTCAGTCATTTTTAGTAAACGTCCATGTTGAGTCGGTTGTCCGAGATTAGAAATGGAGAGGTCTAGGAAGGGGAGGGAAGAGTCTGAGATGGTCCAGGTAAATTTGAGGTCGAGGTGGAAGGTGTTAGTAAAGTGGATGAACTGTTCAACCTCCTCGTGGGAGCATGAGGCAGCACCGATTCAGTCATCGATGTAGCGGAGGAAAAGGTGGGGGGTGGTGCCAGTGTAGCTGCGAAGATGGACTGTTCCACATATCCAACGAAGAGGCAGGCATAGCTGGGGCCCATGTGGGTGCCCATGGCTACTCCTTGGGTTTGGAGGAAGTGGGAGGATTGGAAGGAGAAGTTCAGAGTGAGGACCAGTTCAGCCAGTCGAAGGAGGGTGTCAGTGGAAGGGTACTGGTTGGTTCGGCAGGGAAGGAAGAAGCGGAGGGCTTTGAGGCCTTTGATGGGGGATGGAGGTGCACAGGGACTGGATGTCCATGGTGAAGATAAGGCGTTGGGGACTGGGGAAGCAAAAATCACGGAGGAGGTGGAGGGCGTGGGTGATGTCCCAAACGTAGGTGGGGAGTTCTTGGACTAAGGGGGACAGGACCACGTCAAGATATGCAGAGATGAGTTCGGTGGGGCAGGAGCAGGCTGAGACGATGGGTCGGTCGGGTCAGTCAGGTTTGTGGATTTTGGGCAGGAGGTAGAAACGGGCAGTGCGGGGTTGTGGGGCTGAGGTTGGAGGTGGTGGATGTGAGATCCCCTGAGGTGATGAGGTTATGGATCATCTAGATGATGGTTTGGTGGTGGGAGGTGGGGTCATGGTCAAGGGGGCAGTAGGAGGAGGTGTCCGCGAGCTGGCGTTTAGCTTCAGCAATATAAAGATCGGTGCGCCAAACTACCACCACGCCTCCCTTGTCTGCCGGTTTGATGGTGAGGTTGGGGTTGGAGCAGAGGGAGTGGAGGGCTAAGGTTGATCCTTGCTACCTCAACCTTAAGTAAGCTTCTTTTTCCTCTTGACTAGATGTTTCACATCTCTTATCATCCAAAGTTCCTTCAGCCTATTATCCCTTCCTTGCCTCAGTGTGACAAACCCATCCCACACTCACAATTACTCACTAAACAACTTCCACATATCTGCTCTGTATTTCCCTAAGAATATCTGTTCCCAGTTTATGCTCCACAGTTTTTGCCTAATAGCATTGTAATTCCCCCCCCTTCTTTAATTAAATACTTTTCCATACCGTCTGCTACCCCTCCAAGACTATAGTTAATGGTCAGGGAGTTGGGGTCACTGTCACTGAAATGCTGTCTCACCAAGAGAGCTGACACCTGACCTGGTTTGTTGCCAAGCACCAAATCCAGTATGGCCTCTCCTCTATTCAGTTATCTACATATTGAGTCAAGAATCCTTCCTGGATACACCACGACACACAGCTCTTCCAATTTTGGCACTAGCCCCCAAATGTTACTCAGGATTTTGCAGGGTTTTTGCTATTGTCGTTTCCAGTGTCTAGGTAAATACCAAAGGTCGGTCTGTTTATATTTCCTTGTTGTGACTTTGTGACATTTGATACTGACTGGCTTGTGAGGCCATTTCAGAGGGCTTTTAAGAGTTAACCATTTAACTCCAGACCCACAGTAATATGTAGGCCAGACCAGGTGAGACATTTGGCAGTGGTTTCATGGTCTTCATTTGAATCTTAATTCCATACATTTAGTGAATTGAAATTCCACCATCGACAAGGCGGGATTTGAACCTGTTGCCCAGAACAGAAATGAATGGTCTAGGGATTATGCCACAAGACTAACGCCTCCTCTGTACTGCTTAAATCTCGTGAAGCTAAATTGCAAATATCTGATTATTGCATTAGTGAAATAAATAGAGTGGAGAATAAAATATTTATGGAAAATATGTCATTTATATTCCAAACTACATTTCAGAAAATGTACTGAATTCAGACAGACTGACCAGCTCAGACCCAGGCTGTGTTAATGGCGGAGAACATTGGGGATGTATTGGAATGTATTGATCAGTGTTTCTAACTATTGCAAAGTGGCAGATGTATTTCCCCATTGGAGGAGGACTCAGCCACTCCAAATCCACTAACCTGACCTCCATAATGGGGTGAGTGTACACTAACCAGATGATTCTGCAAAGAAATTCTGGAAACACTCACTAAGTCGAGCTGCATCTGAGAGAAGCAAGATTCCATGTTTCAGTTCCAAAGTCTTTCTTCAGAGCTGGGAACTTTTAGTAATGTAATATGTTTTGTGAAGGTAAAATGGGGGAAGGCTGAATAAAAGGGGAGCTATGTACTATCACAGTCTTGAGTTTTCCAAGTATTTGTTTACCTCGTGTACTGGGCTGACTCCTGCACAAAAGAAACAGTGCTGCACATTGAAAGTATGAACTACTTGGGTTAGATAGAATTGATGAAGGGTCCAAGATTACCTAGTGTTTAGCACTGCTGCCTCACAGCGTCGGAGACCCGGGTTCAATTCCCGCCTCAGGCGACTGACTGTGTGGAGTTTGCACGTTCTCCCCGTGTCTACGTGGGTTTCCTCCGGGTGCTCCGGTTTCCTCCCACAGTCACAAAGATGTGCAGGTCAGGTGAATTGGCCATGCTAAATTGCCCGTAGTGTTAGGTAAGGGGTAGACGTAGACGTAGACGTAGACGTAGGTTTCGCTTCGGCGGGGCGGTGTGGACTTGTTGGGCCGAAGGGCCTGTTTCCACACTGTACGTAATCTAATCTAATCTAATATACAATGTGGGATGGAACAAGTTAAGAAGCTTCAATTCCACATAAACTTTGCTGAAATCTCCAGTGCTTTGTTCAGAAAGTGGGCTCAATTTGCTCAATTTTAGGTTAAAACCAGATCAACACCTTGTGAAGAATGGATGTTTCTTAGCTCTGGAGTGATTGATAATATTGTTTGGTCATTGGGATTACCTGTAGAGCAGCATATGTCTGCTGATCACAGTCATTAGTTTTGAGAAAGTAGTGTGACTGTTTTCTGCAGAATATTTCTCAAAGCAGCAGTATCTTTGGGAGTGGTAGAAAAGTTATCAGCAGTGCTGTGTAAAGTCAGCTCATGCATTCAAACTCTTTGTTTGTGTTTAAGGTGAATCTATTCCGATCAGGCTCTTCCTGGCAGGCTATGATCTGACCCCAACAATGAGGGATGTCAACAAGAAATTTTCTGTGCGCTACTTTTTAAACCTCGTTCTAGTCGATGAAGAAGATAGACGGTATTTTAAGCAGCAGGTATGTCAATAGATCAGGCCCCCTATTTGAGTAATGCACTGAGAGACTCGGCCTTTTATATATAAATTGGGGTCAATCATTAATTGTGTGGATCCAGGTTTTAGACACTGATATAATTCCAAGTTGAGATGATGAGTAGCTTGGAAATGAAGGTATTTCCTCATCCATTTAGTTGGTTTGAGGGTTGATGCTGTGACACTTTTATTTAATTTCTGTGGTGTTTTTTTTTTCAGTGATGCATACTGTAGCCATGGTTGTTATATTCATGATGTGCTTTTTGAAACCGCATCTCCCCAGAGAATTCTGAGGATAGCCAAGATACCTGTTTAGTAAATATTTGTGCTGGCTGATCTTAATAGCCTGTTTCACCAAGTGTTCCTCTTGGATCAAAACTCCAGCAGTTCTTACATAGAAAATAGGAGCAAGGTTAGGCCACTTAGCCATTTGAGCCTGCTCCGCCATTCATTATGGTCATAGCTGATCATCCAACTCCATAGTCTGTTCCTGCTTTTCTCCCATATTTTTTGATCACTTTAGCCCTAGTGCCATATCCAACTCCTCCCTGAAGTCATACAATATTTTGGCTTCATCTGCTTTTTGTAGTAGTTAATTCCACAGGCTAACCATTCTCCAGGTGAAGAAACTTCTCATCTTAGTCCTAAATGGTTTACCTTGTATCCTTAGACTGTGACCTCTTGTTCTGAACTCCCCTGTCTTCAGGAATATCCTTCTTGCATTTACCATGTGTAGTTCTGTGAGAATGTTATAGGTTTCTGAGATTCTCACTCACTCATCTGAACTTCAGTGAATATAATCCTGACAACCTCTTCTTTTATGTCAGTTCTGCCATTCCAGGAATTGGTCTGGTCAGCTTTTGCAGCACCCCATCTACAGCAAGCGATTCCTTCCTCAGATAAGAAGTTCAAAACTGTACACAATATTCCAGGTCTGGTCTCACCAAGGCCCTGTATAATTGCAGCAAATATATCCTTGCTGCTGTATTCAAATCCAGTTGCTATGAAGGTTAACACAGACCATTTGCCTTTTGTACCTGCATGCTTGCTTTGTGACTGGTGTACAAAGACAGGCAGCTCTTATTACATCTCTTCTTACAATCTGTTGCTGCCTTGTATTGCTCTATCTACTTCATCTATCTTGCATTTGTCCACTCACTCAATTTGTCCAAATTACACTGAAGCACCTCCGTATCCTTCTCATAGTTCACCTTCCCACCCTTTGTGCTTTCTGAAAACATTGAGATATTACATTTAGTTTCCTTTTTAAATCCTTTTATTATAAATTGAGAGTAGCTTGAGTTTTAGCAGTGATCCCCTGTGGTATCCGACTTGTCACTGCCTGCTATTTGGAAAATACCTGTTTATTTCTACTCCTTGTTTCCTCTCTACCAACCAGTTATCTATCCATTTCAGCAACAGTCAAGAGTAACTAACCTATCAAGGAGAGTTCTACTTTCCATGTCCAATCCTTAGATTTTAGCTTTCCACTGAATTTCCAAATGTTTGGAGCCATTTTTTCCCCTCTGCCTCCTACACGATATTCCGATATCACCAGAACCTAGTAGTTCATCTTTTTGATGAACTTGTTCAGTTTGTTATGTGAATATCCTCCAAGGCCATTGCATGTTCAGTTTTCAAAATCACATTCTCTGAAATTTGAGGTCCTATCAGTTTCTTTAAAAAAAGTCTTGCGCTTTTATTGTGCCTTTTACAACCTTGGAATGTTTAAGTACTTTGTATAGAATCAAATACTTTAAAAGAATAGTTACTGCTGTAATAAAGAAAACCTGGCAGTCAACTTGTGCACAGGAAATTCAACATGATGATAAAGATCAGATTTTGTGGTGATGAGATATGAATATTGGCACAAGATTGTATAACTATCTGTGATTAGTCTGTCTCTCTGTCTGGGTTTATGCTGAGTGGATGGTTGAATGGACAGATGACTGTGCATGCCACCAGCTAGTTTCACTGCTTACTTTTTTCTTTCATTGTAAATAGAGGATTGAGCCCATTCAATTGCCTTGTTCTCATTCCTTAACAGGAGATTGTACTGTGGAGGAAAGCTCCTGAGAAGTTGAGAAAACGGACTAATTTCCATCAACGTTTGGAATCACCAGAGCCACAGGCCTCTGCTCAGCAGCCTGAAATATAAGGGAAAGAGTAAGCGGGGTGATGGTCCCTTTCAGAGTTGCCACAGACATTGTCACTGTGCACAATCCCATGATTTCTTTGTGATATTAAACTTTCTGCAGATCACTAACAGTTTCTCAAACACTGGAACTCTAAAGCTAGCTTTTTATACTGCACATTTTGCAATTTTTGTTCAAATTTGTGCACTAAAAATCTACACTGAGCAAGATGTTGGTTTGTTGGTTCTGTATGTACTTGTGTGTGGAAGTGGATTTATTTAAGCCTGGGAATTGCATTTGTTGTACAGATGCTTAATCGGTTCAGAATAGATTCCACTTCCTCCATTTAAAGCATACAGGTTAATGCTTGTTGATGAGAAGGGATGTCAGGAGTGTATGTTTATTATTTGTATATTTCCGGCTGGTTACAGATTTGAAATTTGGTGATAGCCTTGTTTCCACTAATGTATCATTTTTGTTGTTGCTTTGTATAAATACATGGCACGTTCCAACTCCTAGCAGTGCTCCAAGTAGCAACACAAGTTCTATAAACTCACTCACTCTCTGCATTGAAGATAGCAGGGTGGGTTCAACTGTGTCCAGAGCCTAGTCTTTATCACCCTGCATCCCTTTCCCCAACACACTCAAACATGCTGGGGACTTCCAGCTCATTTACTGAGGAGTAGGCATTGTTCTGGGGCCTGTATTCTGATCAGTGTGGAAATGCAATTACTGACTGTGCGGGTACAATGTAGGAGTAGAGTGTCCTGTCTCCTAACATATTCCTGTAAAGTGCCTGAGAACAGTTTAAAGCCAGTTAATGCCAAATATTTTCCTGCATGTCTGTGTCTGATATGAAAAATAAATGGCAATATTTTAAGTACTGTTATTTCAGATGTATTATACCATCCTTGAAATGTACCTCTGTATATTCAATAAAGTCTTTGCCAGTGTATCCTATTACACTTGAATTCAAACCTTTTACATCTCTCTACAGTGAACCCAGTTGACTGGTAGTACTGGCACAACATGCAGTATCAATGCTCAATCTGTCAGCCCAGATGATTACTCATAACAGGATATTTAGTTCGAGAAGGCAGGGCTGATGAATCTTTTCCCAATATTTCCAGCAGGGGTCACTAGACAACAGATCTGTAACAGGAGTCTAGTGTCTGATTTTTCTCCTCAATTCAAACAAATTGACCAACATTGTGAATTGTTAGAATGACACCTTATTCAACAAATCTGCCACAGATTCAATACTTCAATGACCAACAGTGACTGTTGAAGCTGGAGATGGTTTAATCTTAGGATAATCTTGGGGATCCTTGCCTGAATTCTTGGCACTCCCTCACTAGTGGATATTATATAAAATGTTGATTTGTAATCTATGTTAAATAAGAAGGAGGTTGCTTGTGGGGGGGATACTGGTTCCAAAATTGCAAGTACTTTGGAAATAAGGGAAAACAAATCTACTGCCTGTGGGATTGGGCTGGTGCCCGGGTTCATTGTCAATTATAAGGAACACCTTGTGAAGAAAGAAATTGGAAGAGGAAATTCAAACCTGATTGGAAGAACAACTACCAGAAAGGATGCACATTCCCATTATATGCTATCTGAATTCACAGAAACATTTCCTGACGTACGAACTTTTGTGATTCTGTGCAACAAGAGAGGCAGGAGTGGTAAGTTGTGGTTCTTGGAAGTGAGGGAAATTTGATCTGGATTTTCTTGGTTTTGGATTTCTTTTTGGAGTGTGAGAACTGGATTCTCTTTCTATTTTGGGAGTTGAGGTTTTGAAGGTTTGTGCTTTTTGCTGTTTTGGGGGTTTGAACATTTTGCTGCTTTTTGTGTTGTGCATTTTCTTTGGGAGGGGTTTAAATGTTTGAAATGTTATGGGAAAACCTGGGGCTCAGGGTTGTGGGAGTTTTGAATGAGGGAATTTGGGACTTGGGGGTCTTGGTCATTTTGGAGGTGAGGAAGGGCTTGGAGTATTTTCTGGGCTTAGACTTTGGAAGTTATGAGGATTTTTTGTTTCTGATTTTTGGGATGGGCTGGCAGTTTGGGAGAGAAGGGATCTTTGGGTATTGTGGAGCTGCTAAAGTTTTTGAATGATGTGCGTTTAATGGTGTTTGGAAAGCTTGGAGTTTTTATGATATTAATGGAATTATTAAACTGAAAAGGCTCTGAGCATAATATACTTGGATTTTCAGGTAGGCTTTTAATGAAGTTGGTTAGCAAAATTAAAGCTAACCAGGCTAACGGGCAGATATAGCAGAAATAAATGTGTCATTTTTGTATTGGCAGGGTGTGATAAGTAGAATACCACAGTTTCAGTCCTTGGGACCCCAGCTGTTCACAGTAAATTACAAGGTATTGATACCTTTTTTGGATTCTCCCTCCCCTCCCCTTCCCTCCAACTCTATTCCTTCTTCAAATCATATCTCTTGCCTTGCATTCACTGTATACCCTCTGACCTTCTGTTCAATGCTGAACAATCAGCAAAGGACTATGTTTTATCCCTTTTAGGACTCCATTTCAATACATTTCAGGCACAACCTAACATTGAACTCTTCGTTTGTCACCTCAGTCTTTATGCCCAATTCCTTGGACAGGAATCCATTCTTGACAAAACAGATCGCTTCATCTGTCTCCAATACTCCCCACTCCAACTGGAACCTGCGTTTGGCCATTACTTCCACTTGATGTCTTCATCAACAACTGCAAATGAGACATCAGCTGCCTTTATTTCTCCACTTCCTTCCCTCACTAAGCTTTTTCTCTCATTTGGTGCACTCTACTCCCTCAGTTCAAACCCTAACTTTATCAAACATATTCAGAAGGATGGTACTGTTGTTGTTTGGTATGCTTACCTTTATGTGGCAGAGGCTGAGTGCCAACTCTCAGACACTTCATTTTCTCTCTCTCTCCCTGGATCATGATCACCACTGAACATCAGCCAGGACTGTCACTGACCTCCTCTCATGTGGCGATCTCCCCTCCTCAGTGTCCCACCCTAACCTGACATGGTCTGCTTCTACCTCTTTCCCAAAATCCACAGATAGGACTGCTCTGGCAGACCCACTGTTACAGCTTGTTCTTGCCCCACTGAACTTATTTCTTCCTATCTTAATTGCATTTCCCCTCCCCTCCAAATGTCCAACTTGCTCAATCTTTCCCATAACACTTGTGATTTAATCTGATGCTTTACATCAGTTGCAAAATTGCCCATTTCATTTTTGTAGCTGCCTCTTTACTGTGGATATACAGGCTCTCAATCCATCAATTCTCCCATCCTGATAGTTGATAGCTCTCCACCTCTTCCTTGAAAATAGGCCTGTACAGCACCCATCCACCATCATCCTCCTTTATCTGCTGAGTACATCATCACTTTGAACTTCCCCTTTAATTCATCTCACTTTCTCTAGGTAAATGGTGTAGCCAGTGATATGCACGTGGGCTCTAGCTATGCTTATCTCCTCTTTGTGTGGTATATGTGGAACATGCATTGTTCCAGTCCTACTTAGAACTCCACTACACCATCTTAACGTAACAATATCATCATTGGTGCTGCTTCTGGTTTGCAATTTCCATCCTCTCACTTTCACCTGGTCCATCTATGACTCTTCTCTCCCTTTTAACTTCTGTTTCCATTTCTGGGGATCCATCAATATCCATTACAATCTCCTGACACCCACTGCTAACTGACGACACCTCCTCTCCCCTGTTTCCTGGAAACATTCCATTCCATTCTCCCAGTTTTTCCATCTACATCACATTTGTTCTAATGATGCTGCTTCCACCAGAGTGCCTCTTCAACTGAGGACTCCCCCCATTGTGGCAACGAAGTTCAGTTGTGTCCTACCCATCTCCTGCAGTTCTGCCGTTGTCACTTTACCCTTCCTCCCAGAATAACAATGAAGTTCCCTTTGTCTGATCTTTCCATTCCTCTAGTCTGCATTCAAAGCATCATCCTTCACCATTTCCACTAGGTCCCACAGGATGCCACCACCAAGCACATTTTCCCCTCCCTCCTACCAGCAGCATTTCACAGACACTGTTCTCTCTGTGGTACAGTGGGCTACTCCATCATTCCTCATTCCTTCATGGCACTTTGCCTTCCAATCACTGAAGGCTTAAAACTTACCCTTTCACCACCTTGCCGTCCAAGGTCCAAGCATACCCTCCAGGTAAAGCATAGAACATAGAACAATACAGCACAGAACAGGCCCTTCGGCCCACGATGTTGTGCCGAACTTCTATCCTAGATTAAGCACCCATCCATGTACCTATCCAAATGCCGCTTAAAGGTCGCCAATGAATCTGACTCTACCACTCCCACGGGCAGCGCATTCCATGCAGTATTTACTTTGTAATTATTTCAATCTAGTCTATTGTAGTCATGATTTGGAGATGCCGGTGTTGGACTGGGGTGTACAAAGTTAAAAATCACACAACACAAGGAAGCTTATAGTCCAACAGGTTTAATTGGAAGCACACTAGCTTTCGGAGTGACATTCCTTCAGGTGATTGTGGAGGGCTCTATCGTAACAGAGTTTATAGCAAAACTTTGCAGTGTGATGTAACTGAAATGATAAATTGAAAAATTGATTGTCTGTTAAGCCTTTCGTCTGTTAGAATACAGTGATAGTTGCACTTGAAAGAAGTGAAACTATCACTGTATTCTAACAGATGAAAGGCTTAACAGACAATCAATTTTTCAATTGATCATTTCAGTTACATCACACTGCAAAGTTTTGCTATAAATTGTTATGATTCAGCCCTCTACAATCTTCCAATTAAACCTATTGGACTATAACCTGGTGTTGTGATTTTTAACTTAGTCTATTGTGTTCACTGCTCACAACACAGTCTCCTTTACATTGGTGAAATTAAATGCAGATTAGTTGACCACTGTAACTCCACTTCATTCATAAGAATGACCTAATGAGTTTTGAGAAGATTTGCAGCTCGGGTTGAGATTCTGGAAGTAAGTTTGCTTGCTGAGCTGGAAGGTTCATTTTTAGACGTTACATCATTGTAATGTCATTAGTGAACCTCCAGTGAGCACTCATGTTATATCCCACTTTCTATTTGTTGTTTCCTTGAGTTGATGTCATTTCCTGTTCTTTTCCTTAGAAGGTGATAGATGGCGTCCAAGTTGATGTTTGTTGAGTGTTCCAGTTGGAATGTCATGCTTCTAGGAATTCTTGTGCTTGTCTCTGTTTGGCATGTCCTAGGATGGATGTGTTGTCCCAGTCAAAGTGAAGTCCTTCCTCATCTGTATGTTAAGGATACTAGTGATAGTGGGGACACTTTGAGAAAAAACAGGAAATGACATTACCAACTCAAATACAAAAATAGAAAGCGGGACATAACATCAGCGCTTCACCGAAGGCTCACTGATGATGTGACCCAGTATGGTGACGAAACGTCTGATAATGAACCTTCCAGCTCAGTGAATGAACTTCTATCCAGAATGACCTAATCTTCCAACTTCCTCCCATGTTACATTTCTGTCCTTCATCAGATGCAGTGAAGTAAAGAAGCTCAGTGCAAGCTGGAGGAACAATACCTTTCTTTCTGGTTAAGCACTTTGCAGTCTCTAAAACTCAATATTGAGTTCCCAACTTTAGAGTATGATCTCTGTCCTCTGTTTTTAATACATAACTCGTGCCCTGTTGTCTTTTTGACTCTATTCTCAGCAGAATGGACTAATGGGTGGCATGGTGGTTAGCACTGCTGCCTCAGTGCCAGTTTGATTTCAGCCATGGGTGACTGTGTGGAATTCGCACATTCTCCCCCGTCTGCGTGGGTTTCCTCCCACAGTCCAAAGATGTGCAGGTTACATGAATGGGAGAGTCAGATGCTGCCTGACCTGCATCTGCAGTCCTCACTTTCTCCAGGTTAGGTGAATTGACTCTGCTAAGTTGCTCATAGTGTTCAAGGATGGGGAGATTAGGTGCATTCATCAGATGTAATTGTCAAATAATAGGGTAGGGGAATGGGTTGGGTGATTTACTCTTTTGAAGGGTCGATGTGGACTTGTTGGGCCAAATGGCCTGTTTCCACACTGTAGGGATTCTGTGATCTTATGATTTCCACACATTCATTTATATCCATATCTCTTCTGTACCACCATTTGTCAGTCCCTTCTGTTTTTCACTCTGGGCATCCTCAATCTGTTCCACTTGCTCCTCCTGCCCCTCTGTCAAAAGCACAAAAATCACGATTTTCTAGTTACTTTCACTTTGAAAGAAGTCATATTCAAACTTAAAAATTAACTCTCTTTCTCCATACATACTGCCAGACCTACTGAGTTTCTCCAACATTTGTTTTGATTTTAGTTTGCAGCACTTGCAATATTTGGCTTTTATGATTTTAATCATGGAGGTAGGGACCAAAGGTGATAGTTTTACAATATTTACAAATTTGGAACTAAGTGGGAATGTGTTGTGAGAAAGATGTAAAGTTGATTTCAGGAGGATTCAGACAGGCTTAATGAATGGGCAAGAGCAAGGCAGATAAAATATAATATAGAAAAATGTCAGGTTATCCACTCTTGGTAAGAGAAACAGATATACAAAGTATTTTAAGTGGTAAGACACTAACATTTTCCAATGTACAAAGGGACCAAAGTATCCTTGTAGACAAGTCATTGTAGGAGAAAGTGAGGACTGGAGATCAGAGCTGAAAATGTGTTGCTGGAAAAGCTCAGCAGGTCAGGCAGCATCCAAGGAACAGGAGAATCAACATTTCTGGCATAAGCCCTTCAGGAATGAGGAAAGTGTGTCCAGCAGGCTAAGATAAAATGTAGGGAGGAGGGACTTGGGGGAGGGGTGTTGGAAATGTGATAGGTGGAAGGAGGTCAAGGTGAGGGTGATAGGCCAGAGTGGGGTGGGGGTGGAGAGGTCAGGAAGAAGATTGCAGGTTAGGAAGGTGATGCTGACTTCAAGGGATTTGACTGAGACAAGGTGGGGGGAGGGGAAATGAGGAAACTGGGGAAATCTGGAGTTCATTCCTTGTGGTTGGAGGGTTCCTAGGCAGAAGATGAGGTGCTCTTCCTCCAACCGTTGTGTTGCTATGGTCTGGCGATGGAGGAGTCCAAGAACCTGCATGTCCTTGGTGGAGTGGGAAGGGGAGTTGAAGCGTTGAGCCACGGAGTGGTTGGGTTATTAGTCCGGGTGTCCCAGAGTTGTTCTCTGAAACGTTCCGCAAGTAGGCGGCCTGTCTTCCCAATATAAATGAGGCCACATCGGGTGCAGCGGATGCAATAAATTGTGTGTGGAGGTGCAGGTGAATTTGTGGCGGATATTGCATTTATTGCATCCGCTACACCCGATGTGGCCTCCCCTATATTGGGGAGACCGGCCGCCTACTTGCAGAACGTTTCAGAGAACAACTCTGGGACACCCGGACCAACTAACCCAACCACCCCGTGGCTCAACACTTCAACTCCCCCTCCCACTCCCCCAAGGACATGCAGGTCCTTGGACTCCTCCATCGCCAGATCATAGCAACACCTTGGTTGGAGGAAGAGCGCCTCATCTTCCGCCTAGGAACCCTCCAACCACAAGGGATGAACTCCAGATTTCCCCAGTTTCCTCATTTTTCCCACCCCCCCTTGTCTCAGTCAAATCCCTCGAACTCAGCACCACCTTCCTAACCTGCAATCTTCTTCCTGATCTCTCCACCCCCACTCCACTCTGGCCTGTCACCCTCACCTTGACCTCCTTCCACCTATCTCATTTCCAACACCCCTCCCCCAAGTCCCTCCTCCCTATCTTTTATCTTAGCCTGCTGGACACACTTTCCTCATTCTTGAAGAAGGGCTTATACCCGAAACGTCGATTCGCCTGTTCCTTGGATGCTGCCTGACCTGCTGTGCTTTTCCAGCAACACATTTTCAGCTCAGACAAGTCATTGTAGGCTAATACGCAGTGCTACGAACTATTAGGAGACCAATGGAATGTGGCCCTTCATTGCAAGAGGAATTGAGCCACAGGAGTAGTGAAGCCTTTCTTCAATTATATAGGAACTTGGTTCGACCATACCTGGAGTATTGTATATAGTTTTGATCTCCTTAACTCAAGAAGGGTATTATTGCTATTATAGAGCGAGTACAGCAAAGGTTCCCCATGCTTGTTTCTCCTCATCCTTAACAATTTCTCCTTCGAATCCTCCCATTTCCTCCAGATGGAGGGGGTAGCTATGAGCCCCAGCTATGCCTGTCTCTTTGTTGGCTATGCAGAACAGTCCATCTTCTGTAGTTACACTGGCACCACTCTCCAACTCTTCCTCCGCTACATTTATGACTGCATTAGTGCCACCTCATGGTCCCCTGAGGAGGTTGAGCAGTTCATCAGCTTCACCAACACACTCCACCCTGACCTTAAATTCACCTGGACCAACTCTTGACACCTCCCTCACCTTCCTGGACTGCTCCACCTCCATCAATGATGACCGACTCAGACATTTTTTACAAACCCACCCTACCTCCTGCAAAATTGCTATCCCGTATTCCCAATTCCTACATCTCTGCCGTATCTGCTCCCAGGAGGACTAGTTCCACCACAGAACACACCAGATGGCCTCATTCTTTAAAGATGTAATTTCCCCTCTCACGTGGTTGAAGATGCCCTCCAATGCATCTCATCCACGTCCTGCACCACGCATGTCAAACCTCACCACTCCAACCTCAACAAGGACCGAAACCCCTGGTCTTCACCTTCCACCCCACCAACCTCCAAATAGACCGCACCATCCGCTGACATTTCTGCCACCTACAAATGGATCTTACCACCAGGGATATATTTCCCTCCCCACCCCAATCTGCTTTCTGCAAAGACCATTTCCTCCATGACTACCTGGTTAGGTCCAGGCCGCACCCCCGAACAACCCATCCTCCCCTCCTGGCACCTTCCCCTGCCATTGCAGGAATTGCAAAACCTGGGTCTACACCTTCCCCCTGCCCCCCCCCCCCCCCCCCCACCCCCCAACCTTCATCCAAGGCCCCAAAGGAATTTGTCTTGCAAACGTTTTGCTCAGTTGTCTGAGCGTGGCTGTTGGTTTGTGTGCTGTTATGGGTCCTAGTGATCGCAGTAGTCTGGCTGTCAGTTCAGAAATGCTTCTGATGTATGGTAGTGTGGCTAGTCCTTTGGGTTGCGGCATGTCCTCTTTCCGTTGTCCCACTAGGAATCATAACAGCACACAAACCAACAGCCACGTTCAGACAACAACTCACAAAGGACCCGATACCCAACATGAGCAAAACTAATGTAGTGTACAAATTCCCATGCAAGGACTGCAGAAAATACTACATCGGACAAACAGGAAGACAGTTAACGATCTGTATACACGAACACCAACTAGCCATGAAATGACACGACCAGCTATCCTTAGTAGCCATACACACAGATGACAAGCAACATGAATTTGACTGGGACAACACTACCATTATAGAGCAAGCCAAACAGAGAGCAGCCAGGGAATTCCTAGAGGCATGGCACTCATCCACAGACTCTATCAACAAACACATCGACCTGGACCCAATATACCGGCCACTACAGTGGACAGCTCGAACTGACAACCGGAAGCGGCAGAGACAGGCCACTATAAATGCTGGAGGAAACAGCACAGAAGCGCTTCACAGGAGGCTCCCAAGCACTGATGATGTCACCTAGACAGGGGACGAAACGTTTGCAAGACAAATTCCCAGCTCGGCAAACAGAACCACAACAACGAGCACCAGAGCTACAAATCTTCTACCAAACTTTGAGCCCCAAAGGAGCCTTCCACATCCATCAAAGTTTCACCTGCAAATGTCATTTATTGTATTTGTTGCTCCCGATGCAGTCTCCTTTACAGGGGGGAGACTGGATGCCTTCTTGCAGAGTGCTTTAGAGAACATGTCCGGGACACCTGCACCAATCAACCCCACCACTCGATGACTGAACATTTCAACTCCCCCTCCTACTCTGCCGAGGACATGCAGGTCCTGGGCCTCCTCCACCGCCACTCCCTCACCGCCCAACGCCTGGAGGAAGAACGTATCATCTTCTGCCTTGGAATGCTTCAACCCCAGGGCATCAATGTGGACTTCACTAGTTTCCTCATTTTCCCCCCACTTATCCCAGTTCCAACCTCATGACCTGTCCTACCTGCCAATCTTCCTTCCCACCTATCCGCTTTACCCTCCTCTCCAACCTATCACCTTCATCCTTGCCTCTATCTACCTACTGCACTCTTAGCTACCTTCTCCCCAGCCCCACCCCCTCCCATTTATCTCTTCACCCCAGAGGCTCCTAGCTTCATCCTAATGAAGGGCTCCTGCCTGAAACAATGATTTTCCTGCTCCTTGGATGCTGCCTGACCTGCTGTGCTTTTTCAGCACCACATTCTTGACTCCAATCTCCAGTATCTGTAGTACTCACTTTCTCCTTGTTTCTGAAATGGTGGAACTTCCTATGAAGAGACATTGGGCAAACGTTAACAGATTGACAGGATGGATGCAGGTACGATGTTACCTCTGGTTGGGGGCCCAATTTAAAAATAAAGAGATGTCAATTAGAACTGACTTGAGGTGCAGTTATTTTACTCAGAAGTTAGTGAACTTTTAGCCCTTTGCGGTAGAAGCTTCTTTTGATTATGTTCAAAGGAGAGATTGATAGACTAACCATCAGAAATCTACAATTGGCAATGATACTATGGGGTCAGGTGGATCAAGGTCATTGAAGTGTTTGATCAGTCCTGATTGTACTGAATAGCCTACTATCGACCCTGTCTACTTATTGGGGTTTTGGTTGCATGTATTTATTGGGGTTTATTTTGTGTGTGGTGGGGTAGTTTCTGTAGTGAGATTTCTCCGACAGGTGGTTTGTATATTTGTTGGGGTTTTACTTGAGGTAACATCCCAAAAACAAAACCCTATTTATTTTGGGGGGGGCTGCTTGTTTATTGGAGTTTATTTCTGGAAATTGTACATTTATGGGGCTATATTCAGGATGTTTGTATTTATTAGGGTTTGCTTTGATGGTTTGATGTATATATTTTGATGATTTGAAGGGTCTGGTTGTCTCCATGGTGACCCTGGGTCTTGGGGTCCTGTACGATCTAGCTGCCCGCGCAGTGCCTGTTTTCTCGGAGCCGCTCTGTCTCCGCACCAGGGCCGGTTCCTTGTTCCGGCCCGTTCCCCATGTGGCTGAACCGCAGCCTCAGGCTCCTGGGCCTGCTCCCAGGCCCGCTCCGAGCTGCCGGTCGTCGCATGGTCCGCGGGAGCGGCTCGAAAAGTCCTGACACCTCCCTGTTTGTGCCGCTATCGCCCAGAGTGAGCCCGGGGCCCGAGGGGAATGTCGGAGCTGAACTGAGCCGGGCACTGGACAAGAGTGAGAACGGGGCTGAGGGAGCTGTGGGCCAGGAACTGTTGCGGCCGGGTCTGGAGGAGACTGAAAGAGTCGGTGCGCCCCGCCTTAGTTAAAGAATGGGAGTCTGGTGTCCCCCCCCCCCCCCCCCTCAGCACGGACCGCAAGATCTTGGACAGAGCACTTTGGAGTCCCCTGTGTTCAATACTGGACCAGATGGTCCGCCCAGACCAGTCCTACACCGTCCCGGGCCGCCACACTCATAACAGGGAGCCCCTGTTCCAGGACTGAAACGGCTGGCCCATGGGGGGTGGGGGGCCTTTCTCTCCCTCGGTCAGGCGAAGGCAATTGACAGCGTGGCTCACAGCTCGGCATTCTGAGAGCTTTTGGGTTTGGGGTGCACTTTGCCTGGGTCTAAATTCCATATGTCATCACAGAGCACCTGGTGAATGTTAGCAGGTCCCTGTCCTTTGGGAGAGGAGTGTGTGAGGGTTGCCCCTTGTCTGGTCCTCTGTGTGGAAGCAACTGTCAGGTTTGGCACTGCATGGACAGGGGCTGGAGGTGGTCCTGTCTGCATACGTGCATGCTCCTCATGTTCGTGGACCCTGATGACTTGCAGAGAATGCTTTGAGTCATAGAGATGTACAGCATGGAAACAGACCCTTCGGTCCAACTCGTCCATGCCGACGAGATATCCCAACCCAATCCCACCTGCCAGCACCCGGCCCATATCCCTCAACCCATCCTATTCATATACCCATCCAAATGCATCTTAAATGTTGCAATTGTACCAGCCTCCACCACTTCCTTTGGCAACTCATTCTATACCTGCACCACCCTCTGTGTGAAAACGTTGCCCCTTAGATCTCTTTTATATCTTTCCCCTCTCAACCTAAACCTATGCCTTCTAGTTCTGGACTCCCCGACCCCAGGGAAAAGACTTTGACTATTTACCCTATCCATGACCCTCATAATTTTGTAAACCTCTAGAAGGTCACCCCATAGCCTCTGACGCTCCAGGGAAAACAGCCCCAGCTTGTTCAACCTCTTCCTATAGCTGAAATCCTCCAACCCTGGCAACATCCTTGTATATCTTTTCTAAACCCTTTCAAGTATCACACATCTCTCCGATAGGAAGGAGTCCCAGGAGGTCTACTCCACAGCGTTTCCTGCAAGGATCAACTGGGGTAAATGTTGGGGATTTCTGGTCAATCAGTGCCAGAACCCATGCACGATGAGCTCCAGTGCTTCACGTGGAGTACCACCTGTGCCTGGGAGTCTATCTTTGTCTTGCTGAGAAATCCTGGCCAGCAAATTGGCAAAAGGTGGAAACCAAGATGACCACTCGCTTAAGACACTGGACAGAATTCCTCCAAATGTTGTCTTACAGGGCCTGAGTGCTGGTCTCAAACCAGGTGGTGCTGCAATGACTGCTGGACACCATGGTCCCTCCCCTGGCTTTATCATGACCACTCAGAGAGAGCCCGTTGAGTTCTTCAGAGACAAAAGGCAACTGCTACTGCAGTTCTGAGTCACCTGCTTGAGGAGGGCAGTCAACTGCTGGGGAGAAAGTGGCGAGGGAGGTGTGAGGTGAAGGAAACAAAGGAGGTGGAGAGGGAACAAGGGACGGGGGGGGTGAAGGGAGAAGGGCGCAGGAGAGGAGGTGGGGGGGGCAAGAGGTCTGTGGAGGGTAGGCAGTACAAGGTGTTTGGGATGGCAGAGGAACAGAAAAAGTTCTGGAATAAAGCACAGATTTGTTCCTTGTTTGTCAGCATTTGATTTGCATTTTTGGTAGGTGAGGCACTCAAAGTGTTGAATAAATTCTACAAACGGAAGGAAATGCAGAGACTGGGCAGTGAGAGTGGCCTTGATGGTAAGTAAAATCTGTGTGGACCCTTTCTGACAGTAACTGCATCATTCAGACTCGAACATGGGTGGCTGTGGTCAGTTATTTCTATATCTGTGTTCACGGGGAACTGGTCAGGTGTGCTGGTCAGTTGCTTCATTCTGTGCTCACAAGTTGCTGGTCAGTTGTCATTGTGTCCGTAGTCTATTCACTGTGTCTGCTGTTCGTTCTCTCTATGTTCGTATTGAAAAGGTCCATTCTGTGTTTCTGTCTATCACCTCTGTGGGCTGATAGGATTATGGTCTGCTCACATAAGATCCATTGTCCTAATCGCAAATGATGAACTTCTAGCTCTGTTTTCTATTTAGAGTAATTTATTGTGGTATGAGGGAGTAAGAAAATAAATGTCTTCATGACTGACTCTGTACTCGATTCCCCAACAAATAGAGGCAAGTATACCATATCCCTTCAACCCCAGGGCATTAATGTGGACTTCGCCAGTTTCCTCATTTTCCGCCAACCTCCCCACACCACCACCACCACCACCACCACCACCACCACCACCACCTTACCCCAGTCCCAACCTGCCAGCTCAGTACCATCCTCATGACCTGTCCCACCTGTCAATCTTCCTTCCCACCTATCCGCTCCACCCTACACTCTGACCTATCACCTTTACCCCTTCCTCCATTCACCTGTTGCACTCTCAGCTACCTTCTCCCCAGCCTCACTCCCTCCCGTTTATCTCTCCACCCCGATGCATCCAGCCTCATTCCTTATGAAGGGCTCCTGTCCGAAATATGGATTTTCCTGCTTCTCATGCTGCCTGACCTGTGCATTTCTTGACAGATATGTAGGTCTGCTTTTCCCTTGTGGCCTGTGCAGGATAGTGAGGCTGAAATCTGGAAACAGTGTAACTACAGCTGAGGAGATGGGAATGAGTGTGTTGGAGAAGGAAACTCTCACGTCATTAGTCTTTTCTATTGATGGCAGATTTTTCTCAACTTTTCTCTAAACATTTGTATTCTGCACAGCTCGGCTTTTCCACCAGGCTTTCATTAGTTTTCGAAAGTATGTGATGGAAGCTGAATCTCTGAGTGTGGATTTACACATCATCCTGAATGATATCTGCTGTGGTGCAGGTAAGAACTGTACTAACCCTGTTCTCGATACACTGCATGGATAAGTTTCATTGCCCCAGAACAAGAGATAGTACACATGGTACTGAAAGAAGTGACTGTATACAGTCGTTATAACATTGAATTGTACAGCCCATGATTTTGTGCCTGCCCTTGGTTCACTTCCTCCATTCCTTGCGTATTCATGTGCTTATCTAAAAGTCCCTTGAATGCTCTTATCATATCAGCCTCCACAACCACCCATGGCAGTGTGTTCCAGACTCCTACCAAGATTTTGACCATGAACCCAATCTATCCATTCATAATTTACAAACTTAATAGAACATAGAACAATACAGCACAGAACAGGCCCTTCGGCCCACGATGTTGTGCCGAATTTCTATCCTAGATTAAGCATCCATCCATGTACCTATCCAAATGCCGCTTAAAGGTCGCCAATGAATCTGACTCTACCACTCCCACGGGCAGCGCATTCCATGCCCCCACCACTCTCTGGGTAAAGAACCCACCCCTGACATCTCCCCTATACCTTCCACCCTTCACCTTAAATTTATGTCCCCTTGTAACACTCTGTTGTACCCGGGGAAAAAGTTTCTGACTGTCTACTCTATCTATTCCTCTGATCATCTTATAAACCTCTATCAAGTCACCCCTCATCCTTCGCCGTTCCAACGAGAAAAGGCCGAGAACTCTCAACCTATCCTCGTACGACCTACTCTCCATTCCAGGCAACATCCTGGTAAATCTTCTCTGCACCCTCTCCAAAGCTTCCACATCTTTCCTAAAGTGAGGCGACCAGAACTGCACACAGTACTCCAAATGTGGCCTAACCAAAGTCCTGTACAGCTGCAACATCACTTCACGACTCTTGAATTCAATCCCTCTGCTAATGAACGATAATACTCCATAGGCCTTCTTACAAACTCTATCCACCTGAGTGGCAACCTTCAAAGATCTATGTACATAGACCCCAAGATCCCTCTGTTCCTCCACCTGACCAAGAACCCTACCATTAACCCTGTATTCCGCATTCTTATTTGTTCTTCCAAAATGGACAACCTCACACTTGGCAGGGTTGAACTCCATCTGCCACTCCTCAGCCCAGCTCTGCATCATATCTAAGTCCCTCTGCAGCCGACAACAGCCCTCCTCACTGTCCACAACTCCACCTATCTTTGTATCATCTGCAAATTTACTGACCCACCCTTCGACTCCCTCATCTAAGTCATTAATAAAAATTTTATCAAGTCTCCCCTCAGCCTCTATCGCTCAAGAGAAAACAACTTGAGTTTTTCTAGCCTCTCCTCGTAGCTCATATCCTCTAATCCAGGCAGTATTGTGGTATACCTCTTCTGCATCCTCTCCAAATCTTCCACATCCTTTCATCTAATACAGCGACCAGAATTGGACATAATACCCGAGGTGAGGCCTTAATAAAGTTTTATAAATCTGCTCCGTTACATTCTGACTCTGTACTCAATTCCCCAACCAATAAAGACAAGCGTACCATCTGCCTTCTTTACCATCCTAAGTGCGGCCACTTTCAGGGAGTGATGGACTTGAACCCAAGATCCTTCTATGCATCATTGCTGTTCAGAGTTCTGCCATTAACTGTATGCTTTTCCTTAAAAGCAATCTCCCAAAGTGTAGCACCTCACACTTGCACAGGTAAAACTCCCATTTGCTATTTCTCTGCTGATATGTACAACTAATTTATATCCCACTGTATCCTTTTGATGATCTTCTACACTTTCCACCACTCCTCCAATTTTTGTTTTGTCTGCAACTTGCTAACTCACCCATCTCCATTTTGATCCAAGTCATTTATATATACCACAAACAGCAGAGATCCCATTGCGGATTCCTATGGAACACCACTAGTCATGAATCTCCACCCTGAAAACATTTTTCCACTACTACCCTCTCCTGCTGTTGTCAAACCAATTATGAATCCATGTGGATTATGTTACAATGCAAGGATAGAAGGGTAGAAATAGAGGCAAAAGAGGAGGGGGAGTGGCGTTTTTGATTAAGGAAAACGTTACTGCTGTAACTAGAGAAGATATTTTCAAAAAATGGTCCAATGAAGATATATGGGTTGAAATTAGAAATAAAAAAGGAACGATGAACTTGATTGGATTGTACTATGGACCCTTCAATAGTCAGAAGTTTAAGAATAAATATGTAGAGATATCTCAGATATGTGTAGAATAATAAGATTGTAATTTTAATTTCCCAAACACTGACTGGGATGTGTTAAAGGTTTGGATAGTGGAGAATTTGTAAATATGTTCAATAAAATTTTTGTTGTCAATATGAAAATATGAGGCTTTCAAAAGTATGATAACAAGAGTTCAGAGTCATGTTCCAATTAGAGTGAGAGGTAAGGCTCGTAGACTTGGAGAGCATTGGAAGAGTACAGCTATTGAGGTTCTAGTCAAGAGTGAAAAGAGATTTTGACAACTGGACTCAAATGAATGCCTTGAACAGTACAAAGACTGTAGGAGCATTCTTAATAGGGAGATCAGGAAGGTAAAGAGAAGATACGTGATAGCCGTGGCAAAGAAGACCATAATCCAAAGAGATTCTACAAGCATATTAAGAGCAAGAGAACAACTCGAGAGAGAGTAGGGCCCCTTAAAGATCACAGAGCTCATCTTTGTGTTGAACCTCGGGAGATGGGAAAATATTAAATGAATATTTTGTCAGTTTTTACTGTGGAGAAAGAAATGGAGGCTCAAGAACCCAGGAAAATAAATATTGATATTTTGAAAACAGTTTGCATTACAGAAGAGGAAGTGCTGGAGGTGGACTTGGAAAATATAACGGTGGACAAATCTCCGGAATCAGATCCAATGTATCCCAGGATATTGTGGGAGGTTGGGGAAGAAATTGTGGGCCCCTTGCAAAAATATATGCATAATCTAAACCATGGGTGAGGTGCCGGATGACTGGAAATTGGCTAATGTTGTGTTTTTGTTTAAGAAGGGATGTAAGGAGAAGCCTAGGAACTATAGACCTGTCAGCCTGACTTCAGTTGTTGGAGGTGACACTGAAAGATAGTGTTTATATGCATTTGGAGAGGCAAGGAATGATTAGGGAGAGTTAGCATGGTTTTGTGTGAGAGAAATTCCCTCTCTCAGACTTGATTGAGTTTTTTGATGAAATAACCAAGAAGATTGAGGGCAGAGCAGTAGACATTGTTTATTTGGACTTTAGTAACACCTTTTGACAAAGTTCCACTTGGTAAACTAATTAGTAAAGTTAGACCATATGGAATTCAGTATGAGCTTGCCAGTTGGATACAAAATTGGCTTAACCGCAACAGACAAAGTGATTGTGGAGGGTTGTTTTTTGGACTGAAGGCCTGTGACTGGCGGTGTTCCACAGGGATCAGTGCTGGGTTCACTTTTGTTTGTTATTTTATATAAATGATTTAGGTGAGAATATAGATGACGTGGTTAGTAAGTTTGCGGATGACACCATAATTGGTAGTTTGGTGGATAGTAAAGAAGATTATCAAAAAGTATGAAGAGATCTTGATCAGTTGGTTCAATGGGCGGAAGAGTGGCAGATGGAGTTTAATCTGGATGATTGTGAGGTATTACATTTTGGTCAAACAGATAAGAATAAGATTTGTACAATTAAAAGTAGGGCCTTGAGTAGATAAACTGAATGACAGGTGTATTTTCCTTAGGGTGGGGAATTTCGAGACGAGGAGCATATTTTTAAAGTAGGAGAGAGCTTTTTAAAAAGACCTGAGGGGCAGTTTTTTCAGTGAGGTTTGTGAGTGGAATGATCTTGCAGAGGAAGTGGATGTGTGTGGGCAGTTAGAATATTTAAGAGTTTTAGATAATTAGATGAAGAAATACTTGGATATGGGCCACGCACATATAGGTGGAACTAGCTTAGTTTGGGATTATGGTTAGCATGATCTGGTTGGATTGAAGGGTCTTTTTTTCGTGCTGTGTTTCTATGGCTCCAACTGGTATTATGTTTACTCAGTTAAACACTGCTAAATACTGTGGACTCTGGAAATTTGGAAGTAAAAGAATGCTGGAAAGACTTAGAGGATCTGGCAACATCCCAGTCTTTCTCTCTCCATGGGCAATGAGTTGAACTTGACTCACGTATGGCTTTGAGGAGAAGTCATATTCAACTTGAAACCTTAACTCTGTTTCTCTGAACAGATGTATCCAGTCAAGAATTTCCAGCACATTATGCTCTGTTTCACCCAAACTGGTGCTATTGTTGTCGCCATGACTCCTTTCCTCCATCCATTCATCCCCAATTTTCCTTTGGAAGTGAGAATTGAACTCGAGGCCTGTATACTGGCTATAATACACAGTTCACTCCCACCACAGCAACAAGTGCAGACATGTTGGTGGAGTGGATAACCTGGGATTGGAACCCAGCAGCACAACACTCATATTTTTAAAATAGAACAAAATGTTTCTTCTGTAGTGAAAGTTTAAATATCTGGGGCAGGCTTCATGTCCTGCTGTTTAGCCTCATTTGAGGAAAAGTGATGTTTCTTTTCCAGAAATGTGTCTTAAGTTGGTGCAATGTTGTTCACAGGTCATGTTGATGATCTCTTTCCTTATTTCCTGAGACATGCCAAACAAGTGTTCCCAATGTTGGATTGTATGGAGGATCTGCGCAAGATCAGTGATCTGAGGTTACCGGCTAACTGGTAAGATTATCCACTCAAATTCAATCCTTATCATTTTTTCAATAATTTCCTTCCACATAACCTTGTTTAACATGTTGTTAGAGTTTACACTTTCAATCAGTAAGGTCAGCAACAATACACTTCCCTACCATGTGTGAGAATGTATAGCAAGCAGTTTTGTACCACCAAATAGGCAACGTAATTGCGCCGAAAGAATATTGGTTATAAGATGCACAGTATTAAAGACACCATGCATTGTAACAAAGAGGCCATCTGTCACAGAGACCTATCAAAGGGAATATTATTCAATTCTGATCTCTCAACTCTGGCATCATGCCCTGCTCCCGAACATAATTTTTTGGAGATTGTGTTTTTGAAGGATTTAATTGCCAGAGCCAACCACAATAACTCAATGCTGGCTCAATGAGATCAACCAACTCAGTTCAACAGGAAGACAATGGTGTGGTTAGAGCTAAGGTCATGTAGAGTTAGCACCACGAGGCAAGTAATCCACAGGGACGAAAGTGAGGACTGCAAAGGAGATTAGAGTCAAGAGTGTGGCGCTGGAAAAGCGCAGCAAGTCAGGCAGCATCAGAGGAGCAGGAGAATCGATATTTCAGGCAAAAGTCCAAATGTTCCTGATGAAGGGCTTTTGTCCGAAACATCGACTCTTCTGCTCCTCGGATGCTGCACGACCTGCTGTGCTTTTACAGAACTACACTCTCGGCAAGTAATCTACAGGGACCATGACATCTTAGCAGCTTTTGAAAGAACAAAAGCCAAACTCAGTAATGATGACTGTGAAACTCATCAATTGTCATCAAATGTCCTTCCTTCCTTTAGGGAAGGAAGTATGTCATAACCTCATTGACTCCTAAGGGCAATTAGACAATTACTTCCTTCCTAGTGCCAGTCACATCCCATGAAAGAATTCAAAAACTGTAACTTTCAGCAGTAATAGCCAGGACGACTGAATTGTGAATTCATTTCAAAAGAAAGTTGGTGGAAGCTTCAGGAAAATTGATTTTCCAGGCAAGCAGAAATGAGGGAAGTATGTGACTGACTGGACACCTACTGTACACCTGAAGCTGATATGAACTTGGGCTGAATGGCTTCCTATAATGCTGATAGTTTTGGTGGCCCATTTTACTGTCATTGTTCAGAATGAAAATCACACCAGCTATACACTGTCCTGGCAAAAACCACCTCCACCCCTCTTAACCTGATCCAGCTCAGTATGAGGAACAGTTTGTGCCTGAGGCCCGAATGTGTCTAAATATAATTTTCTATGTTCAACTTCTTTCTGCTGTTAACTGACTTCGTGAATTTAGCAACAAGTAGGGAAGACTGACGAAATTCAGCATATGTGGAGAGAAAGAAGTTGAATCTTAGCAGGACTGATGCACTTAATGATAAGCTCCTAGGTAGTGTTGCTGAACAAAGAGACCTTGGAGTGCAGGTTCATAGTTCCTTGAAAGTGGAGTTGCAATAGACAGGATAGTGAAGAAGGCATTTGGTATGCTTTCCTTTATTAGACAGAACATTTGAGTGTAGGAGTTGGGAGATCATATTACGGCTGTACATGACTTGGGTTAGGCCAGTTTTGGAATATTGTGCGCAGTTCTGATCTCCTTCCTATTGGAAAAATGTTGTGAAGCTTGAAAGGGTTCAGAAAAGATTTACGAGGATGTTGGCAGGATTGGAGGATTTGAGCTATAGAGAGAGGTTGAATAGGCTGGGGCTGTTTTCCCTGCAACATCAGAGGCTGAGGAATGTCCTTTATAGAGGTTTATAAAAATCATAAGGGGCATGGATAGGATAAATAGACAAAGTCTTTTCCCTGGGGTGGGGGAGTTCAGAACTAGATGGCAGAGGTTTGGGGTGAGAGGGGAAAGATATAATAGAGACCTAAGGGGCAATTGTTTTATGCAGTGGATGGTACATATATGGAATAAGCTGCCAGAGGAAGTGGTGGAGGCTAGTACAATTGCAACATTTAAAAGGCATCTAGATGGGTTTACGACTAGGAAGGGTTTGGAGGGATACGGACCAGGTGCAGGCAGGTGGGACTAGATTGGGTTGGGATATCTGGTCGGCATGGACGAGTTGGACCAAAGGGTCTGTATCCATGCTGTACATCTCTGTGACTCTATGCTCTGAAGAAGAGTTACACCAAACTCAATGTTAAATGTTTTGTGTCCACAGAAGCAGCGAGACCAGCAGAGTTTCTGCGTTTATTTCAGATTTCCAGTATTTGCATTATTTTGTTTTTATCCATGAATTCAGAATTGGGGAAGGTCAGTGAAACTTGGTGACTGACTGGATTTCTCCGGTTAGCTCTGCCCATGAGAGTAAGTGGTGGTTTTTGTTCCTGTTTCTGTCTCTAAGCAGTATATCTGGGATGGATTTCAATGAGGCCTGGTCCACAAGTAGAGTCACAAAGTGTGATGCTGGAAAAGCGCAGTTGACATTTCGAGATAAGCTCTTCATCAGGAACACGAGCTTATGCTCAAAACGTTGACTCTCCTGCTCCTTGGATGCTGCCTGACAGGATGTGCTTTTCCAGCACCACACTGTGACTCTGATCTCCAGCATCTGCAGTCCTCACTTTCTCCTAGTACAAGGAGAGTTGGCCAAGGGAGGTGCTATTTACCTTTTAGTGAAGAAGCTGATCCAGATCCTGGAACTTTTAAAATATTTTAAATGTTGGAACAGATAGAACAAATTAACATTTTTTAAAGAATGTTATGTGGTGTTGTATTTAGAATGTTGACTTTTTTTTTAAAACGTCTTTATTCTTTCATGGGATATGGGCATCACTGGCAAGGTCAGCATTTTTGTTCATACTTAAGTGAGTGACTTGCTAGGTCATTTCAGAGGTCTGTTAAGAGCCAACCACATTGCTGTGGGTCTGATGCTATGTGTAGGCCAGACCAGATAAGGGAGGCAGATTTCATTCCCTAAAAGTTATCCGTGGATCAGCTAGGTTTTACAACAATCATGGTTTCATGATGGTTTCATCGTCACCATGACTGAAATTAGCTTTCAGCTTTTATTGATTTGTATTGAAATTCTGCCAGCTGCTTTGCTGAGGTTTGAATCCTTGTCCCTCAAACATTAGCCAGTGGGCCTCTGAATTACTCATGCAGTGAAATTATTTTACCACAATGATAACTGTGATTATGATATTAATATCTATTGCTTGCAATAACTAGCACTGTTATTTATTGTGACATGTTTGTAGTGATAAGGTTTCAATATGTGCTTGTTGGTATTTTGTTGAATGGTACTCTGATTCTTGGTCGTGGGAAATATGCACATCTCTCACCTCAATGTTACTAATACTCAAGTATATTTACTCCAAGGTACCCTGAGGCTAGAGCAATTCAGAGAAAGATCATCTTTCATGCTGGGCCAACAAACAGCGGAAAAACGCATCATGCCATTCAAAGCTTCTTGGCAGCCAAGTCTGGAGTCTATTGTGGTCCTTTGAAACTGCTTGCACATGAGATCTATCAAAAGAGCAATGATGCTGTCAGTATGTTTGAAGAATTCTACATTGAAACTGTTTGCTGTACAGCTAAGATTCTATGATTCTAAATTGATTGGATTGAGGATCGATTAAACATTCTATAGTCAATGTAGGTACCTTCAAATTTCAGTTAAGAAGGTTTTGAGGAGTCAGGAGGTGAGTTACTCACCACAGAATTTCAAACTTTCTGGCCTGCTCTTGTTGCCACTGTATTTGTACGGTTGCTGTTGTTCGCTTTCAAGATAACAGGGGATTCAGTGATTATAATGCCATTCGATGTAATTTCCTAGAGGTGAGATGATTGACCTCTCATAGCCACAACCACCTTCCTTTGTGCTAGGGATGACCTACTTTTGCTGTAATTATTTTTTCTGCTCCAAGGTCTATGCACAGAGCTGATGTAGCAACAAGCTGATTGGCATACATTGAGCTTCTGAGCAGATGCGTGGCTAAGCAGCTCCAACTAGTAAGATTTCCCCAATTCCCCTTGACCCATTACTAGGGCTCGTTGATGCCACAGTCTGTCATATGTTGCCTTGAGGTTAAGGGCAATCATACTTGTCCCTTCTGTTCTCCTGTACAGATGACACTTAGTAGAACTGTCAGTGTCACCTCATGTGAGAGAAAACTGGGGTGGTAATTGGTCAAGTTGGATTTGTTCTGCTTTTTGTGCACAGAACATATCTGGGCAATCTTCCACATCATTGTTAGGTGCTGTGTTGTAACTGTACAAGAACAGTTTGGGTAGGGTTGTGGCCAGTTGTAGAGCACAGACCTCCATATTGTTGCTTGAATATTGTCACAGCCCATACCTTTGGAAAAATCTGTGCTGTCAGCTCTTTCTTGCTCCCACATGGATTGAATCAAATTAGCTGAAGATTGACATCTGTGATGCTGGGAAACTTCAGAAAATGCCAGGATGGATCATCCATCCAGCACATCTGGCTTCCCAAGTTATGTGAAATTTTACTACTTAACCAATAACCATATAAAAGTATTGCATACAAATATAACTCTGAATTTAAAATGGAGACTGCATGCCGATCAGATTTCTCTGCTCTTGTTTCCCTGATGTTTATTTGGGCGTTCTTCATTCCTAACCTTGTTCAAGGCTGGTGTATTTTCTGAGTGCTTTCTCTAACTCTGTGCCCACTGTCTTGTTTAAGTAATTTAAGTCCACCTCATCCAGTGCCTCAATAAACTGAAAGGAGTTATTATTCAGTACGTGGAGGAGAGCACTTGCAGGAGTGGTCTAAAATGGTTACATTTTCCTTTTTTTTTTCTAAAACTAGAATTTCCAGTATCTGTTAGAATGAATGAACATAATCCCATATGGGATTAACCACGTAGATGATCTGATGCTGTTTGCTGAGGTTGCTGGTGTTGAACTACCACAACATCTGGTAATTCACAGTCCACTGTGTCCTTTACTCAGGAAGTGAGCAGCTTATATTCCTGCTGTGCATCCTTGTTGTGGACATTGCTTGAGGTCAGCATCAAGCTCAGTTGTGAAATCTTGGTAGTGGACCAGCCTATCCCTCTCACTGTCACATAACCAGTTATCAGTGACCATTTGGATGTTGTACAGTCTTCAAAGTACAAGCCATTTTCTTTACAGTTTTAGGCAGAGAATCGAAAAGTGGCAAAGACTGAAGAAATGAGATGTTTGAAAATGAGTAAGTCAAGTTCCAATATAGTATTGAAAACTTTGCCCTTTTTGTGTATGTCAGTTCAGTACACTGGATATCGTCAGGGATGTGCCAAAGTCCAAAGATGTGCAGGTTAGTGGATTGGCCATGCTAAATTGCTGACAGTGTCCAGGGATATATAGGCTAGGAGGATTAGTTATGGGAAATGCAGGTTTAAAGGGTTAGAATAGTAGGGTGAGGCTGGGTAGGATGCTCCAGTGTGGACTTAATTAGCCAAGTGGCCTGCTTCCACACTGTGGGGATTTTATGATTCTGATTCTGATTATGGAAGAGTAGAGGGCCCAGTTTTTAGATATGCAGCATAACTTTACAAGATGTTTGATTATTATGCTTTGGTTATTTGTAGGGTGTGCCATGTGATTTGGTGACTGGGGAAGAGCGAAGTTTTGTGGATCCAGATGGGAGGCAATCAGCTCATGTTGCTTGTACAATTGAAATGTGCAGTGTAACTACACCATGTATGTGCACACCTCTTCCTGCTCTCTATTATTTGCATTTGTATAATGTCTTTTGCAACATTAATGTTCCAAATCTTATTCTACCCAATGAAGCTCTTTTGAAATTTTGTATAGCAGCCTCTTTGCACACAACAAGATTGTGCTAATACCAATGTGATCGTAACCAGAAAATCTGTTTTAGAACTGGATAAAGAGGGCCTGTACAGATATGATATCTGAGAGTATTTGTTTGTCTGCTTCAACATAATAATTCTTCAATAATGAAGTAAAGACAAAATACTGCTAATATTGGAAATCTGAAATAAAAGCAAAAAGTGCTGGAAATACTCAGCTGCTTTGGCATCGTCCAGTGAGAGAGAAACAAACGTCAAAAATGACTCTTTTGAAAAGTTAAATGGCAAGTGAGAGCATGGGTGGGATTAGACTAGATGGTCCACTTGATTCTGGAGTCCTCCATGAGTCTCATAGTCAGCTTTTTCTGGTATGAGAGAGAATAGTTTGGACGTAGGATAAAAGCAAACTACTGCAAATGCTGGAGATCGAAAATAAAAGCGGTGCTGGAGAAACTGGTGAGAGAAAAAGTTAAAGTTTCAAGTTCAATATACCACCTCTTCTGCTCGAACTTAAAACAAAGCTCTGTATCTTGTACTCATTACAGATGCTACCAGACGTGCTGGGTTTCTGTAACACTTTTTTTATGTAGAAATTTAAGATTTAGGAGGTGGAATGGACTGTTTGGCCTTTCAAGCCTGCTCCATCATTCAAGAAGATCTTGGCTGATCTGTTTGTGGTCTTAACTCCATTTTCCTGTCTGCATCCCATTAACCCAAGAACTCGTCTAACAAAAATGTATCTAACTCAATCTTGAATAAGTACCCAACCTCCACTTCCTTCTGTAGGAAAGAAAACCTGCATGTTGACAACTCTGAAGAAAATAATTCTCTAATCACTGTCTTGAAAAAAAGGAAAACCTTATTTTTAAACTGTGTCTCCTAGCTCTAGTCTTCCCCCACTGGAGGAAGCATTCTCATTCAGTTCCCTCGAGCTTTGATATTTTTCAATAAAATCAACTGCTATTTCTCTAAACTCTAATTCGCGTAGACCTAACCTGTTCAAACTTCATAGGTTAACCTTACATCTAAGGAATGAGGAGATGAAGGGCTTATGCCCGAAAGGTTGATTCTCTTGCTCCTTGGATGCTGTCTGACCTGTGTTTTTCCAGTACTACACTTGTCGATCCAAGGAATAAGTTGCATAGAATTTCTCTGAACTGCTTCTAAAGCAGTTATGTTATTTTTTTTTCAAATAAGGAGACCAAAATTATTCCAGTTTGTCCATTGCTTTGTACAGCTGTGGTAAAAGTTACCTGCTTTGATATTCATTCCCCTTGGAATAAATGACCATTCCATTTGCTTTCCTAATCACTTGCCGTATTTGCATGCCAATATTGTGATTCATGAATTCCTAAATCGCACTTTACCGTTGAATCCTGTATTCTCTCTTTATTTAAATAGAATGTTCTTTAATTTTCTGTTCTTCCAACCAAAATTGATAAGTTTACCCTCATTTTATACCATTTCCTAATTCTTTGCCCACTCTCTTAATCTGTCCACGTCCTTTTGCAGACGGTCTATCTCCTCTTCAGATCTTATTTTTCAACTTATGGTGGCAGCCTCGCCCTTCCCTTCCCATTGTAGGAATGCAGACATTTTTAGCATTCTCTTCCCCCAGGAACCTGAAGGTTGGGTCATTGACTCTATTCAAGGCTGAGTTAGAGTTTTGATAAATAAGACAGTTAAAGGTTATGGGGTACACTGAGATGAGACTATGGCCAGATCAGCCTTGCTCTTGATGAATGGTGGAGCAGGCCTAATAGCCTATTCCGTCTCCTAAATCCGACATTCTTGTTGGGGTGGGAGCTGTTAGTCACCGATTTATGCAGAATGGACAATAGGAGTGGGTGGGAATTCATGTTGTGCTCAATATTTTGCAGATGAAATTGCCGTAATTGATGAAATCCAGATGATCAAAGATCCTTCCAGAGGCTGGGCCTGGACTAGGGCACTATTAGGTAAGAATATCCGTTCATAATTCAGGTTACACTTCATCTGGATTTATTACAGAAGCCTATCAAATAACCTCAGCCTGAACTCTGTGTAATGGATTGGACTGGATTCTGCTGTTTGAAACCAGGGCAAGTATTTTCTGCTGGCCATACTTTTGTTATGCCAGTGCAGTTGGACTGTTTTCTGTTGGACATTTCCTCTATGACTGGACTACATAGTCGTAATTCCTAGGATGGCAATTGGGGAAGGGTAATGGGAAGTGGGACAACTATTGCTTTCCGACTTCCTCAAGGGGAAACAGTGGCCAAGTGATATTAGCAATAGATTATTAATCCAGAGACACAGGTAATGTCCAAGCATCTGACCTCACTCCCTCACTTTAGTAATTGTGCCACTTTTATGACCACCACTTTTCATACTGGTGTGATTCATTCATGAGGCATCAGTAGACACAGTCTAATGATCTGAATCCTAGACGCAGAGACTGTACAGACGGAGTTTTACTCTGCATCTGAACCATACTGTACATGGGCTGACTCTGTTGGATGCGAACTCTTTAGAGGGAGCTTTTATCTGTATCAATCAGTCTGCTGAAGGGGACAGTAATAGGGGCATTACTGTGTATTTAACTCTATACTGTACCTTCTCCGAAGAATGTTTTGTGCATTATTTCAATGTACCTTGCTTTCACTGCAGGACTTTGTGCAGAAGAAATCCATATCTGTGGTGAAGCTGCAGCTATTAACTTGGTGATGGAGTTGATGTTTGACACTGGAGAAGAGGTTGAGGTACGTGTCCTATCTCTGGGGCAAGGGCTATAGGGAGAAATATGGCTTTGGCTTTAAAACATCAGGCAGTCTAGATGTTGAAAGCATTAAAACTGAATACTGAATCATTGTTAAATATGTAGCACTACTTCCAAGCATAGATACTGATAGCAACTTGCTCCATGAAGAGGATGTGCTCAGACCAGCACCAGAATACATAAAACAGATATCAGCCCGACTAAGATATAACACAGGTCTACTTTAATCTGCTAGATAGCTAACCATTGCCATTTCCAACAGGTAAAATCTAAGTCTGTAGCTGTGCCACATCCAGTCGTAAATGGTGCTGGACAATTAAACAGTTCCGTGCAAGAATTGGCTTCACAAATATTCCCATTCCCAATTATGGAAAACATTAGTGAAAAAGATAAAGGTTGTGAAGTATTTGGAGCCATCTTCAGTCAGTAATACTTTGTAAATAACCTATCTCATTTCCTTGTTAGGTCCCCAGCATTACAGATGCCTATCTTCAGTTAATTCAGTCAGTACTCCACATAGAGTCGTAGAGATGTACAACACAGAAACAGACCCTTTAGTCCAACTTGTCCATGCCAATCAAATACCCAAAATTAATCTCATCCCTTTTGCCAGTACTCTGTCCATATCCCTCTAAACCCTTCCTATTCATATGGCAGTTTAAATGTTGTAATTGTACCAGCCTCTGGCAGCTCATCTGATACATGTACCACCCTCTGCATAAAAACATTGGCCCTGGTGTCCTTTTTAAATCTTTCTCCTCTTACCCTAAACCCAAACCAGGGAAAAGACCTTGTCTATGCATGTCCCTCATGATTTTATAAGCCCCTATAAGGTCACCCCTCAGCTTTCTGGGAAAACAGCCCAGCCTATTCAGTCTGTCTGTATAGCTCAAATCCTTCAACCCTGGCAACATCCTTTTAAATCTTTCCTGAACCATACCGTAAAGAAATGTCTGAATGGATACTGTAAAGTCCCTGGCTCTTGACAATATTACGGTTGTAGTACTGAAGACTTGTGCTGCTAAACATGCCGTGCCTTTAGACAGCTGTTCCAGGACAAATACGACATCAGTATCTACCTGACAATGTGGAAAATTGTACAAGTTATGTCCTGTACACAAAAAAGACGATAAATAGAACCTGACCAATTCCTGATTACACTCAGTCTTTGGCATTATGATAATAGATGTCATTGACAGTGTTGCCAAGTAGTACTTGGTGGTAACCTGCTCACTGATGCTTGATTTAGTTTCTGGCAGGGCTATTTACCTCCAGACTTTACTACAGTCTATATGAGCAAAGGACTGGCCTCTAGAGATGAGGAGAAAGTGATGACCTTGACATCAAAATAACTTTTGACTGGTACTGAATCAAGCTGCTCAAGGAAATTGAAGCCCTTGAAAATCGGGGGATAGCTCTTGACCAGGACAAAGGAAGATGGTTATGGTTGTTTGAGGCTAATTAGCTCTGTGACAAGACATCAGCAAAGAGGTTCTTCAGGATAGTGTCCGAGATCAGCCATCTTCAGTTCCTTTGTTAATGACTTTCAGTCATTGTCAGGTTGAGATACTTGCTGATAGCTCACTGTTCAACTGTATTTGGCACGCATTGAAGCAGTCTATGCTTGCTTGCATGACTGGTAATATCAAGATTTGTATTAACAAGTGGCAAAACATATTTAATGCCACACAAGTGCTAGGCAATGACCATCTTCAACAAGAGGGAATCTAGCCCTCATTACTTGACATTCACAGGCACGACCATCACTGAATCACACCAATATCAACATTTTGACCAGAAACTGAATCTGGTACAAATATTATATTGAATTGGTCAGCTGTTAAGAATTCTGTTGCAAGTAAGCCACCTCCTGTCACTGCAAAGCCACTGTCTATAGGATGCAAGTCAGCAGTCTGAATAATTTCCTCTTAACACATTTACAACATTTGAGTATTTTAACACCATCAAGGGCTAGGTAGCATTTTTGATCAGAATCATCGGACTGCTGTACAGCAACAGTTCTATTCAGATCATAATTGTGAAAAGGTGCTGTAATGTCCTCTGTGTTCAAATTGCTTCACAGTATCAACCCCACTCTACTGTTGCAGTCTGGCCTTTGGGAAGTGCTCTATCAGTTTTTAAACTGATCCCATAACCAAACAGAAAAGTGTGTGTTGAGTCTATGATTATTCGCTGAAAACATTTTACTCCTGCAATGTATTGTAAATTCATACCAGCATAGTATATGGTAGGATACATGACATGGGCAGTATGGTGGCTTAGTGGTTAGCACTGCTGCCTCTCAGCGCCAGGGACCTGGGTTCAATTCCAGCCTCAGGCGACTATCTGTGTGGAATTTGCACATTCTCCATGTGTCTGCATGGGTTTCCTACAGTTAAAGCTGTGCAGATTAGATGAATTGGCCATACTACATTGCCAGTAATGTTCAGGGATGTGGAGGCGACGTGCATTAGTCTGGAGAAATATAGAGTAATAGGGTAGGGGAATTGGTCTGGGTGAGATGCATTTTGAAGGTCAGTATGGATTTGTTAGACCTAATGACCTATTTCCACACCTTATGTAGATGAGGGAATTACCCTAACATTTACTGTAGTAGTTTTGCTCAAAGTAAACTTTTCCTGTTGTGAAATGGGTGTGGGGCTGGTGGGGTTGTTGGTTTATATTTTGCTATTGTCTGCACCTTTTGCTTATGCAGTGTTTCTCCAAAAGACAGAATTTTCCTAGCTAACTAACTGCTCTCTGTTGAATAGGTTGTAAGTTATGAGCGACTAACCCCCATGACTGTTCTGAATACTGCACTGGAGTCACTGGATAACTTGCGCCCTGGTGATTGTATTGTTTGCTTCAGTAAAAGTGACATCTACTCACTGAGTCGGCAAATTGAGACTCGCGGACTGGAATGTGCAGTGATTTATGGCAGTCTTCCACCTGGTAAATAACTTTTCAACTGTTTGTAATGTTACCAAGTATTAATATCTTGTGTGTTTGAATACTAAATAACAGTCACTGTTACTTAGCAAATGACACCATTTCTCCATGTTCAGTGACATGGCCCAGGAACGTGACTTGGGCTTTTGCGAGCTCATGCTTTGCTCGGTTTATCACCAAGCCCGCATCCTGAAGTTGATTGACCAATTCTGATAGATGCTACATATATTCCTTCCATGTGTGACTAAAAATCAGCAGGTTGTCCATATACACCACAATTGGGTTGTCCTGAAATGACTATATTGATTAGTGTTTATACGTGCCTGGCACATGTTTCATATCAAATAGCATGACTTTAAAACTGGTGCAGTCCATTCGGCATGAGCAAGTCCAACTTTGAAATATAAGTTGTTTTTCTCATCTTCTCAATGCAGTCTTCCAAATATGGGATAGGATGTCAATCAGATTTTGTAACTGCATTGACTTCGTGATAATACAGAGCTGAAAAATGTGTTGCTGGAAAAGTGTAGCAGGTCGGGCAGCATCAAAGGAGCAGGAGAATCAACGTTTCGGGCATAAGCCCTTCTTCAGGAATGAGGAGGGTGTGCCAAGCAGGCTAAGATAAAAGGTAGGGAGGAGGGACTTGGGGGAGGGGCGTTGGGAATGCGATAGGTGGAAGGAGGTTAAGGTGAGGGTGATGGGGCAGAGAGGTCAGGAAGAAGATTGCAGGTCAAGAAGGCGGTGCTGAGTCCGAGGGTTGGAACTGAGATAAGGTGGGGGAGGGGAAATGAGAAAGCTGGGGAAATCTGCATTCATCCCTTGTGATTGGAGGGTTCCTAGGCGGAAGATGAGGCGCTTTTCCTCCAGGTGTCGTGTTGCCATGGTCTGACGATGGAGGAGGCCAAGGACCTGCATGTCCTTGGCAGAGGGGGAGTTGAAGTGTTCAGCCATGGGCCGGTTGGGTTGGTTTGTGCGGGTGTCCCAGAGGTGTTCTCTGAAATGTTCTGCAAGTAGGCGGCCTGTCTCCCCAATGTATAGGAGGCCACATCGGGTGCAGCGGATGCAGTAAATGATGTGTGTGGGGTTGCAGTGAATTTGTGATGGATATGGAAGGATCCTTTGGGGCCTTGGAGGGAAGTAAGGGGGGAGGTGTGGGCGCAAGTTTTCCATTTCTTGCGGTTGCAGGGGAAGGTGCCGAGAGTGGAGGTTGGGTTGGTGGGGGGTGTGGACCTGACGAGGGAGTGGTCTTTCCAGAACGCTGATAGGGGAGGGGAAGGAAATATATCCTTGGTGGTGGAGTCTGTTTGGAGGTGGCGGAAATGACGAAGGATGAGAAGATGTATCTGGAGGTTGGTGGGGTGGTAGGTGAGGACCAGTGCGGTTCTGTCCTGGTGGCGATTGGAGTAGCGGGATTCAAGGGCGGAGGAGCAGGAAGTGGAGGAGATGTGGTGGAGAGCATCATCAACCATGTCTGAGGGGAAATTGATGAAGGAGGCTATCTGGGTTGTTCGGTATTGGAATTGGTCCTCCTGGGAGCAGGTGCGGCGGAGGTGAAGAAATTGGGAATATGGGATGGTGTTTTTACAGGGGGGCGGGGTGGGAGGTGGTGTAATCTAGGTAGCTGTGAGAGTCAGTCGATTTATAGTAAACGTCCATGTTGAGTCGGTCGCCCGAGATAGAAATGGAGAGGTCTAGGAAGGGGAGGGAAGAGTCTGAGACGGGTCAGGTAAATTTGATGTCTGGGTGGAAGGTGTTAGTAAAGTGGATGAACTCCTTCCACCTATTGCATTCCCAACACCCCTCCCTCAAGTCCCTCCTCCCTACCTTTTATCTTAGCCTGCTTGGCACACCCTCCTCATTTCTGAAGAAGGGCTTATGCCCGAAACGTTGATTCGCCTGCTCCTTTGATGCTGCCCGACCTGCTGCGCTTTTCCAGCAACACATTTTTTAGCTCTGATCTCCAGCATCTGCAGTCCTCACTTTTTCTCCTCGTGATAATACATACAATTATTGGGTACAATTTGATTTTTGGCACCATTACTATGGGTGAGGTCCATTCACTGCAACTCGCTTTGATTATATTTTCTTTGAGCATGCGTTCAATCTCTTTTAGAACCTTTCCAATGTTAGACAATTAAGTCTCTAAGGATGTTGCTTAATTGGAACAGCATTTCATATATCTAGATCATGCATAATCAGATTAGTACTTCCCATCTTATTCACCATTTAATTGTAGTAACTCTTCCAGATCATTTTGGTTTTCCTCTGGAAGGTAACTCAACTTATCCCAATTTTTGAGAACTTTCTCATTGTCCAATTTACATTGAGGCATGTCCAATTTAGAATAATCTGAACTCGGTTCTTCACTGTTGTAACCAGTAACATATTCCCCTTTTGCTTTCCTTCCCTATCAAAATATCTTTTCAGCATATTCACATGACACACTCTGAGATATAATTTTATCTGGTGTTCTTATCAAGTTGTTCAACTCATTCAATTTCCTTTTGATTTGATAAGGCCCACGAGATCTTGCCTTCTAAGGTTTACTTACCTCTGGTAGTAACACTAACGCTATCACCACTAGCAAAATTGCAAATTTTTGTTTTCTATTTCATCATATGCTGTGCTACTTTTAAATGCTGTCTAACCAACTCACCCTCTCTACTTAAACTTTCCACTTAATTGTTCCCTAAAATTTGACATACAGTCCAAATGTGTGCTCTATGAACTCTGAATCACCAATTTCTTCTTAATTAATTTCATAATCCTCTCATCTCATGCTCAAAAACGAATTCAAATGGACTGAATTTAGTTGACTCATCAGGTGCATCCCTAACTGCAAAAAAATACAAATGCAATTCCTTTCTCCCAATCATCTGGATAGTGTTGACTATAAGCCCTCGACGTGGTCTTCAAAGTTTGATGTGACTGTTTAATGCTTCCGGCCCAGTGAATTTGAATTGTTGATTTTCTAAGCTATTCATAACTCCCTTGAATAATTTTGATTTTAAATTTGACCTTTGGTCCAATTGTACTCCTGAGGTAGTCCGTATCTAGTAAAAGAAATTGAGTAACTCTTCTACAATCCTTTTAGTCATGATACTGTGTAATGGAATGGTCTCTGGAAATCTAGTAAACACATCCATTATGGTCATTAAATACTGATTCCCACATTTTATTTTAGAGAGGGATCCTATGTAATCAAATATGACTCTTGTGCGAGGTTCCAAAAATGGAATGGGTACTAAGTGTGCTGGTTTTATCACTGTCTGAGTTTTTCCAATTACCTGACATTTATGGCATGTCTGGCAAAATTCAATTGCATCCTAATGCAGTCCAGGACAATAAAAATGTTTTTGTACTTTGGTTTGAGTTTTCCTTACTCCTAGATGGCCACCTACTAGTAATTCATGTGCTACCTGCAACAACACCTTTCTATAACTTACCAGTCATACAACTTGATGACCTTTTACCCATTTGTCATCTGCCTGAATATGTGATGGTCTCCATTTCCTGCTTAGAATAACTTGGATTTATAACATCTGTCAAGACTGCAATTTTGAAGCATTATAAAGTAGGAAATACTGCATTGAATTCAGGTGCAGTAAACTGCCACAATAAAATAAATGTTATCAAAAGTCATGGGAATGTACAGAATGGAAAAAGACTCTTTGGCCAATTGTGTCCATGCTGATTGAAACCAATTGCCTAACTATTCTAATCCCATTTTCTTGTATGCTTTGGCATCGCGATTGCACATCTAAATATTAACTCAAATGTTATGAAGGTTTCTGTCTCTAAGACCCTTAAAGATAGTGAGTTCCAGATTCCCACAATCCTCTAGATGGAAAAAGTTGTTCCTTCACACCACCTCTCAACCTCTTGCCTCTTTCTTTAAAGCTATGCCCCCCTCCATCAAGGGGAGAAGTTCTTTTTTTCCTGTTTAACCATTATTTTATACATCTCAATCATGTCCACTCTCAAGCTCCTATCCACTAAAGAAAACTGCCCATGTCTGTCCAGTGTCTCTTTGCAGCTAAGACTCCAGCCCAGGCAACATCCTGATAAATCTCCTCTGTACCCTCTCCAGTACAGTCTTATCCTTCCTTTAATGTGGATTCCAGAACTACACCCTAGTTGTAGTCTAACCAACGTTTATGCAGTTCCAGCGTAACTTCCCTGCTCTTAAAATCTATGCCTTGCCTGATCAAGGCAAGTATACCATTTGCCTTCTTAACCACCTGCCCTAATACCACAGGACTGGTGGACATGCAAACCGAATTCCTACTGATCCTGTGTTTCTCAAGGTTTTACCATTCATTGTGTATTAATTTGTTACGTTTGGTCCAGGAGAAAATTAGTAAATTCAGAATGGGCACACAAGTAGTGAATGAAGTGAAAGTAGTGACCTTTATAATGTGAATGTTTTGGTAGGGAGAACACGGTGGTCATTTATTACTTGGAAGGTAAAACTCTCAGATACGGCAGAGGAAGAAAAGGATCTCCTGAGTACAAATGTTGATTTCTGTTTTATGGCTTTGCTAACCTCTGGTACAACTAAACCAAAAATTAGGATTTACTCCTAAAGAGAGAGAATTAAAAAACAAAGCATGAAACATGTATTGAACATTATTTCAAGTGCGGTCGAACTAATGCTTACAGTTTTGGTCACGATTATTCAAAAGAAAATGAGTTCCTGAAGAAGGCACAAGGAAGATTTGCAAAGCTGATGCCAGTAATACCTAGGTATATGTATTGACATTGAGATTGATTCCCTCATCCCTTAGTCTGTGCGAGATGAGAGTCAAAAATGATTGAGGGAGACCTACTAGAGTTCTTGAGTTAAGAAAGTATTTGACACAATAGATACAAAGACAATGTTTCTTCTTGTGCAAATGAATGTATACAAATATGATGGGTTTTTAAAAATAAGTTGAGAGCATTGTAGATTTAGGTGAGAGATGGAATGAGGCTCCTGTGATGCATTTGGATGTCTGGCCCCAGTGCAGTTAAGGAAATGGAACTTAGAGGTGCAATCAACCTGCTCCTAGGAACTGCCCAATCAAGTGGGTTAGGTAGTGTAAATGAAATGTAACATAGAAATATATTAAAAAGACTCTTACAACAAAGTTGTAAAGTAATCCCCATAATACTGATGAAGACACTCAATACAGTTTTATTCGGCATAATTACAGTTTTTCAGGAATGCTGATTTACCACCATGAACTCAAATAGATTCTTTATCATATGCAGTTCTGGGAGGATTGCTTGTGCTCTCAGTTTCATCTTGCATCATGTTTTCATTGATAAAGTAAAACATTGGCCTTGGTAATGTTTACGTTTATTTAACTGTGTAATAATATTCTTTATTATTTTCTTTAAAGTCGAAAATCCACAGGAACATGGTAGGAAACAAAGTTCAAGGTAGCAGGTAGGTAGGAGGCAAATAGTATTGCTAATGAGAGAGGTTCAGGGTGTAGTGGCTCAGTAATGCTGAGAGGGTCATTTTTGAATTTTGAGGATGGAGGAGGCATGTGAGGATTATCTGGGGTTGGAGCATTAAAATGGGAAACTTTCCGATGTGACCGAAGGGAAGAGATTGGGAAAGAGGGAGGAGTTGGTGACTGTGTGAGAGCATGCAGCACTCTTTACTTGGAATGTTCTTTGTACTTGCATTTAGTTTCTTTTCCAAGCATTTATCTGAGTGTCACTAGTCATTTATCAGATTGAGAACAGAAAATTACAGCAAATAGGATGGGAGGATATATATTGGCATGGATCAAGAGTTAGTTAACAGATAGCAGAGTCGAAATAAATAGTAAATAAAATATTATGGATGCTGGAAATCTGAAACAAAAACAGAGAAAGCAGAGTTTTTATGTTTCAAATCCAATAACCATTGTTCAGAATTGAGTGGGCTAGAAATATTAGCTGTGCTTTCTCTCCACAGATGCTGCCAGATTGGCTGAGTTTTTTTTTCCTCCAGCCATTTCTGTTTTTGTGGGAATAGATGAGTTGTTTTCCAGAGTTCCAGGCAGTGACTGGCGGGGTACCTCAATTATTAGTGATTGGACCTTGGCTATTCACAATAGATATTAATGATCTGGATGAGGGAACCAAATGCAACATTTTCAAGTCTGCTGACAACATCAAACTGGCTAGAGTTGTGAGGATGATGCAGTGAGGCTTCATGGAGATCTAGACCAGTTGAGTGAATGGATAAACACATGGCAGATGCAGTATAACATGGATAAATGTGAAGTTATGCACTTTGCTGTGAAACCAGAAAGATTATTATTTTAAATGGCAAAACAGTGGAACCTCGATTATTCGAACATTATGGGCGGGCAGTATTTCATTCAGATAATCAATTATTTGGTTAATCGATTAAATGCCTTTCCTCTAGAGCTCTGAATTTTTAAAGTCTGCTTACTGTTAAGGAGGTAAGGCAGCAAGACAGCGCGCGAGGCCCCGCCCAACCCCACCTGCTGCCCCCGTGCAACCCTCCCGCACCCAACCCAGTCTGACACCGACCCCCCCCCCCCCCCCCCCCCCAAACCCATCCACTCTTGCCCCCTCTCCGGGGCAGCCGGACTGGACATCAACAACAAGACTGCTGCTGCTGCCTTTGTGGGGTAAGTCTCCAAACAGCGCACCCACACGCAGCCACAGCCCCCCCACACAACATTTTACTGCAACTTTTTGACAGGTTCCGCCTTTGCTCTGTACAGGACAATGTTGGAGAGATTATTTGGGGGAAGGGGTGTTTAGGATAGAACTCCAGGGAAAGTGTGTGGAGAGAGAGTGAGTGCGGGAGGTGCCTGTTTAATCACTGTAAACAAAAGACGCGATGACTGTTGGAAACACGTCTTTGATGTAATCCTATTTTCAGTTAATTGGTATTTGGATAATAGAGGTTCCTCTATTGGACCTGGCTGTCCCTTACATTAGCCAATGAAAGTAGACAAGCAGATGTTGTAAACAATTAGGAAGGCAAATGGAATATTAGCTGTCACTGGATTTGAGTTCCAAAGTATGAATGTCTACTGTAGTTAGACAGGACCTTGGTGAGACCTTTTAAGAAAGTATATACTTGCCATAGAGGGAGTGTAGTAGAGATTCACTCAGCTGATACTGGGGATAGTGGGACTGTTGTATGAGGAGAAAATGGTTCAACTGGGCCTGTATTTACCAGAGTTTAGAAGAATGAGAGGGGATCTGATTGAAGTGGAGTAAAATTCTAACAGGGTTCCACAGTGTTAGATGTAGGGAGAATTGTTTTCTCATATTGTGGAGCCTGGAATCGGGTACATGACCTCACATTTAGGATTGAGATGACGAAAGATTTTTACACTTAATGTAATGGAATTCTCTATCACAGAAGGCCTTGGAGGCCAAGTCATTGAATATATTTAAGAAAGAGATAGGTAAAATTTCAGATCTTAAAGGCATAAGGAGAAAGCAGGACTGTGGCATTGAGGTAGAGGATCAGTCATGATCATACTAAATGGAGGAGCAAGCTTGAAAGGCTGAATAGTGTACTCTTCCTAGTTTCTGGGTCTATTTGTTATGAAAATTTACAAATGATGTATATCAATAAGAGAGATGATTGCAAGAAGGAGAAAATCTAGTTGTAAGAACCATTGCTTCTATCTGCCCATTTGATATGCAGATGTCCATGGAAAAACCACTAGGAAACTAAAGGTTCTCAAATCTTGGCTAACTGAATAAAGGCACAAGACTAAACTTATTCCTTTTTGTTTGCAGATGTGTGTGCAAGGATAACGATCACTTCTATAAAGTGTTGAAGAACCGTGTTTTGACCTTGGCTGATTATCTTAAGTCGGTTCTTTGCGTAGCTGTTAACATTGTCAGTGGCTAATCAGAGTCAACTTGCCAACCAATCACAACTGTTTATTATATAATTGGTCATGACGGTTCGAAATTTGGCATCCTTGTGTTTTATCCTAATCAGTGTAAAGCAAAATGGTTTGGCAACATGTCTCTCTGCAGCAAGTCTGTATTGTCAAGTACAATATATTCTGCACAAGAGAATTTTAATATTGGTGAGAGTGACAGTTCTATCTCATCATCATGATGAGAGATTGTCAATGTGGGCAAATTGTAAGGTTGCTTCTTTGTTCTGCTGTTATTGTTCTGTTTGATCTCTGATTCTTGACTCTAGGTTGGAAAGAATTAGCAAATTTCAGTCTGCAAGTACTGGCCACTGAGAGAAAGCAAGTCTGTGTGGAATGCATGATCAGACTGTTGAGACCCCAGCTTTGCATACTGTTTGTTTCTACTCATTACCCAGCCTTTGCATATTGTTTGATTTTGGTTGCGTTGTTGTCAAACCCCCTCTTTCCATCCTAACTGGTTTGTGAAAAGCCAGCCTTTTAACAGTGTAGCACCCTGACTAAGAATGAGACCCACATATCAGGGCCACAGTTTTCCCTCACATGTTTGGCAATTGCCAAATAGAAATCACTGTTGAATAGAATGATACAAGAGTCTCTCATTCTACTTATAGCATAGGGACTAGGAGTAGGAGTAGACCTTCGAGCCTGCTCTGCCGTTCAATAAGATCATGGTTGATCTTTTCGCAGACTCAGCTCCACTTACCCACCCTCTCACTGTATCCCTTAATTCCTTTATTGTTCAAAAAAAATCTACCTTTGTTTTAACAACGTTCACTGAAGTAGTGTCAACTACTTCACTGGGCAGGGAATTCCGTAGATAAAGCCCTCTAGATAAAGAAGTTCTTTCTCAATTCCGTCCCAAATCTGCTCTCCCTAATTTTGAGGCTATTACCTCTTATCCTAGTTTCACCTACCAGGGTGGAAACATCCTCTCTACGTCTATCTTAACTATTCCCTTCATAATCGTATATATTTCTATAAGATACACCCTCCTCCCATTCTTCTAAATTCCAATGAATATAATCCCAGTCTACTCAGTCTCTCCTCATAAGCCAATCTCCTCAACTCTGGAATCTAGCTAGTGATCCTCCTCTGCACTTTCTTCTAGTGCCAGTACATCCTTTCTGAAGTAAGGAGACCAAAACTGCATGCAGTACTCCAGATGTGGCTTCACCAGCACCCTGTACACCTGCAGCATAACCTCCCTGCTTTTAAACTCAATTAGCAATGAAGGATAAAATTCCACTTGCCTTCCTAATTGTTGTACTTGCAGACCAACCCACTGTGATTTATGCACAAGGACACCCAGGTCCCTCTTCATAACAGCATGCTGCAACCTTTTACTGTTAAAGTAATAATCTTTTTTACTGTACAAGATATTGAGAAACATAGTGGATAGCCAGAGACTTCTTCCCCGTGGCGGAAATGTCTGTCACTAAGGGGCGTAAGTTTAAGGTGATTGGAGGAAGGTTTAGGAGAGATGTCAGAGGTAGGTTCTTTAACCAGAGAGTGGTGGGTGCGTGGAATGCACTGCCAGCAGTGATACCAGAGTCAGATACATTTAGGGACATTTAAGCGACTCTTGGGTAGGCACATGGAAGTTTGTACAATGTAGATATGTCGGTTAGTTTGATCTTAGAGTTGAATGAAAGGCTGGCACAACGTCAAGGGCTGAAGGGCCTTTACTGTGCTGTGCTGTTCTATGATACACAGCATGCATCGTCAGCTGCTGCAACTGGTGCTTTGTTGTGACATTTAGTCCTCAGTGGTCTGGTTCAGTTTACTGACAGTGTCTGTATTCTTGATCTTAGGAACAAAATTGGCTCAAGCAAAAAAATTCAATGACCCTGACGATCCCTGTAAGATCCTGATCGCTACTGATGCCATTGGAATGGGTTTGAATCTGTGAGTAAACCATCACCTTGTTGCTGTTTTCACTTCTCTGCTGAACAAATTGTGCTGAGATTATGTGCCTTGGTTGTTGCTTCCTCGCCTTCAGAGAATCAAAATCCATCCAACACACCATTCATTATGAGTGAGTCTCTGTAGACTGAGAGACATTGGCAACTGTTCAATAAGGGCCAGGGACTTTATCCATTTAGTTGTATTCATTGCTATCTCTACAAGAGGGTGCTTGATACTGTGAGACTACATCCCTGTATGGACCACAGGACAACGAGGAACAAACTAATTGAAGCCCAGTTCTACCATCTAATAATCTGCAAGAACAATTTTTCTCTGTTTTGTTCAGGAGCATAAAACGCATAATTTTCAATTCTCTCGTGAAACCAAGTATCAATGAGAAAGGAGAGAAAGAAATGGACCGGATAACTACGTCACAGGCCCTACAGATTGCTGGCAGAGCTGGCAGATTCAGCTCAGCCTTTAAAGAAGGGGAAGTTACTACAATGAATCGGGATGACCTTCCTGTGCTGCAAGAAATCCTGAGCAGGACCGTCGAACCCATTGAGGTGAGCATACTGAACAAGAAAGGTAAGGTTCCCCATCATCACCATCTTGTGGGTTAATATAGACAAGAATTTGCTATGGACTGGTCATAGAAGTACAGTGGCTTACAATAGCAAGGCAAAGGTTAGGAATATGTAGAGAGTAACTCACTTCCATGACTCCCAAAAGTACACAAGGTACAAGTCAAGGGTATAATGGAATACTCCCCACAGTAGACAAGGGCAGCAGAAACATGGAAACACCACTATGGTTCCTCTTCAAGCAACTCACTATCTTGACTTGGAAATATGTTGACAGTGTTTCTTAATCAGTATCTTGGAGTTTCCTCCCTAATGGTATTACTGGTTTACTTGCAACAATTCAAGGAAGCAGCTCCTCATTACCATATATTCTGCAGCTAAGGATGGGCAATAAATAATGGCCCAGCCAGTGAAGCCCACAATACCTAAATTAATTTTTTTTTATATAAAGCTCAATGATTGTTATAAATAATGAAATTCAGAGCACTTTATTTGAGTGTTCAAAGTATCCATAATGATATAGATGAGCTAGTATCCCAAATACAGAAAAGTAGTTTGTATTTAATTGTATTACAGCGACTTGGTTCCAACATGGCAAAGGTTAAGAAAATAAAATATTCTAGAGTGCGCTATACATCTCGGACAGATTGGCAAAGAGGGGGTGCTGCGTTGATAATAATGGTTGGGTTAAGGGCATTAGTGAGGAAGGAGATCATGAGCGAGAATTTGTATGAGTCAAGGTGAAGATCACGAATCAGAGGCACTGATGGGAGTGGTTTATAGGCTTCCTAGGAACAGCTATACTGTTGGATAGATTATTAAGTAATAAATTATTTGAGCTTAAAGCAAAGGCAGTGAAATAATTCTTCTAAACTGGGACACTCAAATTGACAAGAGAATTTTGACGTCAAAAAATGTGCTGGAAAAGCATAGCATTTGAGGAGCAGGAGGGTCGATGTTTTGGGTATAAACCCTTCATCAGGAATGTGGAGGGGGAAGGGAGCTGAGAGATAACTAGTGGGGTGGTGCTGGCGGCAAGGTAGCTGGGAAGGCAGTAGGTGGATTCAGTTGGGGGTAATTATTATTGGTCAGTGGGGTGGATAGGTGGGAAAGTAAATGCCCAGGTCAAGAGGGCAGTGCAGAGATGGAGGATTGGATCTGAGATGAGGTGGGGGGAGGGAAGATTTGAAAACTCGTGAAATCGATATTGTAACCATGTGGTTAAAGGGTCCTTTGGCAGAAGGCAAGGCATTGATTTGGCAGAGGAGGAGGCCCCGAACATGCATGTCTTGCGGGGAGTGGGAGGGGAATTTGAAGTGGTCGGCCACAGGGCAATTGGATTGTTTGGTGTGTGTGTGTGTGTGTGTCCCAGAGATGTTCCTTGAAATGCTCCGCGAGTTGGGAGCCTATCTCCCTGATGCAGAGGAGCCAACATCGAGAACCACGGACATAGTAGATGAGGAGGGTGGATGTGCAGAAAAATCTCTGCCAAATATGGAAAGATCCTTTGGGGCCTTGGATGGAGCTGAGGGGGGGAAGGTGTGGGTGCAGGTTTTCACCTCATGTGGCAGTAAAAACAATGACTGCAGATGGTGGAATCCAGATTCTGGATTAGTGGTGCTGGAGAAACATAGCAGTTTAGGCCTCATGTGGCAAGGGTAGGTGCCAGATGTAGAGGGTGGGTTGGTGGGTGGCATGGACGTAACCATTCCCCTAATTATAGAGCCCCCAACAACTATCTTTTTGCTTCCCCTCTTGAATGGCCTCCTGTACCATGGTTCAGTTTTCAGTTGGCTCATCCTCCCTCCAGCCCTGTTCCTTGTCCACTCAGGGAGCAAGTACCTCATACCTGTTGGACAAGGAGCTGAGGCTCCTCTGTCACATCTTGCTGTCGATGGCCACTGAACAAATTTTTAAGTACTTAATCTACCAGCTGTGACTGCCTACTGAAACAGTGTCCGGGTACTTCTATCTCTCCCAGATATTCCATAGTGTTTGGAAGCTCAGATTCCAGCTCATCAACTCTGAGCTGAAGTTCCTTGACCAACCAACCAACACTTGCTGCAGATGTGGTCACAGCAGTTCACAATGGGATCAGCCAGCTCCCACATTATACAGCTAGAACTCATCACTGTCCAGTCATTTCTACTTAGTTAATTACTTTATTATATATTTTTTAAATGAGTTAATTAAATTTATTGATACTTTGCTGGGTTCTTTTTCAAATTTAGTACAGATTTCCTACCAGCCAATCAGGTCACAGCCTCCCTGTGACATCAGTCCAGTTTTTTTTGCAGCTACGGTGCCCCAAGTTCCAGTAGTTTTATACTCTGCTCTGCCTTCTGATAGCTTCCCACTGACTAGCATTATAAGATCATTCAATAACACCTGTCTTTGGAAGGTGGAAGATGTTTCAACTTCTAAAACGTATTTATTTATTATCTACTTTGAACTTTTTTTAAGACAGCAGGATTGCACCCCACAGCAGACCAGATCGAGATGTTTGCCTACCAGTTGCCAGATGCCACCCTATCAAATCTGATCGTAAGTGTTTTGCTCAGAGTTACTGCTTACTGTGAAATTTCTTTGTGAAGATGTGGAGATGCCAATGTTGGACTGGGTTGGGCAAGGTCAAAAATCACACAATACCAGGTTGTAGTCCAACAAGTTTATTTGAAAGCACTAGTTTTTGAGCACTGCACTTTCATTAGGTGCTAGAGAGGGAGGAAGACCTTAGATGCAAAATTTATAAGGAAAAGATCAAAAGGTCATACAACTCGTGACCATTTTGAACACACCTAAGACAGCTCTTAAATCTTTAATCAGTTAGAATGGAGGTGCAGGTTTCGATTGATTTTTAAACTGCAAATCCTGGAATTTTTTTCAAGTCACTGTGTCTTTTGATAACTTAACTTATGGTGTTATCAATACTTTATCTTGGGGCAATGACTTGAAAGAAATTCTGAGATTGGCATATTAAATCAATCAAAACCGCACCTCCTTTCTAAGTAATTTAAAAATTGAAGAACCATCTTAGGTGTGTTCGATTCACTCACATGAGTTGAGTGGCCTTTTGATTTTTTCCTTAAATTCTGTCTAAGGTCTTCCTGTCTCACTAGCACCTGATAAAGAAGCAGCACTCTGAAAAGTAGTGTTTTCAAATGAATCCTTTATTTGTGAAACACTTTATTGACTGATCACTTCTCTACAAATTTAAAGCTAAACCTTTACTTTTTCTTGCCTTTCCTCTGAACACAGGACATATTTGTGAGCCTCTCGCAAGTCGATGGACTTTACTTCGTGTGCAATATCGATGATTTCAAGTTCCTGGCTGATATGATTCAGCATATCCCATTGAATCTCCGCGTACGATATGTTTTCTGCACTGCACCAATAAACAGGAAGCATCCCTTTGTCTGCACCTCCTTTTTAAAGGTATTTTACTCATCCATCAGTCATATACCAATGAGATTGTTTCTTCTTCCTTCTCCATACCTTAACCATTACATTATGATACAAGGAATGTGCATTTACTTAACAGTTTTCTGACTTCAAGATACTCCAATGGAGTATGTATTACAAGTGTAGATGATGATGTAATGTGGCAGATGCAGTGTGCACGCAGCAGTCTTTAATCAACAGCAATGTGACGATTAGATTAGATTAGATTAGATTACTTAGTGTGGAAACAGGCCCTTCGGCCCAACAAGTCCACACCGACCCTCCGAAGAGCAACCCATTCCCCTACATTTACCCCTTCATGAGCAATTTAACATGGCCAATTCACCTAACCTGTGCATCTTTGGACTGTGGGAGGAAACCAGAGCACCCGGAGGAAACCCACACAGACACTGGGAGAATGTGCAAACTCCACACAGTCAGTCGCCTGAGGCAGGAATTAAACCCGGGTCTTTGGCGCTGTGAGGCAGCAGTGCTAACCACTGGGCCACCGTGCTGCCCAAAATTTAATGATTTGAGGTGTAAGGATTGGCTAGATACCAGAAAATATTTCTCTGCTACTTGATCAGGACAATAGGATCTTATTTGCATTCTTAAGAGAAAACAGACTCAACCTCAGTTAAACTTGGCATCAAAAGACAACACCTCTAATAGTGCAGCATGTTTGCGGCCTCTGCTGCAGATTTTGAGCTCTCTACCTTCTGAATGGCAAGTGAGAGTGAGCTATATTTTTCTGGAAGAACAATTCCCTGAAATAGAGCCTCTACATTAATCCAGTGGCAATACTATTCTTACACCACACAAAATGTTGGCAGTTGTCCAGGCAAGCAGTAGTCAGTCTCTTGGCTTTAATAAACTCTGTTTTCAGGGTTCGCGATCATAGTTAAGCAGTCAACTATTTATTGCAATTATCTGATAGCTTTTGAGTTTCAGAAGTAGTTTAGATATGATACTGTTAGTTAGAGAAAGAAAATATACTAGTGTGACAATTGGAAATAATTCAGTGATACCAGAGGATAGGAAGTACCAGTGATACCAGAGGATAGGGAGTCTTCCTCCTATCCTTCTGATCTACCTTCTATCTGCCTGGTGAAGACTGCTGTCTGGGAAAACTGCACTCTGCAGTAAGTCTGCTCTATTCTTGATTCCTGCATGGATTTGACTTAGTCTTGGCATAGTTACTCCAGCGTGGTATCTGGTTCCTTACCTGTTGGGGCTTCTGTGTGGTTATTCCAGTGTAGAACTGGCCTAGTTCCTGTGGGCTTCCCATGGCAATTCCTATCCTGAGTACTTCTCCCGTGCTCTCTCATGTGCTCTCTATTTGTAGTGACAGTTTTTTTTTGGCCAATGGAACAGTGGGACAACTATCATCACCCCATTTCATGCCTTCATCTGAGGGTTAGTTTACTATTCTTTCTAAGGTCATTTTCAAAAAGAAGACAAATAAGTGTGTTTGCTACCAGATGAATTGTAGATGCTGGTTTTGGACGACATGACCTGTCTGTTTTTCCTAAGTCTTCCCATTGTTTTCATGCACTAAAATTTTGGAGAGTTAATTATTGTTGTAATACCTATTAAATGTAACCTACTACTACACAGTGAATACTGGGAAAATTCAGTTTATAAGGGACCCAATATATGTTACATAAGGAAGTTCCCTTTAGAATAACTATTGAGAGAATTTTGTGGTGAAAGGCCAAATTAATGTATAATCTAATATCCTCATGTGTATTAATGCTCTGGATTTTGGTGTGCCAAGGACAGTTTCCATTTGCAGAATACACTAAACTTAGAAGAGTTGTAACTTGTGAAGAGAATACTGTGGAACTTCAAAATGACATCGATAAATGAGGGGCAACTACAGCTGAATGTGGAGAAGTGATGCATTTTTGTTGGAAGAACATTGAAAGACAATACAAAATAGGGGTACAATTCTAAAGGGGGTGCAGCAGCAGAGGAACCTGATGTACACAGATCATTGATAGTGGCAAGCCAGGTGGTGGCCAGTTAATAAACATTTTCTGTGATCTGACTCTTGAATATTTTCAAAATCCATCCCTCTTATGCAGCTATTCAACTGCTGCTTTCATTGACACAGATTGAAAATGGGAAAAGAAAACTTCTCTCCCTCTTTCCCGGTTCAGTCTTGATACCCTGCCCTAGTGACACAGCACTTGATCTCTCTCATTTGAACTACTGGAACTTGAAGCCCATTCGCATCAAGCAGTTACAAAACCCAGTAAACCAGTTACTTCATTGACAGATCTCACTTGCTGTGCAGCAGAGTTCTTCATTTTCTTGTTTAGCCTTGTCTCCCACCTCCTAAGAGACATAAACTTAAAACTTTAAAAATCACACAACACCAGGTCATAGTCCAACAGGTTTAATTGGAAGCACACTAGCTTCCAATTAAACCTGTTGGACTATAACCTGGTGTTGTGATTTTTAACTTTGTACACCCCAGTCCAACACCGGCATCTCCAAATCATAAACTTATAACAGTAGCTTCCCTTAAAGTTACACATAAGTAATCCTAGATTTTATTTTTAAAAAGCCCTTACAAATCAACACAACAAGAAACCCCCTTATGGATGATTTGAAATCCAGTTTACAAGTTGAGTGTGGAACAGTTTTAATTCTGAAAGACCATCTAGCATTTTCTGCTCTGAACTTTCAAGTATTTCGCACATGGGCTGCAGGCGAGCTTTTGTTCTGAGCACTCACCATCAATAGAAAAATTCTTGTCCTTTTTAAAGCTCCTGCAGTACCAGAATTAACACTTATTTCATCCATTTTAATGGAAGATCCCAGATGGAAACTGAGATGTGGATTAAAATATTCTGATTCGGGACACAACAACTCAAATACTGAATATAAATCAGGAAATTGTGATTATGTGCTGCCAAGATTAGGTTTCAAGCCAACCTGAATAGAGGACTGAGTTCAGAGGGTTCACACAGTTAACATACTGAAACTCAACAGTGAGCTGGAACAGGAGTTCACTACTGTTGTTGATTTCAGAAATACTGAGTCTGTTTAAAATTTGGGCGAGTGGGAGAATGCACAAAAATGCATTTACTTTGTCTGGAATGATCAAATCAATGCAAAAATGTAATTATCAACCATGAGCTTTTCTTGTACAGATGATTTTATTTGAGTCTCTGGGGTTTGGGAGCAATCATCATGTCTTAGAAGAATTGCACTTCATGGAAGGTTAAAAGTTATTTAAATGGTTTAATCTGAAGGAGATAATTGAGTTGGAGATGAGTAGAACATAACAATAGGAGTAGACTGTTCAGTTTGAAAAAAAGGGAGTGCAAATGTGGAATTCAAGACAAGTAGATCAGTCATAATCTTATTGAATAGCGGAGTAGGCTCAAGGGGCTGAATGGTCTCCTACTCTTGATGTGTATGTATGAACCTGCTCTGTGATTTAATTAGATCATCGCTGATCATCTACCTCAATGCCACACATCACTGCCGAATCCTTCACTGTAATTATAGTGTGTTTTCCATTCAGGGGTCACCGATAGTGGGGTCAAGTCTGAGAAGAGGCAAAGGAGAAATGTTGAAACTGCAAAAGAAGAGGATGTAGCTCCTAGTTACATTTTAAGAAATGATCTCTAGGAGAGGGATGATTTTCCCAGTCCTGTTAGAAACTGAGGATAATCACAAAATCTGGTGATGAAGTGAAATCATCTGAACAGGAAATAGTTAAATTATAATATTGGTACCAGGAAGGAAACTGGAAACCTCCAAAGATAAATTACAAACCGCACTTAGTTATCGCAAATCAGCCTTCAGGTACTCTGCCATGGGTCCATATGAGAAAGCATCCAGTGAACAACACAGAAAATTGTCAGTTGCATTAATACATACTCTGGAAGTTGTGGTTAATGAGTCGTAGCTCTACTTGATAAGCTCGTACAATGAAACTGTTAGAAGGAAAACAGCTATTTCGATCAAAATAAATTTTTTTAAAATTTTGGATTTTACTACGGTCTCCCAAAATAGCTTGTGATCCCTGACAGTCAGGATTCCTGGCTATTCAGCATTGTGTATTCACTATTGTGATATCCACAACATTCAGTATTGTGAATAGCACATTACATCATTGATCTGTTGATTTGACATTTGCAGTCTAATATTCCGTTTTTCTTAACTTTGAGTCTGTTTGCATTTTTTAGTTTGCCAGACAGTTCAGCAGGAATGAGCCACTGACGTTCGAGTGGTTATGTCGACACATTAACTGGCCATTAGTGCCACCGAAAAATATCAAAGACCTTGTACACTTGGAGGCTGTGCACGACGTGTTGGATCTGTACTTATGGTTAAGGTAAGTTAAGGAGCCTGGATCCCTTGTTTGGGAATGTCTTTCAACTCTGATATTTGATAAAGCTCATTTTGTCTAGCAAATCCATTTGATAATTATTCATCCAAAGCCGAGATGTTTTGAACAGTATCTTCATTGGTTCTGGTCTCTTTCTGATCCTGGTCTTGGATTGGCTCTGATCCCTGGTTCAGATTGAAATATATGAATTATAGCAGTTTAAGACAGGATTTACACATGCTATAATTCATTTTACTGTTGTTTGCAAAGAACAGGTCCCTTCTGAATTATGGTTCTCATGAGTGTAAACAAGCTCCAACAGATTGCCTTATGTTGGTGATGATTTTGGGCTGGCTGTCTTGTCAAATCATTGCTCACAGTTTTTTATGCTTTGCTTGCAAGTCTCGGTTGAGTGCAGACATGACCTCATTATTACCTCTTCTAAGCAAAACTTTATGAAGTTAGTCAAATATATGTCTTAAATCTCTGCTGTGTTTTTGATTAATCCATGCCTTACTAAGTGAAGATTTACATCTTTCATAAAGTCATTTAACTCCTTAATACTTCCTCTCAGTTATTTAATCTGATACTTCACACCATCCATATTGAATTACTGTTCTGAAAGCCAAATATTTGTGAAGAATCATTTTAATGTTTTCCATCTCTGTGGTTTATTCTTACAGTCCCTAACTGGCCTGACTCTTAACCTCTTGCTGTCTATGTAGTTACATTTTTTAAGACCTTCAGGTTTTCCTTGATTTATGTTTTTCATTACCTTTGTTTTCTTCATGACATAGTGGGCCCTCTGCTATAAGCTTTCCTTTTTTTTTAAACCTCCCCTTTGGACTCCTTGACTAGCAGAAGCTAGTTTGTTGATCTCTTTTACTGTAGGTGAATATTAAGGCCACACCATGAGGATGTTGCCTTGTGGGGCAATCTGGGTCATGATTTTAGGATAAGGGATAACAAATTTAATACAGAGATGTGCAGATATGACTTCTGTCAAACGGTCATAAATCTGTGGAATTCACTATTGTAGAGTGCTGGATGCCAAGATGTAGAGTAAATTCAAGGGGATAGATTTTTAGTCAGTAATAGGCTGAAGGGTTATGAAGAGCAGGCAAAAAATGGAATTATGGTAAAAATAATATCAGCCATGGTTATATGAAATGGCAAAGCAAACTCAAGGATCTTAATTATCTTGCTCTTGGTTCTTATGTGAATCCTCCCTATCTCTTCCTTGAATACCTTGAATACCTCCCACTGACCTGGCATTGATGATAAACTTACAAGGAGCTATTTCTAGATGACAGCTAAATCACATCACAGCTGAAGAAAATTAGTTTTTTTTGAGTTGAGAATTGTTTTTTTCCAGTTTATGTTTATCCTTTTCTATAACTATGTTTTAAGTCCAACTAAATTCTAGAAAAGCGCTCCCCAAATTGATACCCTTTTCCCTGCTGCTCAGTTTCTGTAAAACTAAATCCACATCCTTTGTTGAGGGCATGATGTATTGGCTAAAATGTGTTCTCTTGAATGAAGAATTCAGATACCCCCCCCCACCCCGACCCCTGCCCCAAAACCATTCACACTAATGCTATCCAAGTTAATAATGTAGCCCAATTGTAGCATTTCAGACATTTGCTTCTACGTTTGTCCTTCCACTTCCCTTGACTGTTTGGCAGTCTAAAGTGCGTTCCCAGCCTTGTGTGATGTTTCCTTTTTGGTTCTTCTCGTCAGTCTGGTGATTTATTTGATGACCCTTATGCCAAACCATTCCCTTCTCTCAGCTTTAATTATTTTCCTTCCTGATCTCGAGCTGGTACTAACCTCTGTTCCCTTTCATTTGTCTTAGTTACCGGTTCATGGACATGTTCCCAGATGTGAACCTTGTGCGAGAGATCCAGATCGAGCTGGACAGCATCATACAGATTGGAGTGAAGAACATCACTCGTCTGATCCGTGCTTCGGATTCCATCTCCACAACAACTGCTGCAGGCGCCGAAGATGCTTCTGTTTATGGAGGAATATGGATTAATGAGAGGACAAACGTGGAGAACATGAATTCCAGGGATCAGGTTTACATTGGATCTAGACGGATTAGAGGGTCCAAGATTTTAGGCTACAGAGGAGAGGTTTATAAAGCGGAAATACCTGGTGACTCTTTGAGTGCCAGGCTGGTTCAGCAAGGACATCTGACAGCTGAATTATTGCAGCAGCTTCAGGAGGAGTGGGCAGCCAGCCATGGTCTCCAAACCTCCAAAAATGCCACGACCCAAGAACCGAGTAAATCCACATCCAGAGGATTGAGGAAGAAAAAGAAATAGCTTCAGTATATTTATTCTACTATGAAAATGTTCTCTCCAGTTTAAACAATAAAGAAGTGATTAGACTATGTGCAAAATACCTGGTTTTCCCAGTTTGCTTGATATCTTTGACTGCCAACTGCACAGAAATCAAAGTAAAGATTTTCCATTCCGGTGCCTCCCTGTCATCTTGATTGTTGGATCATGGTGTCAGAACCGATACTGTAACTCTCAGTTCATACAGGTATCACGGATCCTATCAATCCATGTGTGTTAAGAGCACCTAATATTTGCATAATGCCTTCAATTAAGGATGGAAGATTTAAAAGAGAGGGGAGAGTTTTGGGGATAGCATTCCAAAGCTTAAGACCTTGGCAGCCGAAAAGAGGGGCATCAGTGAGGGTTGTGGGGAATATGCAAACTTTGGGCATTTGGCAAATGAGAGAATTTTGTATGATGAATGAGGAAATGCATTTTAACAAAAAAAAAAGTTGAGAGGGAGCAGATGGTGGTGAATCTTCAAAATCCTCTACCCTAGAGGTCTGTGGAAGCTCAGCTATTGAACATGTTCAAGACAGAAATTCACAGATTTCTCCATATTAAAAACTTAAAGGGCTATCAGTATGGTGCAGGAAAATAGTGTTGAAGTAGATTAGCAATGATCCCATTGAATGGCACAGTGGGCTGAAAGGGCTGGACAGCCTCTGCTGTCAATCTGTTCTTCTGAGTTCAAGAAACTAATTAAAGTCTAAAAGCAGGAACACATTTTGGGATCATGGATAAGCAGTTGAGACCTGTTGCTTGCACTTCTCCAATTTTGGGATTGTCAGCCATTTCATTGGGCTTCTGCCAAAGTTCATATTAAGAAACAGTGAACCTGAGGATTGGGAGGAGTCTAGAATTGGAGCCTAAGGAGAGAAAAGTAGTGAGAGTGAACTGACGAGGAACATAAAAGTTGATTGTAAAGGTTATTTAATGTAAAAGGATGAGTGTAGATAAAGGTCCTTATGCTCTAAAGAGAGGAATGGATAGTGAAAAACAAGGAAAGGATAGAGCAATTAAAGAAGTATTTTAGCTCTGCCTTCATAGAAGAAGTCACAAGTATGTTTTCAGAAATGCTAGAGAAGCCAAGGTCTGTTAGCAAGAAGAAGTTGAAATTAGCTCTAAAAGAAACAATTGCGGAAAAATTAATGGGATTGAAAGCTGAAATTCCAGAAGCCTGATAATTCACATCCTTGGGTATTAAAGGAGGTGACCATCGAAATAATGGATGTGCTTGTTGGGCTTAATGAGGGAATTGTGCATATTGTATCTACGTTTGCTGCCAACACAAAAATGGATGTTCGAACGGTGGTAAGAATGCAAAGTGGTTCAATAAATATCATTGCAGTCCTTAAGCATTATAAAGTTTGTTCCCATATTTTTAATTATCTGCAAATATATCCTTTTTTTCCAACTACTTTTCCAGATTGTAATCTCATTTCTTTCTGCTGTTACCTCATTCTAGTATCTTTGGTACAAATTAATTCATGTCAACGTTCTGTTTCAGATTTTTGATTTCTTCAATATGTTCCTTGGATCTTATTTCATCAGTTTATTGTTAAACATCTATCAATCTATCATCACATCCAGATCATTTTTGGAAATAACAAAGATCCCAGCACCGACCCCTGTGGCATACTACAGTCTGAGAAACAACCTTCCAACATCACCCTTTGCTTCCTACCATTCAGCCAATTTTGAATCCAATTAGCTAGCTCTTCCTGGATCCCATGCGATCTTATCTTACTGATGTCCATATAAACAACATCCACTTCCCTGCCCTCTTCTATCCTTTTGATTACCTCTTCAAAAACTCTAAAAGGTTTGTCAGACATGATTTCCTGCACACAAATCCATTCTGACTATCCCTAATCAGCATTTGACTTTCCAAATGTTAGTTCATCTTGTCCCTCAGTTTCCTTTCCAACAACTTGCCTACCGCTGATGTCGGGCTCACTGGCCTGTAGTTCTCTGGCTAGTCTTTGCTACCTTTCTTAAAGGATGGAACAATATTAGCCACCCTCCAGTTTTCCGGAACTTCACCAGTGGCTAAAGCTGAAGCAAAACTCTGCAGAGGACTCTGCAATTTCTTCTCTGCCCTCCCAATGTCCGAGAATGGACTTGATCAAGCCCAGGGCACTTATTCGCCTTTGGTGCGCTTTGAGGCTGCAAACACCTCCTCTCTAGTGATATGTTTGCGATCCAAAACATCCCTTATTTCTTTAGCATCTATGATTCTCTCCTCACTAAACATTGAGGAGAAAAACTCATTGAAAATCTCCCCCATCTCCTGTGGCTCCACAAGTAGATGACCATGCTGATCTTTAAGGGACCTATTCTCTCCCTGGCCACCTTTTTACTCTTAATATAGCTACTGAACCTCTTGGGATTATCTTTAACTTTATCTACCAGATCCATCTCATACCTTAGTGAGTTTTGAGAAGATTTGTTGACATCACCAACCCAAGGAAACCCAAACATATAAATAGAAAGCAGGCTACACCACCATCCATGGGCTCACTGAAAATGTTACCTAGTATGATGATGAAATGTCTGAAAATGAACCTTCCAGCTCAGCAAGCAAACCTACATCCAGAATCTCATACCCTGTTTTTGCTGTTCTGATTTCCCTCTCAAATGGGTTCTGACACTTTTTATAGTCATCTGTAGATTTGCTTAAACCCAATGTATGCCGCCTTTCCTGTTTTCTTTATATTCCTCAGGCCCTGTCAAATTTTAGCTTCCTAAACATTACATATGCTTCCTTTTATATTTTTGTTTTTACTAAATTCACAACCTCCCTCATCATCTAAGGGTCCCTTAACTTACCACCCTTGTCCTCTCTTTTTACTGGAATATGCTCATCCTGAACTCTCATCAATAGACCTTTAAACAATTCCCACATGTCAAATCTAGATTTGCCTGATAACAGTTGATCCCAATTGACTCTCCCTAGCTCCTTCCTAATACAGTTGTAATTTGTACTGCCCCAATTTTTTACTTTCCCACAAGGACCAGATTTATCTTTATTCATAGCCATTTTAAAACAACAATCACTGTGCATCACAAAATGCTCTCCCACTGTCAAGTCAGTTACCTGGCCAAGCTCATCAGCCAATAAAAGTCTGTCCTCTAGTTGACGTATCCAAATACTGTTTCAAGAAATCCTCTTGGCTGTGCCTAACAAATTGTCTTGTCTAAGCCTCTTGCTGTAAAGAAGTTCCAGTCCACATTGGGGAAGTTGAGTGTAGCAACTTTGATTATTATTGTATCTTTCCATAATGTGCCTACATTCCTGTTCTTCAATGTCCCTGTCTCTGCTGAGGGGCCGATCATATAATCCCATTAGAGTGTTTGCATCTCTTTATTTTTGAGCTCCTCCCATATTGCCTTAGTGGATGAAACCTCCAGCATGTCCTCTCTGACTACAGTTGTGATATTCTCTCTGATTAGTAACTCCTCCATTTCTTTTACCTCCTTCTCTATCTCATCTAAAACGTGTAAACCCTGGAATGTTGAGCAGTCAGTCCTGCTCCATTGCCAACTAGGTTGTTGTAATGGCCACAACATCATAGTCCCATGTACTGATTCCAGCATTAAGCTTGTCTGCCTTACCCATAATACTCCTTGCATTGAAATAAACACACCCGCCCATCAGCCCTATCATGTACCTGACCCTGTCTGTCTTTCCTTTCAGACTTGCTGTTATGCTTTTCTAAATTCAGTTTGTTCAAAGTCCAGCTAGAAAGGAGGATGTAGTGTTGGGAAATTATCTGGACCAAGTACCTGTGGGGAACAGATGGGAATAGTGATCACATGATAAGATTTGATTCACAACAGAAGAGAGCAAGGGGCAATCTAAATCAAACTTTCTAAACTGGAAGACACCAGTTTTGAGGAGATAGCAGGAGACCAAGCCAGAGTAAAACAGGTTTGTGGGAAAAACTATGAATATTGGACAATCTTTAAGAAGATAATGTTTTGGGTATGGGCTGGGTACATTTTAATAAGACCAGACTGGGGAACCAAAATCAGAGCTCTTTGGTTGACTTTGAATATGATAAAACAAAAAGAGGACATCTGATAGAGGTCAGGTGTAATTTTCAAATGGGATGCAGATCAAATATGATAAGTTGCGAAGGGAAGTGAAGAGGAAAATTAGACTGACAATATATGAGAATAGAAAAGCAGTTGATGTAAAAGAGAACCCAAACATCATCTATTGGCATGATTATAGTGGTCACTGAGATGGGGTGGAACCTATTAGGGAAGTTAAGATGACGTGTACTGAGAGACTCCGGGGAAGGCTAGAATAATGAGTAAGTTCTTAGTAAATACTGATACAAACGAAAAGGAACATGGCAAAATATTAGAAGTGGAGATGGTACAGTTATTTTTGAAAGGCAGGGTGCCCTAGAAAGTCTAGCTACTCTTGGAGTGGATAAATTGACAGCTTCTAACTATTAAAGGAAGTTGCATGGACATAGCAGGGCATCTCACCATAATGTTTCAAGTTTCCCTCAATAAATGTCAAACAATTGGAGAGCAGTAAGTTGACACCTTCAGAAATGGGTATAGAATCAGTCTAATAAATAGAGGCCGGTTCATTTAATATCTGTTGTGGGTAAGGTTTTAAAATAATAGAGGGAAATAACACTAACAGCTGTTTGGAGCAATTGGATGAAATTCCCTTTGGCCCAACAAGTCTATACCAACTGGGCTGAAGGGCCTGTTCTATGTTAACTCTCCGAGGAGGAACCCACACAGGCACATTTCCCTCTGACTAATGCACCTAGCACTATGGGTAATTTAGCATGGCCAATTTGCCTGACCTGCGCATCTTTGGACAATGGGAGGAAACCAGAGCACCCAGAATAAACCCACGCAGACAATGTGCAAACTCCACACAGACTGTCGCCTGAGGCTGGAATCGATCTTGGGACCCTGATGCTGTGAGGCAGCAGTGCTAACCACTGAGCCACCATACCAGGGTGTTAATTAATTAACTATCCTGACTAGCCTGCTGGGAGCACATCCAAAACTTTATTGCTCTCTAATTCAGATTCCCCAATCAATCTCAAGCTAATTGCCTTACACTGGCTCCTGGTCCAGAAGCATCAGATTATTAATTTTAATACATATAATCAAATGCTTCCATGATCTTGTCAATCCCATTCAACATTAGCTCCTATATTGCCACAACTATCTCTGCTATCAGCACTCTTCCAGTTCTGGCCACTGGCCTATGTCTTGTTAATGTCATACTTCACAAGTTTGGTATCTTTGGCAAATATTGAAATTTTACTCTGTATTCCCATATACATTATGTAACAAAAGTGACAGTGACTCTTGGGGGACACACTGTCCATCATCCTCCAGTCACAAAAGCAACTATTTACAATCAATCAGTTTTGTTTTGTCCTTCTGCCAATTTTTTAAATCGAAGTTGACCCTCCCATCTCGTAAGCTTCAAATTTATTAACCAGATTTTGATGTGCTACTTTATAAAATATGTTTAATGGGATACTTTTGAATGTGATATTTTTGATCAAGCAACAGCAATTTGGTGAAGTAAATGCAGTGGATGTTGTCTATGTGGATATAAAGTATCACATTCAAAAGTCAATTCATGAATGTGTTCCACTTCTTACAAATCTTCAAAGGGTTTGGTTAACTGCCAAGCTTTGTTTAAATTTAAATCAGGCAAGTTGACTGGTCTAAGAAATAAACCAGGGAATAAAACCATCACCTGTTTGATTGGAACACGTGCAGTGGATGATCGTAGGATATAGAAGCAAGGGTAGGCGTGCCTTTATTCCTGATGAAGGGCTTTTGCCCGAAACGTTGATTTCGCTGCTCGTTGGATGCTGCCTGAACTGCTGTGCTCTTCCAGCACCACTAATCCAGTATTCAGTCCACTGGGTCTGCTCTGCCAAATCATGGTGGATGTGACAATAATACCAAACTCTACCTTCCTGCCTTTTCCCCATGACCCTTGATTAAAAAGATGTCTTTCTTGGCCTTGAATATACTAATGACCATTTTTTTCACTCCTGGTGCAAACCTCCTAGAGCTCAATGCTGTGTTCTGGGTCAGCACAGTCGATCACTGTGTGAAATTGCAGAGCGGTACATGAGCCAACTGCTAAAACCCTCTGTGGTTTTAAACCAAATGCACAGATTCATTGCCTTTTGAGAGAACAAATTTCTCCTCACCGCTATTCCAACTGGGCAGTCCAATATTCTGAGAATATGTCTTCTGGCATAAGATTCTCTCACAAGGGAACACAACCTCTTGGTACCTACACTGTCAAGTCTTAAAATAGTCTTGTATATTTAAATAAGATGCCTCTCATTATTCTAAATTTCAATGTATATAGGCCCATCAATTCTCTTGGGACATCAGTTTCTACCACATTAGCTCCTGTTTCATCTCATCAGGCACCTGTTCATTATTAAGGTGTATTTTGTTGTACTTTTGCTAGCTTGTCTATCTTTGTCACATCAACCTGGGGATGTATGGTGCTGGACTAGCAACCCAAAGTATGAAATAATTAACACCAATTTCAAATGTCAAATCCTTGCTAATCACATTTTGAGGAGGTAACTGTGAGAGTAAAGACACCCCAGTCTTAGTAGACCATAGGGTTACTCTCTCATTATAGAGAGAGTTGATTTGTGCTGGGTTAACCGGAGGATCAGGTAATGGGAGAGGTTGGGAGGGAAAGTCCTTCATAGTAACTTCAACTGATGCAGGAATTGAACCCACACTGTTGGCATCCCTCTGTAGCACAAATCAGCCATTCAAGCAAACGGAGTGAGTGGATAATTAAAATTCAGCAGATGTAATTGTTTGCAGTTTCTGAGTGTTCTGTAGTAGATTAACAAATTAGGTCAGAGAATGTGGAATCATGAACAATTGGAAGAACAGACTGTGAGCTGGCTGCACTACAAAAGTGTAGAGTTGTTGAACAGCCTGGACACAATGGGTTGAAGGGCCCCTTTCCGCGCTGTAGATTTCTATTACTCTATAATGCTAAATGGTAATTATTTGGATGTTGGGAATGATACACTACTAGGATCAGTTCTGGAACACATGTTTGATATGAACGACTCAGACTTTGGAATAAAAAACGCAATTTTATATTTTTGTGGCTAATACCAAACTCATGCCTGGGGCAGGGGCGGGTGTTGTCTGGGGAGAGCTGTAACAAATTACAGGCGAATGTTAACACATGTACACATTGGGCAAATTAATTTTAACATCAATAATTGTGAGATATCACTATGTTTTGAGTTTGACAAAGAGAATGAGAATGATTTTGCATTGCCCTCAATATGAGAAGGTTGAGTCTTGTTGCCACCTTGTTTGAACATAGAAGATTGCTTTGTTTTGGAAAAGGACATACTCATAGTGAGTATTCAACTCTTTAAAACAGATACATTTCTTCAACGGCGGAAGAGGTTAGCTGTTTTAGCCTAGTCTAAACAAAATAATTAAGTGCTCACCAATTTTCAGTTACTCTCACAAGTATAGATTACAAAGTCAACAGGGCAGGTTGGCCAAGTTAGAGTTCTTAAAATTCTAAAAAGAATGTGCAGTCTGCAGTTTGTTGTCTAAACTGGTTTCATGCTGAAGTTGTTGACCTCAATGCCTACAACTTAAAAATGTCGACAATGGAGTTCTTTTCTCATCTCTGGAGCTGTGTTGAATTCCATGAAGAAATCTCTGTCTGTAGAAGATGCCTCTGAATGGTGACAATCAGCAAACAGGACTTGAAACACATTGGTTAGACTGGAGACAGGAGAATCTTCCTGCCTACCAAACTATGATCTTCTCTTTAAGGTGCTTGTCCTCAGTTTGTGGGGGAAAAAGCTATAAAATCAAACAAAGGGATGGCTTGTTGTACAAGCTTCCCTCACCAACTACCAAGTGATCCAAATAAAATCGTTGTTATTGTATTCCAAGAATAATTTGATTAGCTCATGCCTGGAAAGTTGTCTTTGCCAAGATCCTGTTGTCCAAGTGATTAGTCCCAATGGTCCGTCTACAACAGTGAATACCTCGGATGCCTTGCTAACCCTTCACACATCCCTGAAATCATTGGGTGATATTTTATTGGGGTCTGAATCATGAGCAATTTGCTCCATCTTTAATAGTTTTCACAAGCTGTGTAGCTGTATTCTTGCTCAGCAACAGTGAGTTGCCAAGCAAAGGAGCTTAGTCCCTGTTAAATGCCTTTGTGGATGGACCAGCTTGTCTCATTCAGCTTCCTGCTTTACCAAACTTGTCAAACAAAACAGACAATGAGAAATCTCGATATCAGAGTCTATCACTGGTGAGTTCAGCCCAGGAGGTCCCTGCTGGCAAACAAATACCGGTATGCTCCAAGGACTCTAGCCCTCAATAATCTCCAGGCACTGATTGCCTACACCTTAGGGTTCTAAAATAGAGACATGCCGTTTGCCCGATTTGAGATTTAAGAGGGTGTGGATGATGGGGAATTAGATACTGTGTGTCTGGGTTTGCCTATATTGTGAGACCACCACCTTGTTACTCTAGACTTCCACAAGGTACCATGCAAAAGGTTAATGGACAAGATTATGGCGCAGGTAATTGGAGGATTGATATACATGGGGCATTTTCAGGCTGGCTGGATGTGACTAGTAAAGTGCTTCGTGGATCAGTGCTATAACCCAGGCTATTTACAATCTATGATTACTTAGATTTACTTACTAAGATTACTATGCTTATTATGATTGCATAATGTACTGTGTAAGTTTTTCTAGCAATGCAAAGCTAGGCTAAAGTGTAAGCTGTGGTCACATTTTAATTCAGCAAGTATAGAACCAAATGCACAGAGGTTATGGTAAACTTGTTTGGTAGCTTCATTCTATCACATCTGATTGTTATCAAAAAATCTTGAAGAAATTCTGAAGCTTCTTCTCTACCCACTGAGTGAAAGAGTGTGTAGCTCCCTACCACAGGAGATGGTTGTAGTTAACAGTACAGTCGTATTTAAGGGAAAGCTGAACAAACGTTTGAAGATGAAGAAAAGAACAGAGGGCTATGATGTGGATTTAGATGAGAAGAGATGGGGTGGTTGCTAAAGTGGAGCATAAGCACCAGCATAGACAGGGATGGGCCAAAATAGTGCATGTCTACTGTGTGTCTAATGGGGGAAAGTGAGGATTTCAGATGCTGGAAAGTCAGAATCGAAAAGTGTGGTGCTGGAACCCAGATATTCTTCCACCTCATTTACTGCATCTGTTGCTCTCAATGTGTCTTCCCTGCACAGGAGAGACCGAGCACCAACTTGCGGAATGGTTCAGGGAACATCTCAAGTCTGCATACACCAAATAACCCCACTGCCCTGCGGCTAACCACTTCAACTCCCCCTCACACCTCCCCAAAGACTTGCAAATCCTCTTGACCAGACCCACCATTTTCATTCCCATCCATTTGCTCTACCCTTCCCACCAACCTATCACAATCACCTCCTACCTGCATCCACCTATCACTGTCCAACCTGCCTTGATCCCAGCCCCAACCATACCCTCCTATTTATCTCTCAGCCCCCTTCCTCCATCACATTCCTGATGAAGGGCTTATGACCAAAATGTCGACTCCCCTGCCTCTCGGGTGCTGCCTGTGTTTAATTCAATGCTATCTACTAAGAGATCAAGACAGAAACTGCTGCCAGGCCAAACAGACAGCAGCTTCTAAATACAATTCCTGACCTGTACTGAGACCAATGAATGTGGTGAAAATAGGCCAAGATGTTCCATGTAGTTTGTGCATCCAGGGCTAAAGGATGGGTACTACCCAACTGAGAATTGTGCTGTAGATCACCACTGTGGCCCAAGGTAGAAAGAGGGAATGTGAAACATTCTTATTCAAGTTTTCTTGTGCCTCGTCAAACAGTGCTGAAGAGTCTCCTCCTCGGGGAGAACGAGGACACCTGAACCAATACAACTATCTCTGTCAGGGGAGAGGGAGAAAGTGTACCAGTGTAAAGATGATGAGATATACGGACTGTAACTGCATGTCCGTCCCACAGTCAGTCTCTCTGTGTTATTCTGTGGAGGGGATTTTAGTAATGAAGCCCAATTCTGAGCTGTGGAACACAGTGAATCGAGCACATCAAATATGACTGCGATTATCACATCACAATGGCTGAGTGACTCATCAGCTGCTTCTAGCTCCAGGAGTTTGGTGGAGGCGGAGTGTGTAGTGAGGATTGGGAATTGTCAATGAAGGAGACAACTAACGGACAGTTCCAAACTGGAGTTCAGATGGTCATCCAGGCTTTCTCCTGATTAAAACCTCTCCTTCCTGCCCTCTGTTGTTCGCATGCCATTACTACAGAATGGTAAGAGCAGTGTTTACAATGAGTTGACCAAAACTGGCTGATATGCTTGAACAGGAGGATGTGCTGAAAATTTTGAAAAAAATAAGGATACTTAAGTCCCCTGGCCCACAAGGTTACTCCAGGAAGCAAGGGAAGAAATTGCTGTGACTTTGGCGATGATCTTTGCAGCCTCACTGTCCACTGGAGGGTGGCAAACTTTATTCACTTGTTCAAGAAAGAGAATAGGGATAACCCTGAGAATTACATCTGTGGTGGCCAAATTATTGGAGAGAATTCTGAGAGACAGGATTTATGATTATCTGGAAAAGCATTGTTTGATTTGAGATAGCGTGGCCTTGTGAGAGGAACACCATGCCTCACAGGCCTTATTGAATTCTTTGAGGATGTGACAAAATATTTTATGAAGGTAGAGCTGTGGATGTGAATATGGATTTTAGGAAGGCACTTGACAAGGTACCTCATGGTAGCTCCTTCAGAAAGTAAGGAGGCATGGGATACAGCAAATTTGCCTGTCAGGATACAGAATTGGCTGGATCTTAGAAGACAGAGGGTGGTAGTAAGTGGGAAGTATTCTGCCTGGAGCTTGGTGACTAGTGGTGTTCCACAGGGATCTGTTTTGGGACCTCTGTTCTTTGTGATTTTTATCACTTCCTCCTTGGATGAGGACGTGGAAAGGCGGTTAGTAAGTTTACCAATGACATGAAGGTTAGTAGAGTGGTGGATAGTGTGGAAGGCTGTTGGAGGTTGCAACAGGACATTGACAGGTTGCAGAACTGGGCCAATAAGTGGCAGATGGAGTTCAACCTAGAAAAGTGTGAAGTGATTCATTTTGGAGGTCAAATCTGAATGCAGATTACAGTGTTAAAGGCAGGATTCTTGGCACTGTGAAGAAACAGAGGGATCTTGGGGTCCATGTCTGTAGTTCCCTCAAAATTTCCACCCAAGTTGACAGAATTGTTAAGAAGATGTATGGTGTGTTGGCTTTCATTAGCAGGGGTATTGAGTTTCAGAGCTGCAAGGTTATTCTGGTCGTCTCATTATAGGAAAGATTTGGAAGCTTTAGAGAAAGTGCAGAGGAGATTTACCAGGATGTTGCCTGGACTGGAGGGAAAGTGTTATGAAGTAAGGTTGAGGGAGCTAGGGCTTTCCTCATTGGAGAGAAGAAGGATGAGAGGTGACTTGGTAGAGGTGTACAAGATGATGACAGGCATAGACAGAGTGGATAGCCAGAGACATTTTTCTCCGGATGGAAATGGCTATCATGAGGGGTCATAATTTTAAAGTGATTGGAGGAAGGTTTAGGGAAGATGTCAGAGGTACGTTCTTTACACAGAGAGTAGTGGGTGTGTGGAATGCACTGCCAGTGGTGGTAACATTAAGAACATTTTAGCAACTCTTGGATAGGCAAATAGAAAATAGTACAATACAGGGTACGTAAGTTAATGTGACTTTAGAGGAGGATAAAAGGTCGGCACAACATCAAGGGCTGAAGGGCTTGCACTGTGCTTTAGTATCATATGTTCTATATTAATGAAGGAACAGCTTTAATAGGGTCCTCGTACTGGGTAGTGTGCCTTTTGCCCCTCCCCTTCCATTGTTCTTGCTGTTTGGCTCAATTCAATAACTGGATTTCAGGGTTTGGATGAGAGTTTCAGGATTTAACCCGATGACAATAAAGGAAAGGCAATAAAATTCCAGGTCAGGATGGTGTGTGGCTTGAAGGGGACTTGTGTGTCTTCCCATGCATCTGCTGCCTTTGTCGTTCTATGTGGCAGAGGTTGCGGGTTCGAACGATGCTGTCCAAGCAGCCTGGATGAGTTGTTGCACTGCATCTTGTAGATGCTATGTGCTGCTGGAGTGAATGTTTTAAGGTGGTGGATGTGATGCCATTTCAGGTGGGGTGCTTGTATTAGAAGGTGCCTCCTGACTGTTGTTGGAGCTGCACTCATCCAGGCAAGTGCCATCACACGCCTCACTTGTGCCTTGTAGATCATGGACAACCTTTGAGGAGTCAGAAAATGAATTACTTGCTATAGAATCCTCATAGGCCCAGTGTCTATATGACTGGTCCAGTTCAGTTTCTGTTCAATTAGATTAGATTACTTACAGTGTGGAAACAGGCCCTTCGGCCCAACAAGTCCACACCGCCCCGCCGAAGCGCAACCCACCCATACCCCTACATCTACTCCTTACCTAACACTATGGGCAATTTAGCATGGCCAATTCACCTGACCTGCACATCTTTGGACTGTGGGAGGAAACCGGAGCATCCGGAGGAAACCCACGCAGACACGGGGAGAATGTACAAACTCCACACAGTCAGTCGCCTGAGGTGGGAATTGAACCCAGGTCTCTGGCACTGTGAGGCAGCAGTGCTAACCACTGGGCCACCGTGCCGCCCAATTGGAACAAGGACATTGATTCTCAGCACACAGACACCACCATCACCATTCCTGGGGATTGTGGTGTGCCACTGTTGTCCCCTGATCTTGCAGGCACTGTGTTTATGTGGCTAATCCAGTTCAGTTTCTGGTAATCCCCAGAATGTTAATACTAGGGCATTCAGTGATAGTAATATCATAAGAAGAACATAAAAACTTTTGAACCAGGAGCAGGTTTAGGCCAGCTGGCCATTCGAGCCCACTCTACATTCGATAAGATCATGGCTGATCTTTTCATGACCTCTGTTCCACTTACCCACCCTCTCACCATAATCCTTCATTCGTTTATTAATCAAAAATTATCTGTCTTAGCTTTAAAAACATTCATTATGGAAGTCTCAGCTAATTCACTGGGGAAGGAATTCCACAGATTCACAACCCTCTGAGTGAAGAAGGTCCCTCTGCTCCCCCTAATTTTGAGGCTGTGCTCTCTTGTCCTAGTTTCACCCACCAGTGGAACCATCCTCTATGCTTCTATCCTATCTGTTCCCTTCATAATTTTGTATGTTTCTATAAGATCCCCTCTCGATCTTCTAAATTCCAATGTATTTAATCACAGTCTACTCAGTCTCTCCTCGTAAGCCAACCCCCTCAATTCACCCCCTCTTTTGCACCCCCTCTAGTGCTAGAACATCCTTTCTTAAATAAGATATCGATCTTCACTGATTATCGAAGAATGATAACTACATTCTCTTTCTTTGAAGATTATGGTCAATTGGCACTTCATAACATTTGGGCTATTTTTTATTGGTGATGGTCAATACCTGGCATTGTGTGATGTGACTGTTAATTGTTATTTTCCAGCCTAGACCTGGATATTGTCCAGATCTATTTGCATCGGAACACAGACTGCTTCAGTATCTGAGGAGCTGTACTCCTTGATGCCACACTCAGCCTTGATGTCAAGGGCTGTTGCTCTCTCCTTCCCTCTGGAATTCAACTCTTTTGTCCATGTTTGAACCAAAGCTGTAATGAGATCAGGAGCTGAGCGGCTCTGTTAGAACCCAAACTGGGCATCACTGAGCAGTTTATTGCTGAACAGGTGCTGTTTGATAGCCCTGTGGATGATACTTTACTGATTATTGAGAGTAGACCTGATGAGGTTGAATTGACCAAGTTGAAATTGTCCCACTTTTCATGTACAGGACATAACTTGGGCAATTTTCCACATGGTTGCATAGATGCCAGTGTTGGAACTTGTACTGGAACAGCTTAACTAGGGGAGCAACAAGTTCTGGAGGTCAAGTCTTTACTATTACCAGAATGTTGTCAGGATACATGGAATGGATCGAATTGGCTGAAGCTTGGTATCTGTAATGCTGGGGATCACTGGAGGAGGCCGCAATGGATTATTCACTCGGCACTTCTGACTTAAGATTGTTGTGAATGCTTCAGCCTTACCTTTTACACTGATGGGAGAAAGTGAGGACTGCAGATGCTGGAGATCAGAGTTGAGAATGTGGTGCTGGAAAAGCACAGCCAGTCAGGCAGTATCCGAGGATCAGGGGAATCGACGTTTCGGGCATAAGGCCTTCATCAGGAACTTTTAAACTGATGTGCTGGGCTTTTCCATCAGTGAGGATGGGGATATTTGTGGAGCTTCCTCCTCCAGTGAGTTGTTTAATTGTCCACCACCATTCACAACTGGATGTGGCAGAACTACAGAGCTTAGATATGATCCTTTGGTTGTGGAATCATTTAACTTTGTTTATCACTTGTTGTTTATGCTGTTTGGCTTGCAAGTAGTCCTGTTTGGTAGCTTCACCAGGTTGACACCTCATTTTCAGGTATGCCTGGTGCTGCTCCTGGCATACCGTCCTGTACTCTCCATTGAACCAAGGTTGATCCCCTGGCTTGATGATATGGTTGAGTGGGGGTTATGATGGATCATGGGGTTATAGATTGCGCTGGAGTACAATTCTGCTGCTGTTGATGGCCCACAATGCTTCTTGAATCCCAGTCTTGAGTTGAAGTCTGTCCCATTTAGCACGGTGATAGTGCCACACAACACAATGGAGGTTATTCCCAATGTGAAGGCGGGACTTTGTCTCTACAAGGACTGTGCAGTGATCACCCTTACCAATACTGTCATGAACAGATGCATCTACGGCTGACAGATTGGTATGCATGAAGTCAGTTATGTTTTCCCTCTTGTTGGTTTCCTCACCACCTGTCACAGACCAGTCTAGCAGCAATGTCATTTTAGGACCAACTAGTTCAATCAGTAATACCATCACTGAGCCACTCTTGGTGGTGGATATTGAAATTCACTACCCAGAGTACATTTTGTGCCACCCTCAGTGTTTCCTCCAAGTCGGGAAGTTTCCTTGCCCATGTTTAACCTGAAACTGTGAGATTTCATGGGGCCTGGATTCAGTGCTGAGAACTCCCAGGACAGCTCCTGTATATCACTACGCCATTACCTATGCTGGGTCTGTCCTGCTGGTGGGACAGGAAACATCCAGGCATGGTGATAATGGTGTCTGGGACATTAGAATTTTAGAATTAGATTTTATTGACATTGTCTGTAAGGTATGTTACTGTATGACCATGTCAAGTTGTTGCTTGATTGTTTCAGAGGATATTTAGGAGTCAGCCATATTGCTGTGGCTCTGGATTCTCATGTAGGTCTCACCAGATGGGAATGACAGATCTCCTTCCCTAAAGGGCATTAATGTTGGTGGCAAGGTCAGTTTGAAGTAATATTAGAATTTCCAGCAAATATAAAAATGGACAACTACATCCTTCATCCTCAGCTCAAAATCCTTTCAACAGGTAAACTTGGTGGAGGTGACTTGAGAATCAAGAAAATGTGTGAAAATACTGAATGATTATGGAGACAATGAGGCAAAGAGGTAGATAAAATGAAGGACTGCGAGTGCAGGGGATTAGAAGGGAGGGATTTGGTTGATCATAAGCAGGAGTAGGCCATTTGAACCCTCAATACTGGATTAGTGGTGCTGGAAGAGCACAGCAGTTCAGGCAGCATCCAAGTAGCTTCGAAATCGACATTTCGGGCAAAAACCCTTCATCAGGAATAAAGGCAGTGAGCCTGAAGCGTGGAGAGATAAGCTAGAGGAGGGTGGCCCCTCAAGCCTGCTCCATCATCCGCTAAGATGATGGCTGATGTGATTGTGCCTTAACTTCACTCTCAACATATTCTCTATTATGAAGTGACTTATTGTTGTGTGAGGTAAGATCTCCAGTAAGCAGATTTACTTACCTACTGAGGAGTGTAGAGGAGACCAGAATGTAGTCATTACCAAAAGAATGAGGATAAAAAGCAGAATTAAAACCCTCTATCTGAACACACATAGCTTTTGAAAAAAAGTTGGATTATTTGAATGCACAAGTTGAGTAAATGGATTTGATATATTTGCAATTATGAAGATGTACTACAGGATGACCAAGGTTGGACAGGCAGCCTTGGAGAGAAGGGCCAAAAGAGAAAGGAGGTTTGATTGTACTTTTATTAAGAAGAAAAGTCAATACATTAATAAAAGAGGGTCTTTGGTTCGACAACTTGATCCTGCAATCTATTCTGTCGAGATAAGAAACAGAAAGCGGCAGCAGATGGTGAACATTATGAAACTGTAACTGAACTGCAATGTTAATGTTAGACTTGGTAAAAGCAAGAAGTTAATTTTACATGTCATGTGATAAATACATTAATAATAAGCAACTTCATTCTGCCCACAGACTGAGTTAACCAAACCAGCACAAATGTTGTGGGGTGTGAATTCATGGAATGTACTGTTCACCAGATGAGTTTCTGGAGCGGTATATTCAGGAACCAGTGACGGATTGGGCTATTTTGGATTTAGTGTTCAGTGATGAGAAATCTTGCAATAAAGAGCCTGGTGAAATAGTGACCATAATGGGATAGAATTTCATGTTATGTTTGAATGTGATATAGTCCATTTCGAAACTTGAAATTTGAACAAAGGGAAAAATAGGGGTCAGGTTGGCTAGGATGATTTGTGAAAATGTGCTAAAAGATTTGGTGGGTAGTATTTTTTTAAAAAAGTACACAGTCTATAACTAATATACATTACTCTAAGGTACCAACAAAGGGAAATGTGAAACTATTGTGGCTAATGAAAGAAACTAAATGTTGCATTTGATCAGAGGAAGTGGCTTATAAGGATGTCAGGAAAAAAGTGTTACAGCTGGGATTAGGAGACATTCAGAGCCTAGCAAAAGGTAGATCAAGGAAATGATTAAGAAAGGCAAAAGATAATATGGAAACTTAATTGCAATACCCAAAAAGACAGGCTGGAAAGGTTTTCTTTTAAGAATGCAAAAAGGAAGAGATTGAATAGGACAAATAAAAGCAAATTTCTGCAGATGTTGGAAATCTGAAACAAATTTGTAGAATGGTAGAGAAACTCAGCAAATCTGGTAGCATCTGTAGAGAGAGAAAGAGAGTTAATTAGACGTAGGTTTGTTTGCTGAGCTGGAAGGTTCATTTTCAAATGTTTCATCATCATACGAGTTAACATCATCAGTGAGCCTCTGGATGAAGCACCATTGGTATGGCCTGCTTTGAACTCAAGTGTTTAGGTTTCCTTGGGTTGGTGACATCATTTCCTGTGGTGATGCCATTTCCGGTTATTTTTCACAGGGGGTGGTAAAGGGGATCCAAGTCAATGTTTTTTATTAATGGAATTTTCGTGCGTGTCTCTGTTTGACTTGTCCTAGGACAGATGTGTTGTCCCAGTTGAATTGGTATCCTTTCTCATCTGTATGTAAAGATGCTCATGAGAGGGTCATGTCTTTTTGTGGCTAGTTGATGTTCATGTATCCTGGAGGATAGTTTTCTACCTGTTTGTCTAATGTAGTGTTTGTTACAGTTCTTGCACGGTATTTTGCAAATGGCAGTCATTTCCAAGATGTCTTTGATGTAGGGGAGAGTGGCTGAGGTTTTTGGATATGTTTTGTTGCTTGTTTGGGTTTGTTGCTGAGAAATCGGTGAACTGTGTTCATTGGGTGCCTGTTTTTTTTAAATACACTGTCCAGGTGATTTTCCTCTGTGCCACAGTGAGTGGTGGCTCATTGAAATAATATTCTAAAGGAGCTGTGGATGTTGGGATGATTGCTTCTGTAGTTCAGTATTTGGTCAGTATGTGTTGTTTTCCTGTAGACGTTCCCTATTGGCTGTTTGCTCTACTGCGACATCGAGGAATGGCAGTTTGTTGTTGTTTTCCTCTTTAGTGAATTTTATGCAGGTAAGGGTGTTATTGATGGTCTTGAAGGTTTCTCTAATTTGTTTTGTTTAGTGGTGACAAAGGTGTCATCCATGTAGCGGACCCAAAGCTTGGGTTGGATAGTTGGCAGAACTGTTTGTTTGAGTCTCTGCATTACTGCCTCTGCTAAGAGAATTAACATTTTGAGTCTGGTATGACTCTTCAGAATGGAAAAAGGCTGGAAAAAGTTTGTTAGTTTTTGTTCGAGAGTGTTGGTGAGTTTGTGTGCTACTAGGATTCCGAGGGGTCTTAGTAGTCTGGCTGTCATTTCTGAAATTTCTTTGATGTATGGTAAGGTGGTTTGGGTTTCTGGCTGTGTTTGGTCTGCTTGTCGTAGTTTGTTCTTGAGGAATCTGCGGACTGTATTTTTTGAGTATCCATTCTTCTTGAATATGTTGTATAGGTGGTTCTCCTCTGTTTTCTTAAAAGACCCAGTACAATCCATGGACAAAACCAATGTCATCTACAAAATTCCATGCAAGGACTGCCACAAACACTATGTAGGACAAACAGGAAGAAAGTTAGCCACCAGGATACATGAGCACCAGCTAGCCATAAAAAGACATGACCCTCTCTGCCTCGTATCCCTACACACGGATGAAAAAAACCACCAATTCGACTGGGACAACACATCTATCCTGGGACAGGCTAAGCAAAGACATGCCAGAGAATTCCTAGAGGCCTACCACAACGCAATAAACAAACATATAGATCTAGATACCACCTGTCAACCTCTCAGAAAACAAACAGGAAATGACATCACCACAAACCCCAGGAACCCCATCCAGGAGAAAGGTATAAATAGAAAGCAGGAGACAACAGCTTCACTTCACTTGGAGGTCGCCACTGATGATGTTACCTAGCCAGGTAATGAAACGTCTGGATATCAAACCTACAGCTCAGCGAGCAAACCTACACCCTAAACCTCAACCTGAGCTACAAACCTACACAAACTTTGCATCCTTGTAAATCTTTTCTGAACCCTTTCAAGTTTCACAACATCTTTCCGATAGGAAGGAGACCAGAATTGCATGCAATATTCCAACAGTGGCCTAACCAATGTCCTGTACAGCCACAACATGACCTCCCAACTCCTGTACTCAATACTCTGACCAATAAAGGAAAGCATACCAAATGCCTTCTTCACTATCCTATCTACCTGCAACTCCACTTTCAAGGAGCTATGAACCTGCTCTCCAAGGTCTCTTTGGACACTCCCTGGGACCTTACCATTAAGTGTATAAGTCCTGCTAAGGTTTACTTTCCCAAAATGCAGCATCTCGCATTTATCTGAATTAAACTCCATCTGCCACTTCTCAGCCCATTGGCCCATCTGGTCTAGATCCTGTTGTAATCTGAGGTAACCCTCTTCGCTGTCCACTACACCTCCAATTTTGGTGTCATCTGCAAACTTACTAACTGTACCTCTTATGCTCACATCCAAATCATTTATGGAAATGGCATGGTCAGTAGGAGTTTGTATTTTGTTCACTGGACTGTGGGCATCACAGGCTGGGCCAGCATTTATTCCCCAGAGGGCAGTTAAGAATCAATCACATTAGGTTAGATTAGATTCCCTACAGTGTGGAAACAGGCCCTTCGGCCCAAACAGTCCACACCGATCCTCTGAAGAGTAACCCACCCAGATCCATTTCCCACTAACTGATGCACCTAACACTACGGGCAATTTAGCATGGCCAATTCACCTAACCTGCACATCTTTAAATTGTGGGAGGAAACTGGAACACCCGGAGGAAACCCACGCAGACGCGGGGAGAATGTGCAAACTTCACACAGTCAGTTGCCTGAGGCTGGAATCGAACCCAGGAACCCTGGTGCTGTGAGGTAGCAGTGCTAACCACTGAGACACCGTGCTGCCCCAAATCGTCAAATCTCCTAAAGCATCCCACCCAGACTCACACACATTCCACCCTATCTCTATTACCCTGCATTTTCCATGGCTAATCCATCTCATCTGCACATCCTGAGAAACTTAGCATGGCCAATCCACCTAGTGTTCACATCTTTGAACTATGGGAGGAAACCGGAGCACCTGAAGGAGACCCATGCAGACACAGGGCAAATATGCAAACATCGCATAGACTGCTGTGGGTCTGGAGTCACATGAGGACCAAACAAGGACGGCAGATTTCCTTCTCTTAAGTGCATTAGTGCAGCAGATGGACTTTCACAGGTATACATGGTTATCATTAGATTGATTTGTTTTTAAAGTTTCAGGCTTTTACTGAGTTCAAATTTCACCACCTGCCGTGGTGCAATATGAAGCCCCAGAACATTAGTTTCAGACTCTGGATTATTGCTAACACAATGCCACCATGCTCCTGTGTTGGAACACGCTAAAGTAAGATCACCCAAAGATATTGAGTATAGAACTGGATAAATGACAAGAGGTTTATTTAGCATCACACAAGTCAAGGACTGCAAAAATAACTGGGTCCACATATTTATTCTCTTAAGCAGAGGACCAACAGAACTGCAAACAGTTTAATGAGAAGTAAAAACAGAAATTGTTGGAGAAACTCAGTAGCTCTGGCAGCGTCTGTGGACAGATAGCAGATTTAATGTTTCAATCCCAGTGACAACTCTTCAGAACTGATATAGCTAGGAGAATGTGGTATGTATGCTGAATACTGGGGTGGGGGAGAAAGGAATAAATGGATAGGTGAAGACAGAGCATAGAGAGAGAGCACTGGAACAGGGCCTTCACCCTTCCATGTCACATGCTCCATATCCCTCTGTTATTTGCCTGTTCATGTGTCTGTCCTTGATGCCTCTTAAATGTTATCATATCTTCAAAGTTTGTGAGAAGATTTGTAGCTCGGGTGCTCATTGTTGTGGTTCTGTTCGCCGAGCTGGGAATTTGTGTTGCAGACATTTCGTCCCCTGTCTCGGTGACATCCTCAGTGCTTGGGAGCCTCCTGTGGCATTTATAGTGGTTTGTCTCTGCCGCTTCCAGTTGTCAGTTCCAGCTGTCCGCTGCTCTGGCCAATAAAGGAAAGCATACCAAATGCCTTCTTCACCCTACCTTTAATTTCCTCAAAGAAGGTTTCTAATTCCAGGATTTTTAATCCGTTCTTGAAGGAAAAGAAAAGTAACTCATTCCACATACTTTGCATGTTGAGTCAGGACTTTTGTGTATTGTGCAATTTACTTTTGCTCCAACACAATAAGATTCTAACTCCATTGTTACAAGCTGCCTGCTTTCTCCCTCTGAATTTTCAAATTATTGCAAACTGTCGAGTCTGGCAGCCTCTAACTGAACTCCAAACAGCCTGTGTGCAAAGAATCCAGAGGCTGGTAGCCTCCAAATAAACTGCAAAGTGAGTGAGCTCGAAGAAAGCAATCGAAGAGCTAGCTATGAGCTGCATCCTGTGTAAATGTCTCTGCACCCAAAGCAACCCGGCAGGAGTGTGCAGCTCATAGGGTATTCCAGAGGAAAGTGTTGAAGGGCTGAAGTTGTGTGAAAGTGGGACCATGATGATGTGATGTGACTGGTAGTTTACTGAAGGGTCAAGGAGGATTTTTAAAAATTAATTCAGGGGATATGGGCATTGCTGCCTACCTCAGAATTTACTGCCCATCCCTACTTGCTCAGAGGGCAGTTGAGTATCAGTCAGAGCGCTGTGGGCCAGGAGTCACATGTAGGCCAAACTCAGTGAGAATTGCCATTTCCTTCCCTAAAGAAAATCGTTTTTTCCAAAAATCCACAAAAATAAATAAAACCAAAATAACTATGGATGCTGGAAAGGTTCTGAGGAGGGGTCATTGAACCCAAAATGTTAACTCTGATTTCACTCCACAGATGCTGCCACACCTGTTGAGCTTCTCCAGCAATTTCTGTTTTTATAATAGATTCATTAGATTACTTACAGCATGGAAACAGGCCCTTTGGCCCAACACGTCCACACCGACCCTCCGAAGAGCAACCCACCAAGACCCATTCCCCTACATTTACCCTTCACCTAACACTACGGGCAATTTAACATGGCCAATTCACCTAACCTGCACATCTTTGTGATTGTAGGAGGAAACCAGAGCACCCGGAGGGGACCCATGCAGACTGAACCCAGGTCTCTGGCACTGTGAGGCAGCAGTGCTAACCACTGTGCTACCATGCCGCCCACATTAGACTCTTAATACTAGAGTTTTTAAAAATTCAAATTCAACCATCTGCCATGGCAGGACTCAAACCAGGTTCCTGTTAGTTGGGTCTCTGCACTAACAGTGCAGCAATAATACTAGCTCAGTACATCTTTTGTCCATGGATTATGCAGGGACATTATTCTGAAAAATGGTTGGATGATGGTCAGAACAAACATTCAGCAAGACACAACAACCAGACACCTGCTCTGACACCAACTCAGGAATAAAAATCAAGGGCGGGGGAGGTGATGGCCTAGTGGTATTATTGCTGGCCTGTTAACTCAGAGATTCAGATAATATTCTGGGAAGCTGGATTCAAATCTCATCATGGCAGGTGATGGAATTTGAATTCAATAGATATCTGAATTAAGAGTCTAATGATGACCATGAAACCATTATCGATTGTCAGGGAAAACCCATGTGGTTCACTAATGTCTGTTAGGGAAGGAAGCTGCCATCCTTACCTGGTCTGGCCTACATGTGACTCCAGGCCTACAGCATGTCTTTGACGCTTAATTATGGATGGACAATAATTGCTGGACTAGTCAACCTGTGAATGAATTTAAAAAAAACATTTCTTTGGGAAGGAGTAGTGAATTGGAAGTGATGTACAAATAAGGTAAGCTTGCAATACACTAGGAAGGGGGAAAGTTCCATGCTGTGTTCCTTGAAGATGTAAAGTTAAAAGGAAATTGGACAAAATTTGGAAGATAATAGATACGGGTGAATGAAAGATGAATAGAGAAGGAACATATTGAAACAGGGAAATGAAAGTGGGCGGCACGGTGGCACAGTGGTTAGCCCTGCTGCCTCACAGCGCCAAAGACCCGGGTTCAATTCCTGCCTCAAGCAACTGTCTGTGTGGAGTTTGCACGTTCTCCCTGTGTCTGTGTGGGTTTCTCCGGGTGCTCCGGTTTCCTCCCACAGTCCAAAAATGTGCAGGTCAGGTGAATTGGCCATGCTAAATTGCCTGTAGTGTTAGGTAAGGGGTAAATGTAGGGGAATGGGTCTGGGTGGGTTACTGTTCGGAGGGTGGTTGTGGACTTGTTGGGCCGAAGGGCCTGTTTCCACACTGTAGGTAATCTAACCTAAAACTCCAAAGAAACATGAGAACTGAGTCTCTGAGGAGAGAGCTGGGTCCCTGAGATACCCAATAAATCGGACCAAACTATCAGATTTCAGTAATGCAGAAATCCATATTCTGAAATCCCGTATACTCAGAAACTGCTGACTGCCCACAACTATCAATCACTCCTCAACTTCCAGTTCCCCATTACCAGACTCTTGCCTGATGCTTCTACAATCTCTGACCACTTCATCCCTCCCTACTATTTGAGTAAATTCTCTCCCACTGACACCCCACACCCACTCCCGAGCCAACACTTTGCTTCGTTTTGAACAAATGTTATGGTTGTGCAGTTGATGCTGAGAGTCCTCACTGATGACTGCAGAGGGTAGAACTAGGCTTAGAGCTCAATGAAGCAAGTTTAATGGGACTGTACATCTTGGTAACTGAATCTTGGTATCTCAGAAACTCCTGTGAAATTGACTGTATTAAATTAACTGACGTTCTGAAAATATTTCTTTTCCCCCTCAGAACTGAAGAGGCCGAAACACTTTTCAAAATGTTTGCAGTACATCTTTTGGCTTTTTATTTGTCGAAAATGCGTGATGATCAGGCGATAAAGGTAAGGGAGATATGAAGAGCTCAGGTGGTTTTCTTTATTCTAAAAGATGTAGGTGACACGGGAAAGAGTTATTTATTGCTGAAATACCCTAAGATGTTGGAGGTGCTGAGTGTGAGTAGATTCCAAGCCCACTTGATGAGATTATAACCAGGACACAAATACCTTTTTACTTTGAAGAGGGAGTTCTTAAACACTGCTGCTTCACAGCACCAAGGACCTGGGTTCAATTCCACCCTCAGCTGACTGTGTGGAGTTTGCACATTTTCTCCCGTTTTGGTGTGGGTTTCCTCCGGGTGTTCTGGTTTCCTCCCAAAGTCCAAAGATGGGTAGATTAGTACGAGGACCATGCTAAATTATCCATACTAGACAAGCAGGAGGCTGGAAGAACACAGCAAGCCAGGCAGCATCAGGAGGTGAAGTCAATGGATTGGGTGTAATTCTTCTTCAGGGCCTGAAGAAGGGTTAATTCGAAATGTTGATTTCTCCACTTCCTGATGCTGCTTGGCTTGCTGTGTTCTTCCAACCTCCTGCTTGATGACCTTGGATTCCAACATCTGAAGTTTTTTTTGTCTGTGAAATTGACCATAGTGTCAAGGGATGTGCAGTCTAGGTGGATTGGCCATGGATAATGCAGGGTTATGGGGATAGACTGGGGAGGTAGATCTGGGTGGAATGCTCTTCAGAGGGTCGGTGTGGACTCAACAGACCTAATGGCCTGCTTCTACATTGGAAGGATTCTATGATCCAAAGCAATCGATTGTTACTACTTATTTCTCTTACATAAAGACTTTAACAAGATTGATTTGGAGATGCCGGTGTTGGACTGGGGAGTACAAAGTTAGAAATCACACAACACAACATTATAGTCCAACAGGTTTATTTGGAAGCACTAGCTTTCGGAGCACTGCTTCTTTTTCAGATGGTTGTGGATTATAAGATTGTAAGACACAGAACTTATAGCAAAAGGTTACCATGTGATGCTTTTGCAATGTGATTAACCACACCTTAAAGAACAGAAAAAAAATCTGTTAAATCCAAAATCTTGTGACAATCTTTACAGAACTAATCAAAATAATATGTCTTTATGTTTCCTCGATGATGCACGTTATTCCACAACTAGCCATTAATAGAACATAGAACATAGAACAATACAGCATAGAACAGGTCCTCTGGCCCACGATGTTGTGCTGAACATTTGTCCTAGCTTAAGCACCTATCCACGTACCTATTCAATTGCCGCTTAAAAGTCACCAATGATTCTGACTCTGTCACTCCCACAGGCAGCACATTCCATGCCCCCACCACTCTCTGGGTAAAGAACCTACCCCTGACATCCTCCCTGTACCTTCCACCTTTCACCTTAAATTTATGTCCCCTTGTAACACTCTGTTGTACCTGGGGAAAAAATTTCTGACTGTCTACTCTATCTATTCCCCTGATCATCTTATAAGCCTCTATCAAGTCACCCCTCATCCTTCACCGTTCCATTGAGAAAAAGCCTAGCACTCTCAACCTATCCTCGTACGACATATTCTCCATTCCAGGCAACATCCTGGTAAATCTCCTCTGTACCCTCTCCAAAGTCTCCACATCTTTCCTAAAATGAGGCGACCAGAACTGCACACAGTACTCCAAATGTGGCTTTACCAAGGTCCTATACAGCTGCAACATCACTTCACGACTCTTGAATTCAATCCCTCTGCTAATGAACGATAATACTCCATAGGCCTTCTTACAAACTCTATCCACCTGAGTGGCAACTTTCAAAGATTTTTGAACATAGACCCCAAGATCCCTCTGCTCCTCCACCTTACTGAAAACCCTACCGTTAAACCTGTATTCCACGTTCTTATTTGTCCTTCCAAAATGGACAACCTCACACTTGACAGAGTTGAACTCCATCTGCCACTCCTCAGCCCAGCTCTGCTAAGTCCCTTTGCAGCCGACAACAGCCCTCCTCGCGATCCACAACTCCACCAATCTTCGTATCGTCTGCAAATTTACTGACCCACCCTTCGACTCCCTCTTCCAAGTCATTAATAAAAATACAAACAGCAGAGGACCCAGGACAGATCCCTGCGGAACTCCACTTGTAACTGGGCTCCAGGCTGAATATTTACCATCTACCACCACTTTCTGACTTCGACCGGTTAGCCAGTTCTCTATCCAACTGGCCAAACTTCCCACTATCTCATGCCTCCTGACTTTCCGCATAAGCCTACCATGGGGAACCTTATCAAATGCCTTACTAAAATCCATGTACACTACATCCACTACTCTACCCTCATCCACATGCTTGGTCACCTCGTCAAAGAATTCAATAAGACTTGTAAGACAAGACCTACCCTTCACAAATCCGTGCTGGCTGTCCCTAACCAAGCAGTGTCTTTCCAGATACTCATAAATCCTATCCCTCAGTACTTTGCCATTACTTTGCCTACCACCGAAGTAAGACTAACTGGCCTGTAATTCCCGGAGTTATCCCTATTCCCTTTTTTGAACAGGGGCACAACATTCGCCACTGTCCAGTCCCCTGGCACCACCCCCATTGACAGTGAAGATGAAAAGATAGTTGCAACGGTTCTGCAATTTCCTCTCTTGCTTCCCACATAATCCTAGGAGTTCATGGAATGCCCTGTCAGTAGCAGTGGTGGAATCTCCCTCTTTATGGGCATTTAAACGGACATTGGATAGGTATATGGAGGATAGTGGGTTAGTGTAGGTTAGGTGGGCTAGGATCGGCGCAACATCGAGGGCCAAAGGGCCTGTACTGCGCTGTATCCTTCTATGTTCTATGTTATATGTTCTATATCCTGTCAGGCCCCAGGGACTTGTCTATCCTCAAGTTTTTCAAAATGCCCAACACATCTTCCTTCCTAACAAGTATCTCTTCTAGCTTACCAGTCCGTTTCATAATCTCCTCTTCAACAATACGGTCCCTCTCATTTGTAAATACTGAAGAAAAGTACTCATTCAAGACCTCTCCTATCTCTTCCGACTCAATACACAGTCTCCCACTACTGTCCTTGATCGGACCTAGCCTCGTTCTCGTCATTCTCATGTTTCTCACAAACGCATAAAAGGCCTTGGGGTTATCCTTGATCCTACCCGCTAAAGATTTTTCATGCTTTCTCTTAGCTCTCCTAATCTCTTTCTTCAGCTCCCTCCTGCCTATCCTGTATCCCTCCAACACACTGTCTGAACCTTGTTTCCTCAACCTTATGTAAGCCTCCTTCTTCCTCCTTACAAGACATTCAACCTCCCTCGTCAACCGAGGTTCCCTCACATGACCATCTCTTTCCTGCCTGACGGGTACATACATATCAAGGACACGTCGTATTTGTTCCTTGAAAACATTCCACATTTCAACGACATCCTTCCCTGACAGCCTATGCTCCCAACTTATGCTCCTCAGATCCTGTCTTACAGCATCGTATTTACCCTTCCCCCAATTGTAAAATCTATCCTGTTGCATGCACCTATCTCTCTCCATAACCAAGGTGAAAGTCACAGAATTGTGGTCACCATCACCAAAATGCTCACCCACTAACAAGCCCATCACTTGTCCCGGTTTGTTACCAAGTACCAAATCCAATATGGCCTCCCCTCTGGTCGGACAATCTACATACTGAGTTAGAAAAGCTTCCTGGACACACTGCACAAACACCGCCCTGTCCAATCTACTTGATCTAAAGAGCTTCCAATCAATATTCGGGAAGTTGAAATCACCCATGACTACTACCCTGTGGCTTCTGCACCTTTCCAAAATCTGTTTCCCAATCTGTTTCTCCACATCTCTGCTGCTATTGGGGGGCCTATAATAAACACCCAACAAGGTGACTGCACCTTTCCTATTTCTGACTTCAGCCCATACTACCTCCAAAGGCAGATCCTCCTCGAACTGCCTTTCTGCAGCCGTTATACCATTTCTAATTAGCAACGCCACCCCTCTCTCCTTTTTTACCACCCTCCCTAATCTTACTGAAACATCTGTAACCAGGAACCTCCAACAACCATTCCTGTCCCTCTTCTATCCACGTTTCCGTGATGGCCACAACACCGTAGTCCCAGGTACCGATCCACGCCTTATTTCTGATACTCCTTGCATTGAAGTATAGACACTTGAGCCCATCTCTGTGTCCGCAAGTATTCCGTGTCAGTGCTACCTTCTCCACAGCCTCCCTACATTCTTGGACATCCTGAAAATTAGCTAACCTACTTGCTGGACTACAAGTCCAGATCCCATCCCCCTGCCAAGTTAGTTTAAACCCCCCTGAAGAGTGCTAGCAAACCTACCTCCCAGGATATTGGTGCCCTTCTGGTTCAGGTGCAACCTGTCCTGCTTGTACAGGTCCCACCTTCCCCAGAACGCAGTCCAATTGTCCAAATACCTGAAGCCCTCCCTCCTACACCATCCTTGCAGCCACGTGTTCAACTGCACTCTCTCCCTATTCCTTGCCTCACTGTCACGTGGCACCGGCAACAACCCAGAGACGACGACTCTGTCTGTCCTAGCTTTTAGCTTCCAGCCTAACTCCCTGAGCTCCTGAATGACCTCCCCACCCCTCTTCCTACCTATGTCATTGGTGCGAATGTGCACCACAACTTCTGGCTGCACACCCTCCCCCTTAAGGATTCTGAAGACACAGTCCGAGACATCTCGGACCCTGGCACCCGGGAGGCAACAAACCATCCGAGAGTCTTGCCCATGTCCACAGAACCGCCTGTCCATCCCTCTAACTATAGAGTCTCCTATAACTAGCGCTCTCCTCCTCTCCCCCTTTCCCTTCTGGGCCTAAGAATAGGTCCCATATTCCCAGTTCTTTCTTAAAAAAAGCTATTTTTCACACAGAGAACTAATTACAAAGCAAGTAAAGATTAAAGAATTCTTAAAACAACATTTTTCCATGTCAACCCATTTTCGTTTCGAAATTTCTTTGCTTTCCAACAATACCTTTACACTAACAGGGTCAATCCTTAATCTTCTCCCTGAGGTACAACGTTGGGAGTGTGCTGTCATGCCCCTAACACTCTGAGAGAAATAAAAGGCTAATTGTAGAGAAGTGTAATAGTGTACTTTCCTCCCACAATCCAAAGACGTGCAGGTTAGATGAATTGGCAATGGTAAATTGCCTGTAGACTCCAGCGATGTACAGGTTAGGTGGATTAGCCGTGGGAAATGCAAGGGAACAGGGATGGGGTAAAGGGTGGGTCTGGATGGGATGCTGTTTGGAGGGTTGGTGTGAACTCGATGAGTCAAATGGTCTGCTTCCACACTGTAGGGATTCTATGATTCTCACTGATAATTTGTGTGTGATGCCAGAGACCATAGGTAAGGTTCTAAATGAATGCTTTGTGTCAATGTGCACTAGTGAGAGAGATGCTGTGGGTGTAGAAATCAGGGAGAAGGACTATGATAGAATTATAGAAATTACCATCACAATAATTTTCAATTCATGTCTGGCCACAGGAGTGGATTGAAGGATGGTCAATACGGTACCATTATTCAAGAAGAGAGCAAGGGATAAACCAGGAAATTACAGGCCAGTCAGTCTAACATTGTTAGTGGGACAACCATTGGAAATAATTCTAAGGGACAAAATTGTTCTGCACTTGGAGAGGCAGGGATGAATCTAGAATAGTCAGTGTGGTTTTGTTATGGAGAGGCCATGACAGACTAACTTGATTGGATTTTTCAAAGAGATAATTAGGTACATAGATGAGAGCAATGTGTTTGATGTTGTCTTCATGGACTTCAGGAAGGCTCTTGGTGAGTTCCTACATGGGAGTTTGAAAGCAAAGGTAAGAGTCCTTGAGTCAGAACAAATTGGATCCACAATTGGTTGAGTGGCACAAAGCAGAAGGTGATGGATGAGGGCTGTTTTTGTGACTGGAAGTCTGTGTCCATTGGAATTCAACAGCATCTCATTGCTTAGTGTTTGGGGCTCTAGCTGTTTGTGTTTCATATAGATGATTTAGACTTGAATATGTAGGAGGGCTGGTCAGAAAATTTGCAGATGAAACATAAATTATTGGGGAGGCAAATAGTAAGGAGGATAGCCTCAGATTACATGAGGATATAGATGGGCTGGTCAGATGAGCTGATCAGTGGTAAATGGAATTCAATCTGGATTAGTGTGAGGTAATGCACTTGAACAGGGCAAACATAGTGAAGGAAAACATGATGAACTGTGGGACCCTGGGAAGCACTGAGGATCAGAAGGACCTTGGTGTGCATGTCCATCAGTCCCTTAAAGCAGTGAGTTGGGTAGATAAAGTTGTGAAGAAGACATATGGTATACTTGCCTTGAATAGCTGAGGTACTGAATTTCGGAGCAGGGAAGGGAACATTGGTTAGGCCACAGCTAGAGTATCATGTGCAGTTCTGGAATCCTTATTATAGGAGGGATGTGTGGCATTAGGGAAGGAGAGATTTACCAGGATGTTGCCAGTTATGAAGAGAAATGGGACAGTGCGTATAGAATTAAGATAAGGAGCTGAGTTTGGTGGAGATGTGAGGAACAATGTTATCACCCAGAGGGTGGTGAGAATCTAGACCTCACTGCCTGTAAAGGTGGTAGAGCCAGAAGCCCTCACAACATTTAAGAAGTACTTTGATGTGCATGAGGCCTGTAAGGCTTTGGGCCAAGTACTGGAAAATGGGATTGGAATAAGTCTTGTTTTTTTAATGGCACAGATACAATTTACTGAAGGGCCTTTATCGGTGCTGTAAATTTCTATGACTCTGTGACACTTTTTCTCTGCACACCCATTGTGTGATAAGGCTGGCTGTTCCCTTTCTTATACCTCGATATATACACCAAATTATTTCGAGTTTTCAACATTTTGGGGATGGCATGGTGGCTCAGTGGTTAGCACTGCTGCCTCACAGCACCAGGAACCCGGGTTCAATTCCAGCTTAGGGCGACTGTCTGTGTGGAGTTTGCACGTTTTTCCCACGTCTGCATGGGTTTCCTCCGAGTGCAGGTTAGGTGAATTGGCCATGCTAAGTTATCCATAGTGTACAGCGATATTTAGGCTCGGTGCATGAGTCAGGGGAAATGTTGAGCAATAAGGATAGGGGAATGGGTCTGGGTGTGATACTCTTTGGAGGATTGTTGGGCTGAATGGCCAGTTTCCACACTGTAGGGAATCTGTGACTCTGATCTTCTTTGGCATCCTTGAATAATTTAGCTTCAGATTTGTTAGTAACCATAAAACATCACGATCATATGATAATCTTCTACTTTTGAAATTCACAGCCTATTCCCTGGTCCTTCCGTTTGTTAAACTGTGACATCCGTTTGCCCGTCCATCTTATTTTGGACTACAATCACACGATTCTGCCTTCTTGGATCAGAATATCTTTTGCCTGTCTGTGACTTTTTCCAAATACTTGCTTCCAAGACCATTTTCGGAGTCTGTACTCTGTTTTCTGGGCATCCATATTTTCAGTTCCTTTTCCAGCCTATGGAAACGACCTCCACTTTGCACATTAGAGAATGTTCAAACTCCACACAAGACAGTCGCCCAAGGCTGGAATTGAACTAGGGTCCCTGGCAATGAGGCAGCAGTGCTAACCACTGAACCACTGTTGGAATCTCCAAAATGTTGGAAATTCGAAATAATTTGGCATATACATTGAGGTATAAGAAAGTGAACAGCCAACCTCATCACATACTGGGTATGCATAGAAAAAGTGTGTCACAGAGTCAGAGTCAGAATCCTAGAGACTTACAGCACAGATAAAGGGCCTAAATCTACTTGCTGCTGACATTTTCTACTCTCCCTGTCACGGTAGTATCTCCCCTTCATTAGGTAAAAACAATGACTGCAGATGCTGAAAACCAAATACTGGATTAGTGGTGCTGGAAGAGCACAGCAGTTCAGGCAGCATCCAACGAGCAGCGAAATCAACGTTTCGGGCAAAAGCCCTTCATCAGGAATAAAGGCAGTGAGCCTGAAGCATGGAGAGATAAGCTAGAGGAGGGTGGGGGTGGGGAGAAAGTAGCATAGAGTACAATGGGTGAGTGGAGGAGGAGATGAAGGTGATAGGTCAAGGAGGAGAGGGTGGAGTGGATAGGTGAAAAAGAAGATAGGCAGGTTGGACAAGTCAAGGAGACAGTGCTGAGCCAGCACTGTCTCCTTGACTTGTCCGGACTTGTCCGACCTGCCTATCTTCTTTTCCACCTATCCACTCCACCCTCTCCTCCTTGACCTATCACCTTCAACTCCTCCCCCACTCACCCATTGTACTCTATGCTACTCTCTCCCCACCCCCACCCTCCTCTAGCTTATCTCCCCTTCATTAGCCCCTTCTGACATAAAAGTGACGAATGTCAACCAATAACCTTACCTGAAATAAACATTTTAAAATCTGAAATAAAAATAGCAAGTTCTGGAGAAACTTAGTAGGTCTGACAGTATCTGTGGAGGGAGAAACAGAGGTAATGTTACCAGGCCAATATCACTCGTCATTGGAAGTTCAGAGGTAGAGTCATGTTAAGCTCAAAATATCAATTCTGTTTGTTTGTCTCCCTCTCTCTCCACAGATACTGCCAGACCTGCTGAGTTTCTCCAGCAATTTCTAGTTCACGATTCTGATGCATATCATGAGAGATAGAAAAGTAGAAGGGAGAAGTGGAAAGTATAGGATACAAGGTCTAGCAGCAAATAGTGCCAAAGTGGAAAGAGAGAAGTGTAAAAATATCAACAAGTCAAGTCTAAAGTTATTATGTGATAATTATACTTCTTTTAGCTAAGTGTCAATTTTGTGGAGTTTCTCTCTGTGAGGCCTAGCAAGGTCTCTTCCTGCAAGAGACCCAACTTGCATTAACATCTACCCATCTCTATGGCACCCTTTCGACTAATTCTAGCCCCATTCCAACACTTGCTATTACTGGACTAGCTCGTCACTCACTGGATAGGAACCAAAAGACTGGTGTCCCTGGTGCTGGTACCATCTTTAAGAGTCTGTTATGCACCTGGACAATCTGGAGTTGCTCCTTGCTGGCAATGTAATGGCACCCTGTGCACATCGCCAACAGGACTGACACTCCACCACTGTACATGCTCATTCTCTCAGCCTTGTCATTGTTTAACCACCAGGGGGCACAGTTTCCCTGGTCTTTACTATTGTATTTGCAGATACATTCTATTTTGTGCAAAAAGCACATAATCTGCAAGCATTCAATCCATACTACCTTTTATAAATTCATACTTTGGAAATAGAACCAATCTGAATCAAGATTGGGATACAGACAGACTCAAACATCACATCTTTAATTCATTGTCTGAGCTGAGATGTCACCTTTTTTATAAAACCTTGTTATCACAAGAATGTGACTTAAAAGAAGTTATGGTGTTTACCTATTAATGAACAGAAACCTGCAACCAATTCTAAAAGATGAAAGACTTAACAGCAATCTATATTTGTTCAATATATCGTTTTAATTACGTGACACGCTGATATTTTGCTATAAATTCTGTGTCTTGTGATCCTGTCCCACTAATTACCTGATGAAGGAGCAGCGCTCTGAAAGCTCGTACTTCCAAATAAACCTGTTGGACTATAACCTGGTGTTGTGTGATTTTTAACGTTGTCCACCTCTGTCCATCACCGGCTTCTCCACATCAAACACTCAGTCTAACCATCCTCCAAGGCATCACTGCTCTGTCCCCAATGCCTACTGTAAATCTTCATCTTGTCATTATCCAGTAGGGGAACATCATGTACAGATATTCAGACAGTTCTATAGAATCCTACTGTGTAGAACCAACCCCTCCTAAGAGTAACGACCCAGACCCCTCCCCTATTTACCCCTAACTAATGCGCCTGGCCAACAAATCCCTGAACATTTTGGGCAATTTAGATTAGATTAGATTACTTACAGTGTGGAAACAGGCCCTTCGGCCCAACAAGTCCACACCGCCCCGCCGAAGCGCAACCCACCCATACCCCTACATTTACCCCTTAGCTAACACTACGGGAAATTTAGCATGGCCAATTCACCTGACCTGCACATCTTTGGACTGTGGGAGGAAACCGGACCACCCGGAGGAAACCCACGCAGACACGGGGAGAACGTGCAAACTCCACACAGTCAGTCGCCCGAGGTGGGAATTGAACCCGGGTCTCTGGCGCTGTGAGGCAGCAGTGCTAACCACTGAGCCACATGCTGCTGTTCCAAAGTGAGATTTTATTTACAGGCAGAAAATGTGGACACAAACTGAATAAAAGCTGCAGCTCACACCTCCCAAACCCCCCAATGCAAACTATATGTAGGCATCATGACGGTGACTAGTGACTATCTCACATTTGATCATTGTCTGCTGCACTCACTACAGGAACCGGGTGTCAGTCAGCTTCTGTCTGCCTTGTCGTGCCCAGTGTAGCTGAACTCTGTCACAGGAGCTTCCTTCAGCTCAATTCCCTTAGCTTTCTCCTCACAACTGACCCATTGCTATAGGTCCTCAGCATTCAGCACATCACTTAATTTTCAGCTCCATTTGTGCAAAGCACAGGACACCAGGGTAGTGTGGCATGCTCTGTGTGGAATAAATCCCCCACCCCAACCACACACGTTCTCCCCCCACCCCAGTGGAACCACATTTGCAGCAGGCCCCGTTCTCTGCCCCAGGACAGCCCTGGTTGAGGCATGGACAGTGTTGTAGCTGTGTTTCGCAACAATTGCACAATTGTATCCTGGTGACAGTGGGCATCCCCCCAGTAATGATTTCTTGTAAAATCCCTGGACCCTCAAAGAGTGCTCCAGGATGTAAGAGTCATAGCAGCTGCCAGGATAGTGGGCACACCCCTCCAGGAAGTGGTAACAGGAATCACAGATCACATGGGCATTATAGATAGGATCCCCTTCCTGTTGATAAATTCTGCAGCGTGGTGATCCAGCCCTCTCAGTGCACAGATGATGGCACCCTGGGGAAAAGCCTGAATCTAATCGCCCAGGCTGCAGCACTGATCCTGTCATGGAATGACCAGTGTGAGCTTGTAGAGGTGGCATCAGTCGCTGTACTGATGGGGTGATGACCAAGTAATCCCATATGAGGCACTCATCGCTGTCTGGAAGGAGCCAGTCACAGATGTTCGGAGCAGCAGTGAGCTTCACAGGCACTGGGAAAGGATAGCCTCCCATTCCTAGGCCTCAGGTCCCCATTCCAGCATCCGGCACATTCCCCCCCCACAGTGTCCTGGGACATAGGGAGCCTGCTTCGACAATGCACCTCAGTCATCCCCGAGAAGTAGTCCAAGCTGAAAAGCTCTGTTCCTCCTGCAGATTCCATTCATCCTGAAGGATCTGGGATCTCTCCCTGAGCTGGGTGCTCGTCAGCCTCTGCAGGACCTTGCTGTTGCTGGGCTCGCCATTGGCCGTGGGCCCTCCTATACTTGCTGCCATCCAATACTAGGAAAGCAGTGGCAGTGAGCAAGATCCCAGCAGCCAGCACAGCCTATCACTCTGGGTGGAAACGACCTCCATTGGGAACAAATGGAGTCAGTCAGGTCTATGAAGAGTCACTGCAGGTGAGGGTTGAGCACAGCCCCTCCACATAGGGAAATAACCAGGGCTTTGTCTCAATCATTCATTCAGCTTCAACCTCAGCAAGTGCAGCAACTTGTAAAGGCTGAGGAACCAACACAGTACATCACAAAGGGAATGTCTGCTGCATTCCAAATCCTTCCTATCCCAGAGCCACATCAACTGCAAAGATTCTCATTAACATTCAGTAAAATCCGTCTTAACTCATATATGGCAGATGATGGGCAATTGTTCTCTACCTCCCACATCTCCCTTGCAGGTGATACAAATAATGCTCACCTTTATAACTCTTTGCTGCTAAGTTCAGCATCACTTTGATGCCAATGTCAGTTTGCAAGGAGCAATGGCATGGTGTAAACTACCTTTGCCCAATATTTGAACTAAGCACAGATACTTTGCAGTACATTGCACGTTGCCTCATGATTAATACAGAAGTCCTCAAGCAGGTGCTCGACTCCCAACTCCAAAACGTCAGGCAAGCCCCAGGTGGACAGAGGAAGCACTTCAGCGGGATCCTCAAGGCTTCACTGGAGAAGTGCTGCATTCCCACAGATGCTGGCCCAAGACTGTTCAAGGTGGAAGAAGAGCATTCAGGAGAGCATTGAGGACCTCGAGACTCACTGTTAGGAAAAAACAGAAGCCAAGTGAAAACAGTGAAAAGAGTGCACAGCCACACAATGTCACACCCACCCCTTCCCATAACCACCACAGTCTGTGGTAGCCACATCAGTCTGTGCAGGAGAAAGTGAGGATTACAAATGCTGGAGAGTCAGAATCGAAAAGTGCGGCACTGGAAAAGCACAACAGGTCAGGCAACATCCAAAGAGCAGGGGAGTCATAGGCTCTTCATCAGGAATGTACAGTCGTCTATGGATTCACGCTGAGAGTGGAAGAGAACCATCCTCGTCTACAAGGGACCACCAATGATAATGATCATTAACAAGCCCCTGGACTCAGGTTGTGACTGACAATACTGGCATTCCATGACTGACAGCGCCCCACCCAAACCACACACACCCCCCCTCCCAACCCCTCACTGAACTGAATATTAGGTCTCTGTGGACGATGGGTGAGTATAGCTGATGCTTTGAGATGTTTTTTTGTGGTGTCCAAAAAGGAGGTTTCTCTTAGGCAGCCATGAACTAAAGTCATCTGGTCCCTGCTCTGATTTATAGTCATAGAGCTGTACAGCACAAAAACAAGACCCTTCAGTCCAACTCGTCCGTGCAGACCAGATATCCCAACCCAATCTAATACCACTTGGCAGCATCTGGCCCATATCCCTCCAAACCCTTCCTATTCATATACCCATCCAAATGCCTCTTAAATATTGTAATTGTACCAGCATCCACCACTTCCTCTGGCAGCTCATTCCATACATGTACCACCCTCTATGTGAAAAAGTTGCCCCTCAGATCTCTTTTATATCTTTTCCCTCTCACCCTAAACCTATACCCTCTAGTTCTGGACTCCCCCACCACAGGGAAAAAACTTGGTCTATTTATCCTATCCATCTCCCTCATGATTTTATAAACCTCTATAAAGCCACCCGTCAGTCTCCAACGCTTCAGGGAAAACAGCCCCAGCCTATTCAACCTCTCCCTATAGCTCAAATCCTCCAACCCTGCCAAAATCCTTGTAAATCTTTTCTTAACCCTTCCATGTTTGACAACATCCTTCCAATAGGAAGGAGACCAGAATTGCATGCAATATTCCAACAGTGGCCTAATCAATGTCCTGTACAGCTGCAACATGACCTCCCAACTCCTGTACTCAATACTCTGACCAATAAAGGAAAGCATACCAAACACCAATTCTGGCTGTAACAGCTGCTCCTTTTTTGAGGTATTTTAGGTGTTGAGTCACAGAGGTTTACAGCATGGAAACAGACCCTTCAGTCCAACTCATCCATGCTGATATTCTAACCTAATCTAGTCCCATTTGCCAGCATTTGACCCATATTCCTCTAAACCTTCCTATTCATATACCCATTCAGATGCCTTTAAATGTTGTACCAGCCTCCACCATTTTCTCTGGCAGCTCATTCCATACACGCACCACCCTTTGTGTGAAAACGCTGCCCCGTAGATCCCTTTTAAATCTTTCCCTTTTTATGCCCCCCAATTCTGGACTCCTCCACCCCAGGAAAAAGACCTTGTCTATTTACCCTATCCATGCCCCTCATACTTTTATAAACCTCTATAAAATCACCCCTTAATCTCCGACACTTCAGGGAAAATAGTCCCAGCCTATTCAGCCTCTCCTTGTAGCTCAAACCCTCCAACCCTGACAACATCCTTGTAAATCTTTTCTGAACCTTTTCAAGTTTCACAACATCCTTACTACAGGAGAATTCCTGGCACCTGTTTACTCATGGTGGTTGGCAGGATAGACATTGCACATTAATGAGGTGAGGTGTAATAAGGTTGTTATCCAGTAACTCATCTTGTGAGAAACTCATCTTGGTAAAAGGTGAGGTGAATAATTTCTCACATCATTCAGGCCTTTATATAGATTCCAGCCTCTATCTGAATTCACAGAGCATTTACAGACAAATTAACAGTAAATAATTGTGAACAGGCATGATACGATGGCCAGTACTGAGTGATTCAATCTTTAGGAAGGCAAGGCAAAAAGGAAAAGGAACTAGGATGCCATTCTTCGTGAAAGATGAAATCAATGCAAAATTCAACTTGTCAGAACCGGAGTTGCAGTTGAACTTGCAGTTCTGATGGGGGCTCACTGGCTCCAAAATGTTGACACTCTTTTCTCTCCACAGATGTTGCCAGAATGGCTGGGTTTCTCCTGCACTTTCAGCTACTACCACTGGCTGTGAAGCCAGTGAGTTCCCACCACCACCTGGATGAAAACTTTTTCCTCACATCTCCTCTAAACCTTCTACCCCTTCCCTTAAATCTGTGCCACTGGTCATTGATCCCTCCACCAAGGGGGACATTTTCTTTCCGTCTCCCCTATCTATGCCCCGTGTAATTTTATACATCTCAGTCAAGTCCCATTTTAATCTTTTCTGCTCTGAGGTAAATCATCCCCGTCTGTCCAATCTCTTCTCGTAACTTAAACTCTCCAACCCAGGCAAAATCGAGGTAAATATCACCATTTCCAGTGCTTTCACGTCTCTGCTAGAATGTGGATTCCCGAACTGCACACAATACTCTAGCTGTGGCCTGAACAATGTTTTGTACACTTACAGCATAACCTCTCTACTCTTACATTCTATGCCTTGATTAATATATACATATACCTTCTTAACTATTTTATCTACCTGTCTTGTACACACACCAAGGTCCCTCTGATCCTTAGTGCTTCCCAGGATCCTATGGTTCATGCGGTGTTCACTTGCCTTGTTATCCTGCTCAAGTGCATCACCTCATACTCATCCAGTTTGAATTCCATTTGCCACTGGTCAGCCCATCTATATCCTCCTGGAATCTAAGGCTATCCTCCTCACTACTTACCACCCCACTAATTTTTATATCAACTATGAATTCACCAATCAACCCTCCAACATTTAAATATTTAAATGTTATAATTTATACACCAAAACAGCAAGGCCCAAAATTGCAGAACACGGGTACTCCAGATCTGCAGTAGACCATTTCAGATTGAGATGAAGAGAAATCTTTTCTCTCTGAAGGTGATGAACCTGTGGAATTTCTCACTCACTTAATTTACTGTATATATATTGAAGAAAGTATCCTAGAGATTTCAAGCATCAAGGAGTGTGGGGGGAGCTGGATTTTGACACTGCGATACATGGTCAGCAATGGTAATGTTGAATGGCAGAATGATGGGATGAATTGCCTATTCCTGCCCCTATTTTCAGTATTTCATCATTTCTATACAATGCCTCATAGCTTTCTGTTATTTGCAAATGCAAGTATAAATGCAAATTAACCTCCAGGAATATACTCCAACAATGTAATTGCCACATTGTAAACATTGTAAACACTTGTGTCTCAACAGTCAGCTTGTCAACACATCTTTCAGAGGCCTGTTCACCATGTCATCACTGTAATGCAGTCTATAACTTGAGGGTAATCAGGTCATAGCATAAAAATTAAGAAATGAGTAACATAGCATTGAAAGATCCAACAGATAGAACATAGAACATAGAACAATACAGCACAGAACAGGCCCTTCGGCCCACGATGTTGTGCTGAACATTTGTCCTAGCTTAAGCACCCATCCATGTACCTATCCAAATGCCGCTTAAAGGTCGCCAATGATTCTGACTCTACCACTCCCACAGGTAGCGCATTCCATGCCCCCACCACTCTCTGGGTAAAGAACCCACCCCTGACATCTCCCCTATACCTTCCACCCTTCACCTTAAATTTATGTCCCCTTGTAACACTCTGTTGTACCCAGGGAAAAAGTTTCTGACTGTCTACTCTATCTATTCCTCTGATCATCTTATAAATCTCTATCAAGTCACCCCACATCCTTCGCCGTTCCAACGAGAAAAGGCCGAGAACTCTCAACCTATCCTCATACGACCTACTCTCCATTCCAGGCAACATCCTGGTAAATCTTCTCTGCACGCTCTCCAAAGCTTCCACATCTTTCCTAAAGTGAGACGACCAGAACTGCACACAGAACTGTGGCCTAACCAAAGTCCTGTACAGCTGCAACATCACTTCACTACTCTTGAATTCAATCCCTCTGCTAATGAACGATAATACTCCATAGGCCTTCTTACAAGCTCTATCCACCTGAGTGGCAACTTTCAAAGATCTATGTACATAGACCCCAAGATCCCTCTGTTCCTCCATCTGACTAAGAACCCTACCATTAACCCTGTATTCCGCATTCTTATTTGTTCTTCAAAAATGGACAACCTCACACTTGGCAGGGTTGAACTCCATCTGCCACTCCTCAGCCCAGCTCTGCATCATATCTAAGTCCCTTTGCAAACGACAAATGCCCTCCTCACTGTCCACAACTCCACCTATCTTCATATCATCTGCAAATTTACTGACCCACCCTTCGACTCCCTCATCTAAGTCATTAATAAAAATTACAAACAGCAGAGGACCCAGAACTGACCCAGTTGTTTATTACAACTCATTAATATATACAAATATTATATTCACAGGCACATTTATACCTGGGTTAACATTAAGCTATTCAGTGATAAAGAGTAGAACACTTCCATCAACTCGTCATGCTTCACGTTGCCAAAGTAAAGATGGAATCTGAGACCATTATACCCAATATTATGAGCATGTCTTTGAAAGGCATACTGATATATTAACTGTGGGACACAACACAACAGTTACACCTTTAATTACAACTTCTGCCGTTTCCTTATGATCACTGTTAAGTTGGGGAGGTGATGATATTATTGCTAGACTGTTACTCTGTAAAGGAGGTAATATTCTGGAGATTGGGCTTAAATCCTGGATGACAGATGATGGAATTTAAATTTCATAAACATGTGGAATTAAAAGTTTCACAAAGTCTTTGTTGATTGTTGGGAAATTCCATTGGTTCACATTTGTCCTTTAGGAAAGGAAACTGTTATTCTTTTGTGGTCTGGCCTACATGTGACTGCAGATCCACAACAATGTGATGAATTCTCAACTACCCTCTAGGGATGGGCAATGACACCCATATCCTCTGAATGAAAAAAAACTGGCCTGTAGTTTCCTGTTTTGACATCTTTTTGAATAAGGGAGTTAAATTTACTAATTTCCATTCTTATGTAACCTTCCCCGAATCAAAGGAATTTTGGAAAGTTAGTAAATGTAAAACATAAAATATGAGTCTGTGAATCATGTACTAATTTCCCAAACCTATTTTCCTTATGCCAATTTTCTCATGAATGAGGTAATAACCAAGATTATTAACTTTTTTCGTTTGTCGCCGTTCTTTTCACACCAATCGGTCTGCTTAGATTTAGATGAGTATGCTTTATAGTAGGTACAGACTTGAATTAAACCAGCTCTCTACTTCATTGCTGGTATGTTCATTTGCCCTACTTTTATTTTACTGTTTTAGATTCTGTCTCTCTCTTTCTGTAGTTCCAATGTCTTGTTCAATATGTTCTGTCTGTCACTAATTTCTAAACTTAACTTCCTTGATGTCCCAGGTAAATCGTTTCCTTTTCAACATGCAACTCAATAAAGACCAGATCGAAGACATCATGGTTCAGTTCAAAGCTGAGATGCTGAAGGGCTTGGTCTTCCCCAACTCTTCCAGTCTGAAGATGTTGCCTACATGTGTACGGTCAACTCCTGATGGCTCAGGTATTGCAAAATGGAAATACAGTCCATCTAACATGTTTTCAGTTTATAGAAAAAAAACTATAGACTGCCTATTGCTTCCCTTCCTGTGTTTTGTTTTGTATCATATCCTTCATAAGGTCTGACTTCAATGCTCTCAGCTCCCATCCATGTCGCATTGCAGGGTCATACTGAGATCCATTGGATCTCGAGTGGGACATGCATGTGTTGCAGGTCTGGGTATAATATTACTGTTACTAACGCTCAACAGCCAGAGGGATCTAAATTAATAAATTTGAATTTTTTTAATGGAATGTGAGTGTTGTTTGAAAGGGCAGAATGTTTTGTTGCCTTTGAGTTTAAAAGTGTGGCACTGGAAAAGCCCGGCAGGTCAGACAGGAGCAGGAGAGTTGATGTTTCAGGCATTAGCCCTTCATCAGAAATGGGGAAGGGGCAGGGGGCTGAGAGAGGGTGGAGCTGTGGGAAGGCAGGATGCAGGTAGAAGGTAATTATGATAGGTCCGTGGGGAGGTTGGAGCAGATAGGTGGGAAGGAACACGAACGGGTCAAGAGAGTGGTGCCGAGTTGGAGGGTTGGATCTGGAATGAGGTGGGGGGAGGGGAGATTGGGAAACTGGTGAAGTCGATGTTAATGCAATATGGTTGAAGGATCCCGAGACAGAAAATGAGATGTTCTTCCTCCAGTTGGTGGGTGGCTTTAACTTGTCAGTGGAGGAGGACCAGGACCTATATGTCCTGGGGGAGTGGAAGGGGTGGTTGAAGTGGTTGGCCACACGGCAGTGGGGTTGGTTTGTGCGTGTGTCCCAGAGATGTTGCCCTCTCACCTCTGTTCAAGGCCCTAAAGGACCATTTCAAGTCTGGTAGAGATTTTCCTGCACATCCACCCACTTACTTTACTGCATCCATTGCTCTCAATGTGGTCTCCTCTAATCGGGGAGACAGAATGCTAGTCATAAACAACCACTGAGCTTTTCTAATCCCATTTCCCAACACTTGACCAAGAGCCTTAAATGCCTAACTATTGCAAGTGCACAGAGGTGACAGGACAGTGGTACACAGTGCCCTGGGAATCCTCAACATTGACTTTGCACTCCATGATGCCTCATGGTGTCAGGTCAAACATGGGCAAGGAAACTTCTTGCTCATTACAATGTACAGACTCCAACACCTGGCTGATAAATCCATGATTCTCCATGTTGAATATCTATTGGAGGAAGTTCTAAGGTGAGCAGGGTGGAGAATGTATTGATGGAGACTTCAATATCTATCATCAAAAGTAGATTGTTAACACCACTGCTAACTGAGCCAGTTGATTTCTCACAGACCTAGCTGGTGAACAAAAGGTGGTGAATAACTAACAAGAGGGAAACATGCACATGATCTTATCCTCTCAAGCTACCAGTGGTAGATGCATCTGTCCATGCCAGTATTGGTAAAAGTGACCTCTGCACAATCCTTCTGGATTAAAAGTGCCATCTTCATGTTAATAATAGGTTCTATCAGGTTGTATGGCACAATTACAGTGCTAAATGGGAAAGACTTCAATCAGATCTAAACTGAGCATCCATGAGGCACTGTGGGCCATTTACAGCAGCAGAATTGCACTCCAACACAATCTGCAACCTCATGCCTGGCTGAAGGGCCTATTTGCATGCTGTATTACTCTACATCACCCACTCAATCATTACCAGTGGAGAGTGCAGGAGGGTATGCCAAGAGCATGAACCTAGAAAGGAGCTATCAACATGCTGAAGCTACAAAACAGGACTACTTGTGTGTCAAGCACCACAAGCCACAAATGAAAGATAGAGCAAAACAATTCTACATTTAACAATTGGAGTTAAAGCTTGCAGTCCTGCTAATCCAGTTGTACATGGTGGTGGACTGTCCAATCATTCACTGAAGGAGGAGGCTCCGCAAATATCCCCATCCTCAATAATGGGAAAGTCTAGTGCATCAGTGCAAAAGATAAGGCTGAAGCATTTGTCACCATCTTCAATCATGTAGATGATCCATCTTGGCCTCCTCTAGTGGTCTCCAGCACCACAGTCATCAACCTTCAGCCAATTTGATTCACTTCACATAATATGAAGAAGTGGTTGGAGATGCTGGATTCCAACACTTTGATGATGATCAAGAGTAGATGAATGAAGTAGTAGTTGGTATTATTGGATTGCAAAGTCTACAGGCCTTAACAATGTTCCGGTAATAGTGCTGAAGACGTGAGATACAGAATTTATCGTTCCAGTAGCCAAGCTGTTCCAGTACAATTACAATACTGGCAGCTGCCCAATAGTGTGGAATCTTGTTCACAAAATGTAGGGTGCATCCAATGACATCAGCTACTGTTTTATTTGTCTACTCTTGATCATCAGCAAAGTGATGGAATCTGCCATTTTCAGTGGGAACAAGCAGCATTTGCTTAACAAAAGATTGCTGAATGACCCAATTATTTGGGTTTTGTTATGTCCAACCAGCTCCTGATCTCATTACCTTCAGAATCAACTATTCTAACTCATCTCTCATTGATCTCTAATATTCTATCCTCCATAAACTTGAGCTCATTCAAACTCCGCAGCCCATGTTGTAACCTGCAGCAAATCTTGTCTTCCTCTCACCCATTATGCTTTCTGCCTTGCATTAACTCCTAGACATAGGCTCAAGTCTTCAGATTCTCATCCTTGTTTTAAATCTGTCCCTGTCATAGACTCGATCCTTCCCATCTCTGCATTTCTCTCTAGCCTACAACCCTCAATTCTGGCTTTTGGAACATCCCAGATTTGAATTCACTCCACCGCTGGTGACAGTCATTCAGTCATCTAGACACTAAGCTATGGCATTCTCTCCATTTCATCTTCCTCTCCAACTCTCTTCCCTCCTCTAAGAATAATTAAAACATTGGATTTGGTGCTAGACAATGAGCCAGGCCAGGTGTCAGATCTCTTGGTGGGAGAGCATTTGGTGACAGTGACCACAATCCTCTCACCATGGAGAGGAATAGGAACTGACAGTATGGGAAGGTATTTAATTGGGGCAGAGGAAATTATACAGCTGTTAGGCAGGAGCTGTGGAGTACAAATTGGGAACAGCTGTTCTACAGGAAGTGCACAACAGAAATGTGGAGGCTGTTTAAGGAATAACTGTTGCAAGTGTTGGATAACTCGGTCCCACTGAGACAGACAAGGAATGGTAAGGTGAAGGAGTCTTGGATGACAAGAGCAGAGGAGCTCCTCGCCAAAAGAATGAAGGACGCTTACTTGAGGAAGCAAGAATCTGACACAGCTTTAGAGGATTACAGGGTAGCTAGAAAATAACTCAAAAATGGACTGAGGAGAGTTAGGATTGAGCACGAAAAAGCTTTGGCAGAAAGGATTAGGAAAAACCCAAAGGCATCCTATACTTATGTGAGGAATAACAGAATGATCCGAGAGAGGGTAGGGCCGATCAGGGATAGTGGAGGGAACTTGTGCCTGGAGTCTGAAGAGGTAGGGGAGGCCCTAAATGACTTTATTTTGCCTCAGTATTCACTAGAGAGAGGGACCTTGTTGACAGTAGTTAATCGGTTTGAACAGATTGATATTAAGAAAGTGGATGTGCTGGGAACTTTGGGATGCATTAAGATAGGTATGTCCCCAGGGCCAGACCAGATATTTCCAAGGTTACAACAGGAAGTGATGAATGAGACTGCTGCACCCTCACTCTCCACGGGAGTAGTACCAGATGATTGGAGGGAGGTGAATGTTATTCCTCTGTTCAAGAAAGGGAATAGGGAAATCCCTGGGAATTACAGACCAGTCAGTCTTACGTCTATGGTAAGCAAGGTTTTGGAAAGGATTCTGAGAGATAGGATTTATAACTATTTGGAGGAACATTGTTTGATTAAAGATAGTTAGCATTGCTTTGTGAGGGGCAGGTCATGCCTCAGAAACCTTATTGAGTTCTTTTGAGGATGTGACAAAGTAAGTTGACGAAGGTTGAGCGGTGGATATTGTGTATATGGATTTTATTAAGGCATTTGATAAGGTTCTCCATGATAGGCTCATCTAGAAAGTTAGGAGGTATGGGATACGGGGAAATTTGGCTGTCTGGTTGTCCGAAAGAAGACAGTTAGTGGTAGTGAATGGAAAGTGTTCTGCCTGGAGGTCAGTGGCCAGTGGTGTCTCCCAGAGATCTATTCTTAGACCTCTACTCTTTGTAGTTTTTGATGATGGGGATGAAGAAGTGGAAGGGTGGGTTAGTACATTTGCCGATGACACAAAGGTCGGTGGTGTTGTAGATAGTGTCGAGGACTGTTGCAGGCTATAACAAGACATTGACAGGATGCAGAGCTGGGCTGAGAAGTGGCAGATGGAGTTCAACCTGGATAAATGCAAAGTGATTCATCTTGGAAGGTTGAATTTGAATGTTGAAAGCAGGGCTAAAGAAAGGATTCTTGACAGTGTGGAGCAACAGCGGGATCTTGGGGGTCCATGTATATAGATTCCTCAAAGTTGCCATCCATGTTGATAGGGTTGTGAAGAAGGTGTTTGGTGTTTTGGCTTTCATTAACAGGGGGATTGAGTTTAAGAGCCATGAGGTTTTGCTGCAGCTCACTAAAACCCTGGCTAGATCACACTTGTAATATTGTGTCCAGTTCTGGTCACCTCATTATAGGAAGGATGTAAATGCTTTAGGACATAGAACATAGAACAAAACAGCACAGAACAGGCCCTTCAGCCCATGATGTTGTGCCGAACATTTGTCCTAGCTTAAGCACCCATCCATGTACTGCCTAAAGGTCGCCAATGATTCTGACTCTGCCACTCCCACAGGCAGCGCATTCCATGCCCCCACCACTCTCTGGGTAAAGAACCTACCCCTGACATCCCCCCTATACCTTCCACCTTTCACCTTAAATTTATGTCCCCTTGTAACACTCTGTTGTACCCGGGGAAAAAGTTTCTGACTGTCTACTCTATCTATTCCCCTGATCATCTTATAACCTCGATCAAGTCACCCCTCATCCTTCGCCGTTCCAATGAGGAAAGGCCTAGCACTCTCGTACGACATATTCTCCATTCCAGGCAACATCCTGGTAAATCTTCTCTGCACCCTCTCCAAAGCTTCCACATTTTTCCTAAAGTGAGGCGACCAGAACTGCACACAGTATTCCAAATGTGGCCTAACCAAAGTCCTGTACAGCTGCAACATCACTTCACAACTCTTGAATTCAATCCCTCTGCTAATGAACGCTAATACACCATAGGCCCTCTTACAAGCTCTATCCACCTGAGTGGCAACTTTCAAAGATCTATGAACATAGACCCCAAGATCCCTCTACTCCTCCACCTTACTAAGAACCCTACCGTTAACCCTGTATTCCGCATTCTTATTTATCCTTCCAAAATGGACAACCTCACACTTGACAGGGTTGAACACCATCTGCCACTCCTCAGCCCAGCTCTGCATCATATCTAAGTCTCTTTGCAGCTGACAACAGCCCTCCTCACTATCCACAACTCCACCAATCTTTGTATCATCTGCAAATTTACTGACCCACCCTTCGACTCCCTCCTCCAAGTCATTAATAAAAATTACAAACAGCAGAGGACCCAGAACAGATCCCTGTGGAACTCCACTTGTAACTGGGCTCCAGGCTGAATATTTACCATCTACCACCACTCTCTGCCTTCGACCGGTTAGCCAGTTTTCTATCCAATTGGCCAAATTTCCCTCTATCTCATGCCTCCTGACTTTCCGCATAAGCCTACCATGGGGAACCTTATCAAATGCCTTACTAAAATCCATGTACACTACATCCACTGCTCTACCCTCATCCACATGCTTGGTCACCTCCTCAAAGAATTCAATAAGACTTGTAAGGCAAGACCTACCCCTCACAGATCCATGCTGGCTGTCCCTAATCAAGTAGTGTCTTTCCAGATACTCATAAATTCTATCCCTCAGTACCCTTTCCATTACTTTGCCTACCACCGAAGTAAGACTAACTGGCCTAGTAAGACTAACCAAAGTAAGACTAACTAGAGAGGGTGCAGAGGAGATTTACCAGGATGCTGCCTGGATTGCAGGGCTTGTCTTATGAAGAGAGTTTGAGTGAGCTAGTGCTTTTCACTCTGGAGAGAAGGGAGGTGACTTGATAGGGGTGTACAAGGTAATGAGAGGCATAGATAGAGTAGATAGCCAGAGACTATTTCCCAGGGCAGAAATGGCTGTCAAGAGGGGTCATAATTTTAAGGTAATTGTAGGAAGGCATAGGGGAGATATCAGAGGTAGGTTCTTTATGCAGAGAGTGGTGCGTGCGTGGAATGCACTGCCAGCAGTGGTAGTAGTGACTCTATTAGAGACATTAGGGACATTTAATTGACTGCTGGACAAGCACATGGATGCCAATAAATTGAGGGGTGTGTAGGTTAGGTTGATCTTAGAATAAGATAAATACTCAGCACAACATCATGGGCCAAAGGTCTGTACTGTATTGTACTGTTCTATGTTCTATGTTCTAACCATTTGATCAAGCTTTTGTTTATCTGACCTCGTATCTCCTTATGAGGCCTAGTTTCAATCTATGTTGAAGAGCTTTGTCATGTTTGTTTGGTAAAGGAACAAAGCAAGCTATTATTGTTGAGTATGGCATCAAGGAGCTCTGGGAATTTCAAAGTCAATGGGAATTGGGGGAAATCTTCCCACTGGTTGGAGTCATATTTAACACAGTTATCTCAGCTCCAGGACATCTCTATGTAGAGTTCCTTGGAGTAGATATTATCCAATCATCATGTTGGGCGATGTTATTACACTTCTGGAATAGATGGGCCATGAACATTGGCCTCCTGCCTCAGGAATAGGGATACTGCCCTAAATCACAAGAGCCACCTCAAGGTAGTGCCCTCAGCCCAACTATCTTCAGTTGCTTCATCAGTGACCTTCCTTCCATCAGTGTCAGAAGTGGGGATGTTCACTGATGATTGCACAAAGCTCAACAAAAGTAGTAACTCCTCAGGTGATGAAGCAGGTCATGCCCAAATTAAGCAAAATCTGGACAATATCTAAGTTTGAGTTGGTAAATAGCAAGTAACATTTGTACCAGACAAGTGCCAGGCAATACACAATTTCAACAGGAGAGAGCATTTGTTCATCTTCTTCAGATATTTAATAGTATTAACGTCACTGAATGCCCCACTATGAATGTCCCGAGGATTACCAATGACCTCCTTCAGACAACTGGCACGTTTTAATGCCTGGCACCCTACCTACACCACTGTCCCCTTAACCATTTGGCACCCTACTCCTCAGTTTCCTCTCCTCACTAACCAGCAAAATTCCTCTAGGATCATCAACCTTTTAAACATGGCAGCAAGAGTTATCAAAGCAGGGTATTTTAGTCTGCAACATCACTTCAGCACTGGCTGCCTGGATTTCTCTTGCTTTTCTTCATTGGACATAGGCAGGAGAAGCCTGAAATATTGCCAGCAGATAAGTAGGTAACATGATTAGGGATTATTATTGGCTAAATCTGCTCTGCTGATAATTAGAATTTCTGAAATGATGATGCAGTCCTAATCTAATCACCTACTTCAATCTCACTGCAATGTGAATAATTTCATAAAGATGAAATCATTTTGCTGTGAAATGTTAGATTTGGTTCTACATACTGGCATGTGAAACCAGATCTATCTCCTTTGCCATGATTCATAGCTCTGGTGGTTTGAAGAAAGATAATTGAACACAGGACAGCATGGTGGCTCAGTGGTGAGCACTGCTACCTCGCAGTGACAAGGACCCGGCTTTGATTCCAACCTATGGCGACTGTGTGAAGTTTGCACATTCTCCCTGTGTCTGTCTGGGTGCTGTGGTTTCCTCCCACCTCCAAAAGATGTGCAGGTTAGGTGAATTGGCCATGCTAAATTGCCCATAGTGTAGATTATTAGTCAGGGGTAAATATAGGGTAGGGGAATGGTTCTGGGCGAGTTACTCTGCAGGGGGTTGACATGGACTTGTGGAGCCAAAGGGCCTGATCACCATGTAGAAATTTTAAAGAATTAATTCTGTATCACTCAATAGATGTTACCTGAAGTTTCCAGAGCTTTCTGTTCTTATCACAGATACATTGATTCTTAAGTTGTGTGCACCTGATGACACAATCTCCCTGATCTGGAATTTTGATCTGAAGAAATCTAATCTGTCCACAGTAGAGAAATGTTAATCCTTTTCTGGCCTATCTTCATAATTTTTTACATTTCATTCAGGTTCCCCTCAGCCTTCTCTGTTTAAACCCCAGTCCCACTTCATAGTTGACTTACTCTGCCTGTTCATGTGTCTGTCTAAATGAACATTGCTGTTCTATCTGCTTCTACCACCTCCCCAGCAGCATGTTTCAGGCATCTATTACCTTGTGTGTAAAACAAACTTGCCTCTCACATCTTCTTTAAACTTTGATCCCTCCACTCCACCTTAAACCTATGCCCCTAGTATTTGACATTTCCACTCTGGGAAAAATACTCTGACTGTCCACCCTATCCATGCCTCTCACAATTTTTATATACTTCTATCATGATGTCTCTCAGCCTCTGATGCTCTAATGAAAGCAATCCAAGTTTGTCCAACCCGTCCTTATAGCTAATACACTCCAATTCAGGCAGCATCCTGGTAAACCTCTTTTGCACCTCTCCAAGGCCTCCACTTCCTTCCTATAATGTGGTGAGCAGAATCACACACAATATGTGGCCCAACTAATGTCTTAGACAGATGTAATGTGACTTGCCAACTTTTATACGCAGTGCCCCAACCAATGAAAGCAAGCATGCCATCTGCCTTCTTTACCACCTTATTCACCTTGTTTTGCCATTTTCAGGGAGCTATGGACTTGCATCCCAAGATCCCTCTGTTAGTCAATGCTCCTAAGAGTCCTGCCATTTACTTTCCTATTGCATTGGACTTCCCAAAATACATTACCTCACACATATCCAGGTTAAACTCCTTTCTACCCATCTCTATCCTGCTGTATTCTTTGATAATCATCCTCATTCCACAATTCCTCCAATTTTCATGTTGCCTGTAAACATATTAATCAAATCACGTACATTTTCATCCAAATCATTTACATAAAATACAAACATCAGAGGACCCAGCACTGAACCTTGTGGAACACCACTGGGTCATTGACCTACAGTTGGAAAAACACCCCTGTACAACTACCCTCTGTCTTCTATGGTCACGCCAATTTTGAATCCAAATCAACCTGGATTCCATGTAATTTAATCTTCTGGATCAACCTACCATGAGGACCTTGTCAAATGCTTTAGTAAGATCTGTGTAAACAACACCCAGTGTCCTTTACCCATTAATCAAGCTCATCATTCCTCAAAGATCTCTATCAAATTTCTGAGTCAAGATTTCCTCCACCTGAAGCCAAGCTGACTAGCCAAAGTAAGTCTATTCTTTTCCAAATAACAGCAAATCCTGTTCCTCAGAATCTTCTCCAATAATTTCCCTACCACTTATGTAAGACTCACTAGCCTATCATTTCTGAGATTATCTTTGTTGCTTTCCTTAAACAAAGAAATACCATTAGCTATGGTCTAGTCTTCCTGGACCTCACCTGTCACTAATGAGGATACAAATATCTCTGTTGAGGCCCCAGTAATCTTCTCCATTGCATTCTTCAGTATCCTAGGATCGATCCCCATAGGACCTGGGGACTTACCCACATTAATATCAATGTGCCTCAGAATATCAACCTACCCCTTCCTAATCTTTACTGTCATCCATGACATTCTCCTTGGTGAATACTGATGTTAAGTACCCTTTAAGGATCTCATCCATTTTCTCTGGCTCCACGCATAAATTCCTTTCTTTGTCCTTGAGTGAACTGACCCTTTCCCTTAGTACCCTTGTGCTCCTAATAGACGTATAATATGCCTTGGGAAAATATACCATAAAATGCCCTGACTGCCATAAGCACATAGCTTCTGAACCAGTCTGCCAAATGACACTTTGTCAAAAGCCTTACTGAACTCCATGTAGACATATTTTTATTGTAAAAATATACTTTAATCTTTAAAGTTTGTGAGAATATTTGTAGCTCGGGTGCTCGTTGTTGTGGTTCTGTTCGCCGAGCTGGGAATTTGTGTTGCAAACGTTTCGTCCCCTGTCTAGGTGACATCCTCGGTGCTTGGGAGCCTCCTGTGAAGCGCTTCTGTGATGTTTCCTCCGGCATTTATAGTGGCTTGTCTCTGCCGCTTACGGTTGTCAGTTCCAGCTGTCTGGTGCAGTGGTCGGTATATTGGGTCCAGGTCGATGTGTTTGTTGATAGAGTCTGTGGATGAGTGCCATGCCTCTAGGAATTCCCTAGCTGTTCTCTGTTTGGATTGTCCTATAATAGTAGTGTTGTCCCAGTCTAACTCATGTTGCTTGTCATCTGCGTGTGTGGCTACTAAGGATAGCTGGTCGTGTCGTTTCATGGCTAGTTGGTGTTCGTGGATACAGATTGTTAGCTGTCTTCCTGTTTGTCCTATGTAGTGTTTGTGCAGTCCTTGCATAGGATTTTGTACACTACGTTGGTTTTGCTCATGCTGGGTGTCGGGTCCTTTGCCTTGGTGAGTTGTTGTCTGAGAGTGGCTGTTGGTTTGTGTGCTGTTATGAGTCCCAGTGGTCGTAGTGGTCTGGCTGTCAGTTCAGAAACGCTCTTGATGTATGGTAACGTGGCTAGTCCTTTGGGTTGTGGCATGTCCTCGTTCCATTGTCTTTCCCTTAGGCATCTGTTGACGAAATTGTGGGGGTATCTGTTTTTGGCGAATACATTGTAGAGGTGTTCTTCTTCCTCTTTTTTTTTAAAGTTGCTATAAATTTCTTTAAAAATTGCTATAAGTACATATAAAGTGTTCTCAAGCCGTTTGCACAATGTTTGGAGAGAGGAAAGCGAAACATAAATGACACATTTTTAACTCATGCAGGAAAAATATTGACATACAATATTGAGGCAACTAAGGGTGGGGATCTGAGAACTGAATGGACCCTCATTATACTTTGGCACCTTTAACGATGGACATTCCCCAAGACAGCTGCCCCAAGCCTAGGACTCCTTTCGGCAGCTTTGGCATCACATCCTGTTGGTGGGTTCAGTGAGTCTATGACTCCATATGATGTTTTTTTGGCATTACGGTGGGTCTGGCCCAGGTTTCCAATGGGGGAGTGGTTGGGTCCTTAAGCCGAGAGCCGTGAAAATGGGCTAAGACGGACTTTGTCTCAAAATCTCTTTTTTAAAAATTTCATCCTTTTTAAAATTATATTATCATGAAAGGATTGTTATTCTGAATTTTTTATTTCTTTATTTTCTAATTTGTTATTTATTTTATACTCGTGAACATCTGTAATGCTGAACTTTTAATTTCTTTATTTTTCTAATTATCTTTGTACTCAAGAATCTGTACCAAGGTAACTTTATAACAAAGATGGTACTGTAAGTGGCAACTTGTAAACTTTTCACTGTACTCGTGAATATTTGCGACAATAATTTAAATTCTAGTGCATTTCCCTGCATGTAGTCCTGGACCTTGGAAGTTGCCAGTCTGCAATATTCGGTCAGGGTCAACTCCTTGTTGTGGAATACCAACAAGTTTTGGGCAGACCAAAGAGAGTCTGTCACCAAATTGATGGTCGACCAGGTGCAGGCAACATTCGTCTCAGTGTGGGCCTGGGGAATAGATTGTAGGGCACAGAGTCCTGCATCGCTGAGCTGCTTGGGATGAACCTTGATGTAAACCACTGTAATTCTCTGTAGACCTCCTTTGCAAAGGAGATGTATGACAGTCTCACATGCCACCCAGACTGCACTCCCCACCAAAGTCACATTGAGGGCAACATGCGGTGGCACAGAGAGTCCAGGCATACATGAAGGATCTGCTGGGCAGTGCCCTTCTCACCACCAGCCAAGTTATGTCTTGGTGCTTGTTAGGAAACTCAGGTGATGAGGCATTCTGCCAAATGACTTTGACAGTCTGCTCAGGGAACTATGCAACAGGATCCACACACACTTTTTCCCACAGGATCACGAGGACATAGAACATAGAACAGTACAGCACAGTACAGGACATTTGGTCCTTAATGTTGTGCTGATCTGTTATCCTACTCTAAAATCAAACTAACCTACATATCCTTCATTTTACTATCAGACATGTGCCTATCCAAGTGTTGCTTAAAAGTCCCTAGTGTATTTGACCCTACTACTACTGCTGGCAGTGCATTCCATGCACTCATCACTGGGGAAGTCGTGTTGCAGGAATTGGTTAGGCCACTTTTGGAATATTGTGTGCAATTCTGGTCTCCTTCCCTCGGAAGGATGTTGTGAAACTTGAAAGGGTTCAGAAAAGATTTACGAGAATGTTGCCAGGGTTGGAGGATTTGAGCTATAGGGAGAAGTTGAATAGGCTGTGGCTGTTTCCCCTGGAGCGTTGGAGGTTGAGGGGTGACCTTACAGAGGTTTATAAAATCATGAGGGGTGTGGATAGAATAAATAGACAAGGTCTTTTCCCTGGGACGGGGGAATCCAGAATGAGAGAGCATATTTTTAGGGTGAGAGAGGAAAGATAATATAAAAGAGACCTAAGATGCAGCATTTTCACACACAGGGTGGTGCGTGTAGGGAATGATCTGCCAGAGGAAGTGATGGAGGCTGGTACAATTGCAACATTCAAAAGGCATCTGGATGGCTATATGAATAGGAAGGGTTTATAGGGATATGGGCTGGGTGCTGACAAGTGGGACTAGATTAGGTTGGGATATTCGGTTGGCATGGACGAGTTGGACCACAGGGCACCCAACTGTGTCTCCGTGTAAAGAACCAACTTCTGACATCTCCTCTAAACTTTCCTTCACTCACCTTAAAATTATGCCTGCTCATGATCGCAATTTCTGCCCTGGGAAAAAAAATCTCTGACTCATCGCTGTACCAATGCCTCTTATCATTTTGTACACTTCTATCAAGTTGCTTCTCATCCTTCTTCACTCCAATTAGAAAAGCCCTAGCTCCCTCAACCTTTCTTCATAAGGCATGCCCCTCCAGTCCAGGCAGCATCCTGGTAAATCTCCTCTGCACCTAAAGCATTCACATCCTTCCTATAATAAGGCAACCAGAACTGAACACAATATTCCAAGTGTGGTCTAACCAGGGCTCTACAGGGCTGCAACACAACCTTGCGGCTCTTAAACTCAATCCCACAGGTAATGAAAATCAAAACACCATATACCTTCTTAATAACCTGATGCCACATGGGTGTCAACTTTGAGGGATCTATTGACATGGACCTCAAGATCCCTCTGTTTCTCCATACTGCCAAGAATTTTTAAATTTTATTTTAATTTTAATTTAATCTTGTAATCTGCTTTCAAATTCAATCTTCCAAAATGAATCATTTCACATTTTTCCATTTATCGCCCTGTTCTACCTCCTGTCAATGTCCAATTGCAACCTACACCAGCCCTCCACATGATCCACCACTTCACCAACTTTTGTGTCATTAGCAAATTTACTAATTCACCCTTCCACTTCCTCATTCAAGTCATTTATAAAAATCACAAACAGCAGAGACCCCAGAACCGATCCCTTCAGAACACCACTGGTCACTGAGCTCCAGGCTGAATACTTTCCATCTACTACCACCCTCTGTATTCTATGGGCCAGCCAATTCTGTAACCAGACAGACAAATCTCCCTGTATTCCATGCTTCCTTACTTTCTGAAGGAGCCTACCTTCAGAAAGGGGAACCTTATCAAATACCTTGTTAAAATCCATGTACACTATATCCACTGCTCCATCTTCATCAATGTGTTTTGTCACATCCTCAAAGAATTTAATAAGACTATATCTAATCAAACTATGGTTTTCCAAGTAATCACAAATTCTGTCTCTGAAAGGCACAATAATCTCTTCCCTTGCTTCCTGTATTAACATTGAGTATACCCCGACTGGCCTAGGGGACTTATCCATCCTCTTGTTTTTAAACATTTCTAGCACATCGTCCTTCTTAACATCAACCTGTTTGAGCATTTCAGCCTGTTTCACATGTTCCTCACAAACGACAAGGTCCTTCTCACTAGTAAGTGCTGAAGCGAAGTATTCATTAAGAGCCTCTTCTGACTCCAGGCTCAAGTTCCCTCCACCATACCTGATTAGTCCTACCCTCACTCTGGCCATCCTCTTGTTCCTCATGTAAGTGTAGAACACCTTGGAGGTTTCCTTAATCCGGCCCACTAAAGCTTTTTCAAGTCCCCTTCTAGCTCCCCCAAGTCCATTCTTCAGTTCCCTCCTGGCTACCGTGTAACTCTCTAGAGCCCTGTCTGATCCTTGCCTCCGCAACCTTAAATAAGCTTCCTTCTTCCTCTTCACTAGATGTTTCACATCCCTTGTCACCCAAGGTTCTTTCACCCTACAATCCCTTCCTTGCCTCAGTGGAACAAACCTATCCAGCACTCACAGCAAGTGCTTCCGAAACAACCTCTACATTTCTGTTGTGCATTTCCCTGAAAACATCTGTTCCCAATTTAGGCATTGTAATTCCCCCTCCCCTAATTAAATACTTTAACGGTTAGGGAGTTGTGATCACTATCACTGAAATGCTTTTCCACCAGGAGATCAATACTTGACCTGATTTGTTGCCAAACGCCAAGTCAGCCTATCTACACACTGAGTCAGGTACGCTTCCTGGACACACGTGACAAAAACTGCTCCATCCAAACTATTTGCACTAAGGAGGTACCAAACAATATTAGGGAAGTTGAAGTCACTCATGACAACAACCCTGTAACTTCTGCACATTTCCAAAATCTTCCTCCCATTCTGCTCCTCTATGTCTCTGTTGCAACTGGGGAGTCTGTAGAAAATTCCCAGTAAAGTGATTGCTCTTTTCCTGATTCTAACTTCCACCCATACTGACTCTGTAGAGAAACCCTCCTCCTCTGTGCTGACCATTTCCTCATGGACTGTGATCAAAGATGTTTTTTTCTTTGCAAATTTCTCCATGAAGGACAGGTGATACATAATCGTCCAACTACTTGAAGCGTTCCACAGCAACAAGGCCAGACCCATCCTTCGCAATACCAGGGACAGGTAGAAACTCAGTGCACAGTGACACAAAAAGGTGCTTGCATCAGGATGAGGGCCGCATTGGGTACGTTCCCCTCCCACCCCACACCACCACCACCACTTATCCAGCGTTTTGTACATGGTGTCCCATCTTAGACCTACAGATGAAGTGGACAATGGCTCAGGTGACTGCAAAGGTGCTTGTCTGGGAATGAACCAGACCTGTGCCATGAACAACAACAGAGAGAGTGACTGACACCAGATGACCAGGTTTTTACCCACATTGAGAAGGGAGTGGTTCTCCCATCAGCCCAGTTACTTTGGCAATATGCCCCTCCCAAGTTTTGCACATGCTCCAACCCCTTCAAATCCATTTCCCAACACCTTCAGATAATCTGTCGTGTTGGTGAAGGGGATATAGAATCGGTCAGCCCAGTTCCCAACGAACATGGCCTTAACTCTTGCCTTGATTTACATTGGCTCCTGAGGCCAGTTCAAACTGCTCATGGTTGCTCATGAGTCTGAGCAGAAACAGAGACATCATTCATGCAGACTACATCAACTGCCACTACCCTCATCTATTCCTCAAAGAAAAACAACCAAACTTATTAATCATGATCTCATCCCTTACAAAGCCATTCTGACTGTCCTTGATCAATCCATGCCTTTTCAAATGGAGATCAATTTGGTCAGAATTCTGTTCCAATAATTTCCCACCACTGATGTTAATCCTACTGACCTGGGGTTTCCTGTGTTATTCTTAACCAATTCTTAATAATGGTACCACTCAGCTCTTCTCCAGTCCTCAGGCACCTCTCTTAGGCTAGGGAATTTGAAAATTAATGTCAGGGCCCCTGCAATCTCCTCCCTTCCTGCCCACAGCAGCCTGAGATAAGTGTTATCAGGGCCTAAGGATTTATCCACTTTCAAGTCTGCTGAAACAGCTAATACCTCCTCTCTCTCAATGCTAATATATCATTGCACTGGCCTGACTTCTTTACTTGCACCATCCTTCTTTACAGTAAATACAGATGCAAAATCCACTTTTGAAATCTCAGCTATGTATTCCAGCTCCACATATGGATTGCTGCTTTGGTCCTCAATTGGCTGTACTCCAGCATCTGCAGTCCTCACTTTCTCCTAGAAGATTTTAACCTACTGCGAATCCTCTTGTAAGGATGCCTTCCTTGAAGAAGCTCTCTTCCTCCCTCCTCTTCGTAGGATATGTGGAACAGTCCATCTTCCGCAGCTACACTGGCACCACCCCCCACCTTTTCCTCCGCTACATCGATGACTGTATCAGCGCTGCCTCGTGCTCCCACGAGGTTAGACTTTACCAACACCTTCCACCCCGACCTCAAATTTACCTAGACCATCTCAGACTCCTCCCTCCCCTTCCTAGACCTCTCCATTTCTATCTCGGGCGACCATTCCTGAAGAAGGGCTCATGCGACACAATTTCTGGCTGTACTCTTTCCCCGGATATTCTCTTGCACCATTATGCGCAGTTCTGGGCCCCACATCTCAGGAAGGATGTACTGGTCCTGACGTGTGTTCAGAGGAGGTTCATGAGAATGGTCACAGGAATGAAAAACCAAAGGTATGAGGAAAGGTTGAGGACTCTGGGTTTATACTCGATGGAGTTTAGAAGGATGAGAGGGGAACTAATTGAAATATCCAAAATACTGAATGACCTGGACAGAGTAGATGTTCCCATTGGTAGGAGAGACTAGGACCTGAGGGCACAGCATTAGAGTAAAGGGAAAACCTTTTAGAACAGAGATAAGGAGAAACTTCTTCACCCAGAGAGTGGTGAATCTATGGAATTCATTGTCACAGAAGGTTGCAGAGGCCAGGTCATTGGGTATATTTAAAACTGGGGCAGATAGATTCATGAGTGTCAAGGGGAGAAAGTAGGAAAATGGAGTTCGGAAACTTATCAGCCATGCTAGGATGGTGGAGTGGGCTCAATGGGCTGAGTGGCCTAATTTCTGCTCCTATGTCTTATGGTCTTATGGCTCATATGGTCTAATAAACTTATAAAATTTGGATTTTCCTTGCTGTTACCTGCTAGTATTTTCTCATTCCCCTCTTTTCACTTTCCTGATTTTTTTAAAGTAAACCCCTGCACTTTCTCTGCTCCTCTCGGGCAACCACTATTGAAACTTTGGAGCAGAAGTAGGCCATTCAGCCCATCGAGTCTGCTCTGCCATTCAATCCTGTAACTAGTGGAGTGCCACTGGGATCAGTGATTGTCACAACTTCTTACAATATGTATTAATGATTTGGATCTGGTATTATGAACCAGGCCAGATCATCTTCAAAATATGGAGAAAGTGAGGACTGCAGATGCTGGAGACCAGAGTTGAAAAATGTGTTGCTGGAAAAACACAGCAGGCCAGACAGCATCCGAGGGGCAGGAGAATCGACGTTTCGGGCATAAGCCCTTCTTCAGGAATCTCACCTATTTTCTCTGACTCCTGAAGAAGGGCTTATGCCTGAAACGTCGATTCTCCTGCTCCTCGGATGCTGCCTGGCCTGCTGTGTTTTTCCAGCAACACATCTTCAAACTATTTCAAGAAGGTAGCCTAGACCCTAATTTTTTCTTACTTTAAAGGCAGATGTGTTGTGAGTGTTCCAGGTGTGATGCAACTGGTCAAACAAAGAACAAAGAAAATTACAGATCAGGAACAGGCCCTTTAGCCCTCCAAGCCTGCGCCGATTCAGATCCTCTATCTAAACCTGTCATCTATTTTCCACAGACCTGTATTCGTCCGCTCCCTGCCCATTCATGTATCTGTCTAGATACTGCTTAAGTGATGCTATCATGCCTGCCTCTACCACCTCCGCTGGCAATGTGTTCCAGGTACCCACCACCTTCTATGTAAAGAACTTTTCATGCATATCTCCCTTAAACTTTTCCCTTCTCACCTTGAACTTGTGAACCTTAGTAACTGAGTCCCCAAGTCTGAGGAAAAAGCTTCTTGCTATCCACTCTGGCTATACCTCTCATGATTTTGTAAACCTCAATCAGGTCCCCCCTCAACCTCCATCTTTCTAAGAAAAGTAATCCTAATCTATTCAACCTCTCTTCATAGCTAGCACCCTCCATACCAGGCAACATCCTGGTCAATCTCCTCTGTATCCTCTCCAAAATATCCACATTCTTCTAGTAACGTGGTGACTAGAACTGTACGTAGTATTCCAAATCTGGCCGAACCAAAGTCTTATACAACTGTAACATGACCTGCCAACTCTTGTACTCAATACCCTGTCCGATGAAGTAAAGCATGCTGTATGTCTTCTAGACCACTCTATCGACCTGCATTGTCATCTTCAGGGCACAATGGACCTGAACACCCAGATCTCTCTGTTACATCAATTTTCCCCAGGACTTTTCCATTTACCGTATAGTTCGCTCTTGAATTGGATCTTCCAAAATGCATCACCTTGCATTTGCCTGGATTGAACTCCATTTGCCATTTCTCCACCCAACTCTCCAAACCATCTGCATTCTCTGACAGTCCCCCTCACTATCTGCGACTCCACCAATCTTAGTGTCATCTGAAAACTTGCTAATCGGGCCACCTATACCTTCCTCCAGATCTTTTATGTACCTGACAAGTAACAATGGTCCCAGCACAGATCCCTGTGGAAGACCACTGGTCACAGTTCTCCATTTTGGGAAACTTACTTTCACTATTACTCTCTGTCGCCTGTTGCCCAACCAGTTCTCTATCCATCTAGCTAGTACACTCATTTCTCCATCAGCTTACCATGGGGAACCTGATTAAATGCCTTACTGAAGTCCATGTATAAGACATCTACAGCCCTTCCCTCATCAATCTTTTGTCACTTCCTCAAAAAATTCTATTAAGTTGGTAAGACATGACCTTCCCTGCACAAAACCATGTTTCTGATCACTGATAAGTCCATTTTCTTCCAAATGGGAATAGATGCTATCCCTCAGTATTTTCTCCAGCGGCTTCCCTACCACTGATGTCAGGCTCATTGGTCTATAGTTAACTGGGTCATTCTTGCTACCCTTCTTAAACAAAGGGACAACATCAGCAATTCTCCAGTCCTCTGGGACCTCACCCGTGTTCAATGATGCTGCAAAGATATCTGTTAAGGCCCCAGCGAATTCCTCTCTCGCTTCCCTCAGAAACCTAGGATTGGTCCCATCTGGACCTGGTGACTTGTCCACCTTAATGCATTTTAGAATACCCAACACTTCCTCCCCTCTTATACTGACTTGACCTAGAGTAATCAAACATCTATCCCTAACCTCAACATCAGTAATGTCTCTGTCCTCGGTGAATACCGATGCAAAGTACTCATTAAGAATCTCACCCATTTTCTCTGACTCCACGCATAACTTTCCTCCTTTGTCCTTGAGTGGGCTAACCCTTTCTCTCTTTACCCTCTTGTTCCTTATATATGAATAAAAGGCTTTGGGATTTTCCTTTGTTCTGTTTGCTAAGGATATTTAATGACCCCTTTAAACCCCTTAATTCCTCATTTCAGATTGGTCCTACTTTCCTGATATTCTTCCAAAGCTTCATCTGTTTTCAGTCGCCTAGTCCTTTTTCCTCTTAGCCAGTCTCACTGGGCTTTAAGCAAAACAGAGTTTATTTGAACACTACAGTTGAAACATGAACATCAGAAAGCAGAATTTAGAATAACTTAACTATTGGAAACTTCAATTAACATCCAATACAGTAACATCCCATAAACACACTACTTGGCAAAAAGGTAGTTTCAAACACAGATTCTTACAGGCAGGAGGAAACAACATCCAGAGAGAGATTTCAGAGAAAGTCAGAGGAATCCTTTTTAGAAACTTGTAACTCATCTGGACTCACACATCTTGTGATGCTGCAGTTAAAAAAAAACTGGGAAGTCTGAACTGGAGAACTGACCACTCCCATTCCATTGTTAAACTGTTAAACTCCCTGAACTCTTTGGCACCTCTGCCTTTATGACCTCTCTTCGAGAAAACCAAGGACAAAATGGCCCTTTTAAAGTGATAACATCGTCACAGAGGGAAATGAATGTACTATTGGCAAGTTTGAGCTTGACACAAAAATAGGTAGGAAGGCCCAAAAATGACACAAAGGTTCTGCTGAGGGATAGGGACAGATTGCATGAATGAGAAAAATTGGCAATTAGAATATAATGTGAAAACGTGCATGATTACTAACCTTGGCAGACAAAATAGGGGAGGTGTATGTTATTTAAATGGAAAGAGACTGCAGAGAGTGACAGAACAGAGGGATTTGTGATTTGTGTATGAATCTAGCTAGCATACAAGTTCAACAGGTAATAGGGAATGTTGATCTTCATTTCATGTGAAATATAAAATGAAGTATATATCTTGCTAACAAAATATAGGGCACTATTGATCCCCACAAGAATATTGTGAATGGTTTTCGTCCCCCTTTCAATGGAAAGATATTCTGACATTGAAGGCAGTACAGAGATGGCTCACTAGTTTGATTCTGGATCTGGGAGGATTTTCTTATGAAGAAAGATTGAGCATGTTTGTCTCATACTCATTACAGTTTAGAAGGATGAGAGGTGACCCGAATGAAATATGTAAGATTCTGAGGCAGCTTGATGGTTGGATGCTCAGAGGATATTTTCCTTTGTGGAAGAGTCTGGAACCAGAGGGCATAGTCTCAGAGTACAAATTTGCTCATTAAAAACAGAGATGAGGAGGAATTTCTTCCCCCAGGGGATAGTGAATCTATGAAACTCTATACCGCAGAGAACTGTCAAATCTGGGTCACTAAGTGTATTCAAAATTAAGATGGACAGCATTTAATCACTAAGGAAATGGAGGGTTATGGGAATAAAGCAAGAAAATGGATTTGAGGACGATCAGATCAGCTGTTGGATGGTGCAGCAGATGCAATGGGCTAAATTTCCTAAATCTCCCATGTCTTATGTTTAATGGTTTTATGGTCTTGAGAACTGGGGGAACTAAAAATCGATAAATGTGAACTATTAGAAAGGTTGTTTGTATGTAATGTTGATAAATCACTAGGATCAGATAAGTTGCAGCCAAGGATATTGAGGGAAATAAAGATAGAAATTACAGAAGTTCTGGCAATATTCTCTCAATCCTGCTTCGATTCAAGCGTGGTCCCAGAGGACGAGAGTGATGTAACTAGAACAGTACAGCACAGGACCAGGCCCTTCGGCCCATCATCCTCGCTCATAAATGAATTCAGCTCAGAAGCTACAGGCCAATATGTTCCTTTGTGATAGGGAAGGTATGAAAAACGATAATTTGAGATAAAATTAAGTCACTTGTTTAAGTATATATTAATAAAGGAAAGCCAGTATACATTTGTTGAGGTAAAATTGTGTTAAATTAACTTACTTCAGCTTTTAGTGACGTTCTAGAGATGGTTGATGAAGGCAATGCAGTTGATGTGGTGTCCATGGATTTCCGAAAGGCATTTGATAAAGTGTCGTGTAACAAACATATCAGCAAAATTCGAGTTGGTGAAACAAAGGGACCAGTAGCATGAATATAAAACTGGCTGAGTGCTGGAAATAGAGTAGTCATCAAATGTTTTTCAGACTAGAGTGGTGATTTCTACTGGCGATCCCTAGATCTTAACTGGGGTAAGGGCTTCAGATTTTTGAATACATTTGGTCACACTTCACTGGCTTCGTGAACTGGAAAACAAGTCCTGCTCTTCTTAGAATCAGTATAAAAGGTAAAGATTTTATTAAAATATGCAAAATCCCCGATGGGTCTTCCTTTTTAGACTCAGGTTGACAGAAACTAAGTATGGTGCTGGAAAAGCACAGCCAGTCAGGCAGCATCAAGGAGCAGGAGAGTCGATGTTTTGAGCATAAGCTCCCTGTCAGGAATGAGGGGGAAAAGCTTATGCTCGAAACGTCGACTCTCCTGCTCCTCGGATACTGCCCAACCGACTGTTTTTCCAGCACCACAATTTTCAACTGATCTGCAGCATCTGCAGTCCTCACTTTCTCTTCAGGTTGACAGCAAGCATGGACCAGGTTTCCGTACTTCACAACAATTGCTATTTGTTACAAATTAATAGATTTTAGCTATTGGCAATGGGGCATGTAATGTACTGACATGGATGGAGAACTGTTTACAGAGTCATAGAGATCAAAAATACAGAAAAAGGTCCTTTGGCCCATTGTGTCAGTGCTGGCAAATACAACCACCTAACTATTCTAATCCCATTTTCCAGCATTTGGCTCAGAACCTTTTAGCCCACATCAAAATACTTCTTAAATATTAAGAGGGTTTCAGCCTCTCCCATGGCAGTGAGTTTCAGTTCCCATCATTCTCTGAATGAAAAATCTTTTTCCTCACATCTACTCGAACCATTCTGCCTCTTACCTTAAATCTATGCCCTTATCATTGATCCCTCCTTCAAGGGATGGGGTTCATTCCTATACCCAGTATATGCTCCTCATGGTATTATACACTTCAATCTTGTCACCCCTCAAATCTCCTTTGTTCCAAGAAAAACAACCCAATCTATCCGATCTCTCTTCATTAACTGCAATTCTCCAGCCCAGACAACATCCTGGTAAACCTCCTCAACACCCTCTCCAGTGTCATAACACCCTTCCAATAATGTGGATTCCAGAGTTGCACATAATAATCTAGCTGTGGCCTTACCAATGTTTTATACAGGTACAGCATAACCTCCAAATTCGTAAAATCAATGCCTTGAATAATAAAGGCAAGTGTCCAATATACCTTGTTAACTACTTTATTCACCTGTCCTGATACCTTGAGGGATCAGTATACTGCACATGGACATCAAGGTCCCTCTGATCCTAAATGCTTCCAAGGGTCCTACTGCTCATCACGTATTCCTTTGCATAAAACAATATAAAGAACTGCAGACGCTCGAAATCTGAAATAAAAAAGAAACAAAAACAGAAATTGCTAGAGAAACTCAGCAGGTCTGGCATCATGCTGCCCAAAAAGGCAAAGTTAACATTTTGAGTCCAGTGACCTTTCGCCAGGACATGTTTGAGTTTCTGCAGCAATTTCTGTTTTTGTTAAGCCTGCTCTGCCATTCAACAAGCTCATAGCTGATCTGACGACATTCCTCACAACCACTTTTCTGCTGTTTCCCAATAATCTTTGATTGCCTGAATGATCACAGGTGGCACGGTGGCTCAGTGGTTAGCACTGCTGCCTCACAGCACCAGGGACCCGGGATCAATTCCAGACTTGGGTGACTGTCTGTGTGGAGTCTGCACATTCTCCCCGTATCTATGTGGGTTTCCTCCGGGTGTTTCGGTTTCCTCCCACAATCCAAAGATGTGCAGGTCAGGTGAATTGGCCATGCTGAATTGATTAGATTAGATTAGATTACTTAAAGTGTGGAAACAGGCCCTTCAGCCCAACAAGTCCACACCGACCCGCCAAAGCGCAACCCACCCAAACCCTGCATTTACCCCTTCACCTAACACTACAGGCAATTTAGCATGGCCAATTCACCTAACCTGCACATTTTTTGGACTGTGGGAGGAAACCGGAGCATCCAGAGGAAACCCACGCAAACACGGGGAGAATGTGCAAACTCCACACAGTCAGTCGCCTGAGGCAGGAATTGAACCCGGGTCTCTGGCGCTGTGAGGCAGCAGAGATAACCACTGTGCCACCGTGCTGTCCGTAGTGTTCAGGGATGTGAAGGTTAGGTGCACTAGTCAGGGGTAAATATAGGGTATAGGGTAGGAGAATGGGTCTGGATGGTTACTCTTCAGAGGGTCGGTCTGGACTTGTTGGGCCAAAGGGCCTGTTTCTACACTGTAGGGATTCTATGATCAAGAACCTACCTATCTCAGTCTTTAATATATGCAAGGACTCTGCCTCCATTGGTCTCTGTGGCAAGGAGTTCCAAAGACTCAGAACACTCTGAGAAAAGAAATACCTCCTCAACTCAGTCTTAAACTAGCACCCCTTTTGCCTGAGACTCTGCCCTCTGGTCCTCTACTCTTCCATAAGGGGAAACATTCTCTCAGCATTTATCCTATCAAGCCCTTTAAGAATTCTACATGTTTCACTGAGGTCACCTCTCATTCTTCTAAACTCCAAACAATAGAGTCACAACTTATTTAACCTTTGTTTCTAAGACAACCTCTCCATACTGGATATCAACCTAGTGAACTCTCTGTGAACTTGCACCATTAAAATATGTTTCCTTAAATAAGGGGCCAAAACTCCTTTCAGTACTCCAGAGTACTGCACTCTCACTAGCACACTGTACAGTTGCAGTAAGACTTCCAGACTCTTATACTCCAACCCACTCGAAATAAGGGCTAATATTCCAACAGCCCTTCGATTAACCTGCTGCACCAGGAGTCATTGAATCATCAAGTCCTACAGCACAGAGACAGACCCTTCAGCCTAAACTGGTCCATCTTGACCAAAATGTCCATCCACGCTAACCCCATTTCCCTGCACTTGGCCAATATCCTTCTTAAACTTTCCTATCCGCGTATCTGTCCAAATGCATTTTAAATGTTGTTAATGTACCCGCCTCGATCATTTCCACTGGCAGCTCATTCCATATGCGTACCACCCTTTGCGAAAAAAAGCTGCCACTCAGATTCCCTTTAATTCCTTCCCCTCTAATCTTAAACTGATGCCCTCTACTCCTTGATTCCCCAACCCTGGGAAAAAGACTGAGTGCATTCACCCTGTCCATGCCTCTCATGATCTATACAAATCTATAATATCCCCCCTTTATTCTCTTACACTCTAAAGACAAAAGTTCTAGCTTGTCCAACATCAGCCTATAACTCAGGCTGTTGAATCCTGGCAATATCTTTGTAAATTTCTCCTGCACTCTTTCCAGTTTAATGACATCCTTCCTTTAGCAAGGTGACCAAAACTGAACACAATACTCCAAATGCAGCCTCACCAGCATCCTGTCCAACAGCAACATAACTTCCCAACTTCTGTACTCAGGGCCCTCTCTGATGAAGGCCAGTGTTTCAAAAGTCTTTTTCACCTCCCTGTCTACCTGTGACTGAACTTTCGGAGAACTGTGAACCTGAACTCCAAGAGTTTCACTCTGTTCCACTCCACTGTTTAAGGACTAACTATTCACTGTGAAACTCTTACCTTGTTTTGATATCACAAAATGCAAGACCTCACACTTATCTTAAACTCCATATGCCATTTCTCGATGCACTTCCCCAGCTTATCAAGGTCCTGGTTCAAATTCTGATAACCTTCCTCACTATTGATGATAACCTTTCACATTGTCTGCGAGCTCACTTTCTGTGTTTTGTAAACAAGTATCCCCACGTCCCTCAGGTTTGCAGCTTTCTGCAGTTTTTTTCTCTATTTAACTAATAATCTGTCAGAGTCATAGAGTCAGAGGAATGTACAGCATGGAAACAGACCCTTCAGTCCAACTCATCCTAACCTAATCTTCCTGGATGTGAAGGCTTCGGAGAGGTGCAAAAGAAGCTTACCTGGATATTGACTGGAGTGGAGTGTATTAGCTATAAGGAGAGATTGGACAAACTTAGATTGTTTTTGCTCGAGCATCAGAGGTTGAGGGGCGACCTGATAGAGGTGTATGAAAATATGAGAGGATTGGGTAGGGTGGATGGTCAGAGTCTTTTTTTCCCAAGGTGGTAACGTCAAATACCAGTGGCATAGGTTTAAGGCGAGGGCGTGCAGTTTGAGAGATGTGAGAGGCAAGTTTGTTTTTGCACAGAGAATAGTACCTGGAATGTGCTGCCGGGGAGGTGGTAGAAGTAGCTACAATAGTCATGTTTAAGAGGCATTTAAACAGACACATGAACTGGCAGAGAATAGAGGGATATGGACCATATGCAGGTAGGTGGGATTAGTTTAGGGTGGAAATAGTTGGCACAGACAGTGTCTGTTCCTGGTCTATGTTCTATATTCACAGAGGTTCAGAAGAACAAGGTGGGCTATCTTATAGAAACCTATAAAAATCTAACAGGACTAGATAGAGTAAACAGAAAGCAGTTGGAGCCAAAACACAAGGCTATCAAGAAGGAATTAGAGTTAAAGGGTTCGAAGGGGATAGGGAGAAAGCAGGATCAGGGTATTAAGTTGAGTGATCAGTCATGATCATATTGAATGGCATAACTGGCCTGATGAGTCAAATGACCTACTCCAGCTTGTGATGGTACTGTGCCTTTAAGAAGGATTTGTTCTTGCTGTTTATCATGTTGTCTGTGGTACCATAATGCCTGCTTCAGAAGCAGTGGGTAAACAGCTTTGAGCTCCCAGACTGTTTCTTCTTCAATTGGACAAATGAAGCATGAATGTGTATAGTCAGGTTCACACAGACCTAAGGCTTTAGTTCTGCTTTCAGTTGAAGTTGGAAATTTTTGGGAGTTGCCTGTTGAAGATGCTGGATACAGCTCTCTCTGCTTTTGCTAAAAGCTTGAATTCTTTCTTTGCTGCTAGGTTGCTCATTTTGCTGCTCTTTTCTCCTGGACTGGAGATAACACATGAGAAAATCTGTTTTGCTGAACTTGCTCTTGCCAGGCTGTGTTTATGGGATGCTGCTACATTGGAACAATTGATGAGTAGTAGTTAAATAATATAGTTGTTTGTTAAGTATTGCAATAGATTTAACATTATACCAATCTGTTTCTTTTTTGTTTGCATTTTAATTGTGGTTAAAACTATAAGAATAAAGTGTGGCTCAGTGGTTAGCATTGCTGCCTCATAGTGCCAGGGACCCGGGTTCAATTCCCACCTCGGGCAACTGTCTATGTGGAGTTTGCACATTCTCCCTGTGTCTGTGTGGGTTTCCTCCGGGTGCTCCGGTTTCCTCCCACAGTCCAAAGATGTGCAGGTCAGGTGAATTGGCCATGCTAAATGGCCCATAGTGTTAGATGCATCAATTAAGGAATGGGTCTGGGTGGGTTACTCTTTGGAGGGTCGGTGTGGATTGGTTGGGCTGAAGGGCCTGTTTCCACACTGTAGGGAATCTAATCTAAAATAACTACAATGACTCCAGTATCCTGTCACCAAGTCATCCTTTATTTACATGTGCACATATCCTTTTCCCCCTGCACCCATGTTGTGTGTGTGCAGGTGTGAGACACAGTGAAAGACACGAGCTGCATGAATCTTTATTCAATTTCCACCACCAGGAAGAATAGAAAACACCTGAGTAGCCAGTGACGAGCAGTGCCTCATCACATCAAAGGGCAATGCTAATTCCCTGTTTATATATTTTTTGTTTTCTCATTTCTTTTTTTTCTTTTTTTTAAATGTCTGATGCTTTTATAATTTTTTTTACCCCCACACTACCGCCTGACTGTGGTAGTGCTTATTTTTTCCCCAGCACCCATGTGTGTGCAGGTGTGAGACAAATTCCCTGTTTATTTTTTTTTCCTGTTTATATTTTTTTATTAAGCAATTACAAAACACAGTTTACAAAAAACAGTTAACATTTACAGCTGTATACAATAGCAATTTTACAAGGGAGAGGAGCAGCAAAGTTAGGCCCCAAACCCTACCGTTCAATCAGTTTACAGGGAATTGAGGACAAACTTCAAATAATTCTCTGTTTCTTTTCTTTTTTTTAAAGGGAAAACACTCGAGTGGCCAGTGACAAGCAGTGCCCTTCTCTCCATTTTTTTTTATTAACCCCCACACTACCGCCTAACTGCGGTAGTGCTTATTTTTCCCCAGCACCCATGGTGTGTGTGTGTGTGCAGGTGTGAGACACAGTGAAAGACACAAAGTGCACGAATCTTTATTCAATTTCCACCACCAGGAAGATAGGAAAAACACCCGAGTGGCCAGTGACAAGCACTGCCCTTCTCATCAAAGGGCAATGCTGTGTGAGCAAAACAGTGAAGGGGAGGGTAGGGACTAAATCAAAATAGAGTTGGACGGGGAAATAATGCACTCCACTCCCTGCGGCGCCCACCTCTCCCTGAACAACTCCAGGGTGTTGGTGGACACCGCGTGCTCCTTCTCCAAGGACACCCGAACCCTAACGTAACCCCGGAAGAGGGGCAGGAATTCCCTGTTTTTTTTTCTCGTTTTTTTTTTATTTCAACACCCGAGTAGCTAGTGACAAGCACTGCCCTTCACATCAAAGGGCAATGCTGTGTGAATCCCCTGGTTATATATTTTTTTTCAGATACACCTGTTCTTTTTTTTTATTTTCTTTTTTTTTGTCTTTCTTTTTCCTTTTTTTTAACCCCCACACTACCGCCTAAGTGCGGTAGTGCTTATTTTTTTCCCCAGCACCCATGGTGTGTGTGTGTGTAGATGTGAGACACAGTGAAAGACACAGAGTGCACAAATCTTTATTCAATTTCCACCACCAGGAAGATAGGAAAAACACCCAAGTGGCCAGTGACAAGCACTGCCCTTCAAACCATAGGGCAATGCTGTGTGAACAAAAACAGTGAAGGGAAGGGTAGGGACTAAATCAAAATAGAGTTGGACGGGGAAATAATGCACTCCACTCCCTGCGGCGCCCACCTCTCCCTGAACAACTCCAGGGTGTCGGTGGACACCGCGTGCTCCTTCTCCAAGGACACCCGAACCCTAACGTAACCCCGGAAGAGGGGCAGGAATTCCCTGTTTATATCTGTCAACCATGGCTCCCTGATTGGCCAATTATAATCAATGAGCTCATAGTCAATGAGATTCACTTGGCTCTCATTCCAACCACATTCCTAATGAGGGCTTATGCCCGAAGCAACGACTCTCCTGCTCCTTGGATGCTGCCTGACCTGCTGTGCTTTTCCAGCACCACACTTTTCGACCCTGATCTCCAGCATCTGCAGTCCTCAGTTTCACTCATTCCAATCACTACTGTGTGTTTTGCTTAAAGACTAACAATTCAATCACATCTGGAATAAATGCCTTGCACTTGCCTTAAATAAGATAAAAGTTAGTTTCTAGGCTATCTCTTTGATATTTTGAATAGGTTTTGGAATGATCCATAACTAACTGGGAGCTCAGATCGAAATCTCTAGTTCTAGTTTGGGTTTAGAATAATTGGTCTGAAAAACAATGAGTGGTGCGTGTTAGTGTTCTCTTTTCAGGTGTTGCATTCATTTGATTTAAACAGGGTATGCCGTGTGTATCACTGGCTCTTTCAGTGGCTAAGAGATTCCTGATTGTGGAAGCTGTCACTTGGGGTGATTTGCAGAGGAGGGTAAGGCAAATCTTTCAGAATTAGCAGACAAACTGAATTTGAGGTTGCCTGTGCCCATGAGGAAAGTAGACATAATTGCAGTGAAAGCTCAGCATTTTAAAGCACCAGAACTGCAATCAGAATAATTGGAAATGGCTAAAATTCAATTGCAAATGAAACTGTTTGAATTAGAGGCAAATGAAAAAGAGAGGCAAAAGCAAAAGAGAGAGAAACAGCTTGAATGATGATTAAAGCAGAAGAAAGGGAGAAAGAGACTGTTTTGAACTTCAGAAGCTGTAAATGTTGACTTAAAATGGCAGTGGTAGAGGCAAATGGTGAGATTAATGATGAATAGCAAACCCATTGTAGTCAAGTTCTAGTGGGGTTGTGTTTAAATATATCTAAGTGTTACCAAGGTTTAAGGAGAAGGCCGTAGAACCTTTTCCATTTCATTTGAGAAAGTGGCCAATGCTGGTGTTGTTGTTTCAAACAAATTTAGTAGGTAGAGCGAATGAGATGCTTGCGTCACTATCAGAGAAGGTATCTGGGGAGCATGATGAGGTGAAAAGTGCCATCATCCGTGCATTTGTGCTTGTGCCAGAAGCCTACTGACAGTTTTGGGAATCTAAGGAGGGAACTTGGTCAAACATGCATACAGCTTGAAAAGATTAAACAAAGTAACTTTGATAGGTGGATAAGGGCATTGAAAAGAGGTCAAATATGTGACAGTCTTAGAGAGACTAATATTTTGGAGGAGTTAAAAAATTAACTTCCTGAAACAGGAAGAACTCATGTCGAAAAGCAGAGAGCTAGTACTGCAAGATTAGAGACAGAAATGGTAGATGATTATAAATCAGTTCATAAATCAAATTTAGGCTTCTGACATCAATTTCAATCTATGAGGGATAGAAATTGAGGAAAAGAGAAATCTTCAGGTGGTAGTGAAAAGGAGATCACATTGAAAATCGTAGATAGTTTACCACAGGATGAAAAGGAAACCCATGAGGGAGAAAGAGAATTTAAAAACCTCAGGTGTTTTTATTGAAATAAAATAGGACACATGAAGTTAGAGTTTTACTGGTTTAGAAAAAAACACAATGAAGACGGGTGTGGGAAAGCAGAATAAGTCAGTGGGATTTATTAACAGAAAGCACAGAAGAAGCTAAACAGGTGCAAAATAAAAGTACAGGGTGGTCAGGAGTTGGTTGAGAAGAAAGTGCCAGATCTATTTAAAGAATTTACTTGCATGGGTAAGGTTTACTCATGTATGCCAGGAGGAGCAGGTAAAGAAATGAAGATTTTAAGGGATAAGGAAGCAAGTCAATCTTTGATGGTGAGAGATAAAGACATATGTAATTCAGAAAGAATATCGGCAGGAAAAATCATACTATGTGGAATTCATGGTGAGAAGAGAGATTGGAGAGTCCAGTGGTGGTAGGGCTAACGGGGAAATCCTTGATTCCTGAAATACAGTTTATCCTTGATAATGTTATAACTAAAACACTGCTGGAGTAATGCCTCTTGTGGTTGAAAAGCCAATGGAAAATCAGACAACTGAGGTGTTACAGCAAGTATATTCTGGCAGTTTTGCTGACTGTGTGGTAACAAGGCCACAAAGCATAGGTTGAAACAGGAGGAAAAATTGAAGAATTAAAGATAAGGAAGTTGAAGTTCAATTTATCAGAAACCATTTTTGATTGAATGATTGAGAAAAAAATAAGATGGGCAGAAAGATGGAAAGATATTCTTTTGTTAAATATTTCAATAGAGTTAAAGCTATGACAATTGTTTTCTCTTTTGTTCATATTTTAAATTTGGGGAGCAATAATGACCCACAAGAGGAAGCATCCATTCCATGTATATTTTATCCAGACCTTTTATCATCTTGAATACCTCAATTTGACCTCCCCTCATTCTTCTAAATTTCAGAGAGTTTCAGCCTAAACTGTTCAATCTTTCTTCATACAACAAACCCCTTATCTAGTGAATCTCCTCTGAACTGCCTCCAGTGCCATTACATCTTTCCTCAAATAAGGGGACTAAGACTGCACACAGTACTCCAGATGCAGTCTCACTAATGCCTTGTATCACTGCAACAATATTTCCTTACCTTAACATTCTATTCCTTTAGCTATAAAAGCCAACATTCCGTTTGCTTTCTTTATTATCTGCTGTGTCTGCATGCTAGTTTTCTGTGACTTATGAACAAGGATACCCAGATCCCTCTGCACCGGCGCCTCCCGAAGTCTGTTTTAGATAATGGGTCGCCTTCCCATTTTTTCGACCAAAATGCATGATCTCACACTTATCCACTGTAAACTCCATCTGATTGGAAGGGAGAGTTCACCTTCCCCTGCCACCGCAGGAATTGCAAAACCTGGACCCACACCTCCTCCCTCACCTCCATCCAAGACCCCAAAGGAGCCTCCCACATCCATCAAAGTTTCACCTGCACTTCCACAAATGTCATTTATTGCATCTGTTGCTCCTGATGTGGTCTCCTTTACATTGGGGAGACTGGACGCCTTCTCGCAGAGTGCTTCAGGGAACATCTCCGGGACACCCGCACCAATCAATCCCACCTCCCCGTGGCCGAACATTTCAACCCCCCCTCCCACTCTGCTGAGGGCTTGCAAGTCCTGGGCCTCCTCCACCATCACTCCCTCACCACCCGACGCCTCGAGGAAGAACGCCTCATCTTCGGCCTCGGAATGCTTCAACCCCAGGGCATCAATGTGGACTTCACCAGTTTCCTCATTTCCCTTCCCCCCACTTTACCCCAGTACCAAACTTCCAGCTCAGAACCATCCTCATGACCTGTCCCACCTGTCAATCTTCCTTCCCATCTATTCGCTCCACCCTCCTCCCCTCCCATTTATCTCTCTATCCCCGATGCTTCCAGCCTCATTCCTGATGAAGGGCTCCTGCTCCTCAGATGCTGCCTGACCTGCTGTGCATTTCCAGCATCACTTTAATCTTGACACTAGTTACATTTTGCCAACCAGAAAAAAATCATTTAATACAACTCTCTGTCTTCTGTCCATCAGCCAGTCATCTAGCTAAACTAATAAATTACCCCTAATCCCATATGATTCAACCTTGTCAATTAACCTTTTGTGTGGCACCTCATCAAAGGCCTTCCAGAAGTCCAGATATATTACATCTACAAGATCTGCAATGTCCACTTTGCCTTATATCTTCAAAGAACTCTAGCAAATTAATAAAACATGATTTGCCTTTCATAAAACCATACTGATGGATAATGTTTTAACTGTCCAAATGTCCTAACATTGCTTCCTTGATAATTAATTGTAATAACAGATGTTAAACTAATTGATCTGTAATTCCCCATATTTTGCCTCCCTCTCTTTTTGAATTAGCATTTTTCCAATCCACTGGAACCTTTCCCGTGTCAGGGAATTTTGGAATATTGTAAACATTGGATCCACCGCCACTTCCTTGAATACTCTAGGATATAGGCCATCATGCCTGGGGACTTGTCTGCCCTCAATCCTATTAGTTTGCTGAGTCCCTATCAATGTTCCACCTTTTCTATAGCCTTTGACTCGCCCGTTCCAATAGAAACATTACTATTGTCCTCCACTGTGAAAACTGGGGCAGAGTATTGATTTAGCATCTCTGCCATTTCAGTGTTTCCCACTATTAGCTCTCCAGTTTCATTTTCCAAGGGACCAACATTCACTTTATCGACTCTCTTTCCTTTTATACACCCAGAGATGCTTTTGCTATCTTTTTTGATATTTTGTTCTGGTTTTCTTTCATAATTTACCTTAGCTTTTTTTTTAGTATCCCTTCATTTATGTTTGGAAGTTTCCCAATCTTGAAAAATATGGTGCTGGAAAAATGTAGCAGGCCAGGCAGCATCTGAGGAGCAGGAGAATCGACGTTTCAGGCATAAGCCCTTCTTCAGGAAGAAGGGCTTATGCCCGAAACGTCAATTCTCCCGCTCCTCGGATGCTGCCTGGCCTGCTGTGTTTTTCCAGCACCACATTTTTCAACTCTGGTACTCACATTCTCCAAATTTCCCAATCTTCCAGCCTGCCACCGGCCTTTGCAATATGGTATATCTTAGTTTTTGATTTTATATGTCCTTGACCTCCTTGTTTAGCCATGGATGTATTTTTACCCCCTTTACCATCTTTCTTTCTCACTGGGATATCTTTTAGTTGTGAGGAATTGAGTAGGTCCTTTAACATCTGCTACTGCTCATCTGCTCTCTTACTAATTAACCTTCCTGCCCAATCTACTCTGGCCAAATCTGTCCTCGTGCCTATATAAGTTCCTTTGTTTAATTCCAGAACACTACTGTGGATCTCCACTTTCTCACCCCCAAACTGAATATTGAATTATATCATACTATGGTTATACTCCTTAGAGGATCCTTAACTATGATGTCATCAATTAATCTCTCCTCACTACACAATATCAAATCCAGAGTAGCCTGGTCCCTGGTTGGTTCTACAACGTACTGCTCCAAGAAACAACCTCTAATACATTCGGTCTGCAGGCTTCCCTTGCCAATTTGATTCTTCCAATCTATGTGCACATTGAAATCACCCATGATTTTCTTGCAAACCTCTAATAGTTCCTGGTTTATACTGTGCCCCATTGTAAGAACTATTGTTTGTGGACCTAAAGATATACTCCTACCAAGTATATCTTCCCTTTGCTATTTCTTATTTCTACCCACACTGATTCCACAACTCGAGCACTGGAACGTGTCCAGCGGAGATTCACACGGATGATCCCTGGAATGACAGGTCTAGCATATGAGGAACGGCTGAGGATACTGGGATTGTATTCGTTGGAGTTTAGAAGATTAAGGGGAGATCTAATAGAGACGTACAAAATAATACATGGCTTTGAAAAGGTGGATGCTAGAAAATTGTTTCTGTTAGGCGAGGAGACTAGGACCCGTGGACACAGCCTTAGAATTAGAGGGGGTCATTTCAGAACGGAAATGCGGAGACATTTCTTCAGCCAGAGAGTGGTGGGCCTGTGGAATTCATTGCCACGGAGTGCAGTGGAAGCCGGGACGCTAAATGTCTTCAAGGCCGAGATTGATAGGTTCTTGTTGTCTAGAGGAATTAAGGGCTACGGGGAGAATGCTGGCAAGTGGAGCTGAAATGCGCATCAGCCATGATTGAATGGCGGAGTGGACTCGATGGGCCGAATGGCCTTACTTCCACTCCTATGTCTTATGGTCTTATGGTCTTATGGAGCTCCTGTGCTTATTTAATTTCTCATTATAGCACTGATCCCTTCCTTCACCTGCAATGTTACACCACCTCCTTTTCCTTTTAGTCTATCTTTCCAAAATGCTGAGCACCCTTAGATATTCAATTCCCAGACCTGGTCTTCTTGTAATCATGCCTCTGTAATCAATACCAAATCATACCCCTTTGTTTCTATTTGCACCATTAACTCATTAATTTTATTTTGAATGCTTTGTGCATTCAGATACAACATTTTTAAGTTTGTTCTACTGATAAATTTCCCTACTTTTTTTTAATATTCCTTACTGCATCACTTCTTCTATCCCTTACCTTTTACTGTGTGGTAACCATCCATCGCATCGCTAACCTGCACTCTTACCTCCTCCTTTAATTTGGGTTTTCTAATGTCCCCTACAACTGAACCATTCCCCATCCGGTCCCAACCCCACCCCACACCCCCAAGCAATTTAGTTTAAAGCCCTGTCTACAGCCCTAGTTATGTGATTTGCTAGAATTCTGGTCCCAGCACAATTCAGATGAAGACCATCCGGTCGGAACAGGTCCCTTCCTCCCTCGTACTGGTGCCAATGTCCCATGAATTCAAACCCATTTCTCCCACACCAAACTTTGAGCCACACATTTACCTGCTTAATCTTATTGATCCTGTGCCAATTAACTTGTGGCTTAGGTAGTAATCCAAAGATTTTAGGTTCCGCTTTTTAAATTTAGCTCCTAGCTATTATTACTCCCTTAGCAGAACCTCTGCCCTAGTTTTATCTATTACGTGGACCACAACCACTGGATCTTTCCATTTCCACTCCAGTTCCTCCGCAGGCCAAATGAGATATCCCGAACCTGAGCACCAGGTAGGCAATGCAACCTTCCAGACTCTTGATCCTGGCCACAGAGATGAGCGTCTATGCCTCTAACTATACTATCCCCAATTACAATGACACTTCTCTTCTCTCCCCCTACTTGAATAGCTCCCTGCACCACAGTGCTGCAGTGAGTCGGCTCATCCTCCCTGCAGTCCCCACTCCCATCCACGTAGGGAGCAAAACCTGTGAACCTGTTGGATAATGACAGGGGCTGAGGGTCCTGCAGCTCTACCTCCTGGATCTCTCTACCTGCCTCACTCACAGCCACACCCTCCTGTTCCTGATCACTGGCCAAATTCAAGTTATTTAGTTTAAGGGGTGAGACTGTCTCCTGCAATACAACATCCAGGTAAATCTCCCCTTCCCTGATGTCTCACAATTTTTGAAGCTTAGACTCCAGTTCATCGACTCTGAGCCAGAGATTCTCGAGCAATAAACATTTACTACAGACACTGGGAACCACAATGGAGTCCATCAGCTCCCACATCATGCAGGAACGACACATTGCCTGACCCTCCAACCTTATTTTATTTAATTGGTTTTGAATTTTTTTTCAATGTTTTAACTGTTTATATGTCTCTGCTTATTATCTCAATCTGAACACAAGTTGTAAGCAATAATTTAACAAGGATTCAATTTAACATATTCAAATTTGGCAGACTCCCTATTAGCGAATCAAATCACAGCCTTCCTGTGGCATCATTTTTCAGGCCCCCCTCAGTTGAAACACACAGAATCAGAATCCGATTCCCCAAAGTAAGTTTTTATATCACTTACCATCCCAGGCTGCTCTCTGGTTCACTTCTGCTCACCTCCAGTGAGGAGGCACAGAGCAACCAGTTCACAATTTAAAAAGTCTCTGACTATTGATTAACAGTAACAATTTACAACAACTAGCGAGGGAAAATAAACTGGCTTTCTTGAGGCTTTGGGTTTGTTTTGGTACAGAACAGCCTCTGTTCTCAGAGGATGGAAGAGTTCTGACCATGCTGTTTATACCACAAAACTGTTCAGTGACCTGGGAGTCAAACATGTCATTGTTTGCAAGCAGAAGACATATGATAAGTGCTGGTAGCTTGCTTTTAAAAAGGGCAACAGAACTTTCCATAATTCTTGGTTTAAAAAAAGTTCTTTTTCCCAATTCTGGCCACAATCAAGAATATAGAAAAATAGAAATGTATAAATATTAATCAACCAGACATTGGTACATGGGCCACAATTTCCGAATTTGGGAATAACTTGTCATGTTGAAGTCTTGTGAACTGTGAGGATAATATTGAACTTCAAAAGGACACAGAGTCACTGGAATGGATAAATTTCATGTATAGGAATGTGAGGTAAATTACTTTGATTAAAGGAATGTGGTAAAGTAATTTAAAACAAAAGGTACAATTCCAAAATTGTTGTAGAAGCACAAGGATATACACAAATAAAATGTGTTCTAATGGTTTGTTGTGGTACGGCAGGTCAATAAAGCATCTGAGATCCTTTGATTTTTAAACAGATATATACAGTAAAAATCTTGGGAGGTTATAGTGAACCTTCATAAAACACTACTTCCACCTCAACTAAATTTTGGGGACACTTTAGGAAAGATATGTGAAGACAACAGAGAGGGTGCCAAAACGATAGTTTCAGGACTGAGGAACTGCAGTAAATTGGATGCATTAGACTGTTCTCTTTGGAGAAGGTTGAAGGTGGAGAGGCAGGACAGATATATTTGGTGGTGGAATCAGGCCAAGGAATGTGGAATTTATGGATTATCAATGCAACCAGGATGGCTGCACACCAGTCCTGTTAGACTCCAGGGGACTTTTTGATTTTCAGTCCCATTAACTTCTCCAATAACTTTCTTATTAATATAAATTATGTTCAGTCGATCCTTCTTAATTCTTTGCTAAATGCCAGACTATACATCTTCTTTCAGAAAAAGGAGAGTTTTTAGCTTTGGATCTCGGAGGTTCCATTTTCCGTGTGTTAAGGGTGAAGGTGTCAGAAGATGGACGGCAAGTTGTCCACATATCCAGTGAGAATTATCCCATGACTGAACATATGAAACATGAAAACAGTCAACAGGTAACTACATTCATTCAATGCTTTTAACTAAAGCAGATCCAGACTGAGAAATTCACACCACTCAATTTTACCATTTGTTTCCCCAGTTTTTTGATTACATCGCTGAATGCCTGGGAGATTTCATTGAGAAACAGAAACTAAAAGATAAAAAGCTTCCACTTGGCTTCACATTTTCCTTCCCTTGCAGACAGAGCAAACTGGATGAGGTGAGAGTCAACAGTGAGGAGGGGATTCAGTTTTTTGGTCACTCCACAGCACCATGGGTTGTGAGAAACGGTGATTAGTACAGCTCCTTGCTACACTGATGTCACAAAAGCATGGGGAAACCAGACTAGTCCCACTCCTAATCGCAAGCCATTGAGTCTAGTTTCTAGGTTTATCAGATGCCTCAATTTGACAGATCCAAAATCTTCACTGTCCCTTACACTGTCCACAATTAACATGGAGGCAACCAACTGCATTGTCCAAAATATGTTAATGCTACGACTGAAAGTTCCATTCATAACTTGCTTTTGGTAATTGCCCCTAAAGTCAATAAATACTTTCTTTGTTGAATTGCAGTGTACTTTACTCATGCTGCACTTAGACATTCTGCTTAGAGCAAACCTGCTGTGATGTGCACAACTGGTGAAGGCCCTGCTTGTGCTACACAAAGCCTCTTCAATTCATCCTGGGCTCCAAGGACCTTCAAGACCCTGCCTTGCCATCACCATAGCCTTTGGCCTTGAGCTGCTGAGGCACAATTTGCAGCCAGACACTCCAGCTAACCTGTAGTTAGGTGAATTTATGTCAGTTTCTTTATCCACTCGAGGTAATTTTGTTTTAACACTGTGAAATTTGCTCTTGATTATGTTGGTCTTTTGTCTTTTTTGACTTTTGATACTAACCCTCCTGAGGACTAGCTGAGTAATATCTGTAAGCCATTCTAGGCTCAGTCTCAATTCTGCTCCAGGATTTATTATTAATATGAGTTGCTCAAACTCATTTCACGTGGGAACTTTCCAGTCAGCAGAGACAGTGTTTCGGTGTTTGACTGCATTAATGACAAGATCCAGTCAGTGATATCCAGGGTCAGCAGCTACCCTTCACTGTGGGAAGTTGTCCAGGCACATGTTCCATCCTCATAAAGCAGAACAAATCCAATTCAGTCAAATACAGTCCCATCCATCTCTTTCCATAAACGTAAAGTAATGGCATGTTTAATTGGCAGCAAGTAAAGCAGCACTTACTCAGCAACAACCCTATTCACCAACTCTAAGTTTAGTTTCTGAGAAAGCCACTCAGCTTCATTAAAATTTGATTTAAACTTAGGTTATGGAGAGCAGGCAGGAAAATTGTGTTGAGGCCAAGATAAGATCAGCCATGGTCATATTAAATGGCAGAGCAGGTTCAAGGGGCTGAATGGTCTGCTCCTGCTTCTGGTTCGTAAATTCTAAACATGGATAAAAGGCTTGAGTTCGGGAGGTGAGGTAAGAATGACATCAAGGAGCCCTCGCAAAACTGAAATCAATGCCTATTGGAGGAAACTCTCCACTGGTTGGAGTCGTACTTAACACGCAGTAAGATGGCTTTGGTTGTTGGAGATCAGTCATCTCAGCTCCACAACATCTCTGCAGCAGTTCCTCGGGGTAGTTTCCTAGGCCCAACCATCTACAGCTGCTTCATCAATGACCTGCCCTCCATTATAAGGTCAGAAGCGGGATGTTTGCTAATGATTGCACTATGTTCCATACCATTCACAACTCCTCACATACTGAAGCAGTCCGTGTTCAAATGCTTTGTCCACGATGACCCTTTGCTCCTTCATTAACCAACTTTCTCTCCCTCAATCAGCCTTCATTATATTAAATGAGCCAGCCTCTATGACGGTCTGGGAAAGAGAATTCCAAAGACTGACAAGGCACTAATCAAAAAAAGATTCTCATCTCAACCTTAAATGCGACAGCCCTCATTGTTAAACTGTGCCCCCACCAGAGGAAACATCCTCTCCACATCCATCCTGTCGACTCCATTCAGAATCTTATCTGTTTCATCAAAGCCATATCACATTCTTCTAAATATCAACGAGTATTGGTCCAACCTGCTTAACCTTTCCTTATCTCTCAAAAATGTTTGCACTGCTTTCAATGTAACCCTGTCCCACTTTACTAAAACTGTATGCAATACTCCAATACAATCTCACCAATATACATTATAACAAGACTTATTCTATACTCCATTTTCCTTTTCCACAAAGATTGCTTTCCTAAACACTTGCTGAGACTGCATGCTAATATTTTTGGATTCATGCATCAGAACACCCAGATCTCTATTTAAATTTCTCTATTTAAATCATTTACACTGTACTACTTTTCTGTTCTACCTGCCAAGTGAAGAAATACTTGCTCTCCCAAATCTGCCAAATGTTTGCCCACTCACTGCAGATACATAGGCGCACCACCACCTGCAAGTTCTTAAGTTGACCTTACCATCCGTGATGCAACCCTCAATGTTATTTAATTTCTGTGTCAGATCAAATAGGAAATAGAGATTGGGATAATCTCCTGAAAGTTATATTGGCCAGGCCTGGGAAGACATTTGATACTTTAAGCAAAAAATCGCACTTATAGAACCTAGGGCTGCGTGGTGACTCCGAGATCACACTGCACCAGGGACCAGGGCTTGATTCCAGTCTTGGCTGACTGTCTGTCTGTGTGGAGTTTACACATTGTCTCCGTGTCTGCATGTGTTCCCTCCAGGTGCTCCGGTTTCCTCCTACAGTCCAAAGCTTTGCAGCTTAGGTGAATTGGCCATGCTAAATTGTCCATAGAATCCAGGGATGTGCAGGCTAGGTGGATTAGTCATGGCAAATGTGGGGTTATAGGAATAGGGAGGAGTGGTGTGGGTCTGGTGGAATGCTCTTTAGAGGGGTTAATGTGGATTAGATAGGTCAAATGTCTCTTTCCACACTGTAAGCTTTCGATGATCCTTTCTAAGTCTTTTTTTAAATTGGGAATTTTCATTGCTGACACAGATGGATGAATATGTTCCTCATGGGCAATTTCAAGCAAACGCTGAATACTGGGCAGTGCTGGCAAGTTGTTGTTGAAGAGCTCACCCAGAAGCAGCCAGGCTTCAGAAGTGTCTGTTAGCTGGGAGTTCCAGACAGCTGAATGAGATTGACAGATGGTCTGACTATCCTTTGAGGAAAGGAGAGCAAACAAAGGATAAGGAGAGTCGATGCTGCTCATTAAAGCACACAAAAGGAGTGATGAAAATGTTCTATTTCTTACATCTGATCATTTTCCTATGCAGGGTATTCTTATTTCATGGAGTAAAGGATTCTTTGTGAAAGGAGTACAAGGATTAGATGTTGTCGCTTTATTACGTGAAGCAATTTCAAGACGTGGGGTAAGTTTAACTTAAGTTTAAATATGTTTTACTTTTATGAAATCCATCTGCAGATCAGCCATAGTGAGTGTGGACAGCAGGCCTAACATTCTTACATTTACTTTGATATATCAGGCTCCGTTCTCAAGTAAGTTTCTACTTTCCTGAGGAACTAGTTTTATATTTACTGAGTGGACAATGGGTAAAATTCAAAGTAAATGAAGAGGGAGTGAAGTGAGCTAAAAAAAAGCTTGTACTGACAGATCCTGACTGAGAGCAGAACCTGAAAGATCCTTCTACTGCCCACTGTGCAACCCAGTGTCCAACCCATTCAATTCCTTACCTACTACTGCCAATACCATCCACTGCCCAACCAATTCTCCTCTCAAACCATCCACACTCATCTTCCACAGTCGCTCACCTTCACTGTAGTACACTCTGTGGTATGGAGCAAGTGTTATAATATTGCATTAAGAGGCATTCTTCTGACAATGTATATAAAAAGGAAGTGAGCAGATAAAGTAGGCTTTGGCCCTTAAATGATGAGACTGCAACAAGGACATGGCAGAGAATTACAACTATTTAGTATCTGCTTTCACAGTAGAAGACACAGAAAAAACTCGAAAATTAGGAAAAAAAGACAATTCATGACCATTTCAGAAAAGGTAAGAATGGGACTATGGACTGACAGGCCACTCAAGATGGCCAACATTATCGGTTCTTAAGGCAAGTGTCTGTAGAGACAGTGGATGTATTTATTATAACCCAAAATGCTGTTAATTCTGAAAAGGTACTAGTGGACTGGAAAACTGCACACATAAAATGCATTTCAAGAAAAGAGGCACGCAGAATTAGGAAACAATTTGAGTGAGTGCTGGAATCCATTGTTCAGGAGGTGGTGATAAATGGTGATAGGCTATTTAGGAAATCACAATTCAATTAGCAAAAGAGGGTTTTTGAGGGACAGTGGTAGGTCCTTTACCTCTGGGCCATGGGGCCTGGGTTCCAATCCAGACGAGTGTAAAACACAGAATATACAATATAGAACAGCACAGCACATTACAGACCCTTTGGCCCTTCGTGATGTGCCAACCTTTCATCCTACTCTAAGATCAAACTAACCAGCATAACCATCATATTACCATCATCTATGTGCCGATCCAAGAGTCCCTTAAATGTCTCTACTACCACTGCTGGCCGTGCATTCCATGCACCCACCACTCTCTGTGTAAAGAACTGACCTCTGACATCTTCCCTAAACCTTTCTCCAATCACCTTAAAATTTGCCCTCACATGACAGAAATTTCCACCTAGAGAGAAAGTCTATGGTTATCCACTCTGTCTATGCTTTTCATCATCTTGTATACCTCCATCAAGTCACCTCTCATCCTTCTTCACTGCAATGAGAAAAGCCCTAGCTCTCTCAACTTTACATCATTAGACATGCCCTCCAGTTCACGCAGCACCCTGGTAAATCTCCTCAGCACCCTCTCTAAAGCTTCCACATCCTTCCTATAATGAGGTGACCTTAACTGAGCACAATATTCCAAGTGTAGTCTAACCAGGGCTTTATAAAGCTGCTGCATAACCTCATGGCTCTCAAACTCATTCCACCTGCTAATGAAAGCCAACTCACCTTACTAACAATCCTATCAACTTGGGTGGCACTTTGAGGGATCTATGGACATGGAGCCAAAGATCCCTCTGTTCCTCTACACTGCCAAGAATTCTGCTTTTAACCCTGTAATCTGCATTCACATTTGACCTTCCAAAATTAATCATTTCATACTTTTCCAAATGAACTCCATCTGTCACTTATCAGCCCAGCTCTGCATCCTGTCAATGTACAGTAGGGACTTACAACAGCCCTCCACACTATCCATAACTCCACCAAAATTTGTGTCATCAGCAAACTTATAAACCCACCCTTCCACTTCCTCATCCAAGTCATTTACAAAAATCACAAAGAGCATTGGTCCCAGAACACCACTGATCATGCCGAACACCACTGGTCACTGAGCTCCAGGCTGAGTACTTCCCATCGAGTACCACCTTCTGTATTCTACGGGCCAGCCAATTCTGTACCCAGACAGCCAAATTTCACTGTATCCTATGCCTCCTTACTTTCTGAATGAGCCTACCATGGGGAACCTTGCTAAAATCCTTGTACACCACACCCACTGCTCTACCTTCATCAATGTGTGTTGTCACATCCTTGAAGAATTCAGTAAGGCTTGTAAGGCATGACCTGCCCCTCACAAAACCATGCTGACTATCTCTAATCAAGCTATGCTTTTCCAAATAATCATAAATCTTGTCTGTCAGAATCCACTCAATAATTTTCCTCCCATTGACTTGTCTGTAATTCCCAGGACTATCCCGATTCCCTTTCTTGAACAGGGGAATAACATTTGTTACCCTCCAATCATCTAAAATTACTCCAATGGATAGTGAGGATGCAAAGATTACCACCAAAGATGCAGCAATCTCTTCCCTTGCTTCCTGCAATAATCTTGGCTATATCCCATCTGGCCCAGGGGACTTATCTATCCTCATGTTTTTCAAAATTTCCAGCACATCATCCTTCTTAACATCAACCTGTTCGAGTATATCAGCCTGTTTCACATTGTCTTCATAAACAGCAAGGTCCTCTCAGTAGCGAATACTTCCCCAAATAGTCTGCTCCTTTCTCTCTCCATGACTATAGTAATGGTCATAGAGTCACAGAGTCATAGAAATGTACAGCATGAAAACAGACCCTTCGGTCCAACCCGTCCATGCTGGCCAGATATCCCAACCCAATCTAGTCCCACCTGCCAGCACCTGCCCCATATCCCTCCAAACCCTTCCTAGTCATATACCCATCCAAATGCCTTTTAAATGTTGCAATTGTACCAGCCTTCACCACATCCTCTGGCAGCTCATTCCATACAAGTACCACTCTCTGTGTGAAAAGGTTGCCCCTTAGGTCTCTTTTATATCTTTCCCCTCTCACCCTAAACCTATGCCCTCTAGTTCTGGACTCCCTGACCCCAGGGAAAAGACTTTGTCTATCTACCCTATCCATGCCCCTCATAATTTTGTAAACCTCTATAAGGTCTCCCCTCGGCTTCCGATGCTCCAGAGAAAACAGCCCCAGCCTATTCAGCCTCTCCCTGTAGCTCAGATCCTCCAACCCTGGCAACATCCTTGTAAATCTTTTCTGAACCCTTTCAAGTTTCGCAACATCTTTCTGATAGGAAGGAGACCAGAATTGCATGCAATATTCCAACAGTTGCCTAACCAATGTCCTGTACAACCGCAACATGACTTCCCAACTCCTGTACTCAATACTCCAATAAAGTAAAGCATACCAAGCACCGCCTTCACTATCCTATCTACCTGCGGCTCCACTTTCAAGGAGCTATGAACCTGCACTCCAAGGTCTCTTTGTTCAGCAACACTCCCTAGGATATTACCATTAAGTGTATAAGTTCTGCTAAGATTTGCTTTCCCAAAATGCAGCACCTCGCATCTATCTGAATTAAACTCCATCTGCCACTCCTCAGCCCATTGGCCCATCTGGTCCAGATCCTGTTGTAATCTGAAGTAACCCTCTTCGCTGTCCACTACACCTCCAATTTTGGTGTCATCTCCAAACTTACTAACTGTACCTCTTATGCTCGCATCCAAATCATTTATGTAAATGACAAAAACTAGAGGGCCCAACACCGATCCTTGTGGCACTCCACTGGTCACAGGCGTCCAGTCTGAAAAACAACCTTCCACCACCACCACCCTCTGTCTTCTACCTTTGAGCCAGTTTTGTAGCCAAATGGCTAGTTCTCCCTGTATTCCATGAGGTCTAACCTTGCTAATCATTCTCCCATGGGGAACTTTGTTGAACGCCTTACTGAAGTCCATATAGATCACATCTACTGTTCTGCCCTCATCAATCTTCTTTGTTACTTCTTCAAAAAACTCAATCAAGTTTGTGAGACATGATTTCCCACACACAAAGCCATGTTGAATATCCCTAATCAGTCCTTGCCTTTCCAAATACATGTACATCCTGTCCCTCAGGATTCCCTCCAACAACTTGCCCACCACTGAGGTCAGCCTCACCGGTCTATAGTTCCCTGGCTTGTCTTTACCGCCCTTCTTAAACAGTGGCACCACATTTGCCAACCTCCAGTCTTCCGGCACCTCACCTGTGACTATCGATGATACAAATATCTCAGCAAGAGGCCCAGCAATCACTTCTCTTGCTTCCCACAGAGTTCTCGGGTACACCTGATCAGGTCCTGGGGATTTATCCACTTTTAACCATTTCAAGACATCCAGCACTTCCTCCTCTGTAATCTGGACATTTTGTAAGATGTCACCATCTATTTCCCTACAGTCTATATTTTCTATATCCTTTTCCACAGTAAATACTGATGCAAAATATTCATTTAGTATCTCCCCCATTTTCAGCGGCTCCACACAAAGGCCACCTTGCTGATCTTTGAGGGGCCCTATTCTCTCCCTAGTTACCCTTTTGTCCTTAATATATTTGTAAAACCCCTTTGGATTCTCCTTAATTCTATTTGCCAAAGCTATCTCATGTCCCCGTTTTGCCTTCCTGATTTCCCTCTTAAGTATAGTCCTACTTTCTTTATACTCTTCTAAGGATTCACTCGATCTACCCTGTCTATACCTGACATATGCTTCCTTCTTTTTTTTAACCTAACCCTCAATTTCTTTAGTCATCCAGCATTCCCTATACCTACCAGCCTTCCCTTTCACCCTGACAGGAATATACTTTCTCTGGATTCTTGTTATCTCATTTCTGAAGGCTTCCCATTTTCCAGCCATCCCTTTACCTGTGAACATCTGCGTCCAATCAGCTTTTGAAAGTTCTTGCCTAATACCGAAAAATTGGCCTTTCTCCAATTTAGGTCATGGAGTTGTGATCTTCATCACCAAAATGCTCCCCCACCAAGAGATCTGACACTTGGCCTGGTTCGTTGCCAAGCACTAAATCCAGTATGGCCTCCCCTCTAGTCAGCCTATCTACATATTGAGTCAGGAATCCTTCCTGGACACATCTGACAAAAACTGTTCCATCCAAACTATTTGCACCAAGAAGATTCCAATTAAAATTATGGAAGTTGGAGAGACCATGATAACAACCCTATTACTTCAGCACTTTTCTAAATCTGCTCCTCTGTGTCTCTGTTGATATTGGGGGGTGGGGGGGGTGGGGGGGGGGGTGGAGTGGAGTGGAGTGTGGGCGATGGGGGTGTGAATAGAAATCTCCCATTAATGGGACTGCTCCTTTCCTATTTCTGACTTCCACCCATAACGACTCATTAGACAAACCTTCCTGAACTCCCTCCCTTCCTGCAGCTATGATACTATTCCTGATTAGCAATGCCACTGCCCTACCTTTTCAACCTCCCTCCCTATTCCCTTGGAAACATCTAAATCCCGGAACATCCAACAACCTTTCCTTCCCCTGTGATATCGTAGCTCCATGTAGTGATCCATGTTGTAAGTTTATCACCCTTATTCCTGACACTTCTTGCGTTAAAATAGACACACGTCAATCCATCACACTGACTGCAACTTTGCTCTATCAACTCTCTATTCTTCCACCCAGACTCTCTGCATGCTGCATCTGCCCGTTCACCAGCTACCCCATTCTCTGATCCATAGCTCTGGTTCCCATCCCCTGCCAAACTAGTTTAAGCACTCCTGAAGAGCAAACCTCCTGTACAGGTCCCACCTTCCTCAGGAGGTATCCCAATGATCCATATCTCTGAAGCCCTCCCTCCTACACCAGCTCTGCAGCCACGTGTTCAGCTGCACTTGCTCTTTGTTCCTCACCTCATTAGCCCGTGGCACCAGTAGCCATCCTGAGATTACTTCTCTGCTCGTTCTGCATTTTAGCTTCCAACCTAACTCCATATATTCACTTTTCAGGTCCTTATCCCTTGTCTTAGCTATGTCATTGGTACTGATGTTTACCACGACTTCTGGCTGCTCTCCATCCCCCTTAAGAATCCTGTGGACTCAATCTGAGATTCAATCCCTGACCCTGGCACCCGGGCGGCAACATAATATTCGGGAGTCTCGTTCGCGACCACAGAATCTCCTGTCTGTTCCTCTAACCATTGAATCTCCAATCACTATCACTCTCCTATTCTCCCCCTTTCCCTTCTGAGCCACAGAGCCAAGCTCAGTGCCAGAGACCTGGCCGCTGTGGCTTTCCCCTGGCCCAAGAGTATCCAAAGGCCCAACTTTGGCCTGACCCAACAGTATCCAAAGCAGAATACTCATTATTGAACGGATGGTCACACGGCACTGACTGACTATTCCCTTTATAATGTCACCCAGCCACCTTTTTCCTGTAACTTAGGTGTGACTACCTCCCTCTAACTCCTCTCTATCACCCCCTCAGCCTCCCGGATGATCTGAAGATCATCCAGCACCAGTTCCATTTCCCTAATGCGGCCTGTGAGGAGCTGGAGTTGAGTGCACTTCTCGTAGGTGAAGTCAGCAGGGACATCAGTGGTGCCCCTTACCTCCCTCATCCTGCAAGAGGAACATGTAACTGCCCTAGCCTCCAACTTGCCTCCTGCTCTAACTTGCCAAAAGGCATTTTAAAAATCCTTACCTTACCAACCCTCAGCACAGTGTCTTTTGTTTTAGTTGGAGGAAGAGGATAGATGGGTAAGTAGTGTCTTGGGTTTAGCCACAGCCCAAATGCCCAGCAGTCCCCAAGTCCATTTCCACTCCTGTTCAGCCTTCACTCTGCTGATTCACAATTCATATTCTAATTTACCTTCCCAGCTGCCTCCTGGCTCACCCTCCTTTGACTCCCGCTGCTGAAGAGATTGTCTGTATTTCTCATCAGTCAGGCAGACCAGGATGATTGTATGAAAGAGAAATTTGGTTTGATGGATTAATAGAGTTCCTTGGGGTCAAGTTGCAGAACGGTAAAAAGGAAACAGTCAGTGTAATTTCCAAAAGACGTTTGATAAAATGCCACATACCAGATGCTCATGGTGTTAGGGATGATATATTAGCATGGAGAGAGGATAGGCTAATGAATACAACACAGGGGGCTGGGATAGATGGGCCTCTTTCAGGCTAACAGTTTGTAACCTGTGAAGTGCCACAGGATAGTGCATGGGCCACAATGATATACAATCTATCAACGGCTGGATAGTTGGGCAAAAACTTGGCAGATGGAGTGTTGGGTAATCAATGTGAGCATGTCCACTTTGGTAAGAAGAATAAAGAGCCTGAATGTACTGAAAGGACTGGTCAGTGCTCCATGAATTGAAACCCCTATTAAACTTTGAATTTTTGCCTATGATTCAAATAGTAATGTAAAGACTATTACATTGGAGGTTCTGTGTTTTGATTTAGCTCCTAACTGTTCAAAGTCTTTCAGCAGAAGTCCCTTTCTAGTTCTATCAATGCCATTGCTATCAACATGTCTGCCAATAACTAAATCCTTCCCCTCCCAATGCAAGTTCCTCTCCAGGCAAGAGGAGTTATCCCAGACCTTAGCACCGTCTAGATAACACAGCCTTCAGGACATGCTCGCAATTACATGGGTCAGTATCTGTCCTTCTAATTATATCGCCCTCTACCATCACTACCTTTTTATTCTCCTTCCCCAACCTTAATTGTACCATGATGCCATTGTCAGTTTGCTGCGGGTCTCACTCTTGCCTTTCCAGGCTACAGACTCTAAAGTGCAAAGAGTTTTAATGATATGTGCAAAAGTCTCCTAAGTACCTATTCCATTTCCCCAAGGTCTCTAAATATATATCTTGTAGATCACGATCTAGCTATTTTTATGCTTCCAAATTCTACCTGAAATATCATGTTTAAAAACATTAATATGAGTAGTTTCATTACTATCAATATTAATTTCACACAGTTGAGTATCATCTGAAAGAATGAAGACCAATACGAAAGTTATTATACTTACTGGGGTAGTGTGCTGAAATCAAACCCTGCTAATTCCTGGAATCATCTCAAAATTGAATGATTTTACAAAGCATATAGAATTCCTCAATCAACTACCTTTAAAAGACAAGTTGACAGAAAGCATGGACTAGGTTTTAGTACTTAACAAGAAACATTGCTATTTATTACAGATAAATATATTTAACGGACAATTGTAAGCCACATTGAAATCTATGACTTAAAATTCTAATCCACTTACAAATTCCTCACCTCCACATGCACATATCAGCATGCAGTCAAAATAACACGGGAGTTAAGGATGAAGGGGAAGACTGGAAAAGCAGTCAGTTGAGTGATCCCTGTCTACAGAGACTTTCATTAGATTAGATTCCCTACAGTGTAGAATCAGGTCCTACACCAACCCTCCAAAGAGTAACCCACCCAGATCCATTTCCCTCTGACTAATGCACCTAGCACTATGGGCAATGTAGTATGGCCAATTTACCTGGCCTGTACGTCTTTGGATGATGGGAGGAAATTGGAGCAAACCCACGCAGACACGGGGAGAATGTGCAAACTCCACACAGACAGTCTGCCCGAGGCTGGAATTGAACCTGGGATCCTGGTGCTGTGAGGCAGCAGTGATAACCACTGAGCCACCCCACTTTGAGACAATCCTTTTACTGATTAGAATCTTATTTCTTGGTCATGTTTCTCCAAGTACTTTCAGTTGCTTGCAGGAGGAACAAGTTGACTAATTCACATTTTTACTTTTCTTTCACCTCATTTTATAACACACCTCTGGAGCAGGTGGGACTTGAACCTGGGCCTCCCAGTGCAGGATAGGGGCACAAACACTGCTTCACACTTATAAGAGTCTTGCATTATTAATTAAAAGTCATGGCTTACTGTAATTGATAGGGAAGTTGGCTATCTTCAGTCTTGAGATGTTTTTTAATGTTGAGGAAAAAGCTTCTTCCCTTCTGTAGGTCTGATGATTTCTAACCTGAACGTTCACACGCAAAAACTGTTCAATAACCTGCCAAGCAATCACATTTCTTGGCAGGCAGGAGGCCATAGTCATTGATAACTGGTCACCAGGTTAGACAGTTCAATCGGCTACTTATTGCTGGCCAAATCTGCCTTCATGCCCAGCCCCCTGGCTCCAGTTTGTAACTAGCCTTCCCCTATTGCTTGTACCAACTGTGTAAATAATGAGTGTTATGTAATTTGCTTTTAAAAAGTGCAACAATCCTTGGCTTTTAGACTAATACTTTTCCCATTGTAGTCTATAGTCCACTGCTAAGGATGGGATGAGCCAAAGGATTTTTCTCTGTGCTACAAAACCTCTATGATTCTTTAAGTCTGAGGTTATACATCTGGGGAGGACTAAAGTCAAGGAATGCACAATAAATGGGAGGGAAATAAGAGAAGTAGAGGAAGTGAGAGACTTTTGGTATGTGTGTCCATATGTACCTGAAGGTGATAGGACAGATAGTGAAGGTAGTAAAGAAGGGATATAAGCCAATTTTCTTCAATGGGTGAAATATTGAATACAAGAGCATGAATGTAATGCTAAAATATGTTAGGTTACAGTTGGAACTTTGTGTACAATTCTGGCCACCACATCACAAGAAGGACATCATCAACGTAGAGAGACTTACAGAGGATACAAAAATGTTCATAGAGCTTGAAAATTGTAATTCCAAGGAAAGATTGGATAGGCTAGTGTTGTTTTTTTTTGTAGTTCGGAGAAGACTCAGGGTGACTTTAACTGAGGTACATACTGAGCGGCACGGTGGCTCAGTGGTTAGTACTGCTACCTCACAGTGCCAGGGACCTGGATTCGATTCCAACCTCAGGTGACTGTCTGTGTGAAGTTTGCACATTCTCCCCATGTCTGCGTGGGTTTCCTCTGGGTGCTCCAGTTTCCTCCCACAGTCCAAAGATGTGCAGGTTAATTGAATTGGTCAAGCTAAATTGCCCATAGTGTTCAGGGATGTGTAGGTTGGGTGCATTAGTCAGGAGAAATGTAGAGGAATGGATGTGGGTGGGGTACCTTCACAGGGTTGGTGTGGATTTATTGGGCCAAATGGCCTGCTTCCACACTCTAGGGATTCCATGATTCTATGAAAATTATGAGAGCCTTGCATAGAGGTAGAAGAATTAGTCATGAGGAAAAATATTTTCACCCAGAGGGTACTGGTGTCTGTCCAGTTTGGTGGTTGAGGCAAAACCCACAATTCATTTAAAAGGACCCTGGACACGCCCCTGAACCATTGCAAGGCTATGGACCAGGTCCTGTTAGAATGGGCAACTAGTTTATTCAGCTGGCACTGGTATGATGAGCTGAATGCCTTTTTCATGCGCTGTAACTTTTCATGGCTCCATCTAACATTTTGAACCTTTTCCATGAGGTATTCGCTGGGAAGTGATCTTTGGGAGTTTTACTCTGTATCTAATCCCTTTTGTTTGATAGCGACACTGTAGATGGAGTTTTAGTCTGTGTCTAAATCATGCTATACCTGCTCTGTGTGTGTTTGATGGAACAGTGTAGAGGGTGCTAATTCTATATCTAACCCCATGCTGTACTTGTGCTGGGAATATGTGATTGGAACAGTGTACTGCAAACTTTATTCCGTATCTCACCATATGCTGTACTTGACCTAGGAGTGTTTGGTCAAGCAAAGAAGGAGAGCTTCACTCTAGCCCATATCCTTTGTTCTATTTGTCCTGGGAATGTCAAATGGCAATGGCGTGCAGAGAGCTTTACTCTGTATCTACCATCACACTCTACCTTCTCGGAATAGTTTTGATGAATTAGTCTAATAATGAATGGAGAAGGTACATGTATTCCACATGCATCACTCACATAGCATAATTTTCACGCATTCCTGCTGCTATTTCTCACTCTATTACAATAAAGTTATTGTGGAAAGTGGAATCCCACACAGTTTTTCCATTTTCTGAAAATTGTATTGTTTTACTAGGATTATGAAGTGGATGTGCTGTCTATAGTGAATGATACCGTGGGAACCATGATGACATGTGCATTTGACGACCCGTACTGTGAGATTGGCGTTGTTATTGGTAATAAGGAATTTGCACTCACAATTTGGTTTTTAAACATTTCATTTCACATATGAGATCAAACTGTTAAATCAGCAATCTGCTATCTTCAGGAACTGGCACGAATGCCTGTTACATGGAGGAATTGAGACACATCCAACTGGTGGAAGGTGATGAAGGACGAATGTGCATCAACACGGAATGGGGAGGATTCGGAGATGATGGCTCTTTGGAAGATATCAGGACTGTATTTGACAGGGAAGTGGATGATGACTCTATCAATCCAGGGAAACAGTTGTGAGTTAACACTGAATCTTCCTTTAACTCACTCTTCCTTCAAGTTGCTGCTTTCCTGACTTCTGAAGTTACTTCCTGATGTTACTATGACCTTTCCTTAAGGTCCTGTTCTTAATCTCTATGAATCCTCAATACAATTAAAAATAGGAAATGAGGTAATGTTCTGGCTCCTGTCACTATTCATTGGCTGCAATTTGATGAGGTGTCTGTGTGGATTGAGCCCAAACTAGCTCACCTTGACTATAAGCCTTGTTTGAAAAACTGACATTCACTCCCTTGACTTACATCTGAAAAGTGACCTCTTAGCTTTATAATGTCAATTGATCCACTGAAACCCTATTGATCTACTGACACCTATTAGTTTACTGACACCATTGGCTCACATTAATCCATTCATACTTTGATTCACCGGCACTCATTGATCCACTGGAAACCATTAGGCTTTGTGCAAAAACAGGAAGAGACAAAATGCTCAAAGCATTTATTTTCCTGAAAGCAACTGAAATCACATTTCCTTGTTGTCTTTCAGGTTTGAGAAAATGGTGTCTGCAATGTATTTGGGAGAACTTGTGCGGATTATTTTGGTGCGAATAATTCAAAATGGCATGCTGTTCAAAGGAAAGACTTCATCTAAGCTCCTCACCAAAGGATCTATTGATATTGAAGACATTATTGCTATAGAGAAGTAAGCATAGAGATCAAATATGTACAACTGCCATGGTTACATTTGTGTTTGTACTTGGGAAGGGAACTTGCGCTGTCGATTAGATCACTCTGATATCAGCAACCAGACACTGACTTGCATAAATCAGCAGCCCTCCCAAAATGAGATTTTAATTTCCTTTTTGATTCAATATTTTACAGTGCCCCTTAGGGGTTGTCAGTTCTAATCTTGTTAATTTGGTCCATTGTTTTATTTACAACGATTGAGGTAACACTCAGAACTGAAGTGGAATCGAGATCAAACAGCATTCAAACTGGCACATTACAGAAAAGGGGGCAGTGAGGGAGACTGGCTAGTAAGGAAAGATGTACAATGAGAGAGGACATTGAAGGGGCATACAGGACAGGGAGGGAGACGGAATGGGGAGGGAGATCAGACAGTGAGGGAGATGGGACGGGTAGGGAAAGAGGACATTAAAAGGGTTGGGAGATGGTGAGGGATTAAGAACAGGGGGAGAAAGCACAGTGAGGGAGAGGCCACAGTGAGGGACCGGGCAGATGGAGGGGGAGAGAAAGAGAGTACAGTGATAGGGCTGGGACAATATGGAAGAGGAGTCAGTGTAGGGAAGGGGTCAGTGTGGGGGAGGAGACAGTACAGAGCACAGGTTGAGCATGGGAGTATTTGTAAAGTCTTCTCCTCCTGTTAGTTATTTAATTGTCCACCGCCTTTTATGACTGGAAGCAGCAGGACTGCAGAGCTGAAATCTAATCTGTGGGTTGTGGGCCCACTTAGCTCTGTCTATTGTATGCTGCTTCTATTGAGATGAGGGCCACTGTGTGGTAATGTTTATCTTGCTCACGTTTATCTTGATCCCATGAAAATTCATGTGATCTAAAATCAAAGTTGGTAACTCCAAAGTAACGCCTTCCTGAGTATATACCTCTGAGGCACTACCTCTGGTAGTGCTGCTGGAATTTTATATTCCTAGGGCTGATGATTGTGGTGTCTGGGGCATTAACTATTAGGTTTGAATCAGTGGAAATGGCTGATGATTGTTTATTTTTTGGGTTAGTTCTCCCAAATTTGGCAAGAGCTCCCAGACAATAGGAAGGAAAACTTCACAGGGTTATCAGAGCTGTGCTTGTCATTGTTATTTCCAATGCCTTGGTCAATGTCAGATGGTCCTATCTGAATTATTCCTGTACTAACCTAAGGTATTTCAGAACCAAATGTTTTTGTGTTCCCGGTCATCATGATATTTAATAAGGAGAGCAATACAGGATGTGGTTCAAGCTCTTGTTAAAAGCAGCCATGGCCTAGTTACAATTCAAAGGCCATAGCTTTAAGTTATCAGGGCAGCAATGTCAGTTTAGAGCCCATGAAGAAGGAATTTCACTCTGTTTGTCGTCCAACATCATCACAACACTAAAAGCAGAACATGACTTTTTATCCATCCATCGCTGTGTCCCTCCATGCCAACATCCCTCTCAAATTTCCTGCTTAAATTATTACATTTATCACTTTTCTGATAAAAGGTAATCAATGTGAAACATTAATTATTTCTCTGTCCACAGACCTGCTGAGCATTTCCAACATTTTATGATTTTAATTCAGATGTTCAGCAACTATCTTGTATTTGTACAAAATGGTAAAATATTCCTGCTGTCTTTTTCATGACAACACCAAGTTCTGAAGAAGAGTCAGTCACTTGACTCGAAATGTTAACTCTAGTTCTCTCTCCACAAACACTACCAGATCTGCCAATCTGCCGAGTTCCTCCAGCCATTTCTGTTTTCATCTATCAGCCTGTCCTCAGTGTCCAGGAACTGTTAATATTGGCTTTTCCCTGTAGTCATTGCCTGCTCAGGATTCCCCTGAATTGCTGTTACCCAATGTTCATGTTCAATAGCTAAAAGGCTATCTAGGGTTTGATTCAAATGTACCTCCTTGGCTTTAGAGGGTTCATTAGTCATTCTCAGATTTCTATATTCTTTCTGCTCATTTGAAAACCTGAATGCACCCGTGATTCTCTTCCTACTGCTGATCCAATGCCCTGTTGGAAAAGCCATGTCCAGCGATTGGATGATCAGGATAGGCTGTGACCCTCTCGGCAGTATACCAGACTCTCTCCCTCACTACTAAATGGTGAAGTTAAAAATCACACAACACCAGGTTATAGTCCAACAGGTTTATTTGGAAGTACTAGCTTTCAGAGCACTGCTCCTTCATCGAGGTAACTAGATGAGATAACTAGTTACCTGATGAAGGAGTAGTGCTCTGAAAGCTAGTGCTTCCAAATAAACCTGTTGGACTATAACCCAGGTGTTTAGATTAGAGTGGTGCTGGAAAGGCACAACAGGTCAAGCAGTATCCGAGGACCTGGTAAATGGATGTTTTGGACCAAAAGCCCTTTATCAGGAATGAGACAGGGAGCCTCCGGGGTGGAGAGATAAGTGGGAGGGGGGTGGGGCTGGGGAGAAGGTAGGTAAAAGTACAACAGGTGGATAGAGGTGGGGATGAAGGTGATAGGTCAGAGCAGGTTGTGGGCGGCACGGTGGCACAGTGGTTAGCACTGCTGCCTCACAGCGCCTGAGACCCGGGTTCAATTCCCGCCTCAGGCGACTGACTGTGTGGAGTTTGCACGTTCTCCCCGTGTCTGCGTGGGTTTCCTCTGGGTGCTCCGGTTTCCTCCCACAGTCCAAAGATGTGCAGTCAGGTGAATTGGCCCTGCTAAATAGCCCATAGTGTTAGGTAAGGGGTAAATGTAGATGTAGGGGTATGGGTGGGTTACGCTTCGGCGGGGCGGTGTGGACTCGTTGGGCCGAAGGGCCTGTTTCCACACTGTAAGTAATCTAATCTAATCAGAGGGTGGAGCAGATAGGTGGGAGGGAAGATTGGCAGGTAGGACAGGTCATGAGGATGGTGCTGAGCTGGGAGGTTGGAACTTGGGTAAGGTGGGGGGAGGGGAAATGAGGAAAATAGTGAAGTCCACATTGATGCCCTGGGGTTGAAGTGTTCCGAGGCGGAAGATGAGGCGTTCTTCCTCCAGGCGTCGGGTGGTGAGGGAGCGGCAGTGGAGGAGACCCAGGACCTGTATGTCCTCGCAGAGTGGGAGGGGGGTTGAAATATTAGGCCGTGGAGCAGTGGGGTTGATTGGTGTGGGTGTCCCGGAGATGTTCCCTGAAGCGCTCTGCTAGGAGGCGTCCAGTCTCCCCAATGTAGAGGAGACCGCATCGGGAGCAACGGATACAATAAATGATATTGGTGGATGTGCAGGTGAAACTTTGATGGATGTGGAAAGCTCCTTTAGGGTGTTGGATGGAGGTGAGGGAGGAGGTGTGGGCGCAGGTTTTGCGATTCCTGTGGTGGCAGGGGAGGGTGCCAGGACAGGAGGGTGGGTTGTTGGGGGGTGTGGACCTGACCAGGGAGTCACAGAGGGAATGGTCTTTACGGAAAGCGGAAGGGGGTGGGGAAGGAAATATATCCCTGGTGGTCGGGTCTGTTTGTAGGTGGTGGAAATGTCGACAGATGATGTAGTTTATGCGGAGGTTGGTGGGGTGGAAAGTGAAGACCAGGGAGGTTCTGTCCTGGTTGCGGTTGGAAGAGTGGGGTTTGAGGGCAGAGGTGCGGACGTGGATGAGATGCGGTGGAGGGCATCTTCAACCACGTGAGAAGGGAAATTGCGATCTCTAAAGAAGGAGGCCATCCGGTGTGTTCTGTGGTGGAACTGGTCCTCCTGGGAGCAGATACAGCGGAGGCGGAGGAATTGGGAATCTTTGCAGGAGGTAGCTTGGGAGAGGTGTAATCCAGGTAGCTGTGGGAGTTGGTTGGTTTGTAAAAAATGTCAGTGTCAAATCGGTCATCATTAATGGAGATGGAGAGGTTCAGGAAGGGGAGGGAGGTGTCAGAGATGGTCCAGGTGAATTTAAGGGTGGGGTGGAATGTGTTGGTGAAGTTGATGAACTGCTCACCCCCCTTGCGGGAGTACAAGGTGGCACCAATGCAGTCATCAATGTAGCGGAGGAAGAGGTGGGGAGTGGTGCCAGTGTAACTACAGAAGATGGACTGTTCTATGTAGCCAACAAAGAGACAGGCATAGCTGGGCCCATGTGAGTGCCCATGGCTACCCCTTTGGTCTGGAGGAAGTGGGAGGATTCGAAGGAGAAATTGTTAAGGGTGAGGACCAGTTCAGCCAAACGAATGAGAGTGTCAGTGGAAGGGTACTGTTGGGGATGTCGGGAGAAGAAGAACCCATCTCCACCTACCTCAATGCTGTCCTATCCCCCCTAGTCCAGGAACTCCCCACATACCTTCGAGACACCACCCACACCCTCCACCTCCTCCAAGACTTCCGTTTCCCTGGCCCCCAACGCCTCATCTTCACCATGAACACCCAATCCCTCTACACCTCCATCTGCCATGACCAGGGCCTCCAAACCCTCTGTTTTTTCCTCTCCTGACGTCCCCAACAGCACCCTTCCACCGACACTCATTCATTTGGCTCATCTGGTCCTCACCCATAACAATTTGTCCTTCAAATCCTCCCACTTCCTCTAGATAAAAGGGGTAGCCGTGGGCATCTGCATGGGCCCCAGCTATGCCTGTGTCTTTGTCAACTACATAGAACAGTCCATCTTCCGTAGTTACACTGGCACCATTCCCCACCTCTTCCCCCGCGACATTAATGATTGCATCGGCGCCACCTCATGTTCCCACGAGGAGGTTGAGCAGTTCATCAACTTCACCAACACATTCCATCCCAACCTTGAATTCACCTGGATCATCTGACACCTCCTTCCCCTTCCTGGACATCTCCATCTCCATCAATGACAACCGACTTAACACTGACATTTTTTACAAACCCACCGACTCCTACAGCTACCTGAATTACAACTCTTCACACCCTAACTCATGTAAAAATGCTATCCCGTATTCCCAATTCCTCTGCCTCCACCGTATCTGCTCCCAGGAGGACCAGTTCAACCACAGAACACACAAGAAGGCCTCCTTCTTTAAAGACCGTAATTTCCCTTCCCATATGGTCGAAGATGCCCTCCAACGCATCTCATCCATGTCCCCACCTTCGCCCTCAAACCCTACCCCTCCAACTGTAACAAGGATAGAAACTCCCGGTGCTCACCTTCCACCCTACCAACCTTCGCATAAACCACATCATCCACTGACATTTCCACCACCTACAAACGGACCCCACAACCAGGATATATTTCCCTCCCCACCCCTTTCCACAAAGACTGTTCCCTCCGTGACTCCCTGGTCAGGTCCACGCCCCCCCCCCCAACAACCCATGCTCCTGTCCTGGCACTTCTCCTGCCACCGCAGGAATTGCAAAATCTGCACCCACACCTCCTCCCTCACCTTCATCCAAGGTCCCAAAGAAGCCTTCCACGTCCATTAAATTTCACCTGCACATCCAACAATGTCATTAATTATATCCGTTGCTCCCGATGCGGTCTCCTTTACATTGGGGAGACTGGACGCCTCTGAGCAGAGAGCTTTAGGGTACATCTCCGGGACACCCGCACCAATCAACCCCATTGCCCCTTGGCCCAACATTTCAACTCCCCTCCCCCCCCCGACTCTGCCGAGGACATGCAGATCCTGGGTCTCCTCCACCACCACTCCCTCACCACCTGACGCCTGGAGGAAAAATGCCTCATTTTCCGCCTCGGTACACTTCAACCCCTGGGCATCAATGTGGACTTCACCATTTTCTTCATTTTCCCCTCCCCCCACCTTACCATAGTTCCAACCTGCCAGCTCAGTACCATCCTCATGACCTGTCCTACCTGCCAATCTTCCTCCCACCTATCCACTCCACCCTCTGCTCTGACCTATCACCTTCATCCCTACCTCTATCCACCTGTTGTACTCTTACCTGCCTTCTCCCCAGCCCCACCCCCCTCCTATTTATCTCTCTACCCCGGAGGCTCCCTGCCTCATTCCTGATGAAGGGCTTTTGCCCAAAACATTGATTTTCCTACTCCTTGGATGCTGCCTGACCTGCTGTGCCTTTCCAACATCATTCTAATCTAGACTCTGATCTCCACTCATTTTCACCTATAACCTGGTGTTGCATGATTTTTTAACTTTGTCCACCCCATTCCAACACTGGCACCTCCACATCATGGCTACAATATGATGGATTGACAATGCAATATAACTCAGCAGCAATTAGAACTTTGATAGCAGAGAACTGGTAAAATAAACATAAACAGACTTCACACCCTCCCACAGTAAAATAGAGGTTATATTTTCCAGCCTGATTTGTTTTATTTTTGGCTGGAGGCACAGTTAGTTTTGTAGATATGCAAAGTGTTGTATTTTGCTAAGACTAACAAGGGCCCTTTGGCCCAAACTGGTCCATGCCAACTAAAGTGTTCATCCACACTAACCCCACTTCCCTGCACTTGGCCCATATCTTTCTAAACTTTTCCTATCCGTGTATTTGTCCAAATGCCTTTTAAATGTTAAGGTACTTGCTTCAACCACTTCCACTGGCAGCTCATTCCATATGCATACCACCCTCTGTGTAAAAATGTTGCCCCGCAGCTTCCCATTTATTCTTACCCCTCTAACCTTAAACTGATGCCCTCAAGTCCTCGATTCCCCAATCCTGGGAAAAAGACTCAGTGCATTCACCCTATCCATGCCTCTCAGGATCTTATACACTTCCATAAGATTCCCCCTCAGTCTCCTACGCTCTAAAGAAAAAAGTCCTAGTTTGTCCAGTCTCTCCCTATAACTCAGACCATTGAGTTCTGGCAACATCTTTGTAAATGTTTTCTGCACTCTTTCCAGTTTAATAACATCCTACCTATTGCAAGGTGACCAAAACCAAACAATACTCCAAGTGCAGCCTCACCAACATCCTATACAATGTAAACATAACCACTCAACTTCAATACTCAATGCCCTGACTGATGAAGGCCAGTGCGCCAAAAGCCTCCTTCACTGTCCTGTCCACCTGTGACTCCACTTTCAGAGAACCGTGTACCTGAACTCCAAGGTCCCTCTGTTCTACTGCACTCCTTAACCATTCACCATGAAACTCCTACCTTGAAATGACTTTCCAAAATGCAAGACTTCACACTTATCTATATTAAACTCCACTTCTCAGCCCACTTCCAGAGCTGCTCAAAGTTCTGCTGCAATTTCTGATAACCTTCCTTACTGTCCATGATACCACCTATTTGAGTGTCATCAGCAACCTTACTAACCATGCCTCATAATTCTCATCCAAATCATTGATATAGCTAACAAACAGCAATGGGCTTAGCACTGATCTTGAGGCACTCAACTAGTCACAGGCCCCCAGTCCGACAAGCATCCTTCCACTATTACCTGCTTCCTACCACCAAGCCAATTTTGTTCTAATTGTCAGCTCCCCGTGGATTCCATGTGATCGAACCTTCCAGAGAAGCCTCCCATGATGAACCTTATCAAAGGCCTTACTGAAATCCATATAGACTACTGCCCTGCCCTCATCAACCTTCCTGGTCACTTCATCAAAGAACTCTAACAATGGTGAGGCATGAACTCCCATGCACAAAGCCATGCTGACTACTCCTAATCAAACCCTGTCTTTCCAAGTGCATGTATATCTTATCTCTCCGAATCTTCTCAAGTAACTGACCTATCACAGATGTTAAGCTTACTGGTTTATAGTTCCCAGCTTTTTCTTTGTGGTCCTTCTTGAACAAGGACACAACGCTTGCTACCCTCCTGTCTTCCTTGGCTAACAATGATGCAAAAATATCAGCCAGGATCTCTGCAATTTCTTCTCTAGCCTCTTGCAGTGTTCTTGGATATATCTGGTAAGGAACAGGAGATTTATCCACCTTCATCCATTCGAATACGTCCAAGACCTTGACTACTAAAATATGGACTGTCCCCAAGATATCACTTCTAACTTCTCCAAATTAATAAGAAATATTTAATAATCTCACGTCCACTGCCTTCTAAGCCAGAGAGTTCCATGTCTCACAGTCCTCTGAGAGAAAATATCTATCTTCTCTGGCTTAATACGTTGACCCCTATTTTAAAACAATGCCCCCTAATTCTGAACTCACCTCACCTCTCCATATTTACCTTATCAACACCATTCAGGATCTTGTACACTTCAGTAGAATCATCCCTCATTCTTCTAAACTCTAGCAGAAGGTCGCCTAGCCTGTCCATAAGGCAGATATCAACCTAATAAAACTGCTCTAACTCACCCCTACCGCATTTACCTCATACCTTAAATATAGAGCCCAAACTGCACTTGAGTATTTGAGATGTGGTCTCACTGATGACTGTAAAAGTGAAGCATTACCATCCTTACTTTTATGTTTAATTCCTCTCATAATAAAGGAAAACATCTCTTAATGTTCTTCATTATATGCCGTACTGCATACTAACTTCTTGTGACTCATAAACTTGCATTTTGGAATATTGTAATTGTAATCATCATTTCAGTAATACTCTGTGTTTTGTCTTCTTCCTACAAAGTGAGCAACTTCACGTTTTCTCACATTAAACTCCATCTGCCAGATTTTCTTTCACAGCTAATTATCTACTCATGAACTGAATTTTGTAACATAACAGGTGAAAGTGTGGTGTGTAATGGGAATAAATTGTCTTTTTTCTGTCTGTGGGATGTCTGCACTGTGTTACTGTCATGCCCTGTCATTTTCACTGTGGCATTCAACAAGACAATGGAGCAGAATTAAGTCTTCCGCAGTCATCTCATTTGGAGATGAAAGGTAAGGTGTTTGGGGAGCTGAGGATTTAGAACATAGAACAGTACAGCACAGACCAGGCCCTTCAGCCCACGATGTTGTGCTGACCATTGATCTTCATGTATGCACCCTCAAATTTCTGTGACCATATGCATGTCCAGCAGTCTCTTAAATGTCCCCAATGACCTTACTTCCACAACTGCTGCTGGCAACACATTCCATGCTCTCACAACTCTGTGTAAAGAACCCGCCTCTGACATCCCCTCTACACTTTCCTCCAACCAGCTTAAAACTATGACCCCACGTGTTAGCCATTTCTGCCCTGGGAAATAGTCTCCAGTGAAGACACCAGTGTTGGACTGGGGTGTACAAAGTTAAAAATCACACAACACCAGGTTATAGTTCATCAGGTGATTGTCCTGGGAGCTGATGGCATGCTTGTGAGGAATCCTTGTCGGATTCACTATTTCCACACAATCGATGCTAATATTTCATTATTTCTGTGTCAATTCCGTCAGTTACAATACAGGTGTGAAAAGTGCAATGGACATGCTAAGGAATCTGGGACTGGAGCCCTCCGAAGAAGATGGCATTGCTGTTAGACAAATTTGCAAAATTGTCTCATTTCGCTCAGCCACACTCTGTTCAGCCACTCTAGCTGTTATTCTGCAACATATCAAAAATAATAAGAAAATGAAGCGGCTTCGAACAACAGTGGGTATTACTGGGACACTGTACAGAAAAAATATGCAGTAAGTAACATACATCCAAAATCTTTGTCTCAATGTTGCTTCAGAGCAGTTATACTTTTCTTGATCACTATGTTGCTGAAGATGCCAATTCTAGCTGGGATATGGTTTCTTGGGGTACAGTTCCCTGAGTACAATACCATGGGATTAAGTCCCCTTGTATACAGTTCCATAGGTTGCAGTGCCCTGAAATATACCTCCTTGGGGGACAGTTTAATGGGGTGCGATTCTCTGGGTTACAGTTCCCTGGAATATATTTGCTGGGCTATATTCTGGTTAATCACATTATTAAATTTGTTCATGTCTTGATTTACAAGCAAGAGAAACTGGTAGTGGCTATTAATTCTCTGAGCTCATCCAATTAGCTCATCTAACTTGTGTGGAAAGAGAGGGACAAGACTGAGGAGGTCAATAAACACTCTCTGCAGCAGAAAAGATATATGTGGATCTTGATTTTAATCTCACCAAACGGGTTTGGTATTTATTAATAATAGTAACAGAGGATGATTGCCTAAAGTTAGAGACAGAAGTTTGGAGTTAGTTTGAGTTAGAATGGCAATAATCAAATGCAAGGTGTCAGGTGTGATTTCCCACCAATGTTTTGTAAAGCTGGACCATACAATCTTTGGAAAGAAAAGTGAATATTTAGTTTTGGGTTGGGGTTAGATGTAAAGTATTTTCTGAGTTAGAGGCTCAGCAATTGAATACTGAAGAAGGACTTGGGAATTTTGTATAAATATTATGGACAAAATTTATAAGAAGGATATACTGGTTAGGTGAATTGGCCATGCTAAATTGCCCATAGTGTTCAGGGATGTGTAGGTTGGATGCATTAGTCGGGGTTTAATATAGGATAATAAGATAGGGGAGTGGGTTTGGGTGTGTTACTCTTTGGAGAGTCAGTGTGGACTTGTTGGGCCAAAGGACCTGTTTCTATGCTGTCAGGATTCTATGAAGGTCACTTTTTAAATCAGGCATAGTCAGACTTGGATAACTTGAGACAGTTAGATGGATATTCTTTGAGATAATATATAATTGAATTTAATGGCCTACATGTAATATTGAAAAAAATCTACTTGGACTTTCCTAAGCTAGTGTTTGCCTTTAATTTGATGGATTAGACCAGATGTGGAAGCCTTAACAAAAAAAAAAGTCCTCGAACAGTGCCTGAGGGCGACATGATGGCTCAGTGTTTGGCACTGCTGCCTCACAGTGCCAGGGACCAAGGTTCAATTCCAGCCTCGGCCAACTGCCTGTGTGGAGTTTGCACATTCTCCCCGTGCCTGCGTGGGTTTCCTTCCGTGTGTTCCAGTTTCCTCCCACAATCCAAAGTTGTGCATGTTAGGTGAATTAGCCATCCTAAATTACCCATAGTGTTCAGGGAAGTGTAGGTTAGGTGCATTAGTCAGGGCAAATGTAGAGTAGTAGGGGAATGGGTTTGGGTGGGTTACTCTTCAGAGGGTCGATGTGGACTTGTTGGGCCAAAAGGCCTGTTTGCACACTGCAAGGATTCTCCAATTCTATGAAAACATTCATTCCCAATGGTCTTCATGGCACAAAAGGGGCATTGAGCAACAGCACACAAGAGGGACTCAATGGTAGCAGCATTTTGAGAACTTCCAGATAAGGGAACAAGTATCAATATGAAAGAAAGGACCTGATCAAAATGGGTTAGGTTAGAGACACAAAAACAGAAATTGCTGGAGAAAGGTTGCAGACACCTTTGGCAGGTATGACAGGAAATGGAGAAGAACAAGATAAGAATGAAATACAAACAGAAGTTGCTGGTGAAACTCAGCAGGCCTGGCAGAATAAAAGAAGGGTCACCAGATTTGAAATGTTAACTGTGCTTTTCCCCCACAGATGCTGCCAAATCTGCAAGTTTCGCCAACTATTTGTGTTTTTATTTCAGATCTCCAGAATCCGCAGTTCTTTGTTTTGTTTTCAGATAAGAATGAATCCTAGGAATGCCTGGGGGATGCTCAACTGATGGTTTACATGTGACTCAATATACCATCGTGCAATGAGTTGTCGGAAACAGAATAACAAGGATACAAAACACAGAAGGAGAACAGGGCAATACTGATCAGGCAGAAGGATGTGTACTAGTCACAAGAAGCTTGAACCCAGTAGTGAATGTTCTAATTGCAAATATGTTCACTTGTGCTGTGGTACAGATGCACGTCAAAGATGTGTAGAATTGATTTGTTAAAATGTTACTGAGGATTCTCCAAATAATAAGATCCAAAGAAAGCCAATAGCAAGACCAGAATCTGTTGCCTATCCCTAACTGCCTCTGAACTGATGGCTTGCTAGGACATTGCAGAGACATTTAAGAGTCAACCACATTGCTGTGTGTCTGGAGTCACATGTAGGCCAGACAAAGAGGCAGATTTCCTTCTCTGAAGGACATTAGTGAATGAGATTTTAGATTACTTACAGTGTGGAAACAGGCCCTTCGGCCCAACAAGTCCACACCGCCCCGCCGAAGCGTAACCCACCCATACCCCTACATCTACATTTACCCCTTACCTAACACTATGGGCAATTTAGCATGGCCAATTCACCTGGCCTGCACATCTTTGGACTGTGGGAGGAAACCGGAGCACCCGGAGGAAACCCACGCAGACACGGGGAGAACGTGCAAACTCCACACAGTCAGTCGCCTGAGGCGGGATTCTTTTACAGCAATCAATGATAGCTTCATTGTCATCACTACTGAGACTAGGTTCCTATTCCAGATTTATTAAAATGTGGTAGGATTTGAATCTGAGTTCCTAAAACATTCACCTGGCCCTCCAGATCATGCATCTACTAACATTAACACTTAACTGTCAGGACAAGAAATGAAGGTCCCATTATGGTAAACCAGAATAGCTCCAGAGTTGACTATGAGCAAGTGATCTTAATTGATCTTTGAGTTTAAGAGCTGGGTTATTTGCTCCTTCCAGCTCTCCCTACCCATTCCTGACTTTGATGGTTTGCATTGCCCGTAATGAGCTTCGCATGTAAATGTCTAAGTGGCGACATAAATGACTTCCTGGTGATGATTAATAATTTAAAAATGGAATGGTGATTTGGTCATGGGAAAGCAGTTCAGTTGTGAGCGATAAACTTCTGGAAAGAAAAAAAGAACAATAAAAAAGAGCTGGGTTTCCTGCATTCATGCCTCAGAGATGGAGCATGTGATGTACATAATAGTCTTGATGCCTTTAGAGAAAGATAAGCACAGTAGGGTGTGGAATGCTTTATTTTCCCTTCCAATTCCATGTTGATTTACCCCCTTCCTGCTTTCTCTACCTTCCCCTCACATTTTGATGGTCAGCATTGCCCTGAACAATATTTACATTTGAATATCCACAGTGTTTTAATGTGGTGTTTAATAGATGGAGAAAAAAAGGTCACGTTGCACGGTGATGGGAGTAAAGGTACTTACCCTCCCCAACCCCCCCAATGCTTCTCCTCCCCACCCATATCCCTGCCCCCACCCCTTCCCACCTTTGATTATTTAAATCACCCTTAATGGGCTTTTCACGTAATTGAATCAACTGGAAATGCAGGTGATTCACTGGTAGTATTTAATAGGAACAAAAGTACCATGCTGAAGTGGCTAAAAACATGTGCAGCAGCACTTTTGGATATATTAAAAAAAAGAGTTGAGTTCCATCGTCTACATTTCCCTTAATGGGCATTTTGCATAAATTGATCAATTGAAGAAAAAGTATAATTTACTGGTGGTGGCTAATGGCTAAATGTAAGAGCACTTCTGAATATAAAAAGGATGCTGAATTCTCAGCGGGTGGGTGTTGTGACTCCCAATACCCAGGTTCAGATCCCACCTTGCACTAGATATATCTGAACATAGAACATAGAACATAGAAGAATACAGCGCAGTACAGGCCCTTCGGCCCTCGATGTTGCGCCGATCAAAGCCCACCTAACCTACACTAACCCACTATCCTCCATATACCTATCCAATGCCCGCTTAAATACCCATAAAGAGGGAGAGTCCACTACTGCTACTGGCAGGGCATTCCATGAACTTACGACTCGCTGAGTGAAGAACCTACCCCTAACATCAGTCCTATATCTAGCCCCCCTTAATTTAAAGCTATGCCCCCTTGTAATAGCTGACTCCATACGTGGAAAAAGGTTCTCACTGTCAACCCTATCTAACCCCCTAATCATCTTGTACACCTCTATCAAATCACCCCTAAACCTTCTTTTCTCCAATGAAAACAACCCCAAGTGCCTCAGCCTTTCCTCATAGGATCTTCCTACCATACCAGGCAACATCCTGGTAAACTTCCTCTGCACCCGTTCCAGTGCCTCCACATCCTTCCTATAGTATGGCGACCAAAACTGCACACAATATTCCAGATGCGGCCGCACCAGGTTGATGTAAGAGAAAAAAAAAGCTGGCACACACAATATCCACCAATGCTCTCAATATCTTTAGAGAGAGGTAGGCACCATAGGGGATACAGTGCGTTATCTTCTCTTCGAACTCCATTTTGATTCAGTGCCCTCCCTCTCTCCCTCACTACCAGGATGGGATTTGCATGTCAATTTGTAATTGAATCAGAAACATGAGTGGTTTTGTGGTGGAGGATGAGGGAGAAAGGTAAGATGAGTGGTCTGATGGTGGGAGAAAGAAGTGTTCAGTGGTGCATAAAAGCACTTTTGGAAATAAAGAGGACAAAGGCATTTCTGTGCAGAAGCCTGTGGCCCTGAGTCTTGGATTGAAGAGGAATTTGACAGTGAGGAGCAGCAAGTCCAAAACATAAACCACAGGGAACAGAAAGCTGTGTATAATTATTGCCCACATGGATCCCACAACAAGTATAGGAATAGTCACCCTCTCAGAAAAGGCAACAGAAACTCTCCCAGTGATTCCTCACCACGGGTTTCAGGTGCATATAAAATCTGGTGTGATGGTTGTGAGAAGCATATCGGAATGGGTGTCCAGTACAACACAGCCAAGAAAAGGTTAGGAACTACTACACAACCCCCACCTCCAGGTTTTGGATGAAGTCCCATTTGTGTGTGAAGCGCATTGAGATATCGACTGACCCAGCAAACGGTGACTGTGATAATCAAACAAAGAACTGCAAATGCAAAGTGATGGAGAAATTCAGTAGGTCTGGCAGCATCTGTAGAGCAAAAACAGAGTTAATGTTTTCAGTCCAGCGATCCTTCTTCAGAACTGCAAGTTCAACTGCAACTCCTGCTGATTTTCTCCAGCACTTTATTTTTGTTTACGACTATAGGATAGTGAGAGAAACATGGCAAGAAGAGGAGAGAAGAACAATGAACATTTCTTAACAGCTGAGTATGAAAAGAAGTTGAAGACAGATGCATGTATTAAGCTGGAGCACGGAGTCAGTGACCAGGAGGGACTGAAGATTACCATTCTCACCCTGTCCAACATCCAGGAATTGCAGAGTACCGGGAAAGTACCTTTTCTTACTAGAACGCTAATAATAAATTCTGGGATGAGAAGATGTCCTGTGAATTGTTTAATTGTGCAACATGATTCAAGACTGAATGTGGCTGGACTTCAGAGTCTTCTGACCTGTTGGTTGTGGAATCATTTGGCTCTATGCATCACTTGCTGCTTACGCCACTTAGCATGCAAGGAACCCTATATTGTAGCTTCACTAGATTAGCACCTCATTTTTAGATATACCTTGCTCCTTGCATACTCCTCTGCGGTCTCTGTTGAACTAGAGTGGAGACAATGGTATGTGGTTGCAATATAGTTGCAATGAGTTGGAATATAATTTGCTGCTAGTGGCTGGACCACTTTTGGAATACTGGTCCTCCTGCTATAGGAAAGGCATTGTGAAACTTGAAAGGTAACAGAAAAGATTTACAATGATGTTGCCAGGTTTGGAGGGTTTGAGCCAAAGGGAGAGGCTAAATAGGCTGGGGCTATTTTCCCCGGAGCATCAGAGGCTGAGGGGTGACCTTACAGAGGTTTATAAAATCATGTGGGGCCTTAGTAGGGTGAATAGCCAAGGTCTTTTTCCAAGTAAGGGAGTTAAAACTAGAAGGCATAGATTTAAGGTGAGAGGGGAAAGATATAAAAGGTTCCCTAGGGACAACTTTTTCTAGCAGAGGGAGATGTGTGTATGGAATGAGCTGCCAGAGGAAGTGGGGGAGGCTGGTATAATTACACCATTTAAAAGGTATCTGAACAGGTCCATGAATAGGAAAGGTTTAGAAGGATATGGGCCAAATACTGACAAATGGGACTAGATTAATTTAGGATATCTGGTCAGGATGGACGAGTTGGAGATTTGTTTCTGTATGACTCCATAACCGTATGTCAAAAAAGGTGGAAGAGAAGGATGAAGCTCTTTGGAGTAACACATCTCTCAGTACCCTACTGCTTCAGTAGTCTAAGGAGGATTATCACCTGTCTTCAGTTCTGAAATTCCACCTGAAATTCTTAGGAGGGCAAGCAGAGAATGAAACAGAAGGAAATCACCTCACGGTCCTGATTTGTATCGTCCTAAGTCACAGGTGGTGAGAAGGCTGGTGAGACCTTGAAAAAAAAACTAAATGCTGTAAATGAATAAAATATCAACAACAGGTCTGGAAATAGCCCAAATAAATTTGCTGCAAGTATTCTTGGAAAAATCCGATGGAAATCGGAAAGCCTAAAACAGCACTTGCTTTTGGTCAGCAGAGAAATAGATTCCAGGCTGGAGATCAGAAACAGAATTGATCAAAGCCATCGCGTACCAGACCGTACAACTGAAGAGAGTACAGTAATTGAGGGAAAAAGCTGATGATTCCCTACACTCTGAGGCAGTGATGGACTCTGAATGAGATGCTATCTCCACGTTGCAGATTATTCTGACACCATTTGAAGCATAGGTATTTTCTGTACTGTGCCTGTATGTAAATAAATGCAGTTTTTCTGATCCATAATTCTTTCAATACATACATTTTGTCTTCAACCTGAGTATTTCTGTGGAAAAAAGAGCTAGAAGTTTGGGGTCTTCTGACAGATTGCAAGTGCCTTTTTCCTTTGTGAAGGAGGCCCAGCTCCATGGCTTACTTGCTCCACAGTTGTGTAAAACACTTCTGACCAGGTTGATTTTCTTTATTAAAAATAAGAGCTAGGCTCTTATATGAGAAGAAAGAATTGGGTTCTTGCTGAGTTGGGGTTTGAGTTGGGGCATGGGAAAGGATACCAAAGGGAAAATGGAAAGTCATATTTGTGCTGAACTATAGATCACAATAAAACCTTTGTAAACCTCTAGAAGTATTTTGTTTAGGGATATGTTACTTGGGGGTAAATGTAGAATAATAGGGTAGGGGAATGGGTTTGGGTGGGATATCTTCAGAGGGTTGGTGTGGACTAGTTGGGCCGAAGGGCTGTTTCCACACTAAGGATTCCATGATACCTTGTTCAACATATCAATATTGGTCTGTGATAGATATGGCACTGGTCTCCCTGGCTTGGGAAAGAAGTACAATTTGCTCCACTTTTTCTGAGTCCCTGAATACCTTGCATACAGGGAAAAGGGCATTTATCAAGCCTAAGATTTCAGAGAAACGTGGTGAGTATTATATGAGGCCATCAGATATAAATTTTAATCCAGGGTACATTATATATATATATATATATATATATATACACACATTATATTGACTCTGATTGTATATTTACAGAGTCTGACATGCACACTGCATACATGTGGGCATTTACAAGGAGCAGGTTATGACACATAAGGGAATGACTGACTATGGCTACAGTGATATTGAAGAACAGGATAAGGATATTTGTTGGCACAAGTCACATATGTGCCAAAGGAGCAAGTGAATGGAGGGATACCACTATTATAGATAGAGCAGGAAAAGACACCAACAAATACAAAAAAACCCAGAACAAGAACAAAGAACTGTACAGCTCTAAAAGGACCCTTTGGCCCACAATCCTGTGTGGTCACATGATGCCCTTCTAAACTAAAAACATTTTGCCTCTATGTAGTCAACATACTTTTATTCCCTGCCTATTCATGTATCTGTCAGACTGTTGCTATTATATCTGTTTCTACTACCTCCTCTAGCAGTAAATTCCAGACACTTACCATTCTCTGTGTAAAAAGCCCACCTCTCATGTCTCTTTTAAACTTTACCCCTTTTACCTTAACCGTCTGACTCCTAGTAATAGACATTTCTACCCTGAAATAAACTCTGACTATCTATTCTATTCATACCTCTTATCATTTTGTAAACTTCTATCAGGTTGCCCCTCAGCCTCTGATGTTCAAGTGAAAACAAACTAAGTTTATCCAATCTCTTATCATAGCTGATATCCTGGTAAATGTTTTCTGAACCTTCTCCAAAGCGTGCACATCCTTTTGGTCGAGTGGTGACTAGTGCTGCATGCAATACTCCAAACCTGGCCGAACTAAAGTTCTGTACAGCTGCAACATGACTTACCAATTTTTATTCTCTGTGCCCCAGTTGATATCGTGCACCTTCTTGACCTTCTCCTTTTGTGTTACCACTTTCAGGGAACTATGGACCTATAAGCCTAAACACCTCTGTATGTTAATGCTATTAAGGGTTCTGCCATTTACTGCATTACACCTTCCAAAATGCGTTACCTCACCTTAATCTGGTTTAAATTAATCTGGCATAGTTTTAAATTAAGGGGTAGTAGGTATAGGACAGATGTTAGGGGTAGATTCTTTACTCAGCGAGTCGTGAGTTCATGGAATGCCCTGCCAGTAGCAGTGGTGGACTCTCCCTCTTTATGGGCATTTAAATGGGCATTGGATAGGCATATGGAGGATAGTGGGCTAGTGTAGGTTGGGTGGGCTTGGATCGGCGCAACATTGAGGGCCAAAGGGCCTATACTGCGCTGTATTTTTCTATGTTCTAAAATCCATCTGCCATTTCTCAGTCCAAATCTCCAGCCTATCAATTTCCTGCTGTATCCTTTGGCAATCCTCCTCACTATCTGCAGCTGCCCAATCTTTGTATCATCTGTAAACTTATTAATCAGGTCATCTGATTGCTCCAAATGGTTTCTATACATTCCAAACAACAAAGTTCTTGGCACTGATCCTGCAGAACAGCACTGGGTCACAGATCTCCAGTCTGAAAAACCCTCTTCTACCGCTACTGTCTGTCTTCTATGATCATGTCAGTTCTACATTCCCATTAGCTGACCACAGATCCCATGTGTCCTCCCCTTTTGTATCAGCCTGCCAAGATGGACCTTGTCAAAGGCCTTACTAAAGCCCGTGTGGACAACATCCACTGCCCCGCCCTCATCAATCATCTAATCATCAAATGTATAGAGAAGAAAGAAGGTAGGGATTTAGGATTGTTGTGGGAAAGATTGGAGTGGGAAAAGGTCCTGATCACAATTAATATTCTTTAAAGAAAGCAACTAGAGTACCGAATCGAGAGGACAAGTACAAACCAATACTCTAGGTGCGATCTCACCAATGTCAAAAAATATGGCCCTGGAAGAGCACAAGTGGTCAGGCAGCATCCAGGGAGCAGGAGAATCAATGTTTCGAGCATAAGCTGTTCATCAGGAATGTGGAATGTGGAATGTGGAATGTGGGGGGGGGGGGGGGGGGGGGGGGGGGGAAGGGGCCAAGGGCACTGATAAATGGGGGTTTTAGGGCTGGGGCAAAGGTAGCTGGGAATGCGATAGGTGGATGAAGGTGGGGGGGTGATGATGGTGAGGTCGGAGTGAAGTGTGGAGTGGATAGGTGGGAAGGAAGACGGACTGGTGTCGCGTTGGAAGGTTGGATCTGGGATAAGGTTGGAGATGGGGTGATGAGGAAACTGGTGAAATTGACATTGATTCTGTGTGATTGCAGGGTCCCAAGGCAGACGATGAGGTATTCTTCTTCCAGGTGTCAGGTAGCTAGGATTCGGCGGTGGAGGAGGCCCAGGACTTGCATTTCCTTGGTGGAGTGGGAGGGGGAGTTGAACTGTTTGGCCACAGGGCGGTGGAGTAAGGTGTGTCCCAGAGATGTTCTTTGAAACATTCCGCAAGTGTCCTGTCTTCCCAATGTAGAGGACACCACATGGAGAGCAACAGACACAATAGATGTGTTTGAAGGTGCAGGAAAATTTCTGCCAGGGTCTTCAATGGAAGTGAGGAGGGAGGTGTGGGCACAGGTATTACACCTTTTGCGGTGGTAAGGGAAGGTGCTGGGACTGGAAGGTGGGTTGTTGGGGGTGGGGCAGTGTGGACCTAATGAGGGAGTCACAGAGGGAATGCAGACCACTCCACCCTATCATCATCACCCCCCACCTTCATCCACCTATTGCATTCCTAGCTACATTCTCCTCAGCCCCACCCTCCTCCCATTTATCTCTCAGCCCCCTTGCCCTCCCGCACCTGATTAGAACTTATGCTCCTGCTCCTCGGATGCTGCCTGAATGGCTGTGCTTTTCCAGCACCATATGTTTTGACTCTGATCTCCAGCATCAGCAGTCCTCACTTTCTCCCAGTGATCTCATCAATATCCTGTGCAACAACACTTCCATTCTTTTATACCCTATCCTCCTTGCAACAACTGCCAGTTACCTCCCAGTCCTTGTCTCATATTAACTTTCTTTATGACTCATGTACCAGGACATCCCGAGATAGAGTCAAGAGCTTGCACTATACTAATCCCACTTTATAGCACTTAGCCCATAGTCTTGAATATTATGATGTTTCAAGTGCTTACCCAAGTACTTTTTGAAGGTTGTGAGGTTAGTAGTGAGAAGGAAGGTCTCAAGTTAGAGGAAGATAGCAAGATTGGTCAGATGGGCAGATCAGTGGCAGTTTGTGTTTAATCTTGATAAATGTGAGGTGATGCATTTTGCAAGAACTAACAAGGAAGGAAGTACACAATGAATGGCAGGACACAAGGAAACTCAGAGGAACAAAAGGATCTTGGGGTGCTTGTCCACAGGTCAGTGAAAATGGCAGGACAGGTTAATAGGGTAGTTAAGAAGGCACACAGGATGCTTGCCTTTACCAGTCAAGATATAGTTTATAACAGCAGGAAAGTTATTTTGGAGCTGTACGGACTTTGGTTACACCACAGTTAGAGTACTGTGTGCAGTTCTGGTCACTGCACAAATGGAAAGATATGATTCTACTGGAATGGATGCAGAAGAGATTCACGAGGATATTGTCTGGGATTGAACATTTCAGCTATGAAGAGAGGCTGGATAAGCTTGGGTTTTCTTCGGAGAAGGTTGAAGGAGAACCTGATAGAGGTGTCCAAAATTGAGGGGCATGGATAGGGTGAAGGGTCAAGAAAAAGGGAGCACACTTTTAAAGTGAAAGGTATGAAGTTGGAATCCCTACAGTGTAGAAACAGGCCCTTTGGCCCAACAAGTCCACACTGACCTTCCAAAGAGTAACCCTACCCAGACCTATTCCCCTACATTTACTAATGCATCTAACCTACACATCCCTGAACACTATGGACAATTTAGCATGGCCAAGTCACCTAACCTACACATCTTTGGGTTGTGCGAGGAAATCGGAGCACCCTGAGGAAACCCACGCAGTTATGGGGAGAACATGTAAACTCCGCATAGATAGTCACCACAGGCTGGAATCGAACCCAGGTCCCTGGCACTATGAGCCACCATGCCACGCCCAGGTTTACATGGAATTTAAGAAAAAAATACCTCATCCAGAAGGTGGTTGTGGTCTGGAATGCACTGTCTAGGGGGGTAGCTGAGGCAGGTAACCTCACAACCTTTAAAAAGTACTTGGATGAACACTTGAAGTATTATAACATTCAAGACAATGGGCCTTATACAGCAAAATGGGCCCAGTGTAGGTAGTAGAGTATTTTTGGTAGTAGTACAGACTCAATTGACTAAAGGGCCTTTTCTGTACTGTATGATCCTATGATTATCCAGTCCGAAAGATTCCGAGACATCAAGGGTTCTCTGGGTGTGTTCTTCATATATTTTGTTCTATAGGGATCATGTTGGGCCTTGCCAACTTGTTGGGGCTTCTATATTGATGTAAAATGTTATTCGGAATAATTACAAGAAATCTGCCGCAACTAAACTGTATCCCAATTAATGTTGAAGCAATTCAAAACTCTTAATATAATCACCCTATTAGTATTACCTGTACACATCTCATAGTTGCTCCTCTATTCACCATTGACTGTTTGGGGGACTATTAAACATTCCCAGCAATGTGATGGTTCCCTTGAATTCCTAAGCAACAGTATCAGAATTCCATGTGTCAATCCAAGCCGTTAACTCCTCTGTCTTACTTATAATACTCCTAGCACTAGAGGTCATCCAGACTTGTCTTATTCCACTAAAATTTAATATTACTCAACTCCCTCTGCCTTGGTTACTTCACTAAAGTATGCTGTGTTCCTATTGTACTAACATTGTGTCCTTTCCCCTTGCTGAACTAAATTCCTTCTAATAACACCATCAAACCCACCCACAAAGTATGTTGCTTTTCTTAAAAGTGAAGTTGTTAGGTGTAAGTTGCTTCGGCACTTTGCTCCAGGATGTTGTCACACCCCTCAGATTAGAGATCCGTGATCAAGATCAACAGGATGAAACGATAGAAGAGCTGCCTCTTCTATCGATGAAACGATAGAAGAGCTGTGAAAGCCAGGGATAGCATTTGCCCTTGCAAATGTCAAACAGCTAAAACGATCCTGCAAGCTGTGTGGCCAAGAGTGGGGACTGCAGGGAGGATCAGTGAATTGGCCACAGCACCAGAGCACATTGAGATATTCAAGTTGGGGGAGGAAAGAGGATTGTGGTACTGGTTGGATGCAATGTAATTACTTACATAGATAGTGTTATCTACGGCCATGAGTACGAGTCCAAAGGCCTTGTTGTCTGCCTGGTGCCAAGATTTAAGAGCATCTCTATAGGACTGGAAAGGAACTTGGAATAAGAGACTTGGAATAATTCCTCATCATTCACGTTGGTACCAGGGACATTGATGGTATCTGAAAGGAGGTTCTGCTGAAAGAATTTAAGAAGTTATGAGCTAAAGTAATAATAAGTAGAACCTTTAAGCACATAATCTCTGGATTACTCGTTAGGTAGATTGGACATGCTGAATTGCCCGTAGGGATGTGCAGGCTAGATGGATTGGTCATGGGAAATGCAGGGTTACAACGACAGGGTAGAGGGATGTGTCTGGATGAGGTTCTCTTTGGACTCAATGGGCTGAATAGCCTGCTTCCACACTTTAGGGATTCTATGATATTATGGCCACCAAGGAGGGCTCTTAGACTCATAAAGTCATTGAGATGTACAGCACGGAGACAGACTCTTTGGTCCAACTCGTCCATGCCGACCAGATATCCAAACCTAATCTAGTCCTATTTGCCAGCACTTGCCCATATCCCTCTAAACCTATGCTATTTATAAACCCATTGAGATGCCTTTTAAATGTTGTCATTGGACTAGCCTCCACTACTTCCTCTGGCAGCTCATTGCATACACTAACCATCCTCTGTGTGAAAAAGTTGCCCCTTAGGTCCCTTTTATATCTTTCCTCTCTCACCCCAAACCTATGCTCTCTAGTTCTAGACTCCCCCACCCCAAAGAAAAGACATGATTAATTAATCCTATCCATGCCCATTATGGTATTATAAACCTTTTGTATAAGGTCACCCCTCAAGGAAAACAGCCCTAACCTATTTAGCCTCTGCCTATAGCTCAAATCCCCTAACCCTGGCAACATCCTTGTAAATCTTTTCTGAACCCTTTCAAGTTTCACAACATCCTTCTGGTAGGAAGGGAACCAGAATTGGATGCAATATTGCAGAAGTCGGCGAACCAATATCCTGTACAGCCGCAACATGACCTCCCAACTACGATAATCAATGCACTGACCAATAAAGGATAGCATATCAAACACCTTCTTCACTATCCTATCTACCTGCGACACTACTTTCAAGGAACTATGAACCTATACTCCAAGGTCTCTTTGTTCAGCAACACTCCCCAGGACCTTACCATTAAGTGTATAAGTACTGCTCTGATTTGCTTTTTCAAAATGCGGAATCCTCGCATTTATCTAAATTAAACTCCATCTACCACTCCTCAGCCCATTGGCCCATCTGATCAAGATCCCATTGTACTCTGAGATAACCTTCTTCAATGTCCACCATATCTCCAATTTTGATGTCATCTGCAACCTTACTAACTGTACCTCCTGTGTTCACATCCAAATCATTTATATAAATGATGAAAAGTAGTGGACCCAGCACCGATCCTTGTGGCACTCCACTGGTCACAGACCTCCAATCTGAAAAACAACCCTCCACCACCACCCTCTGTCTTCTACCTTAGAGCCAGTTCTGTATCCAAACAGCGAGTTCTCCCTGTACTCCATGAGATCTAACCTTGCTAACCAGTGTCTCGTGGGGAACTTTGTTGAATGCCTTTCTAAAGATATGTCCACTGCACTGCCCTCATCAATCTTCTTTGTTACTTCTTCAAAAAATTCAATCAAGTTCGTGACACATGATTTCTCATGCACAAAGCCATGTTCACTATCCCTAATTAGTTCTTTCCTTTCCAAATACATGTAAATCCTGTCCCTCAGGATTCCCTCCAACAACTTGCCTACCACCGACTTCAGGCTCACCGGTCTATAGTGCCCTGGCTTTTCTTTACCACCTTCCTTAAATGGTGGTACCATGTTAGCCAACCTCCAGTCTTCCAACACCTCACCTGTGACTATCGATGATACAAATATCTCAGCAAAGGGCCTAGCAATCACTTCCCTAGTTTCCCACAGAGTTCTAGGGTACACCTGATCAAGTCCTGGGGATTTATTCACTTTTATTCGTTTCAAGAGATCAGCACCTCCTCCTCTGTAATATGAAGATTTTTCTCCACATTCTATATCTTCCATGTCCTTTTCCACAGTAAACACTGATGCAAAATACTCATTTTGTCTCTTCCCCCATCTCCTGTGGCTCCACACATTGGCTGCCTTACTGATCTTTGAGGGGTCCTATTCTCTCCCTAGTTACCCATTTGATCTTAATGCATTTTTAAAACCCTTTGGATTCCCCTTAACCCTATTTGCAAAAGCTATCTCATGTCCCCTTTTTGCCCTCCTGATTTCTCTCTTAAGTATACTCCTATTGCTTTTACACTCTTCTAAGGATTCACTCGATCTATCCTGTCTATACCTTACATATGCTTCCTTCTTCTTAACCAAACCTTCAATTTCTCTAGTCATCCAGAATTCCCTATACCTACCAGCATTTGTTTTCACCCTAACAGGAATATACTGTCTCTGGAGTCTCCTTATCTAATTTTTGAAGGCTTCCCATTTTCCAGCCATCCCTTTACCTGCGAACATCTGCCCCCAATCAGCTTTTGAATGTTCTTGCCCAATACCATCAAAATTGGCCTTCCTGCAATTTAGAACTTCAACTTTTAGATCTGGTCTATATCCTTTTCCATCGCTATTTTAAAACTAATAGAATTCTGGTCACTGGCCCCAATCTGCTCCCCCACTGACACCTCAGTCACCTGCCCTGCTTTATTTCTCAAGTACGTGTATGGAATGAGCTGTCAGAGGATGTGGTGGAGGCTGGTACAATTGCAACATTTAAGAGGCATTTGCATGGGTATATGAATAGGAAGGGTTTGGAGGGATATGGACCAGGCGCTGGCAGGTAGGACGAGATTGGGTCGGCATGGACGGGTTGGACCGAAGGATCTGTTTCCATGCTGTACATCTCTATGACTCTCTAATAGGTCAGGTTTTGCACCTTCTCGTCGGTACATCCACATACTGAATCACTTAACAAATTCCTCTCCATCTAAACCCTTAACATTATGGCAATCTCAGATTATGTTTAGAAAGTTAAAATCCCCCAACAGAGCCACCCTGTTATTCTTACAGATAACTGAAATCTCCTTACAAATTTGTTTTTCAATTTCCTGCTGACTACTAAGGGGTCTATAATACAATTCCAATAAGAGGATCACCCCCTTTCTTATTTCTCAGTTCCACCCAAATAACTTCCCTGGATGTATTCCCAGGAATATCTTCCCTAAGTACAGCTGTAATGCTATCCCTTATAAAAAAAAGTCACTTCCCCTCCTCTCTTGCCCCCCTTCCTATCCTTTCTGTTGCATTTGTATCCTAGAAAATTAAGTTGCCAGTCCTGACCATCCGTGAGCCATGTTTCTGTAATTGTTAAGATATCCCAGCCCCATGCTCCTAGCTATGACCTGCGTTCATCTGCCTCCTCTGTTTGGCTTCTTGCACTGAAGTTTAATTTATCAGTCCAACCTTGTTCTCTGTTTTGTTCCTGCCTGCCCTGACTGTTTGACTTGCTCCCTTTCCCAATTGTACTAGTCTCAAATTGATCTCTTACCTCTCTAATTCCCGGGGTTCCATCCCCACTCCCACGCCCACCTTACTAGTTTAAATCCTCCCAAGTAGCTTTAGCAAATCTCCCTGCCAGTATATTAGTCCCGTTCCAATTCAGGTGCAATCTATTCTTCTTATACAAGTCACTTCCACCCCAGAAGAGATTCCAATGATCCGAAAATGTGAACCCTTCTCCCATGCACCAGCTCCTCAGCCACGCATTCATCTGCTCTAACCTCCTATTCCTACCCTCACTAGCTTGCAGACCAGGAGTAATCCAGATATTACTCCTCTCAAGGACCTCCTTTTTAACTACCTGCCTAACTTGCTACATTCTCCGCTCAGAATCTCGTCCTTCTCCCTTCCGCTGTCTTTAGTTCCAATGTGTACCATGACCTCCTGCTGGTCCCCCTCCTCTTTGAAAACATTCTGCACCCTCTCTGAGATATCCTTGATCCTGGCACCAGGGAGGCAGCAACCATTCTGATTTCTCGCTGCCGACCGCAGAACCGTCTGTCTGTGCCTCTGACTGGAGAGACAATTGATAGTTTGGAACCCAACATACCCCTCATTTCATTGGAGCTAAACTTGGCTGTTCACGCTAAATTCCCCTGAGAGACCATCACCCCCTACATTTTCCAAAACAGCATACTTGTTTGAGATGGGGATAACCACAGAACAATCCTGCCTACCCCTCCTACCTTTCCTGGAGGTAGCCCATCTACCTGACTGTATCTGTGGTTTTTCTCCCTTCCTATAATTGCCATCCATCACACCCCCGAGCTCCTGTAAATTCTTCATTGCCTCTAACTGTTGCTCCAACTGATCCATGTGATCTGATAGGATTCACAACCAAAGACACTTACTACGACATAATCATCAGTAATATGGAAAACTCTCTCCAAATTCCCACATCCAACAGGAGGAGCATAGCACTCTACTGAAGGCCATCTTTGCTCCTTCACAATCTACAGACCTAGAAAATAGCACCATCTTTTTGCTTTAAATACAGTGCTCCAGGCTAACTTAGTACTTATGTTTTTTTAAATTTAATCAAGAGACAGATTTCAATAAAACATATAATCAAGAAAGAACCCACTCTACTCACTACTGTAGACTTAGAGCAAGATTACATGTTAAAAACTGTGCATTTATCTGTTCCTGTTCTGTGAACTGTCCCACACAAGTTGCTCCAAGGTCAGCTCAGCCACGCATTCATCTGCCCTATTCTCCTATTCCTGTACCCACTGGCACTTGGCACTGATTGTGATCCAAAGATTACAACCTTTGAAATTTTAATTTCCTTTTCATTTTAAACTTTTTTTTTGTTTTTTAATCTACTACCTAGCTTCCAGATTTCTTCTATATCATTGGTAATAATGTGTGCTATAACCTCTGCCTTATCACCCTTCCCTTTCAGGTTGCACTACAGCCAAGCATAATGGTACTTTGACTCTGGATCCAGGGAGACAACACACCATCCTGGACTGTTGGCTGTATCCATGGAAACACCTGTCTGTTCTCCTGTCAATCACATTCTTGCTTTCTTCTTCCTCCCTTCATACATAGTCAGACTGCTTATGGTGCCAGAAACATGGCTCTGACTACACTCCTTTCAGAAACCAGCACTCTTATCAGCTTTCAAAGTGGAAAACCAATCTGGATAAGCATACCCCAGAGGACTCCTGCATGACCTCTTAGACCGGTCATTCATTCCCATATTTTCTTCAGTCCCTTGGAGTACAGTGTCGCCAAATCTCTAAACCTGATCACAGACTCATGGATGTGCCACAGTCTCCATTTGCCGAACTAGATCTGAAACCTTTCTACAGTTGGGAGCACTTGCTTTGCAGATCTCTCTGTACTAAAGCATTCTGTGGTCTCACATTTAGATAATATTGTATTATTTTAATGTTACAGCAAATTGGAAGTTTACGTTTCCTCAAATTATATATTACATTGCTTATCCTGCCTGTCTCAATTGCAGGCCACAGAGTGTCTATCGCTGATGAATCATTGAGGAATTAATGTACTTTCTTAAATGCACAAAATGAAATTTTCAGGCCCCGTACTTTAACATTGGGTTGTAACACTTTGACATTCTATGACAGGTATGCAAAGACTTTCCATAAGCTAGTTCGAAGCCTGCTTACTGACTGTGATGTGCGATTCCAGCTGGCTGAGGATGGCACTGGGAAAGGGGCTGCCATGGTGACTGCAGTAGCTCAGAGGCTCGTTTACCAACGTAATTACATAGACAAGACCCTCGCACCATTCAGACTCAATCGAGACCAACTGCTCATCATAATGGACAAGATGAGATTGGATATGGAACGTGGATTAAAACAAGAGACCCAAAGCAGTGCCACAGTTAAAATGCTTCCCACCTACGTTTGTAAACTTCCCACAGGAAATGGTATGTCACTACCAGACTTTTAATCTCCAGGTCAATAGTGCAAAGTTACACCACCACCATGTTAGTGATTTAACTAGACAAAGGTTTGTTGTGCTTCCTCTGCTTACCTGGTCTCAGCTATCAGCGTTCCATCTCTTGGTGAGGTGCTTGAACCTTCAAGATCCACTCCACAGGTTCAAGTACATAATGAACATGAATGATGCATTATAATGAGACAGTGCTTTTGTGAGACAGTACTGTGTCAGGGCAGTGTTGCAGAGAGGCAGTGCTGTACCTGAGGCACTGCAGTACAGGTACTGAACTCATTAATAGGCAACTTCTGCAATCTGTTTAAACATAATTGGTGAGGCCACTGCTAGAACACTCTGTTCAGTTCTGGCCTCCCGACTATAAGAAGGATGTTGTTAAACTTGAAAGGGTTCAGAAAGGATTTACAAGGATGTTGTAAATATTCCAAAAGCCAACTTTAGCTCGCAACTCCAAATTCACAGCTCCAAACCAAAATTGATAAAAGAATAAAATAAAAACAATGAAACTTTAGCAAGGACTCTAACACACTGTTAATTGCGGTGTTAATCATATTGTCACCACTACAAGGTGGCTTGGCTTTAGTGAACCAGATATTCTCCAAAGAGTGGTTATAGCAGTGTAAATTGAAGTTGTGCATTGGGATTCATGTGGAATCTCTAATGCAGCTGACTCCAAGGACTGGGAAATAGAAACTTCCAATAGTCAAGTTCCACATGTCTGGAACTCTCCAGAAAAGCCCCTTATCGGGAAAAACATTGCAGGTTCTGACTCACTTAAATTTAGTGGCTACCTCGGAAATGTTAGACTATATAAAACTAATTGAACAATCGTAACAATTGAACTGAATTCCAACACACGACCAACCTCCCTTCATCCCTCCCTAACCTTTTGGCACCTTCTGACCCAAACCTACCCAGACAGATCCAATGCACACCCCCACAGACCTGACCATGACAAAATCCTCTCAACCCCACCCTGCTGGTTTCAACATCTTACCCCACCTCTCCCATGACCACCCCTTGGACCTTATCTGAACAAACAATCCTTCTGCTACACAAAAGCATGAATACATTTACCAACCATCATGGACTTCTCACCCACTGGCACCCTACCCTCTTAGACATCAGGTACTCTAGCCCCCCTGCTCCCTCCCTTAGCTTATTGATATTTCTAATCAACCTGTTTGGAGCATTATGACAAACCCCTGGAACAGGTTGGAATGGATCCCAGGCTTCCTGGCCCAGAAGCAGGGATATTACGAGAACCTTAGTCAAATATTAAAGTTTGATTTTTGTGTATTTTTAAAGACCTGGGCCTATTGAATACAAGACTAACTTGGTTTTAGATACATTTCAATAGACCACAGGAGCAGATGGGACCTGAGCCGGAGAATCCTAGCCCAAAAGTAAGGTCACTTACTTACCTTTATATACTTATTGTTCCTCAGTCACTGGCAAAGTTGCTTTCAGACATTTACACAATTTAACTGCTGAATGTCTTTTAAAAAGTTGAGTGTGTGTTGTTCTACTATAGTGCTCTTGTGCTGAGTCAATTTCCCCCGGTTATCTCCAATGGATGCTGTTGGGACAAGCCAGACCTGGTATCTTAGCCAGAAAAATTGGCCAATAAAAGAGCAGTTTTAAAAAGGATTGCTGTCAGCCAAATCCATTGTAACATAATTGAAATATCTGGATAAATGCGTTTATTTCAATATTTTAAAAAGTATTGTGTGATTGGCACATTGTTGTCAAACACATCATGATCTACTCCAAGAAAAAAATCAAACCATTACCCCTTGATATTTAAGAGCACGGTGGCACAGTGGTTAGCACTGCTGCCTCACAGTGCCAGAGACCCGGGTTCAATTCCCACCTCAGGCGACTGACTGTGTGGAGTTTGCACATTCTCCCCATGTCTGCATGGGTTTCCTCCGGGTGCTCTGGTTTCCTCCTACAGTCCAAAAAGAATGTGCAGGTTAGGTGAATTGGCCATGGTAAATTGCCTGTAGTGTTAGGTGAAGGGGTAAATGTAGGGGAATGGGTCTGGGTGGGTGCGCTTCGGTGGGTCGGTGTGGACTTGTTGGGCCGTAGGGCCTGTTTCCACACTGGAAGTAATCCAATCTCATCTAAAACACTTACATTGCTGAATCCCACATCATTCACATAGAATCCCAACAGTGTAGACACAGGCCATTCTTCCAAGTGGTCCACACCAACTGTCCGAAGAGCATTCCACCCAGGCCCATCCCCCTACCCTATATTTTCCATGGGTAATCCACCTAGCCTGCACATGCCTGAACACTATGGATAATTTAGCACAGCCAATCATCCTAACCTGCACATCTTTGGATTCTGGGATGAAACCAAAGCACCTGGCAGACACCCATACAGACACAGGGACAATGTGCAAACTCCATGCAGACAGTTGTCCAAGGGTGGAATTGAACCTGGGTCCCTGGCACTGTTCCACAGCAGTGCTAACAATGAGCCACCGTGCAGTCTCGGGGTTTAGCATTGATCAAGCACTGAAAAGATCAGAGGCTGGGAATTCTATGCCAAGTAATTCACATACTGACGTCTCAACATCTATCCACCATCTATGAAGCACATTGAAATTGAAGTGTAAAATTATGGGCAGAATCAATGGGGTAGACGGGAAGGACCTTGGTGGAGGGATAAATGCCAGGGAACATAAAATTGAGGTAAAGGGAAGATGGTTTAGAGGGTATGTGGTGAAAAATCTTTTTCATCTAGAAAGTGGTGGAAGTCTGGAACTTATTGTCTACAAGCATGATAGAGGCAGATAACCTCATAACATTTAAGAGATGTATTTAGGTATATAATTGCAATGCCAAGGCATACAAGACTAAGGGAATGTAGGATTAAAATCATTAGGTGGATGTTTTTGACCAGCACAAACTTGAGGGGCTGAAGGCCTTTTTCAGTGCTATGGATCTCTATGACAGTAAGTCAGGAGTGTAATGGAATATCCCCACTTTCCTGGATGAGTGCACTTCTAATAACACTCAAGGGGCTTGACACCACCAAATCAGCCAGCTTGATTGAAACCAGATTCACAACTTTTAACATTCACACTTGCAGCAACAGTGCACAGGAGCAGCAGTATATACCATCTACTAGATGCTGCAGCAACTCACCAAGACTTGGTTGACAATACCTTCCAAACCTGTAACCTTTACCACCAAGAAAGATAGGGGTGGTAAACAGACCCTTTGGTCCAACCCTTTTGTGCTGACCAGGTATACTAAACTGAACTAATGCCACTTGCCTGCATTTGGTCCATATCCCTCTAAACCTTTTCTATTCATGTACCTGTCCAAATAGCTTTTAAATTTGTAATTTTACCTGCCTCTACTACTTCTTCTGGCAGCTCATTCCATCCATGCACCACCCACTGTGTGACAAAAGTTGCCCCTCAGGTCCCTTTTAAATAATCTTCCTCTTACCTTGAATCTATTCTCTCTAGCTTTGGGCTCCCCTATCCTTGGATAAAGACCTTGCTATTCACCTTATCCATGCCCCTCATAATTTTATAAACCTCTATAAAGTCACCCCTCAGCCTCCAATGTTCCAGGGGAAGAAAGTCCCAGCCTATCCAGGCTCTCCTTATAATTCAAACCTTCTAACCACGGCAACATCCTTGTAAATTGTTTCTGCACTCTTTTCAGTTTAATAACATCCTTCCTATGCAGGGTGACAAGAATTGGACACATTATTCCTAAAGTGGCCTCATCAGCTGCAACATGATGTCCCAACTTCTATGTTCAGTGCTTTATTCAATAAGAGCAAGTGTGCCAAGTGCCTTCTTCATCACCCTGACTACAAGTGAAGCCACTTTCAAGGAACTATGAATCTGCACCCCTAGGTCCACATTGCATTTATCTAAATTAAATTCCATCTGCCATTTCTCAGCTCATTGGCTCATCCAATCAAGATCTCTTTGTGCTCTTAGATAACCTTTTTTGCTGTCCACTATGCCACCAATTACAGTGTCATCCACAACCTTACTAACCACACCTCCTATATTCACATCTGAATAATTGCTATCAATGCAGTTTGTCAAAATTCTGGAATTGCTTTCTCAAAATCATTGTGAGTGTGCTGACACCAAGTGAACTGCAGCAGTTCTTAAAGGCAGAGGGTGTCCTCAGCATATCCCTAACCCTTCCCTGATGTAGGATCCTGCAATCCCCACCATCTCTCAGAAAATTGGGAATGGGCATCAAATGAAGGCCTAGCCAGCTTTACCCACATCTCAATAATTTTTTTTAAATGATGAAGCTTTTAACAGAGAGCAATGGCACATGGATAGTTGCTTCTACCATTCTAACACGAAGGCCCCTCAGACTCTTATGTCTAAATTGAAAGCATTTTCCTGTCAGTAACAACATGAGACAATTTTCTTTTGCAGAGAATGGCAAATACATTGCTCTTGACTTAGGTGGCACCAACCTCCGTATCCTACTCGTTGCGCTACATTCTGGGATGAGGAAATCTCTTCGAATGTACAGCAAAATCTTTCCCATTCCTCTGGAGATTATGCAAGGGACAGGTGAAGAGGTGTGTATGTAACTGTACAATTTGGGATACTAGTGTGAGAGTGACTTGAGACATGGCCTGGTGAATCTTGTCTATTTGGCAGGGTCAGGTAATTTTTGGGAACTCAATGCCTAAGTCCAGGTGGTGGTGGAGTGGCGGTGATGAAAACTTGGAGCTTCAAGAAACGTATTGAGAGGGTCAGGAGCAATGGCAGAGGGTGTCCTCAGCATATCCCTTACAGCTTCCCTGATGTAGGATCCTGCAATCAGACACTGCTGTTGAATGAAGCACTCTGTGGTGCTGGAAAAGCACAGCAGGTCAGGTAGCATTCAAGGAGCAGGAAAATCGACATTTCAGGCATAAGCCCTTTTGGAATTCCTGATGAAGATCTTACACCCGAAATGTTGATTCTCCTGCTCCTCGGATGCTGACTGACCTGCTGTGCTTTTCCAGCACCACAATCTGATCTCCAGCATCTGTAGTCCTCACTTTCTCTACTCCTTCCCCAGAAGTCAAGAGCAATTCCAAAAGACTTTGTTGCACTTCCTGCATGGCATTTCCCATGCTCGCTACTGGGAGTAGCCCAACAGCTGTGAAATGAGGCTCTTAAAGGATCACTTAAGGACCTTAATTACCAGCCTTCATCAGCATGGGGCAGGCAAGTGGTAAATTTCTCTTCCACTACCCTATCTTCTGATTAAATGGCCCCTCTACCACCAAATGTATAATGGATGAGCATATACTTTTGCCCACATTGAATGAACACTTGGTTGTGAACATGGGAACACGTTAACATCAGTAGGGAACTATGTAGGACAATAAAACCAGAGAGTATGGGGGAATAGCTGAGGACTCAACTAGTTGAATGAGAGAAGTGGTATTCCCAGGAATTTACACTGGTGTCTCAGTCTTTCAATCCATTTCTCAATTTCCTAGATGAAAAAATAAAGAACTCTCTGTTTATAATGTAAACATTTAAAATTCTCAGTCCCAGTCAATATTTTGTCAATTCATTCCACTGAGATGATCATAATCACCACACAGTTGAGCACAGTACAGAGGGAGGTAAGATACCAGTTTCAGTCCTGCCTGAAATTTATTTGGAAGGAGCATATCATAATGTCACGTAAAGACAATGCTAATCTTGGTGTAGCCATGTGAAGGAGAAAGTTTTATCCCTGAATAGTTTGTGATGGGGGGGGGCACGGAATCTAGCAAGAAGATTAGGAAGTTAACAAGGATGATAGAAGATAACTGATACCTGTAAATTCTTGTCTGTGTGTCTCTATTCTTGGAGGGGAGAAGATTAGGAGGCAAAAGGGTGATTTTATAACTTACTGTGTAACATTCTCATTTCCAGTTGTTTGACCACATTGTCGAATGCATCGTTCACTTTCTGGAATATATGGGAATGAAGGGCATCCGGCTTTCCGTAGGTTTCACATTCTCCTTTCCCTGTGTGCAGAAACAGTTGGATCAGGCAAGTTCCTACAATATTGTGGATGATTTGATCCCTTTAGTTATTAAAAAAAAGAATTTGTACTGCTATTAATCTAGTATTAAATGATGGAATGACCATTATGAAATAACAAAAGATGGGAAAGTTCATGAAAGTTATCATCTATTATTCACAGCATTCGGCTAGGAATAGCTCCAGGATACATCAACCTTTACAATTCGTCCCAACCATTTCTCGCTTCTGTCTTCATAAAGGAGACATGCCAGAATATGGTGTTTCATACCAGAAACGATCGGGAATGTGGGGTTTAGTCTGAGGGAGGAACTGAAACAAATCAGCCATTGTTCACTCCATACTGTCATGCAATAGGGGTCATGGAAACACAAAAACAGAAGGTAGCTGCAGATTGTCTGAGAAACTAGGATGCTGCCTGAAAAAGAAGATCCACTAGACTGCACCTGGGAATAGCTTTGTGAGAAATCTGGAATAATGCATCTTTTGGGTGATGGTTGGACCTGTGAAACTCATAGATTAGACAGGATAACTGGGGATTGAACTCGTTCTTTGAATTGAAAATTCGGGTGTCTGCTCTAGGATCATAACAACTAAAAGAGCAAGTGTATTTTGGACACTATTGCTTGGACAATGTCTCCAGAAAACCAGATGATCTAACAATGCTTAATGTGACGTGTGATGATCCTGCTCCTTCAACAAGGTTGTGTTGTCCTTGGCATTTTTCAAAAGGATTGTATAAAGCAGAGTTGCTAAAATGTCTACGTTCATCTACTTAAGAAGGTCTTCAAGTTTAAAAACAAACTTGTACAATGAAAGGGGAGTGGCCGGTTCTCCCAGCTCAGCTTTTCCCTGGTTTGGTTTGATTTGGTTTGGTTTCAGCAAGCAGTCAGTTTTTGAGGCTGCTGGTCAAAGAAACAGCTACATGAAAGAAAGTGTTCCATGCTGAATATCTCTGCCATCTGTCTCTCCATCTCTCCCCCCAGTAAGACCCTGTGTTTGATTTTACTTTTTTTTGTCAAGGGGTGTTTATGGGGATTGTTGCAGGAATTTGGAATAGCATCATGAAGTTGGATATTCTGTTGGAGATTAAATTATTCTATATTCTGCGCTCTTTTGTTTCTGTTTCATTCTGTAATCTTGCCAATAAATTCTGATTTGTTTATAACTAAGTGGTTGGGCCAACTGCATCCCAGCTGGAATATCCACTGTACCTCTGCTTAAAACAACGAACAAAGTTAGAGTCTGGGCTATTTTCATGAAATGTTTTGAGGGTGTCTGTCCTGGTCCAGAATTTGTTCTATAGCTCCAAATTGGGATTAGCATTGTTGGACTTGAAGGCAGTGAGCGGTAGGTTTTATTGGGGTGGCACGGTGGCTCAGTGGTTAGCACTGCTACCTCACAGCATCCAGATCCTAGGTTCAATTCTAGCCTCGGGCAACTCTCTGTGCGGAGTTTGCACATTCTCCCCGTGTCTGCGTGGGTTTCCTCCGGCTGCTCCAGTTTCCTCCCACAATAGAAAGATGTGCAGGTCAGGTGAATTGGCCATGCTAAAATTGCCCATAGTGTTAGGTACATCAGTCAGAGGGAAATGGGTTTGGGTGGGTTACTCTTCGGAGGGTCGGCGTGGACTTGTTGTGCCGAAGGGCCTGTTTCGGAGGGTCGGTGTGGACTTGTTGTGCCGAAGGGCCTGTTTCCACACTCTAGGGAATCTAATCTAATCTAATGTCTTTTGTTCCAGGTGTTGAATTCAGTTGGTTTCAGTGTTTGGGATAGCAATGGCTCTCTCAATAACTTAGAGTTTTCTGAGGGTGGAAGAAGTGACTTTGGGGGCCTTAGAACAGTTGAATAAGCTGCTCTAATTAGCAAACAGTCTGGAGTTGGAACGGCCTCATTCCATGAGGAAAGAAGAGATAATGACAGCATTAGCTCAGTATTTAAATTTGCTGGATACACCATCAGAATCTTTGGAGATGGTTAAATTCAATTGAAAATGGAACAGCTTGAGTTAGAGGCAACGGAAAAAGAAATGAAACAGTTTGAGTTACGATTAAAAGCAGAAGAAAGAGATAAAGAACAAATTGCTTGAACAGAATAAAAAGAAAGAAAGAGAGACAAGAGAGAAAAGGAGAGAGAGGAAAAGAAGACAAACAGAGAATTTAAATTTAAGAAGTGCAACTTACACAGGAGTTCAAAAATTCACTTCCTGAAGTAGGGAGAACTCATGTGGAAGTGCAGAGAGTTAAAAACACAAGATTAGCAGCTGACATGGCTGATGATTATGAGTTGGTTCATATTTCAAAGTTTGGTTTCCAAATTCAATTTCAATCCATGAGGGATAGAAATTGAAAGAAGAAAAAAGAACAAAGAAAATTGCATCGCAGGAAGAGGCCCTTCGGCCCTCCTAGCCTGTGCTGATCCAGATCCTCTATCTAAATCTGACGCCTATTTTCCAAGGATCTGTATCCCTCTGCTCCCTGCCCATTCATGTATCTGTCTAGACATTACGTTATTGTGCCCACCTCTACCACCTCCATTGGCAACACATTCCAGGTACCCACCACCCTCTGCGTAAAGAATTTTACACACATATCTCCCTTAAACGTTTCTCCTCTCACCTGAACTCATGGCCCTCATAACTGAGTCCCCCACTCCGGGAAAAAGCTTCTTGTTATCCACACTGTCTATACCTCTCATGATTTTGTAGACCCCCCCCCCAACTCCATCTTTCTAATGAAAATAATCTTAATCTACTCAACCTCTCTTCATAGCTAGTGCCCTCCATATCAGGCAACATCCCAGTGAACCTCCTCTCCAAAGCATCCACATTGTTTTGTAATGTGGTGACCAGAACTGTACGTAGCATTCCAAATGTCATCGAACCAAAGTCCTATACAACTGCAATGTGACCTACCAACTCTTGTACTCAATGCCCTGTCTGATGAAGGAAAGTATGCCTTCTTGACCACCCTATCGACCTGCATTGCCACCTTCAGGATACAATGGACCTGAACACCCAGATATCTCTGTACATCAATTTTCCCAGGATTTTTCCATCTACCATATTATTCAGTTTTGAACTGGATCTACCAAAATGCATCATCCGACATTTGCCTGGATTGAATTCCATCTGCCATTTCTCTGCCCAACTCTTGAATCTATCCAGATTCTGCTATATTTTCTGGCAGTCCATTCACTATCTGCTCCTCCACCAATCTTAGTATCATCTGCAAACTTGTTAATCAGACCACCTATACCTTCAATCAGATCATTTTTGTATATCACAAACAACAGTGGTCCCAACACAAATCCTTGTGGAAAACCACTGGTCACAGTTCTCCATTTTGAGAAATTCCCTTCCACTGCTACTCTCTGTTTCCTGTTGCCCAACCAGTTCTCTATCCATCTAGCTAGTACACCCTGGACCCCATGCGATTTTAATTTCTCCATAGCCTACCATGTGGAACCTTATCAAATGCCTTACTGCAGTCAATGTATGTGACATCTACAGCCCTTCCCTCATCAATCAACTTTGTCACTTCCTCAAAGAATTTTATTAAGTTGGTAAGACATGACCTTCCCTGCATAAAACCATGTTGCCTGTCATTGATAACCCTAGTTTCTTCCAAACGGGAATAGATCCTATCCCTCAGTACCTTCTCCAGCAGCTTCCCTACCACTGACATCAGGCTCACCGGTCAATAATTACCTGGATTATTTCTGCTACCCTTCTTAAGCAGGGGAAAACATTAGCAATTCTTCAGTCCTCTGGGACCTCACCCATGTTCAAGGATGCTGCAGATATCTGTTAAGGCCCCTTTTCTTTCCTTCAGTAACCTGGGATAGATCTCATTTAGACCTGGGGACTTGTCCACCTTATTGCCTTTTAGAATACCCAACCTTTCCTCCCTCCTTATGCTGACTTGACTTAGAGTAATCAAACATCTGTCCTTAACCTGAGTGAGATAACTCTTTCTCTAGTTACCCTCTTGCTCCTTAGATACAAATAAAAGGCTTTGGGATTTTCTTACCCCTATTTGCTAAAGATGTTTCATGATCCCTTTTAGCCCTCTTAATTCCTCACTTCAGACTGGTCTTACTTTCCCAATATTCTTCCAAAACTTTATTTGTCTTCAGTCACCTCAACCTCACCTCACCTCAAAGAGTCCTTCCACTCTTTTCCCACCCTTATGTACAGCAGAGCCAGCCACATAGCCATGAACCTGGCTACTGCTGCCTTCCCCTGGTGAGCCATTTCACCCAACACTATCCAAAACGGTATACCTGTTTTGGAGGGAGATGACCGCAAGGGACACCTGCAATATCTTCCTGCTCTTTCTCTGCCTTTTGATCACCCATTCCCTTTCTCCATCAGCAATCCTAATCGCGGTGTGACGTGCTATCCACGACCACCTCAGCACCACGGATGCTCAAAAATAAGACCATCCGCAGCTCCAGAGCCGTCATGCGGTCTAACAAGAGCTGCAGCTGGACACACTTACTGCACGTGAAGGAGTCAGGGACATCAGCCACGTCCCTGAGCTTCCACAAGAGTAGCATAACACAGGTCTGAGATCTCCTGCCACTTTTAATCTTAAGCTTACCTTAGTCCAAACATAATATCAAATAATAGATAAATGAAAGGAAAGAAAAGAAAAAAATGTACCAATCACATGATAAAAAAGGAATAGAAAAACCCTTGCCTTACTGACATAACAGAGTCTTTTTTTTGGTTGGAGGATGAGAACGGGTGGGAGATACTACACGTATACTGTCTCGGATTTAGCTGCTGCCCAAATATAACAGTTCATTCACCTTCCCAAAGTGACTGCTCCCACTCAGCTCCTCACTCTCATCACTCCTGCTCCCACTGCTGCTGCAGCAAATGGAGGCTGTTAACTCTCGAGGTAAGTCCTTTTAAAGGGAAATCTACCTTCCCAGCAGCCCCCTGGTCCTCACTCTCACTGCTGCTGCTTGCTGCTGCTGCTGAAATTGGGGAAATAAGAAATCCTCATGTGGAAAGGGAAAGGTAGATCTCGGTGAAGATCATAAGGTTCTACAGGGTAAAAAGGAAACCCTTGAAGGGGAAAGAGAAGTTAAATAACTCCGGTGTTTCACTGCATAAAGTAGGCCATGTGAAATGACAGTGTTGGTGGGTTAGAAAAAGTACTGGGAAACCAGATGTAGGAAAACAGGATAAGCCAGTGAATTTTGTTTTGGTAAAGGAAGGCAGAGTGGAAGCTGGAAAGCTGAACCAGAATGTACAACCTGGACAGAGGTTGGTTAAGGAGAAAGTGCCAGATCTTCTTCAACCACACACCTGGGAAGGAAAAGTTTACTTACACAGGCCAGGAGCAGCAGGTAAAGAGGTTACAATATTAAGAGATACAGGATCCTCTCAATTTTTGATGTTGAAAAATGAGGAAATCTCTCTTGCTCCCTGCCCATTCATGTATCTGTCTAGATACATCTTAACCAATGCTATTGTGCCTGCCTCTACCACCTCAACTGAAGGACTATGCCAGAAAAGTTGCTTGTAATAGGAATTCGTAGTGCAGCAAGAAGTACTCCATTATGTAGGATAAAGTTATGGTGTCCAGTGAAGAATGGAGAAGTCATGGTTGGAGTACTGGTTGTGGGCGGCACGGTGGCACAGTGGTTAGCACTGCTGCCTCACAGCGCCAGAGACCCGGGTTCAATTCCCGCCTCAGGCGACTGACTGTGTGGAGTTTGCACATTCTCCCCGTGTCTGTGTGGGTTTCCTCTGGTGCTCTGGTTTCCTTCCACAGTCCAAAGATGTGCAGGTCAGGTGAATTGGCCATGCTAAATTGCCCGTAGTGTTAGGTAAGGGGTAGATGTAGGGGTATGGGTGGGTTGTGCTTCGGCGGGGCGGTGTGGACTTGTTGGGCCGAAGGGCCTGTTTCCACACTGTAAATAATCTAATCTAATCTACTGGACAAACTCTCAGTTCCAGGAAAAAAAAATCTTTGCTAATGATATAGCTGGTTCACAGGTAGGAGTGCTGCCTACTGTGGTTGAAAGGCCAGTAGAAACTCAGGCAACTGAACAGGACACAGTTTTCCTGATGATGTAGTAACAAGGTCACAAAGTGACCAGTTGCAACAGGAAAGATCAAACAGTACAGATAAGAAAGTTGAAGTGGAATTAGCAGAGACCCTGTTTGATCAGATAGTTAAAACAAACCAGAAGCAGATAGGTGACAAAGCAATGATGAGAGAAGCACTGTAGATGTCATGTACATGGGCTTCAGTAATGCGTTTGATAAGGTTCCCCATGGTAGGCTGATGGAGAAAGTGAAGTCGCATGAGGTCCAGGGTAGATGGATGGAGAACTGGCTGGGCAACAGGAGGCAGGGAGTAGAAGTGGAAGGGAGTTTCTCAAAAGGGAGAACTGTGACCAGTGTTCTTCCATAGGGATCACTGTTTTTTGTGAATAACATAAATGATCTGGAGAAAGGTATAGGTGATCTGATTAACAAGTTTACAGATGACACTAAGATTGATGGAATAGCATATCGTAAAGGGGACTATCAGAGAATGCACCACAATATTGGAGAGTTAGGGGGAAAAATGGCAGATGAAGTTCAATCCAGGCAAATGCAAGGTGATGCATTGTGGAAGATCCAATTCAAGAACAATATGGTAAATGGAAAAGCCCTGGGGAAAATTGATGTACAGAGAGATCTGGGAGTTCAGGTCAATTTTACCCTGAAGATGGCAATGCAGGTCGATAGAGTGATCAAGAAGGCACATTTTCCTTCATCAGACAGGTTTTGAGTACAAGAGTTGGCAGGACATGTTACAGTTTGGTTCGGCCACATATGGAATACTGCGTACAGTTCTGGTCACCACATTACCAAAAGAATGTGGATGCTTTGGAGACTATGCAAAGGAGGTTCACCAGAATGTTGCCTGGTATGGAGGGTGCTAGCTTTGAAGAGAGGTTGAGTAGATTAGAACTTTTTCATTAGAAAGTTGGAGGTTGAGAGGGGACCTGATTGAGGTCTACAAAATCATGAGAGGTATCGGCAAGGTGGATAGCAAAAAGCTTTTTCCCAGAGTGAGGAACTCAATTATAAGGGGTCATGAGTTCAAGTTGAAAGGGAAAAAGTTTAAGGGAGATATGAATGGAAAGTTCTTTACACAGAGGGTGGTGGGTACATGGAATGCTTTGCCAGTTGAGGTGGTAGAGGCAGGCACAATAGCATTGGTTAAGATGTATCTAGACAGATACATGAATGGGCAGGGAGCAAGAGAGATTCTTAGAAAATAGGCAACAGGTTTAGATAGAGGATCTGATCAGCGTAGGATTAGAGGGCTGAAGAGCCTGTCCCTCTGCTGTAATTTTCTTTGTTCTTATTCAAACACCTTTAGGTCAGAGAAGTAAACTGAATTATGGCAGAAAGATGAGAAACTAAACCAATTGTATCAAAAAGCATACAAGGAAGAAGAATCTGAATGTATCCAGTATGCCACTATCTTAGGAGTGATGTCTTAATGAGGAAATGGAAACTATCACATATTCAGGCAGATGAGAAATGGGCAGAAGTTCACATTGCCAGTGGGCTATAGAAAGGAAGTGTTGTGGTTGGTGCATGAATTACCAGTAGGGTGTCATTTAGGGGTAAGGAAAACACAGCCTAAAATACAAAAACATTTTTACTGGCCTGAACTGCACAAGAATGTCATTGAATTTTGCAAGACATGTTACATATGTCAGGTAATTGGAAAACCACAAGCAGTAATAAAATCTGCACCTTTAATACCAATTCCTGTATTTGAGGAACCTTTTATAAGAGTCTTATTTGATTGAGTAGGACCCTTACCTAAAACAAGAAGTGGGAATCAGTATTTGTTAACAATAGGAAGGGTTTGGAGGGATATGGGCCGGGTGCTGGCAGGTGGGACTAGATTGGGTTGGGATATCTGGTCGGCATGGATGGGTTGGACAGGAGGGTCTGTTTCCATCCTGTACATCTCTATGACTCTATGACTGTATAATAATGGGTGTGTCCACTAGATTTCCAGAGGCCATTCCATTACATAATATCACAGCTGAAAGGATTACACAGGTTACTCAAATTTTTCACTCAATACAGACTACCCACAGAGATACAATCAGATCAAGGGTCAAAGTTCACATCAAAAATACTTAAGAAGTTGTGGACAGCGTAGCAATAAAACAATTCAAATCTACTGCATACCATCCAGAGCCAAAATCAAAAGCTCGCAATTTACTATCAGTGTTACTTCCAGTGATAGGTGAACCTTTCAAAGAAAAGTTTCCTTTTCAAGCCAAAAGGAAATTGAGTGAGGTGAACTATTTGATAAGGACTTCAGACAGGAAGAAATCTCACATGTCATGTGAATATGCTTGAAAGGTATTTTGACAGCGGAGGAAAGCCAAGGAGACTGTGTTACTGGTTACAACACAGAATAAAGAACCAAATTCAGATGATTCCGATTTGGACATTCCTCAAATTAAGTTGAACAATGAAGAAGTTGTCAAAAATTGGCATAAATTATTCAGTTACCTTCCAGGGGAAAGTTGAAATCACCTGAAAAAGTGTGGATTATCACAAAGTCAGTGTAGTTCCAAAGACATGTTTGGAAGTCTGTGTTGAGAAGGTGGGACAAGCAACTTATATTCCTAAATTGGGCTTGCTCAGAGGATACTGGCAGGTAACTTTATCCAAAAGAGCAAAGTCAATTTCGGCTTTCAAAACGCCAAATGGACTGTATCAATTTAAAGATGAAGAAGGGCTTATGCCTGAAACATCGATTCTCCTGCTCCACGGATGCTGCCTGGCCTGCTGTGTTTTTCCATCACCACATTTTTGAACTCTGGTACTCCAGCATCTGCAGTCCTCACTTTCTCCCTGTATCAATTTAAAGTCATGCTAAGTTCAGAGGATTCTGAATGGGACATTCCTCAAAATAAATTGGAAAATGAGGAAGTTGTCAAAAATTGGGTTTAATTATTGAGTTACCTTCTAGAGGAAAATCGAAATGACCTGAAAGAGTCATGAAAAATATGCCAGCCCCATTTCAAAGACTAACCAATAAGATCATTCTGGATTACCCAATTGTATGGTATACATAGATTACCTGGTCACACATGGAATTTAGCAGAATTGTTCGATCGACTTCGGGAGGCAAGCTTGGTGGTAAACCTGGCTCAAAGTAAATTTGCCAAAGCTGAAGTCAGCTTCTTGGGCCATGTTATTGGACAAGGACAAACAGCCCCACAGAATGAAAAAGCAAAGATAATTGAGGAGTTTGCTAAATCCTCTACAAAAAGCAGTAGTATGATTCCTGGGGTTGTGTGGATTTTGTCAAAAGTTAGTACAAAACTTTTAGCTGTCTGGCTGCTCCACTCACTGAATTGCTCAAGAAAGGCAAGATGTTTCAGTAGACAATGGACTGTCAGAAGGTATTTGACAACCTGAAAGCTGTGTTAACCACTGCCCCAGTATTAGACACACCTAATTACACACAGCCATTCAAGGTGGCTATCGATGTGAGTGATGTGGGTGTTGGGCCTGTGGTCTTCCAGGAAAATGAGGAGAAGATAGAGAGACCTATCGGGTATTTCTCCAGGAAATTGAACATTATCAGCAGAAATATTCAATGGTTGAGAAGGAGACTTTGAACTTGGTGTCGTCGTTACAACATTTCAACGTTTATGTTACCATATTGTTACCATAATCATAAATGTTGATCATAACCCTCTGAAGTTTGTGGAGAAATTTAAGGACAAAAACTCCAGACTGTTTAGATGGAACTTGTTGTTACAGGAATTCGATTTAAAATTGGGCATGTGACAGAATGAGAAAATGTGATTGCTGACGTATTGTTGAGACTTGGATGAGAAATGTGCTCGTTAGGTGACAGGAGTAAAACAGACTATAATTGAATTTAATGTGCATGTTTACAGGTTTATATTCAATGTAATGTATATGGGTGTTGTAGTGTACGAACAACTTAAGATTACGGGATTTTAAAATGAAGCCATTTTTGGATGGGTAGAAGAAGGGTAGCAGGAATAAAGGTATTTAAAGACCGGTGAGCCTAATGTCAGTAGTAGGAAGCTGCTGGAGAAGATACTGAGGGATAGGATCTATTCCCATTTGGAAGAAAATGGGCTTATAAGTGATAGGCAACATGGTTTTGTGCAAGGAAGGTCTTTGAGGCAGTGGCAAAGTTGAATGATGAGGGAAGGGCTGTAGATGTCGTACACATGGACTTCAGTAAGCCATTTCATACGGTTCTCCATGGTAGGCTGATGGAGAAAGTGAAGTCGCATGGGGTCCTGGGTGTAATAGCTAGATGGATAAAGAACTGGCTGGGCAACAGGAGACAGAGAATAGTAGTGGAAGAGAGTTTCTCAAAATGGAGATCTGTGGTCCGTGGTGTTTCACAGGGATCCATGCTGTTGTTTGTGATATACACAAATGATCTGGAGGAAGGTATAGGTGGTCTGATTAGCAAATTTACAGATGACACTAATATTGGTGGAATAGCAGATAATGAAGGGGACTGCGGGAGAATGCAGCACAGTATAGATAGATTGGAGAGTTGGGGGAGAAATGGCAGATGGAGTTCAATCTGGACAAATGCGAGGAGATGCATTTTGGAAGATCCAATCCAAGAGCGAACTATACAGTAAATGGAAACGCCCTGGGGAAAATTAATGTACAGAGGGATCTGAGTGTTCAGGTCCATTGTATCCTGAAGGTGGCAATGCAGGTTGATAGCGTTGTCAAGAAGGCATACCTTCCTTCATCAGACAGGGCATTGAGTACAAGAGTTAGTAGGTCATGCTACAGTTGTATAGGACTTTGGTTTGATCACATTTGGAATTCTGCATACAGGTTTAGTCACTACATTACCAAAAGGATATAGATGCTTTGGAGAGGGTGCAAAGGAGGTTCACTAGGATGTTGCCTAGCTATGAAGAGAAGTTGAGTAGATTAGGATTATTTTTCTTAAAAAGATGGAGGTTGAGGGTGGACCCTGAGGATCTACAAAATCATGAGAGAGGTATAGATAAGGTAGATAGCAAGAAGCTTTTTCCCAGAATGGGGGACTCAATTACTCAGGGTCACGAATTCAAGGTGAGAGGGGAAAAGTTTAAGAGAGATTAGATTCTCTACAGCGTGGAAACAGGCCCTTCAGCCCAACAAGTCCACACCGACCCTCCGAAGAGTAAGCCACCCAGACCCATTTCCCTCTGACTAATGCATCTAACACTATGGGCAATTTATCAAGGCTAATTCACCTGACCTGCACATCTTTGGACTGTGGGAGGAAACCAGAGCACCCAGAGGAAGCCCACGCAGACACAGGAGAATGTGCAAACTCCACACAGGCAGTCACCCAAGGTTGGAATCGAACCTGGGACCCTGGTGCTGTGAGGCACTGAGCCACTGTGCTGCCGTGGAAAGTTCTTTATGCAGCGGGTGGTGGTTACCTAGAAAGCATTGCCAGCAGAGGTGGTAGAGGCATGCACGATAACGTCATTTAAGTGTATCTAGACAGATACGTGAATGGACAGGGAGCAGAGGGGTACAGATCCTTAGAAAATGAGTGAAGGTTTAGATAGAGGATCTGGATCGACGCAGGCGTGGAGGGCCGACAGGCCGGTTCCTGTGCTGTGATATCCTCTGTTCTTCATTGTTCTTTGTTCTACCTTGAACAATAAGTGTGATATTCTTGGTAGTGTAGATGAGCAGAGGGATCTCAGTATCCAGGTACACAGATCCTTGAAAGTTACCACCCAAGTTGACAGGGTTGTTAAGAAGGCATACAGTGTTTTAGCTTTTATTAATAGAGGGATCGAGTTCCGGAACCATGGGGTTATGCTACAGCTGTACACAACTCTAGTGCGGCCGCACTTGGAGTATTGTGTACAATTCTGGTCACCGCATTGTAAGAAGGATGTGGAAGCTTTTGAAAGGGTGCAGAGGAGATTTACTAGGATGTTGCCTGGTCTGGAGGGAAGGTCTTATGAGGAAAGGCTGAGGGTCTTGAGGCTGTTTTCGTTAGAGAGAAGAAGGTTGAAAGGTGACTTAATAGAGACATATAAGATAATCAGAGGGTTAGATAGGGTGGACAGGGAGAGCCTTTTTCTAAGAATGGTGACGGCGAGCACAAGGGGGCATAGCTTTAAATTGAGGGGTGATAGATATAGGACAGATGTCAGAGGTAGTTTCTTTACTCAGAGAGTAGTAAGTGTATGGAATGCTTTGCCTGCAACGGTAGTAAATTCGCCAACTGTAAGTCGTCATTGGACAAGCATATGGACGTACATGGAATAGTGTAGGTCAGATGGGCGTCAGATTGGTATGACAGGTCGGCGCAACATCGACGGCCGAAGGGCCTGTACTCCGCTGTAGTGTTCTATGTTCTATACAGAAATGGCAGAATGTATAATAGGGAAAAAGAAATGGCTGAGCAACTGAATGCATATTTTGGCTCTGTCTTCACAAAAGATGACACAAATCAGATACCATAAATGTTGGAGAATGCAAGATTTAGTGAGAGGGAAGGACTGAGGTAGATTAATATTAGTAGGGAAAAGTTGCTAGGACAATTGAGGGGATTGAAGGCAGATAAATCCCCAGGGACTGATAATCTACATTCCAGAGTACTTAAGGAAGTGGCTGTAGAAATAGAGGATGCATTGCTGGTCATATTCCAGGATTCGATAGATAATGGAAGAGTCCCTGCAGATTAGAGAGTAGCTAATGTTACTCCAATATTCAACGGGGAAGTTGAGAGAAACCAGTGAATCATAGACCAGTAAGCCTAACATCGGCAATGGGAAAATTCTCAAATCCATTATCAAGGACTTTATAGTGGAGCATTTAGAAAAGGGTGGCAACATCAGACAGAGTCAGCATGGATTTATGAAGGGGAAATTCTATGAAAATGTAACTAGTAGAGTTGACAAGAGGGAGCCAGAGGATGTGGTATATTTGGACTTTTAGAAAGCATTTGACAAAGTCCTGCATAAGATATTGTTGTGCAAGATTGGGGGAAGTGTATTGAGATGGATAGAAAACTGGTTGGCAAAGAGGAAATAAAGACTAGGAATTAATGGGTCTTTTTCAAATTGGCAGGCAAGCTATCCACAATATATATTAATGATTTAGATGAGGGGACAAAATGTAACATCTCAAAGTTTACAGATGATACCAAGTTGGGTGGGAGGGTGAACTGCGATGAGTATGCAGAGATCGTCCAGCATGAACTGGACAGGTTGGGTGAGTGGGCTAATCAATGGCAGATGCAGGATAATTTGGATAAATTAGATTAGATTACTTACAGTGTGGAAACAGGCCCTTCGGCCCAACAAGTCCACACCGACCCACCGAAGCGCAACCCACCCATACCCCTACATTTACCCCTTACCTAACACTATGGGCAATTTAGCATGGCCAATTCACCTGACCTGCACATTTTTGGACTGTGGGAGGAAACCGGAGCACCCGAAGGAAACCCACGCAGACACGGGGAGAATGTGCAAACTCCACACAGTCAGTCGCCTGAGGCGGGAATTGAACCCAGGTCTCTGGTGCTGTAAGGCAGCAGTGCTAACCACTGTGCCACCGTGCCGCCCCTAAAGAAAAGAAAAGAAAAACAAGGCAGATTATTACCTGAATGGCTGTAAGTTGGGAGAAGGCACCTGGGTGTCTTTATGCACCAGTCACTTGAAGGCAGGTGCAACAGGTGGTAAAGAAGGCCAATGGTAGGTTGGCCTTCATTGCAAGAGGTTTCGAGTACAGGAGCAGGGATGGGTTATTGCAGTTATACAGGGCCTTGGTGAGGCCACACCTACAATATTGTGTGCAGTTTTGGTCTCCTCTTCTAAGAAAGGATGCCCTTGCTCTTGAGGGAGTGCAGCGAGAGTTTACCAGGCTGATTCCAGCAATGGTGGGACTGACATACAAGGAGAGATTGACTAGGTTAGGATTGTTTTCACTGGAGTTCAGACGAATGACGGGGATCTCATAGGGACTTATAAAATTGTAACGGGACTAGACAGGGAGGATGTTCCCAATGTTCCCGACAGTGGGTGCATCCAGGGGTCACAGTCTGAGGATTGCGATTGGACTATTTAGGATGGTGATGAGGAGACATTTCTTCACCCAAAGGACAGTGAGCCTGTGGAATTCATTGCCAGAGGAATTAGTTGATGCCAAACATGTATTCAAGGGGCAGCTAGATACAGCACTTAGGGTGAATGGGACCAAACGTTATGAAGAGAAAGCAGGATTAGGCTATTGAGTTGGACGATTAACCATGATCGCAATGAATGGTGGAGCAGGTTCGAATGGCCGAATGGACCCCCTCCTGTTCTTATCTTATACGTTTCTATGTATGGAAAGCTTTATGAAAGGGAAATAAAGTTTAACACACCGACTGGAGTCTTTTGAGGATGTAACTAGCATAATAGAATAAAAAGAGAAACAGTGGATGTATTTGAATTTTCAGAAAGCTTTTGATAAAATCTTCGACAAGAGCTACATACACATGGAATTGGGAATAATGTACTGGAATGGATTGAGAATTGATTAGTAGACAGTGGTGATTAGTGCGTACTGCAGGGTTCAGTGCCTGGTCTCCAGCTATTCACAATATATATGAGTGTTTTGGATGAAAGAACCAAATGTAATATTTCCAAGTTTGCTGATGATGCAAAAGAAGAGAAACTGTGACTAATAAGGAGTAAGTAAAGAGGCTTCCAGGTCATTTGGACAAGTTGTGAGTGCACAAATGCATGGCAGATACAGTATAACATGGACCAATGTGAAGTTATCCAATTCAGTAGGTAACACAGAATAGCAGCATATTATTTAAATAGCGATAGATTGAAAAATGCACTGAAAGCAAACATGCAAGTATATTAGCAAGACAAATTATATGTTGGCATTTAATCTTTCCTTTATTGATTTGAACACAGGAGCAAGGAAGTTAGCTTTGCTACACAGGACCTTATGAGATCGCACCTGGATTACTATGTGCAATATTGGTCTCCACATCTAACAAAAGGTCCACCAGGCCTGTACTTACTGGAATCTCAAAGAATGACAGGGGACCTCATTGAATTGTATAAAACTTTGACAGGGCTGGACAGACTGGATATAGGCATGATGTTCCACGTGTCTTGGGGGCAGGGATTGGTGGTAGTGATGAAGGTCTAGATCAAGGGGCTATGGTCTCAGGAAATACATCAAACCATTTCAGTTTGAGATGAGGAGACGTTTCTTTTTAGAGGGTGGTGAACCTGTGACATCCTCTACTATATAAGGCTGTAGATGCTTAAAGAAAATATGAACAGATTTCTAGACACTAAATGCATCAATGGATATCAGGAAAGAGTGGGAGTATGGTACTGAGATACAGGATCAATTCTGATCATAATGAATGGCGCAGCAGGCAGAATAGTAGAGGTAGGTTCAATTAAGGCATTCAAGAGAACATTAAGTGATTGTCTAAATAGAAGAAACAGTCAAGGGTATTGGGAAATGACAGGAGAATGGTAGTAATTTCTAATTTTCACGTAGGAATATGAAATGGCTTTTTTCCATGATATAATGCTTCCATCTCTCCTTAATCTTCCTTTCAAAATCAATCACTTTACTACTTCTGTGTTAGTTTTTTTCTATCATGTTCTCTGTTCACTACATGGATGACTTTTATGATTTGGAGATGCCGGTGTTGGACTGGGGTGTACAAAGTTAAAAATCACACAACACCAAGTTATAGTCCACCAGGTTTAATTCGGAGCACTGCTCCTTCGTCGGGTGGTTGATAAAGGAGCACCTGATGAAGGAGCAGTGCCCCGAAAGCTAGTGCTTCCAATTAAACCTGTTGGACTGTAACCTGGTGTTGTGTGATTTTTAACTTTGATGAATTTTATGTCATTTACACCTATTGATACATATTAAAGGAGAAGAGATCCAATGCTAATCCTTGGAGAAGCACCTATCTATTACACATTTCAATCTGAGAAACAACCATCCATCACTGCACTCTGCTTTTTGCCCTTTCATACCCACACTGCCGTTGCCCCATTAATTTCAAGGAATTAACTCTGAACAAACTTTGAGGATACAAGGCGAAGTGAGAGAGAGAGTGCAGGACCTGGATCAGAACAGGACAAAGAGCAAGGACACCAGAAGGAGAGTCATCGTGGCCATCAGAGAGCCTGCAGATCCTGAGGTTGAAAGTGATTAAAAATTGGCATCAGCAAAAGGAGAGGAATTGATTGTCTATCAGCCTAATGCTGTAGGAGCAATGAGTCTTTGCTAATATCATGGGGGCTGATTGATGGTTAATACCTCTTGCCTTGACACCAGCCAACATGACTGAAGGCTCCTAGGATATGAGCTGTGTTGTGGATTAGGAGCAACAACATGTGTGTTTTTTTAAATATAAAATTCTGAAGATGTAGGCATTGTTGGCTAGCCCAATATTTATTGCCCATTTCTGTGGGTCTGCAGCCACGCATAGCTTAAGCAAGGACAGATTTCCATCCTAAAATGATGTCAGTGATGGATTTTTGCAACAATCAACAGGGTCGCCATTAAGTTATTAAATTCAAATGTCATCATTCACCGTGGTGGGATTTGAACTCATTTCCCCAGAGTATTGGCTGAGGGTTCTGGATTGTAGGTCCAATGACATTGCCACAACAACACTTCCTACCCATAGAATGTATGAGAGTGTATGTGTGTGTCACTCCCAGCTCATGCAGCGGTACCTGGTCTCCAATCACCTCAGCATTGGACAAAGATCCTGCTCTGCAAGGACCGTGTGATGGTTGATGTGTAACGGCCTTCACTGCAGGAAGGGAAAGTGGTTTTTGGATGCTTTTAGCCAAACCCCTTTCAGCCTGCAGGAATTAGTTCCTGTTCTGCTTCAGCAGAAGAAGCTGTTTATTAGTGGTACCGCTAATTGGCATGGGGCAGATAAAGTCAAGGATGCAAATGCATGACTTGGTGTTAGAGAAATGTTTATGGTGCACTGGCACCTGGATTGAAATAGGTAGGAGCTGTTATGGTAGAATGAACTATATTGGGAGCAGTGTCCTGACAAATCAAATACTGGAGCTACAGAGGGGCCTTTAAGATTCCATAAATTAAATAAAGTGAGGCATCTATTTAAGTAATGGTACTCTGGGACAGGAAGGGACAGCGTGTGCAAACATTAAAAGAAGTCAAATAGGGTTAAAGAGAAAAAAAAAGTGGCAAAAAAGTAAATTTGATGGCTTTTTACTTAAATGTCCATCACAGATGTAACAAAATAAATTAATCAGCTACACAGAAGTGGTATGACGGTGGTATGATTTTATGGCCATTATAATGGTATGATTACAAGGAGATAAAAACTGGAAACTAAATGTTCATGAGCGTGCGACATTTCCAAATGACAGACAGGAATCAAAAGTTGGGGTAACTTTGTTAGTATAAGATGGAGTAAGTACAATAGTAAAAACTGAGCTTGGATCAGAAGAAGTAAAATCCATGTGGATAGAGGTAAAAAAAGAAATCACAAGGGAAATCACTGGTGGAGTAGTTATAAACCTCTTGACAGGAGCTATACTGTAGGACAGAGAAAAGCAATCTGGAGATAATTAATGGATGCAAAACAGTCAGTACATTAATTATGACCAAAAACAGAAATTGTTGGAAAAACTCAGCAGGTCTGGCAGCATTTGTGGGGAGAATTCAGAGTTAACATTTCAGGTCAAGTAACCCATCCTCAGAAATGATGGCAGCTGGGAATAGAGCCCAAAGATAGAAAGAAGAGCAGTTTAACAGACAAAGAGTGGATAGGATCTGGCGAGGAGGGTGACTAGCTATTATTGGGGACTTTTCATGGCTAACAGTGGGTAGTGTGTAATAACAAGGCCTGGTGTGTGTGAGTTCGAGCAATGACATGGGAGAGCTCAAGCCCTAAAATTATTGAACTCAATGTTGAGTCCAGAAGGCTGCAGGGTCCCCAAGCGAAAAATGAGGTGCTGTTCTTCCAGGTGGCACTGAGCTTCACTGGAGCACTGCGGCAAGCCTGAGACAGAGATGTTGGCCAGGAAACAGGGTGGTGTGAAGTGGCAGGCAACTGAGAGCTTAGAGTCTTTGGACACAACATAGGCGTTCTATGAAGCAGTTACCCAGTCTATATTTCAATTCTCTAATGTTAAGGAGACAACATTGTGACCAGTGAATGCAGCAAACATTAATTGTGAGTGCTTTTCAATTTTCTATAGATTGGATGATATGTTATTGACGGTGGTAGCCACAGGGAAGAATACGTGGGTGTGTTGGCACAAATTCCTAGAGCAACATGTGTGGATCCAACCAACGGTCTGGTATTTTTGGACCTGGTAACATGCAATGAGGCAGGTTTAATAAATGGTCTCAGACTGTAAGATCCTATTGGAAACAGTGAATGTAACATTTAGCGTTCAGTTGAATACGAGATTGGTCAAAGAAAGAGTAGGGCTGATCAGGGATAGCATAGGGAACTTGTGTGTGGAGTCTGAGGAGGTAGGGGAAACCCTAAATGATTTTTTTGCTTCTGTCTTTACGAAACAAATAAACTTTGTAGTGAATGAAACCTTTGAAGAGCAGGTGTGCATGCTGGAATGGATAGAGATAGAGGAAGCTGATGTGCTGAAAATTTTGTCAAACACTAAGATTGACAAGTCGCCAGGCCCAGACCAGATTTGTCCTCGGCTGCTTTGGGAAACGAGAAATGCAATTGCTTCACCACTTGCGAAGATCTTTGCATCCTCGCTCTCTACTGGAGTCATACCTGAGGACTGGAGTGAGGCAAATGTAATTCCTCTCTTCAAGAAAGGAAATAGGGAAACCCCCGGCAATTACAGACCAGTAAGTCTCACGTCTGTCATCTGCAAGGTGTTAGAAAGGATTCTGAGGGATAGGATTTATGACCATCTGGAAGAGCATGGCTTGATTAAATGCAGTCAACACGGCTTTGTGAGGGGCAGGTCATGCCTCACAAACCTTATCGAGTTCTTTGAGGATGTGACTAGAAAAGTTGATGAAGGTCGAGCTGTGGATGTGGTGTATATGGACTTCAGCAAGGCATTTGATAAGGTTCCCCATGGTAGGCTCATTCAGAAGGTCAGGAGGAATGGGATACAGGGGAACTTAGCTGTCTGGATACAGAATTGGCTGGCCAACAGAAGACAGCGAGTGGTAGTAGAAGGAAAATATTCTGCCTGGAGGTCAGTGGAGAGTGATGTTCCACAGGGCTCTGTCCTTGGGACTCTACTGTTTGTAATTTTTATTAATGACTTGGATGAGGGGATTGAAGGATGGGTCAGCAAGTTTGCAGATGACACAAAGGTTGGCGGTGTCGTTGACAGTATAGAGGGCTGTTGTAGGCTGCAGCAGGACATTGACAGGATGCAGAGATGGGCTGAGAGGTGGCAGATGGAGTTCAACCTGGATAAATGCGAGGTGATGCATTTTGGAAGGTTGAATTTGAAAGCTGAGTACAGGATTAAGGATAGGATTCTTGGCAGTGTGGAGGAACAGAGGGATCTTGGTGTGCAGGTACATAGATCCCTTAAAATGGCCACCCAGGTGGACAGGGTTGTTAAGAAAGCATATGGTGTTTTGGCTTTCATTAACAGGGGGATTGAGTTTAAGAGTCGTGAGATCTAGTTGCAGCTCTATAAAACTTTGGTTAGACCGCACTTGGAATACTGTGTCCAGTTCTGGTCGCCCTATTATAGGAAAGATGTGGATGCTTTGGAGAGGATTCAGAGGAGGTTTACCAGGATGCTGCCTGGACTGGAGGGCTTATCTTACGAAGAGAGGTTGACTGAGCTCGGACTTCTTTCATTGAAGAAAAGGAGGAGGAGGGGGGACCTAATTGAGGTATACAAGATAATGAGAGGCATAGATAGAGTCAATAGCCAGAGATTATTTCCCAGGGCAGAAATGGCTAACACGAGGGGTCATAGTTTTAAGCTGGTTGGAGGAAAGTATAGAGGGGATGTCAGAGGTGGGTTCTTTACACAGAGAGTTGTGAGAGCATGGAATGCGTTGCCAGCAGCAGTTGCGGAAGCAAGGTTATTGGGGACATTTAAGAGACTGCTGGACATGCATATGGTCACAGAAATTTGAGGGTGCATACATGAGGATCAGTGGTCGGCACAACATTGTGGGCTGAAGGGCCTGTTCTGTGCTGTACTGTTCTATGTTCTATGTGTGTGAGAAACCTGAGTCAGAAATAACTGTGATAAACTTAAATAATTACAATGGAATGAGAGAAGAGTTGGCTGGAGTGAATTGGGAAAGGAAATTGGCGGAAAAACCAATTGATGAACAGTGGCAGATGCTTAGGACAATTGTTGTGACTCAAAACAAAGATTTGTCCCAGGGCGAGAAGGATCCTAGGATGGGGAGAAAAACCAACCATTACAACATAACAAAGAACAGAACTAATCCAGAGTCATAGCCACAGGGAAGAATACATGGGTGTGTTGGGAATGTTTTAAAAATCTAAATGAAAGAGAAAAAGAGTGTGTGGAGATCATAAACCATGAGGGTCATCATGGAGTCACAGGGTCATACAGCACGGAAACAGACCCTTCAGTCCAACTTGTCCATCCCGACCAAATATCCCAACCTAATCTAGCCCCATTTTCCAGCAGTTGGCCCGTTTCCCAATAAATCCTTCCCATTCATATACCCATCCAGATGCATTTTAAATGTTGTAATTGTACCAGCCTCCACCATTTCCTCTGGCAGCTCATTCCATACCCACACCACAAACAGGGAGGGGATGGCCTAGTGGTATTTTTGCTCGACTATTAATCCAGAAACCCAGAAATATGTTCTGAGGACTTGGGTTCAAATCCTGCCACAGCAGATGGTGGAATTTGAATTCAATAAAAAAAATCTGGAAGTGAGAGTCGACTGATGATCATGAAATCATTGTCAATTATCAGAAAACCCACCTGGTTCACTGATGTCCTTTAGTGGAGGAAATCGGCCATCCTTACCTGGTCTGGCCTACATGCAACTCCAGAGCCACAGCAATGTGGTTGACTCTTAACTGCCCTCTGAAATGGCCTAGGAAGGCACTCAGTTGTTTCAATCAATAGAAAGTCACAACAAAGCAATGAAACTGGACAGACCACCTGGCATCAACCTTGGAACTGGAAAAGACAACGGCAAAAACACAAACAGCCCTGTTGACCATGGAAAGTCCTCCTTACCAACATCGGGAGGCTAGTGCCAAAATTGGGAGAGCTGTCTCACAGACTAGTCAAGGAACAGCCTGCCATAGTCATTCTTACGGAATCATACCTTACAGATAACACCCCAGACACCACCATTACCATCCCTGGATATGTCTTGTCCTCCCGACAGGACAGACCCAGCAGAGGTGGTGGCACAGTGGTATGTAGTCGGGAGGGAGTTGCCCTGGGAGTCCTTGACATTGACTCTGGATCCTATGAAGTCTCATGGCTTCAAGTTAAAAGTGGACAAGAAAACCTCTTACTGGTTACCACATCCTTTGGCAGATGAATCAGTCCTCCTCCGTGTTGAACAATTCTTGGAGGAAGCACTGAGGGTGGCAAGGGTGCAAAATGTCCTGTGGATGGGGATTTCAATGTCCCACCACCAAGAGGGGCTTGGCAGCAGGTCGATTCCTATAGGTTATAATTGCTAGATTGGGTCTGCAGCAGGTGGTGAAGGAACCAACAAGAGGATAAAAACAAACTTGACCTCATCCTTACTAACCTGCTGGCTGCAGAAGCATCTGTCCATAACAGTATAGGTAAAAGCGACCACTGCACTGTCCTTGTGGAAATGAAGTCCTGTCTTCACATTGAGAATAATCTCCATTGTGTTGTGTGGCACTATCACGGTGCTAAATGGGACAGACTTCGAACCGATCCAGCAGCTCAAGACTGGGTATCCATGAGGCACCGTGGGCCATCAACAGCAGCAGAACTGTACTCCAGCACAATCTACAGCCTCATGGCCTGGCATATCCCCCACTCAACCATTACCATTAAGCCAGGGGATTAACCAGGAGCAACATCAGGCATACCTAAAAATGAGGTGTCAACCTGGTGAAACTACCAAAGAGGACTACTTGCGTACTAAACGGCATACACAGCAAGTGATAGACAGAGCTAAGCAATTCCACCATCAACGGATCAGATCTAAGCTCTACAGTCCTTCCCACATCCAGTTGTGAATGTTGGTGGACAATTAAACAACTCACTGGAGGAGGAGGCTCCACAAATATCCCCATTCTCAATGACTGAGAAGCCATCAGTGCAAAAGATAAGGCTGATGAATTTGCAACAACCTTCAGTCAGAAGTACTGAGTGCATGATCCATCTCTGGCTCCTCCAGTGGTCCCCAGCTTCACAGATACCAGTCTCCATCCGATTCAATTCACTCCATGTGATATCAAGAAGCAGCTGTGGGCACTGGATACTGCAAAGGCAATGGGCCTTGACAACATTTTAGTAATAGGCCCGAAGACGTGTGCACCAGAACGTGCCCCTCCCCAAGCCAAGCTCTTCCAGTACAGTTACAGCACTGGCATCTACCCAACAATGTGGAAAACTACCCAGGCATGTCCTGTACACAAAAAGCAGGACCAATCCAACCCAGCCAATTACCGTCCAATCAGTCTACTCTCTACCATCAGTAAAGTAATATAAGGGGTCATCAACAATGCTATCAAGCAGCACCTGCTCAGCAATAACCTGCTCAGTGACGGCCAGTTTGGGTTTCACCGAGATCACTCAGCTCCTGATCTCATTACAGCCTTGGTTCAAACATGGACAAAACAGCTGAATTCCAGAGGGGAGGTGAGAGTGACAGCCCTTGACATCAAGGCCATAATCAACTGAGTATGGCATCAGGGAGCCCTGGCAAGACTGGAATTAGTGGCTATCACGAGGCAAATACTCCACTGGTTAGAATTATACCTGGAACAAAGGAAGGTGGTTGTGGTTGTGGAGGGTCAGTCATCTCAGCTCCAGAACAGCTCTGCAGGAGTCCCTCAGGGTAGAGTCCTAGACCCAACAATCTTAGCTGCTTCATCAACGACCTTCTCTCTGTCATAAAGCCAGAGGTCAGAATGTTCACTAATGATTACACCATTCGTGGTTCAGCACCATTTGTGGTTCTTCAGATACTGAAACAGTCCATGCTCAAATGTAACAAGATCTGGACAATATCCGGGCTTGGGCCACAAGTGGCAAGTAACATTCGTGCCACACAAATACCAGACATTGAAAAGCACTCTAGCCACTGTCCCTTGACATTCAACTGTATTACCATCACTGAATCCCCCACTGTCAACATCCTTGGGGTTACCATTGACCAGAACTCAACTGGACTCACCATATAAACACAGTGACTACAAGAGCAGGTCAGGGATATTGTGGCGAGTAACTCACCTCCTGACACCCCAAAGTCTATCCACCATCTACAAAGCACAAGTCAGGAATGTGATGGAATACTCCCTACTTGCCTGGACGGGTGCAGGTCCAACAACACTCAAGAAACTTGACACCATCCAGAACAAAGCAACCTCCTTGATTGGCACCATATCTACAAATATTCAATCCCTCCACCACCGACGCTCAGTAGCAGCAGTAGATGCACTGCAGAAATTTACCAACGATCCTTAGACAGCACCTTCCAAATGGCAGAGTTGAATACATACCTTGTGTCAGTTTTATGGTACAACACGCTAATAGCATTCCAAAAATACTAAAGAGAGGAGGAGATAAACAAAAACTTGCATAAGAGAAAACCTCCTGGGAAACTGGTGGGGCTAAAGGCTGATTGGTCTCCTGGGAATGATGGGTTGCATCCTCGGATATTTAAGGAAGTGGGTACAGAGGTAATAAGTGCGCTGGTAGTAACATTCCAAGAATCATTAGATTCTTTGAAAGCCCCAGAGGATTGGAGAACAGCAAATTAAACTGCCTTCTTAAAAAAAAAGAAAGAGGCAAAAAAACAAATGATAATGTGTCATTATGGAATTCTTAGTCACAGATGGTTGTAGAGATTGTGTTGTTAAGTATATTGAGGACTGAGATAAATAGATTTTTACTTAGTAAGGGAACCAAGGGTTACTGGAACAAGGCACAGAAGTGGAAATGATCAACTATGATCTCACTGAATGGCAGAGCAGACTTGATAGACTCAAATACCTGCTTCTGATCCTCTCTCTTATGAACTCATTAAAAGATCCCACATGTGCATTTCCCACCTCCTGATGTGAAATTAGACTAATGTATTGCTACATTCCAAAGTGGTACAGCATTATTGTTATTTTACACAAACATGTATTTTATTCCTATATATCCACAGACAGTTTGTGAAAAGAATGTATTGTGATTTTAGGGCATTCTTATTAGCTGGACCAAAGGCTTCACTGCCACTGGTGTGGAAGGACAGGAAGTTATTTCTCTGTTGAAAGAAGCTATTACAAGAAATGGAGTGAGTATTATGGAAAACTGTTGTTCATGAACAGAAAATCTGCTAATTACTGAAACTTGTCATGATTTCTGTTTTGTTGCTTCTAGGAGTTGGATTTAGACATTGTGGCACTTCTGAATGACACGGTGGGAACTATGATGTCTTGTGCTTATGAGCATCCTAACTGTGAGATTGGAATGATTATAGGTAGGATTGTTCTAGATTGAAACTTTTCACTGTGTATGATTTTTTTCCATTTACACTGCTAAACTTTGGCTGTGGCAGGTTTCTTTAAGCAATACTGGACCACAGTCATCATCTCTTTTTATTCAGTCAGGGTATGTGGGCATCGTTGCTTTGGCCAGCAATTTTTTCCATTCCTAATTGCCTGTGAGAATACGGAGGTAAGCTGCCTCTTGCAATGCTGCAGTCCATATAGGTACATTTCAATAGTGCACAATCACTACAGATCTATTACAGAGAGAGTTCTCAGGTTTTGACCCAGGGATATTAAAGGAACAGTGATGTATTTCCATGTCAGGATGGTGAGTGGCTTAGAAGGGAACTTGCAGAAGGTTATGTTCCCATCTATCTGCTGCCCTTGTCCTTCTAGATGGTGGTGGTCATGGGTTTGGAAAGCATTGTCTCAGGAGCTTTGGTGAGCTGGTTTGTCCCAGGTGATGCAAAGCTTCGAGTGTTTTTGGAGCTGCACTCATTCAGGTAGGTGGACAGTATTCCATCACACTCCTGATTTGTGCCTTGTAGATGGTCAAACCAAAGCCAGATAATGTTCAAGTCTTGTTGGATTTGGACATGGAAGGCTTCTGTACCTGAGGAATCACAAATGTCTAATAGTCTAATCATTAGCAAGCATCCTCACTTCTGATTTTATAATGGGGGAAAGGTTATTGATGAAACAGCAGATTATGGTATTGTCTTGACACTACACCAGGAGGTGTCCTGGAGCTGAGATGATTGACCTCTAATAATCACAACCATCTTCCTTTGTGCTAGATATGATTCTAACCAATGAAGAGGTTTCCCCCGATTGCACTGAGTCTGGTTTTATTACAACTCCTTGATTCTACACTTGCATCAAATGTAACCTTAATGTCAAGGACAGTCACCTCGCCTCTGGAATTGGGTGATCAGAAGAGCGCTGAGTCTTGGAGCAAGTGTGTTGTGGAATCTTTTAGTCTGAGACTGATCAGGAATGGCGGGGAATCAGTGAGTGGATCAGAGTGGTGCTGGAAAAGCACAGCAGTTCAGGCAGCATCCGAGGACCAGGAAAATCGATGTTTCGGGCAAAAGCCGTTCATCAGGAATTGAGGCAGAGTGCCTGCAGGGTGGAGAGATAAATGAGAGGAGGGTGGGGGTGGGGAGAAAGTAGCATAGAGTACAATAGGTGAATGGGGGTGGGGATGGAGGTGAGAGGTCAGAGAGGAGGGTGGGGGAGGGTACCAAAGAGTACACTGGGGGTTACAGGGGTTTGAATAGATTTTGCATTAAATGGTTTTGAATTGGACAAGTTTGGAGTGAGTGATTGAGGGATTGGATCTGTGTCAGAATGAGTCACTAGAAACTAATTTGTGTCTCCAAATAAGTGATTAGGGAATCAGACTAGTCCTAGAATTGGTGTAAACTGATTCTTAGAATGAGTGATAAGGAAGTTGTCTGATCCCAAACTCTGTGATCAGGGACCAGGTGTGATAAGGATTAAATGAGTCTCAGAGGAAGTGGTCAAGTGATTGCAGAAAATGTTTAGGATACACTGAGTGAGTGGTCATGGGGGTGAGGGATTTGGTGAGTCAGGCAGTTGGCGATGGAGGAATTGGGTGAATTCCAGAGAAAGTGATCAGTAGATTGGCTTAGTCATAGATTCATAGAATCCTACAGCATGGAGACAGGTCCTTTGGCTCAAATTGCTCCATGCCAACAAGATTCTTGTCCATCCACGGTAACCCCATTTCCCTGTACTTGGCCTATATCCTTTCACACCTTTCCTATCCATGTATCTGTCCAAATGCCTTTTCAATGTTGTTAATGTACCTGCCCCAACCACTTCCACTGGCAGCTTATTACATATGTGTACCACCCTCTGTGTAAAATGTTGCCCCTCAGTTCCCTTTTATTCCTTCCACTCAAACTTTAAACTGATGCCTTCTAGTCCTTGATTCCTCAGCCATGGGAAAAAGCATTCACCCTGTCCATGCCTCTCATGATCTTATACACTTCAATAAAATCCCCCCTCAGTCTCCTATGGTCAAAAGAAAAAAAGAAGTCCTAGCTTGTCCAACCTCTCCCTGTAACTCAGACCATTGATTCCAGTCCTTGTAAATTTCCTCTGCACTGTTACCAGTTTAATAACATCCAAGGTGACCAAAACTGAATACAATATTCTAACTGTGGCCTCCCTAATGTCCTACATAACTGCAACATAATTTCCCAACTTCTATACTCAATGGCCTGACTAGAGGCCAGTGTGCCAAAAGCCTTCTTCACTGCCCTGTCTACCTGTGACTTCACTGTCAGAGAACCGTGTACCTGAACTCCAAGGTCCCTCTGCTCCACTGCACTCCTTAAGGCCCTACTATTCACCATGAAACTCCTACCTTGATTTGACTTTCCAAAATTCAAGACCTCACACTTATCTATATTAAGCTCCATTTGCCATTTCACGGCCCACTTCCCCAGCTGATCGAGATCCTTGTGCAATTTCTGAAAACCTTCCTCACTGTCCATGATACTGCCTATTGTAGTGTCATCTGCAAACTTACTAATCATACCTTGTATATTCTCATCCAAATCATTGATTTCGATAATAAACAGTAATGGGCCCAGCACTGACCCTCGAGGCACACCACTAGTCACAGGCCTCCAGGCTGACAAGCGTCCTTTCAATTTTACACGATCTATGAGTGTGTCGGAGATCATGACTCACAAATTTGTTAGAGTTCTTTCAGGAAGTGCCCAGGAAGGTTGATGAAGGCAGGGTGGTAGATATAGTCTATATGGATTTCAGTAAGGCCTATGATAAAGTTCCAATTGGTAAGTTGCTCTGGAAGGTTAGATTGCATGGAGTCCAGGGCGAGCTGGCAAATTGGATACAAAATTGGCTTGATGTCAGGAAGCAGAGGGTAATAGTGGAAGGATGTTTGTCGGACTGGAAGCCTGTGATTAGTGAGGTGCCTCAGGAGTCAGTGCTGGGCCCTTTGCTGTTTGTTGTCAAAATCAATGATAATGATGAGAATGTGCAAGGCATGATTAGTAAGTTTGCAGATGACGCTAAAATAGGTGGTATCATGGGCAGTGAGAAAGGTTGTCAGAATTTTCAGCAGGATCTTGATCATTTGGGGAAGTGAGCTGAGAAATGGCAAATGGACTTTAATGTAGATAAGTGTGAGGTCTTGCATTTTGGGAAAGTCAAATCAAGGTAGGAGTTTCATGGTGAATAGTAGGGCCTTAAGGAGTGCAGTGGAGCAGAGGGACCTTGGAGTTCAGGAGCACGGTTCTCTGAAAGTGGAGTCACAGGTAGACAGGGCAGTGAAGAAGGCTTTTGGCATAGTGGCCTCCAGGCCATTGAGTGTAGAAGTTGGGAAATTATGTTGCAGTTTTGTAGGGTGGTGGTGAGGCTACACTTGAAGTATTGTGTTCAGTTTTGGTCACCTTGCTATAACAAGGATGTTATTAAACTGGAAAGAGTGCAGAAAGAAATTTACAAGGCTATTGCCAGGACTCAATGGTCTGATTTTTTTAGGAGAGGTTGGACGAGTTAGGACATTTTTCTTTAGAGCACAGGAGACTAAGGGAACAACTTATAGAAGTGTATAAGACCATGAGAGGCATGGATAGGATCAATGAATTCAGTCTTTTTCGCAAGGGTGGGGAACCGAGGACTAGAGGGCATCAGTTTAAGATGAGAGGGTGGTATGCATATGTAATGAGCTGCTAGTGGAAGTGGTTGAGGTGGATGCAGTAACAACATTTAAAAGGCATTTGGACAAACACATGGATAGGAAAGGTGTAAAAAGATATGGGCCTAGTGCAAGAAAATAGGATTAGCGTGGATGGACATTTTGGACAACATGGACCAGTTTGGACCAAAGGGCTTATCTCCGTTCTATAGGACTCTATGACTTTTTGGATTCATCCTAACCTTCTCCACTAAAGCTATCTCATACTCCCTTTTTGCCCTCCTGATTTACTTGTTCTGTAAACTCCTATATCCTCTATATACCTCCTGGGATTCCCTTGATCCCAGCTATTTGTACCTGACCCTTGCCTCCTTCATTTTTCTGATCAAAGCCTCAATAGCTCTTGTCATCTAGGTTTCCCTATTCCTGCCAACCTTGTCATTTACTCTCATAGGAATAGACATAGACATTGAACTCTAGCTACCTCATTTTTAAAGGCCTCTGTTGTTCAATCCCACCCTGTACGAGCGAGGTGACAACTACTCTATGTAGCCATGTAGGTTCCAAACTGCCTTTTGCTGAGGTTGTTGAACATTTGTACCCTGAATGCATCTCAATTCTGGTAATGGTTTAGCAGTGTTGTTGGAATTAAATTTGGCTTTCTCCTGATCTTTTCACTCATGCCAATTACAACTTCAACCTTCAGCAGTTTTGTCGCAATTGGAAGAGTGTTTTGTGCTTGGCATGACTTTGTCTTAGACTACTTCCCATGCCCTTCAGTACGAATGCCTCTCCACTCTAGGATTACCTTGTATATGTCAGTGCTGGGTTGGCTCAATTTCCTGATGAGTCCTTTGACAGTTTTCACTGCTGCATCAACCTTTCCATTCTCTCTGCTCTTCGGACAGTGTTAGGGTGAATGTATTTTTGCACAATCTCAACAGTGATAAAAATGTTGCAACTTGTTCTAGTTTGCTTAACAAGTCTGTTCCTATCACATAATTCTGATTTGATTTGATCTTAATTTGATTTTTTAATTTTAATTTTATTGTCATGTGTACTCAAGTACAGGAATACAGTTTAATGTCACCACACAGTGCTAGTTTGAGTACAAGTATCCAGGTACAGAATCTTAAGAACAAATTAGAAAGAACAAAATGTTGAACGTTGCAGTAATTACAGTATTACATAAAACATATGAAATAAGGTTAAAAGTTACACATCGCTTAAGTGGAAAATAAAGAAATAAAGCTGTAAGTTCAAACATTACACTTTCTTAAGTGCTTAGCCATGGTGGGACTGCACATCAGGAAAAAACTCAGAATCAGAAGTCCGCACTGAGGCCATGCCATGCCAAGACACTGACACTGAGAGATTGCCAGGCCAAGAGACAACCATTCCAGACCAGGAGGCTGCCTTGCTAGGTCACAGCACGGGGGGAGGCTGCTATACCAGACCAGGAGTTTGCCCTTCTAGGCTGGATGTCGGGTATCTGTGGCTGGTAGAAGAAAGAAGAGAGAAGAAGAGAAAAAGAAACATAGAAGAGAAGAAAAAAGTGAGAGAAAAGGGAAGGGAAATGGACAGAGTGGATGAGCTCCTATTCAGTTGCCATCTCTCATTTTTCATGGAACATTTCCCAGTTTTTACCTCAGATTCCCAGTCATTTGAACAGGAGTCGGTACGGGAAAAGCTGCAGTCATTTTTACTTCAGTTGTATTTTCATTATGAACATTAAACATAGGACTTAGAACATTACAGCACAGTACAGGCCCTTTGGCCCTCAAAGTTGCGCCAATCTGTGAAACTGATCTGATGCCTATCTATCCTACACTATTCTATTTTCATCCTTATGCCTATCCAAAGACTATTTAAATGCTCTTAAAGTTGGAGAGTCTACTGCTGTTGCAGGCAGTGCTTTCTACGCCCCTACAACTCTCTGAATAAAGAAACTACCTCTGACTCCTATCACCCCTTGATTTAAAGCTATGTCCCCTCGTGCTAGTCAAGGCTCTCACTGTCCAACCTATCTAACTCTGATTATCTTACATGTCTCAATTAACTCACCTCTCAACCTTATTCTCTCTAACGAAAACAGACTCAAGTCCCTCAGCCTTTCCTCATAAGACCTTCCCTTCATACCAGGCAACATCCTGGTAAATCTCCTCTGAACCCTTTCCAAAGTTTCCACATTCTTCCTATAATGTGTTGACCAGAACTGTACACAATAGTCCGACTGTGGATGCACCAGAGTTTTGTACAACTGCAGCATGATCTCACCATTCCAAAACTTAATCCCTCTACTAATAAATGCTAACACACTGTATGCCTTCTTAACATCACGATCAACCTGGGTGGCAACTTTCAGGGATCTGTGTACGTGGACACTGAGATCTCTCTGCTAGTCTACACTACCAAGAATCTTACCATTAGCCCATTCCTGTTACTCCTTCCAAAGTGAATCACCTGACACTTTTCTGCATTAAACTCCATTTGCCACCTCTCAGCCTAGTTCTCCAGCTTATCTATGTCTCTCTGTACCTACAACATCCTTCGGCACTATGCACAACTCTACTGACCTTAGTGTCATCCACAAATTTACTAACCCAACCTTCTATGCCCTCATCCAGGTCATTTGTAAAAATGACAAACAACAGTGGACCCAAAACAGATCCTTGTAGTACCCCACTAGTAACTGAACTCCAGGATGAATATTTCCCATCAACCACCACCCTCTGTCTTCTTTCAGCTAGCCCAGTTCTGATCCAAACTGCTAGATCACCCTCAATCCCACACCTCTGTATTTTGTGCAATAGCCTACCATGGGGAACCTTATCAAATGCCTCACTGAAATCCATGTACACCACATCAATGGCTTTACCCTCATCCACCTGTTTGGTCACCTTCTCAAAGAACTCAATAAGGTTTGTGAGGCACGACCTACACTTGACAAAACCATGTTGACTATCCCTAATCAAGTTATTCCTTTCTAGATGATTATAAATTCTATTTCTTATAATCCTTTCCAACACTTTACCCACAACTGAAGTAAGGTTCACAGGTCTATAATTACCAGGGTTGCCTCTACTCCCCTTCTTGAACAAGGGAACAACATTTGCTAACCTCCAATCTTCTGACACTATTCCTGTAGACAATGATGACATAAAGATGAAAGCCAAAGGCTCAGCAATCTCCTCCCTGGCTTCCCAGAGAATACTAGGATAAATCCCATCTGGCCCATAGGACTTATCTATTTTTACACTTTCCAGAATTGCTAACACCTCCTCCTTACGAACTTCAATCTCATCTAGTCTCATAGCCTATAGCTCTGTATTAAACATGCCAATTTGGGTTCTCAGAATGATTGTGACTTCATGTTTTCCAGTTTTCAATGGCAGCTCCTACTTCTGCAGCTGTGCTTTTTATGTCAGCTCCAGTTTAGGGTTAGGATCACCATAGTCCCAGAGGAACACAGGGCTGTTCTCTTTTATTCATTCATGGGACAAAGGCATCACTTATTAATCTCTCATAATTGCTTTTAAGAGTTAACCACATTGCTGTGAGTCTGGAGTGACATGTAGGCCAGACTAGTTTCCTTTCCTGAAGGACATGAGTTGATTTTTTTCCTGACACCATTGTCACCATTTAACTCTTCATTCCAGATGCTTATTGAATTCAAATTCCACCATCTCCCATGGTAGGATTTGAACCTGGTCTCTGGATTAGCAGTCCAATGATAATGTCACTGGGCTATCACCTCCTCATAATTCTCATTAGAGAGAGATGACTAGTAGTGGTTTAATCTGAGGTACCACACCTCAGGCAAAGGGAGGGGTTGAGAAGGAGAAACTTTCATGGCAACCTCAGCCAGAACAGGAATTGAACCCATATTACTGGCATTGCAAACCAGCCATCCAGCTAACTGTACTAACTGACCTCATGTACACCATTCCTGACTCCATGTTTTGAGTGTACAACACAGCAATGTGTTTAACATGAGGAATTTATTGAAGTGAAGCTTAAGAGGTGCCTACAGCGTGTGTGCCTCATGGTAGAGGTCGCCAGACTATGGCAGACATTTTCAATGCGAACAATGACCACTTTCATCAAAAGAGAATCTAATCATTGGTCCTGGACATTTAATGGTGTTACCATTGTTCAATCCTCAACTATCAATATCCTGGATGTTACAATTAACCAGAAGTTGAACTGGACTAGCCATATCAATACTGTGGCACAAGAGTAGGTCAGAATCAAGGAATATTGTAATGAGTAACTCACCTCCTGACTCCTCAAAGCCTGTCCACCATCTACAAGGTACAAGTCAGGTGTGCATTGGAATACTCCCCACTATCCTGGATGGGTGCAACTCCAATAACACTCAAGAAGCTTGACACCATCCAGGACAAAATAGCCTGCTTAATTGGCACCACATCCACAAGCATCCATTCCTTTTACTACTGATGCTCAGTAGCAGCAGTGTGGGCTAGCCACAAGATGCACTGCAGAAATTCACCAAGGCTCCTCAGACAGCACCTTTCAAACCCATGACCATTTCCATCTAGAAGGACAAGGGCAACAGAAACATGGGAGTACCACCACCTGCAAGTTCCTCCAAGCCACTCACCGTCCTGACTTGGAAATATATCTACAGAGCTTTAGTTCCTTTCATACCACTGGGTCAAAATCCTGGAACCTTAACCGTAACACCATTGTAGGTTTACCCACTCCAAATGGACTGCAGCTGTTGAAGAAGGCAGCTCACTACCACCTTCTCAAGAGCAACTAGGGAGTGCAATAAAAGCTGTCCCAGCCAGTGGAACTCATGTCGTAAGAATGATTTTCTTTGAAATCTGATTTGCTCCATTCAATATTGATGATGTTTTCAAGCTAGTATAGGTGCTATGGAAAGAACAGCAAACAGACACTAGTACAACATCATGTGGCTTTAAGGGTGACTACATTCTTACCTTTGACCTTGTAGCTGCAGCTAAAACTTCAATTAATCAAACAAGTGATGATGTAAAATGAGTATAATCTTATAACTGTGATATTTTCTCTATAATGAAGTGACATCCATGCCACCTATGTTCCCGCTTAAGTTGTTTGCTCCTCCTTCTCTCTCACTATCTCCAGGAGTGGAAGAAGCTTACCTCTTGGGGAGCCTGTCGGCCTTGACATTTTAGGGAAATGATCCCAGGGCACTTTTAGCTGGACTGCCAGATCTGCTGAGAGTGCCCTCCTCATCTTAATCATCCACTGGGTTGAGGGCTTCAGGCAGGGGGGAGCAGGGAATCTCTGGAGTATCCTTAGGGGAGATTTCTGGGGAGGCAGGTATATGATACCTCCTCCAGCAGGGTTACTGCTCAGGCCTGAGCATAAGACAAGAGAGGGAATATGTTGTGAAATGACAGTAAAGGTTTGGGTGTGTTAATAATAGTGGTGGTAATGGGAGAGCTGTGCAGCACAATGAATTGGTTGCCATATCTAACCATCACCATATGACAGATCGCAGTTTCCTTCCACAAGGGCAAGGATTACCTGCAGATGAGGGCATTCCATCCTCCACCGTGACCTCTCTGGTGTGGGACACTGTCTCCGTCAGCACGGTGAGGGATTGAGAGAGATGTAAGTGACTGGGAGAGATGTCAATGTTGGTGCAGGTGGAGAAGGAAATGTGTTGTATCAGTGAATGGAGAACACAAAGGGTAGGAAGGGTTGGAATCTGGGGACATGGGGTGGGTACGAAGAAGTGTAACTAATGGAAGATGTATGCAATAGTAGGAGAGGCAGATTAGGAGCCATGGTGGGAGGTGAGAGCATTGGCAGATGAGGAGTGCATGAGAGGGAACAGAGTGGAAATGGGTGGCAACCTTCCAGAGTTCATTTACCTTCTTCCTCACATCGCTGGGCATTCCTCCAGACTGTGGACACCACACTGACCTAGGTGCCAGCCTCAGGTTGGCAGGTTCTGGTGCCATGGTCACTTCTGGCATTCCTGAGGAAGGAGGATGGCTATCCTGCCCACCAGCCTATCCACCCCTGTCAGCAAAGTGGGGTGCCAACATGCCTCTATCAGCCAGCCTTACCACAATGTTCACTAGCCTACAGCTGTGAATAGGAGAAAGTGAGGACTGCAGATGCTGGAGATCAGAGCTGAAAATGTGTTGCTGGAAAAGCGCAGCAGGTCAGGCAGCATCCAAGGAGCAGGAGAATCAACGTTTTGGGTATTCCTGAAGAAGGGTTCATGCCTGAAACGTCAATTCTCCTGCTCCTTGGATGTTGCCTGACCTGCTGCGCTTTTCCAGGAACACATTTACAGCTGTGAATGGCTATTCCTGGCTGACAATGTTTGACTGGTAAGAGGTCAGTAGAGTATTGACCATGCTCAAGTCTCTATTCAAATTGTACCTCATAGTTCCCTATGTGATTCTGTTATTGGACAACTTTTGCTATATAATTCCCACTTTGCTAAGAATGACCCTGGAAACAATTTAAAGATTATCAGTCAGGCTCAAAGAATGATTCATTTCATGTGGTAGAAGCTGTGTTGAATTATTTTTGCCTGTTCTTTACACAGTGTTCTCCAAACCCTGCACCTTTTTGGTTGAGTAAAGGACGATGGAGTTGATGCAGTGTGGTGCTGGAAAAGCACAGCAGGTCATCATCAGGATAAAGGATCCTGCCCGAAATCTCGTCTCTCCTGCTCCTCAGATGCTGCCTGACCTGCTGTGCTTTTTCCAGTGCCACACTGCATTGACTCTGACTCTCCGCCATTTGCAATCCTCACTATCTCCTAAAGGCCTAGGGAGACTGCCAGTCCTGGATGTAAATTTTCATAGCAATGTCTTGAACACTGAGACTTGTCCTGCCTGGTTTGATTTTAATCATTTAACTACAACAGTTGATAGATGCTGTTTCATTTCTGTGGCAAGAGTAACCCAGCAAATATCAGCACTCTTTTGTGTCATACAAATCATTGTTTCACTTCTAATGTTGGTGTTTTTTCATTTCAGTCCAGATGAGGGCAAGATGAAAATATCCTACTTCAAGTCTCTTTATAGTAATGTTTAAGTCATGTATGACTGAACAATTTTATATATTAATGAATCAGATGATGGGTCTGAGTATAACATATTCAAATTTATTGACAATACAAAATTAATTAAGGAATATAGAACATAGAAACATAGAAAATAGGAACAGATCACTCAACCCTTCAAACCTGCTATGGCTAGTCATCTAACCCAGTACCCTATTCCCAGTTTGCGCCCATACTCTGTGTTCCTTTTACTTTGAAGATCAGTACCTAAAACCTTCTTGAAGACCATTAATGTTTTGGCCTCAACTGCTTTTTGTTGCACAGAACTCCAAAGGCTCACCGCTCTGTGTGTAAAGAAATTTCTCCTCATTTCACAGATTTATCAGAGTAAATGATGAGGAAGAGAATATAAAAAGGGGTTGAGTAGGGTAAAGGTGTGTGGCTAGAATACAGTGTGCAGTCAGTGGTATGAATAGTAAAGTAAAAATCATTGAATGGTGAGACTGAGAAATGTAATCAGAGTGAATGGGAATCCTGTGCATGAACATGAAAGTTAATATGCAGGTGCTGGAAGAAATTTGTTACAGAGCAAGTGATGTATAAGAGTAGTCTTCCCACAATTTCCACCATTTTGGTGTGGTCACAATCAGGGTGTTGGACACAGTTTTGGTTTCTTTTCTGAACAAAGTATATATTTGCCCTGGAGAGAGTGTAGCAACAACTGAAAGCAAAGCATAAAAGCAAAGTTCTGCAAATGCTCAAAATATAACACTCAACAAGTCTGGCAGCATTTTAACAGAATTAACATTCCACGTTGAACTCTTTCGAAAGAAGAATCGTATTCCACTTGAAGTGTTAACTCTGTTTCTGTTTTATTTCTTTTATTTTGTAATGACCACATATTTTTATTTTCCTTTATGTTTGTGGGCTAAAATAGAAAAAGGACCATTTTAAAATCAAGGCTGTGGAAGGAAATGCTGCAAAAAATGTTACTGGAAATCATTGAGAGTCATGGTTATAGTGCTGATTTGTAAGCAATAAGGGAGGAGTGATAAGACAACATGGCACTGGGGTTTGTGTGCAGAGTGAGATTCAGCATGCTGATCATTTTGTGTGGTTGTGACTGCCAGAAATCCTCAGCTTGACAATTCTCTGACTGGCTCCGGGCAAATGAACAGCTTGAACTTTTACAATAGAGAGACAAAATAGAATCATAGAATCCCTAGATTGTGGAAACAGTCCTTTTGGCCCAACAAGTCCACATTGACGCTCTGAACAGCAACCCACCCAGACCCAATCCCCTGCATTACCCCGACTAATACACGTAATCTGCACATCCCTGAAAACTGTGGGCAATTTAGCATGGCCAATTCACCTATTCTGCACAACTTTGGATTGTGGGAGGAAACTGGAGCATCCAGAGGAAACCCACGCAGTCATAAGGAGAATGTGCAAACTCCACACAGAGAGAGATTGGAGAACAGAAGTTCTTGGGAAGCAAAGGGAAAATCTCAGTAAATCCTGTAGGCTGGTGTTTTCCTCATGTTTTAGCCTTCACCCATGTACATAAACATTTTTTTGCTTCTCTGTAGGTATATGTAAGGATTTTAAATGGAGGTTAAAGATTGAACAAGTAACATTAAATTTGATAGTTAATTGTCTTGTTTCCTTGTGGCTAGGATTTTTGTATTTCTAATAAGCAGTAGTTCATCAAAAAGGTAACTTTGAGATGTTGAGTACCTTGCTAAATCATCAATTTTTGTGGCAAACCTAGGAATAGTGGGGCTAGATTCTAACAATCCTTTTGTCTGTGTTTCTGGTAAGGCCAGCATTTGTTCCCCATCTCTAATCGAGTTTGATCTGAATGGTATGCAAGAACTATTTCAGAGGACAGTTAAGAACCAGAATCTTGCTGTGAGTCTGCAATAACATGCAGGCCAAACCAGGTTAAGACCGCAGATTTCCTTCTGGGCACATCCACGGGTCTTTCACGATAGCAGATTATGGTTTCATGGTATCATTACTGAGACTAGCTTTATATTCCAGATTTATTTATTGGATTCAAATTCCACCCACTGCCATGGTGGGTGGTGAACTAAATAGATATGCTCAGACTTTTGATTTACCAATCCAGTGATGTTACCACTAAGCCACTGTTTTGAACTTCACAGATACTGCCAGACATGTTGATTATTTCCAGTATTTTTGTTCATATTTCACAAGATTAATTCCTGAGATACGGGATTATTACTGAGTCGTCTCGGCCTATGTTCCCTGGAATGTTGAATAATAGGAGGTAATCTGACTGAACTGTATAAAATCCTTGAAAAGCTAGAGTAAATGCTGAGATCGGTGGTCCAGAACGTGGAGTGACAGTCTCAGAATGCAGGGTGAGCCATTTTTTTGGAACAAGATAAGGTGAAATTTCTTCACTGAAAGGATTGTGATTCTGTGAAACTCTCTGCCAAGAAAGCAGAGGACAGTGGAGGAATGTCAGGTTGAAGTTGAAGATCAGCCATGTTCTTAATGACGTAGGTCTTTCATTCAGCAGTGATAACATTGAGATGGCCACTGAGTGTGATTAATTGTGTGGCCTTAGGTTATTTCTGCTGTCCTTTAATCCTACTCTAAGATCACACTAACCTACGTACCTTTCATTGTACTAACATCCATGTGCCTATCCAAGAGTTGTATAAATGTCCCTGATGTATGTGACGCTACTACAACTGCCGGCAGTGCATTGCATGCACCCCCCACTCTCTGTGGAAAGAGCCTACCTCTGACATCTCCCCTAAACCTTCCTCCAATCACCTGAAAAAAAAGTCCCCTTGTGATATACATTTCTGCCATGGGAAAAAATCTCTGGCTATGCCTTGCAACATCTAGTACACCTCCATTAAGTCACCTCTCATTCTTCTTTACTCCAATGAGAAAAGCCCTAGTTCCTTCTTCACAAGACATGCCGTTAGGTCCAGGCAGTATCCTGGTAAATCTCCTCTGCACCCTCTCTAAAGTTTCCATACCTTTCCTATAATTAGGCGACCAGAACTGAACACAATATTCCAAGTGTTGTCTAACCAGGGCTTTATAGATCTGCAGCATAACCTCACGGCTCTTAAACCCAATCCCCCTGCTAATGAAAGCCAACACATCAAATACCTTCTTAACAATCCTATCAACTGGGTGGCAACTTTGACGTATCTATAGACATGGACCCAAAGATCCCTCTGTTCCTCTACACTGTCGAGGATCCTGCCTTTAACTCTGTAATCTGCATTAAAATTCAACCTTCCAAAGTGAATCCCTTCACACTTTTCCAGGTTGAACTCCATCTGCGACTTATCAGCCCAGTTCTGCTTCTTGTCAATGTCCCGTTGCAACCACCAATAGCCCTCCATACCATTCACAACTCTACCGACCTTCACATCATCTGCAAATTTACTAACCCATCTTTCCACTTCTTCATCCAAATTATTTATAAAAATTACAAAGAGCAGAAGTCCCTGAACAGATTCCTCCAGAACACCACTGCACACTGAGCTCCAGGCTGAATACTTTCCATCGACTAGCATCCTCTGTCTTCTATAGGCCAGCCAATTCTGTACCCAGACAGCCAAATTTCCCTGTATCCTTAAGCCTCCTTACATTCTGAATGAGCCTATCATGGGGAACCTTATCAAATGCCTTGTTAAAATTCATATATACCATATCCATTGCTCTACCTTCATCAATGTGTTTTGTCACATCTCCAAAGAATTCAATCAGGTTTGTAAGGCATGACCTGCCCCTCACAAGGCCATGCTAGCTTTTTTAATCAAGGTATGCTTTTCCAAATAATCATAAATCCTTTCTCTCAGAGTCCTCTCCAATAATTTGCCCACCACTGATGTAAGACTGACTGGTCTGTAATTCCCAGGATTATCTCTATTCCCTTTCTTGAACATTTGCCACCCTCCAACCATTTGGCACTACTCCAGTGGACAGTGAGGATGCAAAGATCATTGCCAAAGGCACAGAAATCTCTTCCCTCACTTCATGTAGTAACATAGGGTATATCCCATCTGGCCTAGGGGATTTGTCTATCCTTATGTTTTTCAAAGTTTTTAGCACATCCTCCTTCCAAAATATCAACCTGTTCTGTCAGTCTGTTTCACGCTGTCCTCAGAAACATCAAGCGCCTCTCAGCAGTGAATACTGAAGCAAAGTATTCATTAAGAACCTCCCCTACTTCCTCTGACTCCAGGCACAAGTTCCCTCCTTTATTCCTGATCGGCCCTACCCTCACACTGGCCATCCTCTTGTTCCAAATATAAGTGTAGAATATGAGAGTTTTCCTTAATCCTACTGGCTAAAGCTTTTTCATGCCTTTCTAAACTCTCCTAAGTCCATTCTTCAGTTCCTTCCTGGCTACCTTGTAACCCTCTAAAGTCCTGTCTGATCCTTGCCTCCTCAACCTTAAGGTCCTGCCACTTTGCCTTATCAACTGCCTATCCATCCTCACAGACTTTCTGCACACTGTACCTGCCTGTTCACCAGCTACCCCATCCTCTGATCTGTAGTGCTGGTTCCCATCCCCCTGCCAAACTAGTTTAAACCCTCCTGAAGACCTCTAGCAAACCTCCCGCCCAGGATATTGTTGGATATTGTTGCCCCTCCAGTTCAGGTGGAACCCATCCTTTTTGTATAGGTCACATCTTCCCCAGAAGGCATCCCAATGATCCATATATCTGAGGCCCTTCCTCCCAAACCAGCTCGGCAACCGCATGTTCATCTGCACTCACTCTCTATTCCTAGTCTCACTAGACACTGGCAACGATAACCATCCTAAGATTTCTACTCTGCTCATTTTGCCTTCTAGCTTCCAACCTAACTCCCTATATTCTTTTTTCAGGTCCTCCTCCTACCTATGTTATTGGTACCGATATGTACCATGACTTCTGGCTGATCTCCCTCCCCCTTAAGTATCCTGTAGAACTCGATCTGAGACATCCCTGACCCTGGCACCCTGGAGGCAACATCTGGGAGTCTCACTCACGACCACAGAATCTTCTATCTCTGCCTATCATGATTGAACCTCCAATCACTATCACTCTTCTATTCTCCCCTTCCCTTCTGAGCCACAGAGCCAGGCTCTAGCATTCCCTGTAGGTGCCTGACCTGACATTATCCAAAGCGGTATACTTATCATTGAGGGATACAGCCACAGGCATTCCCTGCACCATTTGCCTATTCCCTTTCCCTGTCCTGACGGTCACCCGCCTACGTTTATCCTGTAACTAAGGTTTGACTACCTCCCTACAACTCCTCTCTATCACCCCCTCAGCCACCCGAATGATCTGAAGATCATCCAGGACCAGCTCCATTTCCCTAAGGTGGCCTGTGAGGAACTGAACTTCTCACAGGTGAAGCCAGCAGGGACACTAATGGTGACCCTTACCTCCCACATTTTGCCAAGGAGCATGCAACTGCTCTAGCCTCCATTTCCTCTGTTTTAAAATGCTTAGAGAGGTTGAATAAATGAGAAAAAAGTTTAAAAAGCTTTACCTAACCAAGCCTCCACAGACTGCCTTTTCTTTTGATTAGAGGAGGAGGATAGGTGGGAGACACTACACGTGTAATGTTTAGCCACAGCCAAATATATCTGTTCACATACATAGCAATCCCCGTGTTCATGTCCACTCCTGTTGAGCCTACACATGAGGTAAGAGGAATATTTACCTTCCCAGCAGCCCCCGGTCCTCGCTCTCACCGTTCCCAGTGCTGCTGCAAATGGAGGCCGCTGATGCCACGAGGTAAGCAGTGCGATGAGTAGAAGTAGGGAGGAGAAGGAGTAGACAGTCCTCCTCCTCTTCCAATGGCACAAGCTCACATAATTCCCCTTCAGGTCAACAAGCTTGTTGTGAGCTTATAAAGTTTTTAAAGCTTTTTAAAAACAAGAATTCTAATGTTAAAACATAGAACATAGAACAGTACAGCACAGAACAGGCCCTTCAGCCCACGATGTTGTGCTGACCACTGATTCTCATGTATGCACCCTCAAGTTTCTGTGACCATATGAATGTCCAGCAGTCTCTTAAATGTCCCCAATGACTTTGCTTCCACAACTGCTGCTGGCAACGCATTCCATGCTCTCACAACTCTGTGTAAAGAACCCGCCTCTGACATCCCCTCTATACTTTCCTCCAACCAGCTTAAAACTATGACCCCTCATGTTAGCCATTTCTGCCCTGGGAAATAGTCTCTGGCTATCGACTCTATCTATGCCTCTCATTATCTTGTATACCTCAATTAGGTCCCCTCTCCTCCTCCTTTTCTCCAATGAAAGAACTCCGAGCTCAGTCAACCTCTCTTCATAAGATAAGCCCTCCAGTCCAGGCAGCATCCTGGTAAACCTCCTCTGAACCCTCTCCAAAGCATCCACATCTTTCGTATAATAGGGCGACCAGAACTGGATGCATGAACTTTTAATCACTTGTTTGTGAAAAGTAATTTCTGATTTTTTAAACACTTTTCTTGTGTTTATATGTTAAGAGGTTAGACAGAGCAAGATTTATTGCAACATTTGTAAAAGGATTTGGAAGTCTAAATGCTATGAGGTTGTTTCCCCAATTTGAGAATCTAGAACACAGACATAGCCTGAGTATAAATGCTGACCATTTTGGACTGAATTGAGTAGGGATGTCTCAGTTCAATAAGGTATGAACCTTAGAAATTCTTGAACCCAGGAATATAAGTAACCCAGCAATATGCTCCCAGTGTACATGGATTGTGCAGAAAAATGGAGTTGAACTTGCAGGTCAGTCATGAATGGTGGAGTAGACTGGACCAATCTGTACGGTCCATTCCTGCTCCTATTGTTCTTAATAGTCGCCAACACAAATCTATTTTTCGAATGGTTCGATGATTATTGGTCTAGGCCCTTAGAGAACAGTCATTTGTGCTGCTCCCATATCTTAAATTCCACATCTTCAGCAGGTGAGGAAGTGACAAAAGGAGAGAAAGATAATTTTTGACTCCATGTTATGAACTTCTTCTCTGGTTTATTTGTCGTTCAACAGGAACTGGCTGTAATCTCTGCTACATGGAAGAAATGAAGAAAATAGAAACAGTGAAAGGAAGTGAAGGGAGGATGTGTATCAACACTGAGTGGGGAGCATTTGGTGATGACGGATGCTTAGATTTCATCAGAACTACCTTTGACAAATTGGTGGACATCAATTCATTAAATATGGGACATCAAAAGTTAGTTAATGTATAATATAGAATTGCTTTTTAATACACATTTCTTCTTTTCCTCAGCTAAAGTTACTCACCATTATCAGATTGTGAATGGTCGATGTCTTTTACCAGTGGCAGAATTTGTCATCAGGATATATTAGACATTGCATGAAGCCAAGCCATATGCACCTTCCATTATGGATGGTGATTATGAGCATGAAGTGAGGCCTAGGACACTGAGGCCACACACTTAAACAACTTGGCATTGGCCAGGAATCGAAATTGAGATTTTAGTACCATAGAATAGCAAAGGAGGAGACCACTCAGTCCTACATGCCTGTGTCAGTTCTTGTAAGAATGAGTTTTTTAATAAGTCTGACATTCAGCTCCCCAACCCCCAGCCCTCAGTCTGCTTTTCTCCCCTTTTCACATATTTATCCTATCCTTTTCTCACCAGTCTCTCAGGTAGTGCACTCAACCTTGCTACTTAAAACTATCTTTCTTCTATTCTCATCTGATCATTTTGTAAATTATTTTAAAGCTGTGCCCTATCTGTAAGGGTGGTAGAGACAGAAATCCTCATAACATTTAAGATATATTCAGATACCAAAACATTCAAAGCTGAACACCAAGTGTTGGAAAATGGGAATAAAATACTTAGTTGCTTGCTTTAGTCCAGTGCAGACGCGATAGTGCAGAGGGCCTTTTTCTGTGCTGTAGATCTCTTTAACTCCTTGGTCTACTAAACCACCATCAGTAAAATGTTTTATTTATTAATGTTAAAACCAACTAAAAAAATCATAATATGATTAGAGCACAGAAGGAGGCCATTTGGCCCTTTGTGTCAGTGCTTGGTCTTTGAAGGGGAAATGCACTTCTCATGCAAAACCTCCATCAATTTAGATAAACACAATTTGCCCCTGGAAGATTTGTGTTGTCTTTCCTTAATGGACTCTTATTTTCCTCAGTGACAGTTCTTTTTGTTCTGAATTATAATTTCTTAAAACCTCTCCACCACTCAGACTAAATTGACTGGCCTGCAGTTGCTCAGTTTATCTTGACACACATTTTTGAACAGGGGTGAAACATTTGCAACTCTCCAGCCTTCTGGCACCAACCTATATTAAAGGAGGATTTGAAGATTATGGCTAGCACCTCCATAATTTTCTCTTTTACTTTTTCTGTAAGCTTTGGATGCACCTTATCTGGTCCTAGAGTGTTATCAGACAGTCTTTTTAAACTTTTATCAATTTTAAATCATGGAAATCTCAACTCCCTCCTCCTTTACTATGACTAACGCAATATTTTCTTCCTTAGTTAAGACAGATGCAAAGTACTCAGTATGTCACAATGTCCCTCTTCCAAGTATTTAGATACATACAAAGACTTTTTAGTTCCTTTTCATGTTCATGTTCATTACCAGTTTCTTCTCATACTCGCTCCTTGCTTCTCGGATTTATTGAGCTCATGTTGTGTAAAGTGGAGGCAGGAAATTCTCTGATGCCTGTTTGGGGGCAATTCTCATTATAGTGATGCTGAAGGGAGCACCTCATAGGCTGCTGCTCTCTTAATACTGCGGAGGCAGTCTCTGTAGAAGACTGAGACTCCACAGACAACCATTTTGATTTTGAATATAATTATTGTTATGGAAGAAATAAATTTAACAAAAATACAGTTTAGAATACTGGATTCTGAACTTCTTTAAACCACTCAAACTCTTGCATGAAACTCTCTTTTATTTACTAGATATGAAAAGATGATCAGTGGGATGTACCTGGGTGAAATTGTGCGCAACATACTGATTAACTTCACAAAACAAGGACTTTTGTTCAGAGGTCTCATGTCGCACAGTCTAAAGACCAAAGGCATTTTTCAAACCAAGTATTTGTCTCAGATAGAAAGGTAAGGAAAGATGGTGGGGTATGCAACTATATTGTATTTAAATATTGAGAAACATAGAGTTTTTAACATTATGTATTAAGTACATTCCTAAGGTAAATGTACCTAGAACTTATCATATCACAGTACTTCAAAGGCAATGAATATATCTATTAAAATTCTTACTTTTCTTTATATTCCTAGCTAGCTTTCTCAGTCTAATTTTTATGGATTTCTGAAATATCCCCTAAAATGTCAGATACTGAACCTCTATTGACTTATCTTTAAACTTGCTAGTTTGCTTTTGCTCCCGCTGCTTTCAAGATCTCATAATTGCCCATAATTAAATTTAAGTCATACAGTCACTCTTCTCTCCTTAAAACTAAATGAGAAATTCATTCTTATTACTGCTCTACTTAAAGGTGTTTTGTTATGAGATCATTAATTAATCCTATCTCATTCACAATACCAGATGTAGTATAAACTCCTCTCTGGTTAGTTCCATAACAACTATGCTGGAAACATACTATGATCTCCTGATATAAGCCCTGTTTGTTCATTTGATTTTTCCTGTTTATGAATAGACTAAATCTGCCATGAATATTGCGATGCCTTTAAAGTGATCTTCTCATTACTTAGAGACATCTAGCATGAGAAAAGACCTTCGGCCCATTTCATCCATGTTGACCAGATATCCTAAATTAATCCAGTCCTATTTACCAGCATTTGGCCCATATCCCTCTAAACCCTTCCGATTTATATACCCATCCAGATGCCTTTTAAATGTTGTAATTGTACCAGCCTCCACCAATTCATCTGGCAGCTCATTCCATATACACATCACGCTCTACCTGAAGAAATTGTCCATTATGTCTCTTTTAAAACTTTCCCCTTATGTTAAACCTATGACATCTAGTTTGGGACACCTCTACCCTGGGGAAAAGACCTTGACTATTCAACCTATCCATGCCTCTCATGGTTTTATAGGTCACCCCTCAGCCTCCAATGCCCCAATTAGCCAAGCCTATTCAGCATCTCCCTATAGCTCAAAATCTCCAACCCTGGCAATATCCTTGTAGATATTTTCTGAAACCTCTCAAGTTTAACAACATGTTTTCTATAGCAGGGAGACCAGAGTTGAATGCAGTATTTTAAAAGTGGCCTAACCAAAGTCCTGTATAGTTGCAACATGACCTCCCAACTCCTATACTCAGTGCACTGACCAATAAAGGCAACTGTACCAAATGTTACCCTGTCTACCTGTGGCTCCATTTTCAAGAAACTATGAACTTGCACTCCAAGGTCCCTCTGTTTGGCAACACATGGAGTCATAGAGATGTACAGCATGGAAACAGACTCTTTGGTCCAACCTGTCCATGCCAACCAGATATCCCAACCCAATCTAGTCCCACCTACCGGCACGCGGCCCACATCCCTCCAAACCCTTCCTATTCATATACCCATCCAAATGCCTCTTAAATGTTGCAATTGTTCCAACCTCTGCCATTTCCTCTGGCAGCTCATTCCATACATGTACCACCCTCTGTGCCCTGTAGGTCTCTTTTATATCTTTCCCCTCTCACCCTAAACCTATGCCCTCTAGTTCTGGACTTTCCAACCCCAGGGAAAAGACTTTGTCTATTTATCCTATCTATGCCCCTCATAATTTTGTAAACCTCTATAAGGTCATCCCTCAGCCTCTGACGCTCCAAGGAAAACAGCCCCAGCCTGTTCAGCCTCTCCCTATAGCTCAAATCCTTGTAAATCTTTTCTGAACCCTTTCAAGTTTCACAAAATCTTTCAGATAGGAAGGAAACCAGAATTGTATGCAGTATTCCAACAGTGGCCTAACCAATGTCCTGTACAGCCACAACATGACCTCCCAACTCCTGTACTCAATACTCTGACCAATAAAGGAAAGCCTTCTTCACTATCCTAGCTACCTGCGACTCCACTTTCAAGGAGCTATGAACCTGCACTCCAAGATCTCTTTGTTCAGCAACACTTTCTACGACCTTACCATTAAGTGTAAAAGTTCTGCTAAGATTTGCTTTCCCAAAATCCAGCGCCTCACATTTATCTGAATTAAACTCCATCTGCCACTTCTCAGCCAATTGGCCCATCTGATCAAGATCCTCTTGTAATCCAAGGTAACCTTCTTCATTGTCCACTACACCTCCAATTTCTGTGTCATAAGACCATAAGACATAGGAGTGGAAGTAAGGCCATTCGGCCCATCGAGTCCACTCCACCATTCAATCATGGCTGCTAGGCACTTCAACTCCACTTACCCGCATTCTCCCCGTAGCCCTTAATTCCCCAAGACAACAAGAATCTATCAATCTCTGCCTTGAAGACATTTAGCGTCCCGGCCTCCACTGCATTCTGCGGCAATGAATTCCACAGGCCCACCACTCTCTGGCTGAAGAAATGTCTCCGCATTTCTGTTCTGAATTTACCCACTCTAATTCTAAGGCTGTGTCCACGGGTCCTAGTCTCCTCACCTAACGGAAACAATTTCCTAGCATCCACCCTTTCCAAGCTATGTATTATCTTGTACGTCTCTATTAATCTTCTAAACTCCAATGAATGCAATCCCAAGATCCTCAGCCGTTCCTCATATGTTAGACCTACCATTCCAGGGATCATCCGTGTGAATCTCCGCTGGACACGTTCCAGTGCCAGTATGTCCTTCCTGAGGTATGGGGACCAAAACTGGACACAGTACTCCAAATGGGGCCTAACCAGTGCTTTATAAAGTCTCAGTAGCACAATGGTGTTTTTATATTCCAACCCTCTTGAGATAAGTGACAACATTGCATTCGCTATCTTAATCACAGACTCAACCTGCATGTTGCCCTTTAGAGAATCCTCGACTAGCACTCCCAGATCCCTTTGTACTTTGGCTTTACGAATTTGACAACTTCGAGCATTATGAAGGCAGTGAGGTCTGCAGATGCTGGGGATCCGAGTTGACAGTGTGTTGCTGGAAAAGCACAGCAGGTCAGGGAGCATCCAATGAGCAGGAGAATCAACATTTTGGGCAGAAGCCCTTCATCGGGAATGGAGAGGACTTGGGGGTTACAGTGAGAGAGGGACTCACTGAGATCTTTCTAGAGAGAGGAGGAGAATTTCTTCAAGGTAGGCATCCTTGGAAGAGGCTTCGTAATAAGGTTGAAATCAATTAGGAGACAGTGAGGTCTGCAGATGCTGGTGATCAGAGTTGAAAGTGTGTTGCTGGCAAAGCACAGCAGGTCAGGCAGCATCCGAGGAGCAGGAATATCAACGTATCAGGCCAGAGCCCTTCATCAGAAATCCTTCTAGCCTTGTGTGTATTGACTTATTCTTTGATTTGCACTCTCTATCCCTTTATGTCAGTCTGTTAATCATTTCTCATATTATTTCCTATCTATCTTGCCTTGACCTAGTTATGTGGCTTGCTTCAGTGCTGGCCCCAGCAGGGTTCAGCTACATACTGTCTCAGTGCTACAGCTCCCATGTTCCCAAGTATTAATGCCAGTGACCAACGAACAAATCTGAGCCCGCTCTCGCACACAATCACTTACATTTCACTCATCTTATTTGTCAATGTCCGTTTGCATGTGGTTCAAATAATAATCCAGGAATTATTACCTTTGACATACTGCTTCTTAATTTGGTGCCTAGTTCCTCATTCCGTATGTGCTTAATCTCACTCCTTGTTCTGTCTATGTCAATGAAACTACAGGGACCACAACAGCTTGATCCTCCCCATCCCACTGTCAGTTCCTCTCCAGCTCTGAGTAACCTGATAGCTAGCATTGGGCAGACTGCACAGTCTTCTCCCTCTTTGCTATAGAGAACAGTGTCAATCCTGTTCAATGGCTACTGTGCCATGGTCAGTTTGCCTATCCACACCGCAAATCTCACTCTTTTCCAAAAAAATGATGCAAGACCCTCAAACCTATTGAACAATTGTAAAGGTTGAGTCTTCAGCAGTCCTGCAGAGGATCCTCTGGATCCTCTAACCCTCCTCACTCACAGTCACATCTCCATTCCATGACTATTGATCAAACCAGAAGACCCTGTCTTACAAGTTGTAACTGCCTCTTACAACAAATTATCCAGGCCAGTTTCCCCTTTCCTGATGCATTGCAATGTCAGTAGTTCAGTCTCTACCAAAAGCCCCTGCAGTTATAAATATTTGCTGTAGAAATGTTTGAACTGGATCACACTGGCATCCAGGAGCTCTCACATACTGCAATCACAACACATCAACTGTCCTGTTATCCTTACTGTGCCTCAATTAAATATAACTAAATGACAAAAATAAACAAATGTCTCTTCTCACTACCACCCAAACCTTCAAACTTAATACCTTTACCATCATTTATCTTATTCATAAATTAAATCAATAGTTTATTACTTCCTACCTGCTTGAGTCTCAAGTGTCTCTCGATGCTGTGTTTGGGTCTCCACTGACCTGCTTCTCGAGGTGCTGCAGACTGCCTGTCTCAGGATTCCCTGCTTGCCCACTCTTCTAGGTGCTGCGGATATGGCTGTTCCCAGCCTCGATTTTACTGGATGTTCACTTGCCTGCTCCTTTGAATGACCAAACTTGAATTAACTTGAAGTCAGGGTTGTTGTTGTTGTTAAGCAGCCACTAACATCTTTTTTTTAAATCATCTAAACACAGTGACCGTCTGGCTCTGCTCCAAATCCGTTCAATCCTTCAGAAGCTTGGCCTGGACTGTTCTTGTGATGACAGCATCATTGTTAAGGAGGTGTGCAGTGTTGTTTCCCAGAGAGCAGCCGAGATCTGTGGTGCAGGATTGGCTGCTGTTGCTGAAAATATTAGGGAGAGCCGGAACTTGGATTATTTGGAAGTTACTGTCGGTGTGGACGGAACTCTCTACAGGCTTCATCCCCAGTAAGTATTATGACCAATTCCACTGCTGCAATGCTAAATTACTACATAAGATTGTGTAAAGTTGGGAAATGTTTTGTGTAACAATGGTGCAAACTAAGTAACTGTGTAATCACGCAATAGAAGTTGAGCAGGAGAAGTATACAAGAGAACAAGTGTCCAGGAAGGATTCTTGACGCAACATCTAGAGAGGAGGCCATATTGGATTTGATGCTTGGCCATGAACCAGGTCAGGTGTCAGATCTCTTGGTGGGAGAGCATTTCGGTGATAGTGATCATAACTACCTGACCTTTACTATAGTCATGGAGAAGGATAGGAACAGATGGTATGGACAAGTATTTAATTGAAGGAGGAGGAACGATAAATACATAGAAGCTACAGGGACACAATTACGCCAGAGAACAGAGGTAGCTGGGTAACAGTTAGAGGTGGGAAGGGGAGGAAGCAGGCAGTGCAGGGATCCCCTGTGGTCATTCCCCTCAACAATAAGTATACCGCTTTGGATACTGTTGGGGGGGACGGCCTGGCAGGGGTAAGCTGCAGTGACCAGGTCACTGGCATGAGGTCCGGCTCTGAGGCTCAGAAGGGAAAGGGGGAGAGGAGGAGAACGCTAGTTATAGGAGACTCTATAGTTAGAGGGACAGACAGGCGGTTCTGTGGACATGGGCGAGACTCTCAGATGGTTTGTTGCCTCCCGGGTGCCAGGGTCCGAGATGTCTCGGACCATGTCTTCAGAATCCTTAAGGGGGAGGGTGTGCAGCCAGAAGTCGTGGTGCATGTTGGCACCAATGACATAGGTAGGAAGAGGGGTGGGGAGGTCATTCAGGAGCTCAGAGAGTTAGGCTGGAAGCTAAAAGCTAGGACGGACAGAGTCGTCATCTCTAGGATGTTGCCGGTGCCACGTGACAGTGAGGCAAGGAATAGGGAGATAGTGCAGTTGAACACGTGGCTGCAAGGATGGTGTAGGAGGGAGGGCTTCAGGTATTTGGACAATTGGACTGTGTTCTGGGGAAGGTGGGACCTGTATAAACAGGACGGGTTGCACCTGAACCAGAAGGGCACCAATATCCTGGGAGGTAGGTTTGCTAGCACTCTTTGGGGGGGTTTAAACTAATTTGGCAGGGGGATGGGATCCGGACTTGTAGTCCAGCAAGTAGGTTAGCTGTTTGTCAGGATGTCCAAGAATGTAGGGAGGCTGTGGAGAAGGTAGCACTGACACGGAATACTTGCGGACACAGAGATGGGTTCAAGTGCGTATACTTCAACGCAAGGAGTATCAGAAATAAGGTGGGTGAACTTAAGACGTGGATCGGTACCTGGGACTACGATGTTGTGGCCATCACGGAAACGTGGATAGAAGAGGGACAGGAATGGCTGTTGGAGGTTCCTAGTTACAGATGTTTCAGTAAGATTAGGGAGGGTGGTAAAAAAGGAGGGGGGGGTGGCGTTGCTAATTAGAAATGGTATAACGGCTGCAGAAAGGCAGTTCGAGGGGGATCTCCCTTTGGAGGTAGTATGGGCTGAAGTCAGAAATAGGAAAGGTGCAGTCACCTTGTTGGGTGTTTACTATAGGCCCCCCAATAGCAGCAGAGATGTGGAGAAACAGATTGGGAAACAGATTTTGGAAAGGTGCAGAAGCCACAGGGTAGTAGTCATGGGCGACTTCAACTTCCCAAATATTGATTGGAAGCTCTTTAGATCAAGTAGATTGGATGGGGCAGGGTTTGTGCGGTGTGTCCAGGAAGCTTTTCTAACTCAGTATGTAGATTGTCCGACCAGAGGGGAGGCCATATTGGATTTGGTACTTGGTAACGAACCGGGACAAGTGATGGGCTTGTTAGTGGCTGAACATTTTGGTGATGGTGACCACAATTCTGTGACTTTCACCTTGGTTATGGAGAGAGATAGGTGCATGCAACAGGGTAGGTTTTACAATTGGGGGAAGGGTAAATACGATGCTGCAAGACAGGATCTGAGGAGCATAAGTTGGGAGCATAGGCTGTCAGGGAAGGATGTCGTGGAAATGTGGAACTTTTTCAAAGAACAGATACGACGTGTCCTTGATATGTATGTACCTGTCACGCAGGAAAGAGATGGTCGTGTGAGGGAACCTCGGTTGACGAGGGAGGTTGAATGTCTTGTAAGGAGGAAGAAGGAGGCTTACCTAAGGTCGAGGAAACAAGGTTCAGACAGAGCGTTGGAGGGATACAGGATAGGCAGAAGGGAGCTGAAGAAAGGGATTAGGAGAGCTAAGAGAGGGCATGAAAAATCTTTGGCGGGTAGGATCAAGGATAACCCTAAGGCATTTTATGCATATGTGAGAAACATGAGAATGACGAGAACGAGGGTAGGTCCGATCAAGGACAGTAGTGGGAGACTGTGTATTGAGTTGGAAGAGATAGGAGAGGTCTTGAATGAGTACTTTTCTTCAGTATTTACAAATGAGAGGGACCGTATTGTTGAAGAGGAGAGTGTGAAACGGACTGTAAGCTAGAAGAGATACTTGTTAGGAAGGAAGACGTGTTGGGCATTTTGAAAAACTTGAGGATAGACAAGTCCCCGGGCCTGACGGGATATATCCTAGGATTATGTGGGAAGCAAGAGAGAAAATTGCAGAGCTGTTGGCAATGATCTTTTCGTCTTCACTGTCAATGGGGGTGTTACCAGGGGACTGGAGAGTGGCGAATGTTGTGCCCCTGTTCAAAAAAGGGAATAGGGATAACCCCGGGAATTACAGGCCAGTTAATCTTACTTCGATGGTAGGCAAAGTAATGGAAAGGGTACTGAGGGATAGGATTTATGAGTATCTGGAAAGACACTACTTGATTAGGGATAGCCAGCATGGATTTGTGAGGGGTAGGTCTTGCCTTACAAGTCTTATTGAATTCTTTGAGGAGGTGACCAAGCACGTGGATGAGGGTAGAGCAGTGGATGTAGTGTACATGGATCTTAGTAAGGCATTTGATAAGGTTCCCCATGGTAGGTTTATGCGGAAAGTCAGGAGGCATGGGATAGAGGGAAATTTTGCCAGTTGGATAGAAAACTGGCTAACTGGTCAAAGTCAGAGAGTGGTGGTAGATGGTAAATATTCAGCCTGGAGCCCAGTTACAAGTAGAGTTCCACAGGGATCAGTTCTGGGTCCTCTGCTGTTTGTAATTTTTATTAATGACTTGGAAGAGGGAGTCGAAGGGTGGGTCAGTAAATTTGCAGATGATACGAAGATTGGTGGAGTTGTGGATAGTGAGGAGGGCTGTTGTCGGCTACAAAGGGACTTAGATATGATGCAGAGCTGGGCTGAGGAGTGGCAGATGGAGTTCAACCCTGTCAAGTGTGAGGTTGTCCATTTTGGAAGGACAAATAAGAATGTGGAATACAGGGTTAACGGTAGGATTCTTAGTCAGGTGGAGGAACAGAGGGATCTTGGGGTCTATGTTCATAGATCATTGAAAGTTGCCACTCAGTTGGATAGAGCTTGTAAAAAGGCCTATGGTGTATTAGCGTTCATTAGCAGAGGGATTGAATTCAAGAGTTGTGAAGTGATGTTGCAGCTGTACAGGACCTTGGTTAGGCCACATTTGGAGTACTGTGTGCAGTTCTGGTCGCCTCATTTTAGGAAAGATGTGGAAGCTTTGGAGAGGGTGCAGAGAAGATTTACCAGGATGTTGCCTGGAATGGAGAATAGGTCGTATGAGGATAGGTTGAGAGTGCTAGGCCTTTTCTCATTGGAACAGCGAAGGTTGAGGGGTGACTTGATAGAGGTTTATAAGATGATCAGAGGAATAGATAGAGTAGACAGTCAGAAACTTTTTCCCTGGGTACAACAAGGGGACATAAATTTAGGTGAAGGGTGGAAGGTATATGGGGGATGTCAGGGGTAGGTTCTTTACCCAGAGAGTGGTGGGGGCATGGAATGCGCTACCTGTGGGAGTGGCAGAGTCAGAATCATTGGCGACCTTTAGGTGGCAATTGGATAGGTACATGGATGGGTGCTTAAGCTTGGACAAATGTTCGGCACAACATCGTGGGCCGAAGGGCCTGTTATGTGCTGTATTGTTCTCTGTTCTATGTTCTAAAGCTATTAGGCAGGAACTGTGGAGCATAACTTAGAAACAGATGTTCTCAGGGAAATGCACAACAGAAATGTGGAGGTTGCTTCGGAAGAACTTGCTAATAGTGCTGGATAGGTTTGTTCAACTGAGGTAAGTTGAAGGAACCTTGGATGACAAGAAATATGAAACATCTCGTCAAGAGGAAGAAGGAAGTTTACTTAAGGTTGAGGAAGCAAGGATCAGACAGGGCTCTAGAGAGTTACAAGGTGGCCAGGAAGAAACTGAGGAATGGACTTAGGAGAGCTGGAAGAGGGCATGAAAAAGCCTTGGCAGGTAGGATTAAGGAAAACCCCAAAGATTCTACACTTTTATGAGGAACAAGAGAATGGCCAGACTGAGGGTAGAGCTGATCAGGGATAGTGGAGGGAACTTGTGCCTGGGGTCAGAGGAAGTAAGGGAGGCACTTAATGAATACTTTGCTTCAGTAATCGCTAGTGAGAGGGATCTTGTCATTTGTGAGGACAACATGAAACAGGCTGATACACTTGAACAGGTTGAGTTAAAAAGGAGGATGTGCTGTGAATTTTGAAAAACATAAGGACAGATAAGTCCCCTGTGTCAGGCGGGATATACCCAATGCTACTACAGAAGCAAGGGCTGTGCCTTTGGCGATGATCTTTGCATCCTCACTGTCCACTGGTGTAGTACCAGGTAATTGGAGAGTGGCAAATGTTATTCCCTTGTTCAAGAAAGAGATAACCCTGAGAATTACAGACCATTCAGTCTTACCTCAATGATAGGCAAGTTATTGAATTTTGAGAGACAAAATCGATGATTATTTGGAAAAGCATAGTTTGATTAGAGATGGTCAGATGGCCTTGTGAGGGGCAGGTCATGTCTCACAAGCCTTATTGAATTCTTTGAGAATGTGACAAGACACATTGATGAAGGTAGAGCAGTGGATATGGTATATATGGATTTTAGCAAGGCATCTGATAAGGCTTCCCATGGTAGAATCATTCAGAAAATAAGAAGGCATGGGAAACTGGGAAATGTGGCTGTCTGGATACAGAATTGGCTGGCCCATAGAAGGTGGTAATAGATGGGAAATATTCAGCTTGGAGCATGGTGACAAGTGGTGTTCTGTAGGGATCTGTTCTGGGACCTATGCTCTTTGTGATTTTTATAAATGACTTCGATGAAGAGGTTAGTGAGTTTGCTGATAACACAACAGTTGGTGGAGCTGTGGATTGTGTGGAGGGCTGTTGTAGGTTACAATGGAACATTGACAGCATGCAGAGCTGGGCTGATAAGTGACAGATGGAAATCAATTTGGAAAAGTGTGAAATAATTCACTCTGGAAGGTTAAATTTGAATGCAGAGTACAGGGTTAAAGGCAGGATTATTGGCAGTGTGGAGAAACAGAGATATCTTGGGGTCTATGTCCATAGATCCCTCAAAGTTGCCACCCAAGTTGATAGGGTTGTTAAGAAGGCCAATGATGTAATGTCTTTCATTAGCAGGGGAATTGTGTTTAAGAGCTGTGAGGTTATGCTGTGGCACTATAAAGCTCTAGTTAGACCACATTTGGAATATTGTGTTCAGTTTTGGTCACCTCATTATAGGAAGGATGTGGAAGCTTTAGAGAGGATGCAGAGGAGATTTACCAAGATGCTGCCTGGAAGAACAGTTGAGGGGCCTATGGTTTTTCTCATTGGAGTGAAGAAGGATAAGAGGTGACTTGATAGAGGTGAACAAGATGATGATAAACATAGATAGAGTGGATAGCCAGAGACTTTTTCCCAAGGCGGAAATGGCTATCACTAGGGGGCATAATTTTAAGGCGATTGGAGGAAGGTTACATGGAGATGTGAGGGGTAGGTTCTTTACACAGATAGTGGTGGGTGTGTGGACTGCACTGCCAGCAGTGGTGGTAGATTCAGAGACATTAGGGACAATTAAGCGACTCTTGGATAGGCACATGGATGATCGTAAAGTAGGTTAGTCTGATTTTAGGGTAGGAGAAAAGATCGGCACAATATCGAGGGCCAAAGGGTCTGTCATGTGCTGTACTGTTCTATTTTCTGTGTCGTACAAGTGCAACTAAAATTTGTATCTATGTAAACCCTCAGTATAACTAAACTTGTCAGTGTGCTTCAGAGATAACCAGAAGCTTGGTCAATGAGGTAGATTTAAAGGAATGTTCAAAGGAAAAATGAGATTTAATAAAACCACAATGCACCAGGAGTAGAAGTAGGCTATTCGGCCAATATAGTCTGCTCAATCAATGACTGCCATTCAATGAGATCATGACTGGTCTGATAACCCTCAACTCCATTTTCCTGGCTTTTCCCCCATGGTCCTCAATTGTTTTACTGATTAAAAATCCCTACCCATCTCAGCCTTGAATTTACTTAACAATCCAATCTCTATAGCCCTCTGTGATAAAGAATTCTGTGATTTATGTAAAAGGACTTCCCAATCCTTTTGTGCTGTTGATTTCTGCAATCTTTCCTGATTTTCAGCTCCTTTCTTATTCTGCCAAAATGCATGACCTCAATCTTCCTAAATCATATTCCACCTGCCAAATTTTTGCCCGCTCACTGAACCTGTCCATCTCTCTGCAGACTCTTTGTGTTATCCTCACTCCTTGTCTTCTTACCTATTTTTGTATCATCCTGAAACTTGGTGACAGTACGTTAATTTTCCTCCTCCAAGTCATTAAAATAATTGTAGCCTAGTACTGATCACTGTGGAACTCCACAATTGTCTGAATACCATCCTGAAAATGTCCCTTTTATGAAAATATGTCCATAATGGCTATATGATCATACCCATTAATCTATATTTGTGCCATTAGTTCATTTGCTTTCCTCTGAGTACTACATCCGTTCAAGTAATTTTGTCTTTTTATCATTTTACCCTACCGCTGTCCTTCTTTGTACGCTTTCTCCCTTCCTGTCCAACTTTGGGTACTCCTATTGAAATCTGCTCTGCATTGCTGCTATATTCACTTGCTTTGTAAGCTTACATTATCCCTACCCCCAAACCCTCTTTTCCCTCCACACCCCCATAAAAGCCCTCTCTACAGCCCTAATTGTTTTGATTTGCCAGAACACTAGTCCCAGCAATATTTAAGTGAAGCCCATCTCAACAGAACAGCTGTCTTCTACCTAGTAGAAATGCCAGTACCCCAGGAACTGAAACATATTTCACCACACCAATTTTTGGAACCACTCATTTAACTCCTTCATATTTCCCCTATGTTAGTTTGACCATGGTTCAGATAGTAATCCCGTGATCATTACCTTGGTGGTTCTGCTTTTTAATGCAGATAATTGTTCAAAGTCTTTTGAGCAGAACCCCCTTCCTGGTCCTCTCAGTATCATCGGTTAATACTTTGTCCCTCCCCTTTATTTCAAGTTCTTCTCCAGCCACAGGGAGATATCCCCATTACTGGGCAGGCAACACAGCCTGAGGGATTACAGTTCACAGCTGCAAAGAACACTACCTATTTCTGAATTATGCTGTTCTCTACGAGCATCACATTGCTCTTTCCTCCCCAGACTTGAATAGCTCCCAATACCATGGTCAGTTTGATCATCCACCCTGTAGTCACATTCTTATTTCCACATAGCACTTTGTAACTGTTAGGGAGTTGCTAGGGCCAATGCTCCTCAATTACAGTCCTCTGGGTCTTCATTACTGTCTTATCTGCAGTCATGCCCTCGTGTCTCACAGGCCAATTCTGTGAGGTGTGATAGCACTCTACAGCAAATGGTCCAGATAACGTCCCCCTTTTTCTGCTGTGGAGCAATGTACGCAACTCAGACTAGCTCCCGAAGTAAGATACAAGATCCTTTGAAGTGCAAACAGATAGAGAGATATAGACAGGTACAAAAGGGGTATTCCACAGATTAGGCTCAGGCATCTGAAGTGGGAAAAGCAAGGATGATTAAGAGACCAGAGTTCAGAGTCTTAGTTGTGGGGCTGGAGGAGAGTGGCAGGAGAAAGCACGGAGGGATTTGAAAACAAGGGTGAGGATTTTAAAATCACTCTACATGATCTCATGAAATGGCTGAAAATACAGAATACCACAAAGGCTATGTGTCCTTACAACATTCTGGCAATATTATTGAAGACCTGTGCTCCCGAACTAGTCATCCTATAGCCAAGCTGTTCCAGTGCAGCCATAATACAGGAATTTACCCAGCAATCACAGAAAAGAAGCCATCATGTCTGCGCCAGCTTTTCAGCAAAAGATCATATCGAATACCAGTTTCCTGCTTTTTTTTTCTCATATCCCTGCATATTTTTTCTATCCAAATAATCATTCAGTGCCCCTTTGAATTGAACCAACCTCTATCACATTTCTCGGTAGTACAGTCCATATGCTAAGTATATGCTGGATTACAACAGATTTGTTCTTCTTGCAAATCACTTTAAATTTATGCTCTCTCATTCTTGGTCCTTTTATGAGCAGAAACTATTTCTCCCTATCTGCTCTATCCAGCGTACCCAAGATTTTGAAAATCACTATCAGATCTCCTTTTAATCTTCTTTCCTCCACAATCCCAACTTAAAACATAGAACATAGAGCAGTACAGCACAGAACAGGCCCTACAGCTCACGATGTTGTGCCGACCATTGATTCTCATGTATGCACCCTCAAATTTCTGTGACCAAGTGCATGTCCAGCAGTCTCTTAAATTAAGGATAGGATTCTTGGCAGTGTGGAGGAACAGGGGGATCTTAGTGTGCAGGTACATAGATCCCTTAAAATGGCCACCCAGGTGGACAGGGTTGTTAAGAAAGCATATGGTGTTTTGGCTTTCATTAACAGGGGGATTGAGTTTAAGAGTCGTGAGATCTTGTTGCAGCTCTATAAAACTTTGGTTAGACCGCACTTGGAATACTGCGTCCAGTTCTGTTCGCCTTATTATAGGAAAGATATGGATGCTTTGGAGAGGGTTCAGAGGAGGTTTACCAGGATGACCTCGCTTCCACAACTGCTGCTGGCAACGCATTCCATGCTCTCACAACTCTGTGTGTAAAGAACCCGCCTCTGACATCCCCTCTTTACTTTCCTCCAACCAGCTTAAAACTATGACCCCTCAAGTTAGCCATTTCTGCCCTGGGAAATAGTTTCCAGCTATCGACTCTATCTATGCCTCTCATTATCTTGTATACCTCAATTAGGTCCCCTCTCCTCCTCCTTTTCTCCAATGAAAGAAGTCCGAGCTCAGTCAACCTCTCTTCGTAAGATAAGGCCTCCAGTCCAGGCAGCATCCTGGTAAACCTCCTCTGAATCCTCTCCAAAGCATCCATATCTTTCCTATAATAAGGCGACCAGAACTGGACGCAGTATTCCAAGTGCGGTCTAACCAAAGTTTTATAGAGCTGCAACAAGATCTCACGACTCTTCTAACTCAATCCCCCTGTTAATGAAAGCCAAAACACCATATGCTTTCTTAACAACCCTGTCCACCTGGGTGGCCATTTTAAGGGATTTATGTACCTGCACACCAAGATCCCTCTGTTCCTCCACACTGCCAAGAATCCTATCCTTAATCCTGTACTCAGCTTTCAAATTCGACCTTCCAAAATGCATCACCTCGCAGTTATCCAGGTTGAACTCCATCTGCCACCTCTCAACCCATCTCTGCATCCTGTCAATGTCCTGCTGCAGCCTACAACAGCCCTCTATACTGTCAATGACACCGCCAACCTTTGTGTCGTCTGCAAACTTGCTGACCCATCCTTCAATCCCCTCATCCAAGTCATTAATAAAAATTACAAACAGTAGAGGCCCAAGGACAGAGCCCTGTGGAACACCACTCTCCACTGACCTCCAGGCAGAATATTTTCCTTCGATTATCACTTGCTGTCTTCTGTTGGCCAGCCAATTCTGTATCCAGACAGCTAAGTTCCCCTGTATCCCATTCCTCCTGACCTTCTGAATGAGCCTACCATGGGGAACCTTATCAAATGCCTTGCTGAAGTCCATCTACACCACATCCACAGCTCGACCCTCATCAACTTTTCTAGTCACATCCTCAAAGAACTCGATAAGGTTTGTGAGGCATGACCTGCCCCTCACAAAGCCGTGTTGACTGCATTTAATCAAGCCATGCTCTTCCAGATGGTCATAAATCCTATCCCTCAGAATCCTTTCTAACACCTTGCAGACGACAGACGTGAGACTTACTGGTCTGTAATTTCCAGGGGTTTCCCTATTTCCTTTCTTGAAGAGAGGAATTACATTTGCCTCTCTCCAGTCCTCAGGTACAACTTCAGTGGAGAGCGAGGATGCAAAGATCTTCGCAAGTGGTAAAGCAATTGCATTTCTCATTTCCCAAAGCAGCCGAGGACAAATCTGGTCTGGGCCCGGCAACTTGTCAATCTTAATGTTTGACAAAATTTTCAGCATATCAACTTCCTCTATCTCTATCCATTCCAGCATGCACACCTGCTCTTCAAAGGTTTCATTCATTACAAAGTTCATTTCTTTCATAAAGACAGAAGCAAAAAACTCATTTAGGGCTTCCCCTACCTCCTCAGACTCCACACACTAGTTCCCTATGCTATCCCTGATCGGTCCTACTCTTTCTTTGAGCATTCTCTTATTCCTCACATAAGTGTAAAATGCCTTTGTGTTCTCCCTAATCCGTTCTGCCAAGCCTTTCTCGTGCCCCCTCCTGGCTCTCTTCAGACCATTTTTGAGCTCCTTCCTCGCCTGCCTGTAATCCTCTAGAGCTGAGCTTGACCCTTGCTTTCTCCACCTTATGTAAGCTGCCTTCTTCCTTTTGACGAGAAGCTCCACCGCTCTCATCATCCAAGGTTCCTTTATCTTACCCCTTCCTGCCTGTCTCAGAGGGACATATTTATTCATCACTCGCAACAATTGTTCCTTAAACAGTCTCCACACGTCTATAGTGCCTTTATCATGGAACAATTGCTCCAAGTTCATGCTTCCTAACTCATGTCTAATCGTATCATAGTTTCCTCTTCTCTAATTAAATATCCTCCCAGTTTGCCTAATCCTCTCCTTCTCCATAACTATGTAGAATGTGAAGCAGTTGTGGTCACCATCACCAAAATGCTCTCCCACCACAAGATCTGATACCTGTCCCGACTCGTTTCTGAGCACCAAGTCTAGAATGGCCTCTCCCCTTGTCGGCCTGTCAACGTACTGAGTTAGAAAACCCTCCTGAACACACCTTACAAAAATAGCTGCATTCAAATCTTCTGCTCGAAAGAGGTTCCAATCAATATTGGGAAAGTTAAAGTCACCCATTACAACAACCCTACTACGTCCACACTTCTCCAAAATCTGCCGACCTATGCTTTCTTCAATCTCCCTGCTGCTATTGAGGGGCCTGTAGTAAACCCCTAATGAGGTGACTGCTCCCTTGCTGGTCCTAATTTCCACCCGTACTGACTCGGTAGGCAGATCTTCCTTGACAATGGAAGCTTCTGTAGCTGTGATACCCTCTCTGATTAGTAGTGCTATCTCGTGGAACTGGTAGTAAACCCGAGAACACTACTCTGTTCGTCCTGCTTTGCAGCTTCCATCCTAACTCCCTGAAATCACTTTTTATATCCTCGATCCTTTTTCTGGCTATATCATTAGTGCCAATATGTAACACGATTTCTGCCTGTTTGCCGTCCCCTTTTAGAACCTTATACACCCGATCTGAGACGTCCTGGACCCTGGCACCAGGGAGGCAACATACCTTCCGGGAATCCTGATCCTAACCACAAAATATCCTATCAATTCCCCTAACTATCGAGTCCCGTACCACGAGTACTTTTCTATTCTGCCCCCTTCCCTTCTTTGCCACAGTGTCAGGCTCAGTGCCAGAGAACTGACCACTGTAGCTTTCCTCTGGTAGGTCATCCCCCCAGCAGTATCCAAAATGGTATACTTATTGCTGAGGGGAATGTCCACCAGAGGATCTCTGCACTGTCTGTCTGTCCCCTTTCCTCCCCCTAACTGTAACCCATCTATCCTTGTCCTGAGCCTTAGGAGTGACCAACTCCCAGTAACTCCTCTCAATTACCCCTCAGCCTCCCGAAAGATCCGTCTTGCTGATATATATGGTCACTGCTTTCCTTCCCGGCTGCCCCTTTGGTCCTCGTCAGTTCCCCCGCTGCTCCCGCTCCTTCTGCGAAAGAGAAAACACCGCTGCCCGCTACCGGTAAGTAATTTTTAAAAACTGCCTTACCTTAGCTGCAGTCCTCCAGGTTCATCTTACCTCTGCTGCTGCTCGCACTCAAACTCCTTCAATCTATCCTCACAATTGTAGTTTCTCAACCTTGGAACCATTCTCATAAAGTGCTTCTGCACTTTCCAATGTGGTTACATTCTTCCTATAACTTGGCACCCACAACTATGCACAATATTCCAGCTCAGATCTATTAAGTGTTTCTCCTTGCTCTGTCGTCTGCGGCCCTATTAAAAAGCCAAACACACTGAATGTCTTAACTGCTATCTCCACCTTACGTGCTACCTTCAATGATCTCTGAACAAATACACACATAGTCCTCTGCTCGTGTACCCACTATGGACTGTAACCTCTAATTTACATTGCATTTTGATTGGAAGAACATAGAAAAACATCGCTTCACATTTTACTCGACATGGAACCTCACCTCCCACCTATTCACCCACTCCACCACCTTGTCAGTCTCCTTTCGGAGTTCTACACTTGTTGTCCTCATAGTTACAATTCTTCCAAGTTTCTTGTTATCTGCAAATTTTGAAACTCGCCCCTGCATACCGAGATCTAAATCATGTATCATAGAACATAGAACATAGAACATAGAACAATACAGCACAGAACAGGCCCTTCGGCCCACGATGTTGTGCCGAACTTCTAACCTAGATTAAGCACCCATCCATGTACCTATCCAAATGCCGCTTAAAGGTCGCCAATGATTCTGACTCTACCACTCCCACGGGCAGCGCATTCCATGCCCCCACCACTCTCTGGGTAAAGAACCCACCCCTGACATCTCCCCTATACCTTCCACCCTTCAAATTAAATTTATGTCCCCTTGTAACACTCTGTTGTACCCGGGGAAAAAGTTTCTGACTGTCTACTCTATCTATTCCTCTGATCATCCTATAAACCTCTATCAAGTCACCCCTCATCCTTCGCCATTCCAACGAGAAAAGGCTGAGAACTCTCAACCTATCCTCGTACGACCTACTCTCCATTCCAGGCAACATCCTGGTAAATCTTCTCTGCACCCTCTCCAAAGCTTCCACATCTTTCCTAAAGTGAGGCGACCAGAACTGCACACAGTACTCCAACTGTGGCCTAACCAAAGTCCTGTACAGCTGCAACATCACTTCACGACTCTTGAATTCAATCCCTCTGCTAATGAACGATAATACTCCATAGGCCTTCTTACAAACTCTATCCACCTGAGTGGCAACCTTCAAAGATCTATGTACATAGACCCCAAGGTCCCTCTGTTCCTCCACCTGACTAAGAACCCTACCATTAACCCTGTATTCCGCATTCTTATTTGTTCTTCCAAAATGGACAACCTCACACTTGGCAGGGTTGAACTCCATCTGCCACTCCTCAGCCCAGCTCTGCATCAGGAGAAACAAAGGTCCTAATACTAACCCCTGGAGAACTCTTCTGCAAACCTTTCTCTAGCCTGACCTGAAATACCATTTTACTTCATATCACTAAACCAATTTTGTATCCAAATTGCTACTGTCCCTTTTATTCATTGGGCTATCAATTTCCTCAAGTCTGCTGTGCACTGCATTAAGTAGTTTCTGGATGCCCATTTACACCACATTAACTGCATTACTCTAACTGAACCTGAACCTCTAACTGAACTCTAACTGACCTTGTTAGTCTGAGTGGTCTGAGCTAGCCGTATTATTACAACTTTTCTTGAATAAGTTTGTAATGTGGAACGTTGCTCTTGTATGTCCTCGGCACAAATCCAACTCAGTTAATGAGCATTCCATCATCTATTGTCATTCATCAGCAATGTGATGGAAGGGGTCATCAACTGTACTATCAAGGGACACTTGTGCAGCAACAACTTGTTCCTCAATGCTCAGTTTGGGTTCCACCAGGACTACTCGGACCTTGACATCAATTCAATCCTGTTACAAACTTGAGGGAAAGTGAGACACTACTCTTCATATTAAGGCAGCAATTGACCGAGGGTGCCTCAAAGAACCCTATCAACATAGAGACTATGGAAATGAGGAGTAAAACAGTTCATTAGTTGGAACCATAACTAGTACAAAGGAAGATGGTTGTGGTTGTTGGAGGTCAATCATCTCAGTTCCAGGGCATTACTACAGGAGTTCCTTGGGGCAGTGACCTAGGCTCCACCATCTTCAGCTGCTTCATTAATGACCTTCCCTCCACCATAAGGTCAAACCACCCTCCTGCACAATATATTCCGAATGATAATGACCCTCTAAGTGAAAAAGCTTTCTTCAAATTCTAAACCTCCTGCCTTTTATTTTAAAATCATGCCCCCTTGTTCTTAACACTTCAACAAAAGAGTAAATTAGATTCCCTACAGTGTGGAAACAGGCCCTTCGGCCCAACTGACACTCCGAAGAGTAACTCATTCAGACCCATTTTCCTCTGACTAATGCACCTAACACTACGGGCAATTTAACATCACCAATTCACCTGGCCTGCACATCTTTGCTCTGTGGGAGGAAACCGGAGCACCCAGAGGAAACCCACACAGGCACAGGGAGAATGTGCAAACTCGACACAGACAGTCACCCGAGGCTGGAATCGAACCTGGGACCCTGGCGCTGTGAGGCAGCAGTGCTAACCACTGAGCCACGGTGCCATCCCCACTTTCTATTCATCCTGTCCCTGCCCCTGCCCCTCATAATCTTATACACCTCTATCAGCTCAACCTTTATTGCTTCAAGGAAAATAACCCAAGCTTATCCAGTCTCTCTCCATGGCTGAAATGCTCCTTCCCAAGTGACATCCTGGTGATTCTCCATTGCACACCCTTTCTACAGAGTGGTGTCTAGAACTATACCCACAGTCCTTCAGTAGTAGTTTAACTAAAGTTCTGTACAGCTTCAACACCTTCTCCCTGGTTTTATAATCTATGCCCTCAACTGATAAACACAAACATTTATGCGCCTTAACTACCCTCTTAACCTGCTTAACCTTTAGTGATCATGCTCCCTTGTCTTGTTACTTCTTCCAAAGAGGTACACTTCACATTATCAGGGTTAAAATGCCACCTGACACAGATCTGCCCATCTGACCAATCCATCTACACGTTCCTGTAAATTAAGACTTTCCTTCTCACCATCTGGCACCTGGCAAATCTTTGCATTCTGTACACTTACATTACTGCTACCCCCTCCCCCACCCCCACCACTGCCCACAGACATTCGTAGCTACATCATTTATGAATATCGCAAACAATAAGGGTCTCAGCACTAATTCCACTGGATACCAGACTCCAGTCACACAAACAACCTTCTACCGCCACCCTTTGTTTCCTGTCACTAAACCAATTTTGGATCCAGTCTGCCAAGTGATTCTGAATCCCATGAGACTTTATCAGTTTTCTGTATGGGACTTTGATTAGGGTCTTATTGAAAACTATATCAAATGCCCTACTCTTATCAAAAGACTTGGTCACTTGCTCCAAAAAATTCAATCAACTTTGTGAGGCATGACCTTTTTCTGACAAAGCCATGACCAAACCTTGCCTCATTAAATAGAAATTAATTTTCTCCCTCACTATTTTCACCAATAGCCTCCTATTTTTTATGTGAGACTTATTTGTCTATAGTTCCCCAGTCTATCTCTATGACCCTTCTTGTAAAATAGAACCATGTTAGATGTCCTACAATCCTCTGGTACGTACCTTGTCAAGAAAGACAATTTGAAAATTTCAGTCAGGGCCCTTCTAACTTCTTCTGTCAATTCCCACAGCAGCCTGGGATATAATTCATCTGGACCTGGGAACTTGTCCACTTTCAAATCTGCCAAAACCTCCAATATCTCCTCACGTCTCATATCATTCTGCTCAAGAACTCCACATTCTATCTTCTTGAATCCTGAACTTGCATCCTCCTCCTGAGTAAAGACAGATATGAAATACTCGTCTAACACTCGAACAAAGTTCTCTGCATTCACACACCACGTGTTGCTCCTACGTTTCACTTTAAAGGGGATATGTTGAGACTATTTCCTCATTACCTTTACAAATGCCTCCCACTATTCTGCTGTAGATTGTCCCTCAAGTAGCTGTTTCCAGTCTATTTTGACCAGACCCTGCTTATTTTAACAAAATCTGCTTTACGTTAATCCAAACCTTTTTTTGCAGACCGTCGTTCTCCTTTTCTGTAACAAACTTAAAACGTGTGGTGTTCTATTGCTATCACTAAAATGCTCCTCCCACTGTTACCTCAGACACCTGTCTGGTTTTGCTCCCCAGAAACAGGTCCAACATTACACCATCCCTTATTGGACTTTCTACGTGTTGATATTAAAAGCTCTTCTGAATACATTTCAAGAGTTCTGTTCCCTCTAAACCCTTTATTCTTTCAATTAATGTTGGGGTACTTGAAAGCCCCTAATACAATTACCCCATTACTTTTACACTCTTTAGTGAATTGACTACATGTAAGCTCCTCAATTAGCTGCTGACTGTTTTAGAGCCGATAATGCACCTCTATCAGTGTTACTACCCCTTTTTATTCCTAAGCTTTACCCACAAATTTGATGAGCTATCCAAGATAACATCTGGAGACAGCACTGTTAGCATTGCTGGCTCACAGTGCCACATGCCTGGGTTTGGTTCCAGCATCCAACAACTGTATGGAGTTTGCACATTCTCCCCATGTCTGCCTGGGCATGTTCCAGGTGCTCCATTGTCCTCCCACAGTCCAAAGTTGTGCAGGTTAGGTGGATTGGTCACACTATAGTATCCAGGGTGGTGCAGGCTAGGTGGATTATCCATGGGAATTACAATGATACGTGGCAAGGTCTGGGTGATCAAAAGGCAGAGAAAGAGTAGGAAGGCAGTGCAGGTGTCCCATGCGGTCATCTCCCTCCAAAACAGGTCCGTTGGGGGAGAAGACTCACCAGAGGAGAGCATCAGTTGCCAGGATCATGGCATTATGGCGGGCACTGCTGTTCAGAAGTGTGGGAAAAAGATTCATAGGGCCGTAGTCATAGGGGATTCTATTGTGAGGGGAGTAGATAGGCAGTTCTGTGGCCGAAAATGAGACTCCCAGATGGTATATTGCCTCCCAAGTGCTCGGGTCAGGGATTTCACCAATCGGCTGCAGAGCAGTTGTCATGGTGCATATAGGCACGATGATATAAGTAAAAAAGATGAGGTCCTGAAAGCAGAATTCCGGGAGCTAGGAGAGAAGTTAAAGAGGAGGACCTCAAAGGTAGTGATCTCAGGATCACTATCAGTGCCATGTGCTAGCCAGAGTAGAAATGAAAGAATAGGCAGGATGAACACGTGGCTTGAGGGATGGTGTAGGTGAGAGGGGCCGATTCTGGGACTATTACAAATTAGATAGTCTGCACTTGAACCAGACTGGCACTAATGTACATGGGGGAGTTTTTGCTACTGCTGTTGAGGTGGTTTTAAATTAATGTGGAAGGGGGCTGGGAACCAGAAGAGAATGCTACTAGACAGTGAGGTGGAAACTGGAGACTGTAAGGATCATGAAGTTAGCATTACCAAGGGGAAGAGTAGGCAAAAAAGCAAAAGAACTGGTGGCCCCAATTGCATAAACTATAATGTAAGGAATATAGTTGGTAAGGCAGATGAATTTAGGGCTTGGATTGGTGCCTAGCAGTATGACATTATTGCAATCACAGAGACTGGGTTGAAGGAAGGGCATGATTAGCAACTAAATGTTCCAGGATATAGATGCTTCAGACAGGACAGGAAGGGAATTAAAAGGGGGTAGGAGGTGCATTGCATGTCAGGGATGATATCACGATTGTGCTAAAGGAGGGCACTATGGAGGGCTTGAGCAGTGAGGCATTATGGGTAGAGCTGAGAAATAAGAAGGGTACCGTTACATTGTTGGGGCTGTATTATAGGCCTCCCAACAGTGAGCGTGAGGTAGAAGAACAAATAAGTGAACAGATTATGGAAAGATGTAGAGGCAACAGGGTGATATTGATGGGAGATTTTAATTTCCCAACATTAACTGGGATACGCTTAGTGTCAGGGGTTTGGATGGGGCAGAGTTTGTAAGGAGCATCCAGGAAAGTTTTCTAGAGCAGTATGTCAATAGTCCGATGAGGGAAGGGGCCATTTTGGGCCTGGTACTGGGGAACGAGCCAGGACAGGTGGTAGAAGTTGTAGTGGGGAATTTCTTTGGGAATAGTGACCACAATTCTGTCAGTTTTAGAATATTCTCAGACAAAGATGAGTGGTCCGAAGGGAAGAGTACAAAACTGGGCCAACGCCAATTATATCCAAATTCAGCAGGAGTTGGGAAATGTCAGAATTTAAAGAGAAGTCCACATTTGATATGCGGGAGGCTTTCAAAGATAGGTTGAAGACAGTGCAGAATAGACATGTCCCTTTGAAAACAAGGGATAGGAAAGGCAAGATTTGTGAACATTGGATGACAGGAGAAATCGTGCGACTAGCCAAGAGGAAAAGGGAAGCGTGGGCCGAAGGGCCTGTTCTGTGCTGTATTGTTCTATGTACTTAAGGTCCAGGCAGCTAAGAACTGAACGGGCCCTGGAGGAATATTGGGAGAGTAGAACCAATCTTAAGCAAGGAATCAAGCAGGCTAAATGGGGTCATGAAATAACTTTAATGAGTAAAATTAAGGAGAATCCAAGGCCTTTTATTCACACATAAGAGGGAAGAGGGTAACTAGAGAAAGGATTGGTCCACTAAAGGATAATGAAGGAAGGTTGTGTGTCGAACCCGAGAAAATGGGTGAGATTCTGAATGATTACTTTGCATCAGTCTTCACTGAGGAGAGGGACATGATGAATCTTGAGATTAGAGATAGAAGTTTGTTTACTCTGGACCATATTGACACAAGGAGGCAAGATGACTAAAGGATATTAAGATGGACAAATCCCTGGGGCCGGATGGGATTGATCCCAGGTTGATGAGGGAGGCGAGAGAGGAAATAGCTGGGGCTCTGACAGATATCTTTGTAGCTTCTTTAAACACAGGTGACGTGCCGGAAGACTGGAGGATTGCTCATGTTGTCCCCCTGTACAACATTATTCCAGGTGATATTCCAGGTAACTACAGACCAGTGAGCCTGATGTCATTGATGGGAAAGTTGCTGGAGAAGGCACTGAGTGATAAAATCTATATCTGGAAAAGAATGGGCTTATCAGTGATAGACAGCATGGTTTTGTCCAGGTGAAATTGTGCCTTACCAACGTAATAGAGTTCTTTGAGGAAGTTAACAAGTTGATAGATGAAGGAAGAGCTACAGATGTCATATTCATGGACTTTAGTAAGGCGTTTGATAAGGTTCCCTATGGTAGTCTAATGTAGAAAGTGAAGTCACATGGTGTGCAGGGTGTTCGAGCTAGGTGGATAAAGAACTGGTTGAGCAGCAAGAGACAGAGAGTAGTAGTTGAAGGGAGTTTCTCAAAATGGAGAAAGGTGACCAGTGATGTTCCACAGGGGTCAGTGTTGGGGCCACTGTTGTTTGTGATATACAGAAATGATCTGGAGGAGGGCACTGTTGGTATGATCAGCAAGTTTGCAGATGACAGGAAGATTGGTGGAGTAGCAGAAAGCATAAGACACTGTCAAAGAATACAGGAGGGTATAGATAGACTGGAGAGTTGGGTGGAAAAGTGGCATATGGAGTACAATCCAGGCAAATGTGAGGTGATGCATTTTGGGAAGTCTAATTCAAGAGCGAACTATACTGTGAACGGAAGAGTCTTGGGAAACGTTGATGAGCTGAGAGATCTGGGAGTTCAGGTCCATTGTATCCTGAAGGTTGCTGCACAGATCGATAGAGTGGTCAAGAAGAGATATGGTATGCTTGCCTTCATTGGACGGGGTATTGAGTATAAGAGCTGGCAGGTCATGTTAAAATTGTACAAAACTTTGGTTCGGCAGCATTTAGAATACTCCCCTATCAGCGTTCCGAAAAGACCACTCCCTCCGTGACTCCCTCGTCAGGTCCACACCCTCCACCAACCCAACATCCACTCCCAGCACCTTCCCCTGCAACCGCAAGAAATGCAAAACTTGCGCCCACACCTCCCCCCTTACTTCCCTCCAAGGCCCCAAGGAATCCTTCCATATCCGCCACAAATTCACCTGCACCTCCACACACATCATTTACTGCATCCGCTGCACCCGATGTGGCCTCCTCTATATTGGGGAGACAGGCTGCCTACTTGCGGAACGTTTCAGAGAACACCTCTGGGACACCTGGACCAACCAACCCAACCACCCCGTAGCTCAACACTTCAACTCCCCCTCCCACTCCACTAAGGACATGCAGGTCCTTGGACTCCTCCATCGCCAGACCATAGCAACACGACGGCTGGAGGAAGAGCGCCTCATCTTCCGCCTAGGAACCTTCCAACCACAAGGGATGAACTCAGATTTCTCCAGTTTCCTCATTTCCCCTCCCCCCATCTTGTCTCAGTCCCAACCCTCGAACTCAGCACCACCTTCCTAACCTGCAATCTTCTTCCTGACCTCTCCGCCCCCACCCCCATTCCGGCCTATCACCCTCACCTTAACCTCCTTCCACCTATCGCATTTCCAACACCCCTCCCCCAAGTCCCTCCTCCCGACCTTTTATCTTAGCCTGCTTGGCACACTTTCCTCATTCCTGAAGAAGGGCTCATGCCCGAAGCGTCGATTCTCCTGCTCCTTTGATGCTGCCTGACCTGCTGCGCTTTTCCAGCAACACATTTTTAGCTCTGATCTCCAGCATCTGCAGTCCTCACTTTTACCTAGGAACAGTGTTGAGGTATCTCTGTGCTGTCCCTGTCCCAGGAGTGTTTGATAGGAACGGTGTTGAGGTAACTTTATTGTTACATTACTTTCAGTTTAGAGTGGAGGGAGGAGTGTTTGCCAGGAATGGTGTTGAGGGAATGTTACTTTCTAGTTAATTCTAGTTTTAAAAGAATAGAAGGAACTTTACTTTTATAATTTTCATGGCCTCATTATTAGTTTGTTTTATTGATTAATAGGCAGCCAGATAAAGTATGTATTTATTCATAATGCTATGCAAATATAACAATCTGCTAAATGAGCAGACTGGAGAATTGTACATTCCTACAGAAATTTCTATGTGATTGGTATAGCACAAAACAGTGGTAACATTTAACCTAACAGCATTTCGACTCATTACTTTAATAATTAGTACTTTTGCGTGTTATTTTAAGACAGTTATAAATCCTGACTTCATTAAAATGATTCACCCAAAAATTTCAAAAACTCTCTTCACCTTGTCGTCTTGAAGAAAATGTTTCATTTTTCCTGACAATAATGTACTTTCCTTTCAGTTTTTCGACCATCTTAGAAAAGACAGTGGCGGATCTGGCCCCAAACTGCAATGTGATTTTCGAAATGTCGGAGGATGGCAGTGGGAAAGGTGCAGCTCTTGTTGCAGCCGCAGCAATTCAGCCAGACAAAGTTTCAAAAACTCACTCCGGTAGAAGAAGGATAAAATAAGCCAAAAATCACACCTACTTATTGAATATACTACAGGACTGGGAAACCAGTTGTGAAATTGTATTACTGACTGATCAATTCTGTGCAACTTTAATATTTGCGTCAGAATTTTTTAAACCTCAATAAACTTATAATATCGGTTTCAAAATAACTTGCCCCAATAAATTCCTACTTTGGGCCAGAATTACCAATGAAGAGTGTTTACATTTCACGTATAATAAATTTTAGTTTCAAAATTATCTTAGAAAAATACCAATATAGCAGTGAATCATAAAATTAAATAATACTTCTGTAACTGGCTTCTTATTAACTGTTATTTGGTGTTTCTGCCGAGACAGAGTGGTCAAAGAGTAAACTGTCGAACTTTTGTTTGGGAAACTGTTTAAGTCAGGCTGAGTAATGGGGCAGTAATATGTCTGCTTGACTATATTTCACTTTAGTGAGAATACTGAAGCTTTTGCATCATTTATTGTCATTACATCGATGATATTTCTATGTGTGCCTGCTTTGTTCCAAAATAAAATTCGGAAAATGGAAAAATAATTCTCAACATAACGTTCTTTGAAAAAAATATGAATGTGTATTGTATATATTTAGAATTTAATTAATGTTTTGTGAATTTTCCCTCATCAGTTAATTTGTATATTTACCAGAATCTACCTGATATTGTTATATCGGTTAGGAACAAGAGTTCTGAAGAAGGGTCACTGGGCCTGAAACGTTAACTCTGATTTCTCTCCAGACCTGCTCAGACTTTCTAGCACTTTCTGCTTTAGTTTCAGATTTCCAGCATCCGCTGTTCTTTTGGTGTTATGTCTGTCAGGAACTTGGTTTTGTTTGAATTTTGATTGGGGCAGAGTCCAAGAGTGTGAATCTACTCAACTTAGTCTCTGCCTTTCTTTTAAAGTAAAAGGTCCTTGTTATAAATTTTACGTAAAATCCTAGTCCAGCTGTTCCCCTGAAAAGTGTCTGAAAGAAATCCTCTTGGCAATTCCTGAGTGAACTACGTCTGCAAAGTACCTAAATACTTTGCTGACACTCATTTGTGTGCCAGGATGTTGTTAAGGAGAGTATAAAGTCAAAAGGGAGAGCATGTAAAAAGGAGGTCAAAGTCAATAATTGTTTTGAAGATTGGGATAAATTGAGAATCCAGCAAAGGAGCACTAAAATAATATTAAAGAATGAGAGAGGTGGTAAACTGAGGGCAAACTAGTGAGAAATATAAAAACCGACAAAAGAGCTTTCTTAAATATAGAAAAAGGAGTGAAAGGTCAAAGTGAGCACAGGTCTCTTAGAAAATGAATCTGGGAGATAACTATGGAGAACAAGGAAATGGCAGAGGAGTTAAACAGATACTTTGCATCAGTCTTTATGGTGGAAAGTACGTTGACGATCTTATTAATACTAAAGAATACAGGGGAGGAATTAGGTACCATCACTGGAGTAGTAATATTAGACAAACTAATGAAGCTCAAGTCCCCTAGTCTGATGGCTTCCATTCAAGGATCTTAATAAGTAGTTGCAAAGACAGTGGATGCATTAATTGCAACTTCTGAAAGCACCTTGGATCCTGGAGAAATATCAGAGGGTTGGAAAGTTGCCAATATGACACTTGTATTCAAAAAGGGGGTAACAATAGGCCAATTTGGGGCAGTGTAGTGGCTCAGTGGTTAGCAGACTGCCTCACAGCGCCAAGGACCTGGGTTTGATTCCAGCCTTGGGTGATTGTCATTGTTTTCACATTCTCCTTGTGCCTGTGTGGGTTATTCCTGTGCTCTGGCTTCCTTCATACAGGTTAGATGGATTGGCAATACAATGCTAAATTTCCCTCTGGTGTCCTGGAATGTGCAGGCTAGATGGATTTGCGGTGGGAAATGTGGGGTTACAGCAATAGGTTGAAGGGCTGGGTCTGGATGTTGTGCTCTTCACAGGGTCGGTGCAGACTTGATGGGCTGAATGGCCTCTTTCCACAGTGTAGGATTCTGTGAAATGGGATTCCATGAATTAGTCTAACATTTATTGTTGGAATCAATTATTTAAGTAAGAGCAGAACATTTGGAAAATCTTAATGAAGGTCAGAACATCCGATTATAATCCAACAGGTTTACTTGAAATCACAAGCTTTCAGAGCGCTGCTCCTTCATCAGGTAAAGTGAAGAAAAGCACAGGCACAGGCAGAGACATCAAATGATCGTACAAATGGTGTGAGCAGAGTGTCCACAAGCTGATTATCAAGCCTCTGCAGGTGATCGAAAGTGTCAGACAGTGTGAGTAAAGCGTCCAACAGCTGAATAGCAAGTGAAGGGGATGACCTATGATCTGATTCATTGAGGCAGAGAGATAATTACAAAAAAATTTTTAAAAAGCTGATGCTGGAGACTTGGCTAAAATAATATGAAAGGTACAAAAGCCACATGCCAAGAATGTAACCAAAGTAACAAGTAATCCAACAGGACAGTAAGGAAAATTTTACAAACACAGAACATTATGGTAGGGTTATATGTCGCATGACATGAACGTAAGATCACAGTAGAGGCCTTCTTCACAGAGAAAGTGAGGACTGCAGATGCTAGAGATCAGAGTCAAGGGGTGTGGTGCTGGAAAGGTGTAGCAGGTCAGGCAGTGTCCGAGAAGCAGGAGAATCAATGTTTCTGATATAAGCCCTTCATAATATAAGGTGGGGGGAAGGGAAATGGGGAAACTGGTGAAATCCACATTGATAATCAACCAAAGCCTGGAGGAAGAAGGCCTCATCTTCCGCCTTGGGACCCTGCAATCAATGTGTATTTCACCAGTTTCCCCATTTCGCCTCCCCCCACCTTATCCCAGTCCCAACCTTCCAATTTGGCACCACCCTCTTGAACAGTCCTACCTGTCCACCTTCCTTCCTTCCCACCTATCTACTCCACCCTCCTCTCAAACTTATCACTTTCACCCCCACCATCATCTACCTATCGCATTCACAGCTACCTTTCCCAGTCCCAACACCCTCCCATTTATCTCTCAGCCCCCTTGGCCCACAAGCCTCATTCCTGATGAAGGGCTTGGGTTAGAAATAATTCTGCTCCTCAGATGCTGTCTGATCGGCTGTGCTTTTCCAGCACCACACTCTTCGAAGCTTTCTTCATGTGATCGCTTGACTATCGGTTTCTGCTCGGCAATTCTGTGTTATTGAGTAACTTAAAGGCTGCCTTGGAGGACACTTACTTGAAGATCAGAGTCTGAATGTCCTTTACCGCTGAAGCATTCCTCAACTAGGAGAGAACATCTTTGTCTGGTAATTGTTGCACAGTGTCCAATCATCCGTTAGTGTAGCTTCTGCACGGTCTCACCTATGTACCATGCCTCAGGGCATCCTTGCCTACAGCGTATCACATAAACAACATTGGCCAAGTCACATGAGTATCTTACATATGCATAGTGGATAGTATTCCCACGTATGATGGTAGTATCCTCTTGATGATCTGGCATGTTTTGCCGAGGTTGCCATGGCAAAGGTTGTGTGGTGTTATAGTTATCTAGTCAAGTAGAGTCAGCATTGCTTCATGAAAGGGAAATTGTATCTGACTAATTTATGGGAGTTTTTCACTGAAGTCTCAACAGAGTGGATAGCTGTGTTATACTTGGACTTCCAGAAGGCCTTCAACAAGGTACCTTACAAAAGATTAAGTCATAATTCAATGATGTTGGAGTAGTATATTGATGTTGGGAGAGAATTGGCTAATGGGTGGAAAGCAGCAAAGAGGGATAAAAGTTTTTTTTCATGTTGGTAATCTGTAACAGGTTCCACAGAAATCAGTGCTGGGACAATACTGTTTATAACATATATTAGTGACTTGGAGGAAGAAAGCAACTGCACTGTAGCTAAATTTGCAGACAACATAAAAATAGGTAGAAAGGCAAACTACAAAGGGGATACAAATAATTTACAGAGAAATATTGACAGGTTAAGTAAGTGGGCAAAAAGTTGGCAAATGGGCTATAATATGGGAAAGTGTGAGGTTGTTTATTTTGGAAGGGAGGACAGAAGAAAGATATAATTTAAATGGAGAAAAGTCACAGAAAGCTGTAACAAAGGGAGTTGAGGGTACTTCTACTTGAAACACAGAAAGCTAGCACACAAGTACAGCAGATAATCAGGAAGGCGAAGGGAATGTAGGCCCTTATTTCAAGCGGGTTGTCTTACTGCAACTGTACAAACTGCTGGTGAGACCACATGTGGCAAACTGTAATAATTTTGGTTACATCATTGAAGAAAAGGTTTTATTTCATTGGAGGTAGTTCAGAGAAAGTTCACTAGGATGATCCCCAGTGTGGAGGGACTGTCTTATGAATAAGGTTAAGCAGGTTGGGAGTCTACTCACTGGAGTTTAGAAGAATGAGAGGTGAGCTCATTGAGACATAAAGAATGCGTAAGGGGCTTGACAGGGTAAATGCTGAGAGGATGGTTCCCCTTAGGGGAAAGTTCAGGACCAGAGGGCATTGTCTCAGAACATCTGGTTGCCAATTTAAGACTTAGATGAGGAGGAATGTCTTCTTTTCAGAGTGTTGACAGTCTTTCATGCTCCTTATCACAGAGTGGGGGGAGAGATAAGAGTGACAGGAAGATGGCAGGAAAGTGGATGTGAGGAAGATCTGAAGAAAGGCTTATGCCCGAAACGTCGATTCTCCTGCTCCTTTGATGCTGCCTGACCAGCTGCGCTTTTCCAGCAACACATTTTTAAGCTCTGATCTGCAGCATCTGCAGTCCTCACTTTCTCCTCCGTGTGGAAAGTCTGATCAACCATTGAGTTGGGGACCAAGAGTAGTGTGTCAAAGTTTGCAACTGACACTAAGATGAATGGTAGAATAAAGTGTACAGAGAACATAAAGTCTACAGAGGGATATTGATGGGTTAGGTGAGTGGGCAAGGGTCTAGCAGATGGATTACAATGCTGGTAAATGTGAGGTCATCCATTTTGGTAGGAATAACAGCAAAATGGATTATTATTTAAAGAGAGAAAAATTGCAACATGTTGCTGTGCAGAGGCACTTGGGTGTCCTCATGCATGAATCACAAAAGGCTGGTTTGCAGGTGCAGCAGATAATTAAGGCAGCAAATGGAATATTGTCCTTCGTTGCTAGAGGGAAGGAGTTTAAAAACAGGGAGATAATGCTGCAGCTCTATACGAATGCTGATGAAGCCACACCTGAATTATGGTGGACAGTTTTGGTCTCCTTACTTGAGAAAAGATAAATTGGCACTAGAGGTATTGCAGAGGAGGTTCACTAGGGTGATTCCAGAATTGAGAGGACATATTGAGTCGATTGGGACTATACTCGTTGGCATTTAGAAGAGTGAGGGCAGAATCATATAGAAATATATAAAATTATAGATGGAATAGATAAGATCGAAGCAGGGAACCTGTTTCCACTGGTGAGTGAATTGAGAACCAGGGGCATAGTTTCAAAATAAGGGGGAGCAGATTTAGGACTGAGGAGGAACTTCACCCAAAGGGTTGTGAATCTGTAGAATTCCTGCCTAGAGAAGCAGTTGAAGCTACATGATTAGATATTTTAAAGGCAAAGGTAGACAGATTTTTGAACAGTAAAGGAATTAAGGGTTACGGTGAACAGCCAGGTAAATGGAGCTGACTCTACAAATATCAGCCATGATCGTATGGAATGGTGGAGAAGGCTCAACAATCCAGATGGCTTACTCCTGTTCCTGTTTCTTGCGTTCTTATGATCCTATTAAAGGCAGATCATGATCAAGGGGTTGAATGGCCTACTCCTGTTCTTATTTCTTATGGTCTGACCAAAAGCCATAGAGTCATAGAGTCCTACAGCACCGAGACAGACCCCTTGGCCAAATCTGGTCCATGACGACCAAAATGTCCATCAACACTATTCCTATCTCCCTGCACTTGGCCCATATCCTTCTAAACCTTTCCTATTCATGTATTTGTCCAAAAGCTTTTTAAATGTTGGAGTCAAAAACTGTGGTGCTGGAAAAGGCAGCATCTGAGGAGAAGGAGAGTCGAAGTTTTGAGCATTCATCAGGAATGTACTTTCCCAACACCTCACTTTTTGACTCTGATTTCCAGCATTTGCAGTTCTCACTTCCTCCTCTCCTTTTAAATGCTGTTAAAGTACTCGCTTCAACCACTTCTGCTGGCAGCTCATTCCATATACGTACCATCCTGTGTAAAAAATGTTGCCCCTCAGGTTCCCTTTCATTCTTTCCCTTCTAACCTTAAACAGTTCCTCTTTAGTCATTGATTCCCCAACCCTGGAAAAAAGACTGAGTGCATTCACCCTATCCATGCCTCTCATGATCTTAGACACTTGTGTAAGATTCGCCTTCAGTCTCCTACGACTATAAACAAAGAAGTCTTAGTTTGTTCAACCACTCCCTATAACTCAGATTGTTGGGTCCCAGCAACATCCTTGTAAATTTCTTCTGCACTCTTTCCAGTTTAATGACATCCTTCCTATAACAAAGTGACCAAAACTGAACACAATACTCTAAGTGCAGCCTCATCAACATCCTGTACAACTGCAACAAAACTTCACAACTTCAATATATAAAAGCAAATTACTGCGGATGCTGGAATCTGAAACCAAAAGAGAAAATGCTGGATTTTCTCAGCAGGTCTGGCAGCATCTGTAAGGAGAGAAAAGAGCTGACGTTTCGACTCTAACTGACACTTTGACAAACACTTTGACAAAGTGTCAGTTAGACTCAAAACGTCAGCTCTTTTCTCTCCTTACTGATGCTGCCAGACCTGCTGGGATTTTCCAGCATTTTCTTTTTGGTCCCAGCTTCTATACTCAATGCCCTGACTGATGAAGGCCGGTGTTCCAAAAGCCTTCTTCACTGCCCTGTCTACCTGTGACTCCACTTTCAGAGAACCGTGTGCCTGAACTCCAAGATCCCCCTGTTCGACTACGCTCCTTAAGGCCCTACCGTTCACCATGAAACACTTTGACTTTCCAAAATGCAAGACCTCACACTTGTTACATTAAACGCAATTTGCCATTTCTCAGCTCACTTCCCCAGCTGATCAAGGTCCTGCTGCAATTTCTGATAACCTTCCTCACTAAAATTAATGTCATCAGCAAACTTACTAACCATGCCTTGTACATTTTTATCCAAATCATTGATATAGATAATAAACAGCAATGGGCCCAGCACTGATGCACTCTGCTAGTCACAGGCCTCCAGTCTGACAAGCATCCTTCACTATTACCCTCTGCTTCCTACCATCAAGCCAATTGTGTATCCAATTTGCCAGCTCACCCTGGACTCCATGCAATCTATCCTTCCAGAGCACGTTGGAACCTTTTGAAAGGCATTACTGAAATCCATATAGATGATGCCTTCACTAACCTTCCTGGTCACCTCAGCAAATATTTCTTAACAAATTTATGAGGCACGAACAAATCCATGCTGACTATTCCTAATCAAACTGTGTCTTTCCAAATGCATGTTTATCTTATCCCTAAGAATCTTCTCAAGTAGCTTAACCACCACAGATGTTAGGCTCACTGGTCTATAGTTCCCACGTTTTTCTTTGCAGCCCTTCTTGAATAAGGGCACAATATTCACTACCCTCCAGTCTTCTGGGACCTCACCCATGGCCTTCACGATTTCTTCTCTAGCTTCTTAGATATGTCTGGTCAGGACCTGGAGATTTGTCCATCTGCAGTCCTCACTTTCTCAGCGAAGAGGGTTACCTCAGATTACAATGGGATCTTGATCAGATGCGCCAATGGGCTGAGAAGTGGCAGATGGAGTTTAATTCAGATGAATGCAAGGTGCTGCATTTTGGGAAAGCAAATCTTAGCAGGACTTATACACTTAATGGTAAGGTCCTAGGGAGTGTTGCTGAACAAAGAGACCTTGGAGTGCAGGTTCATTGCTCCTTGAAAGTAGAGTCACAGGTAGATAGGATAGTGAAGAAGGCGTTTGGTATGCTTTCCTTTATTGGTCAGAGTATTGAGTACAGGAGTTGGGAGGTCATGTTGCAGCTGTACAGGACATTGGTTAGGCCACTGTTGGAATATTGCGTGCAATTCTGGTCTTCTTCCTATCGGAAAGATGTTGTGAAACTTGAAAGGGTTGAGAAAAGATTTACAAGGATGCTGCCAAGGTTGGAGGACTTGAGCTACAGGGAGAGGCTGAACAGGCTGGGGCTGTTTTCCAGGGAGCGTTGGTGGCTGAAAGGTGACCTTATAGAGGTTCACAAAATCATGAGGGGCATGGACAGGAAAAATCAATAAAGTCTTTTTCCTTGGGTGGAGGAGTCCAGAACTAGAGGGCATAGGTTTAGGGTGAGAGGGGAAAGATATAAAAGAGACCTAAGGGGCAACGTTTTCACACAGATGGAATGAGCTGCCAGAGGAAGTGATGGAGGCTGGTACAATTGCAACATTTAAAAGGCATTCAGATAGGTATATTAATAGGAAGGGTTTGGAGGGATATGGGCTGGGTGCTGGCAGATGGGACTAAATTGTGTTGGGATATCTGGTCGGCATGGATGGGTTGGACTGAAGGGTCTGTTTTCATGCTGTACACCTCTATGACTCTAAGATATGACCACTAACTTCCTCAAGATCCCCAGTCTTCATGTTTATCTCCACGGTAAACGCAGAGGAGAAATATTCATTGAGGACCTCACCTATCTCCTTCAGTTCTACACGTACATGTCCACCTTGGTCCTTGAGGGGTCCTATTCTCTCTCTAGTTATTCTTTTTCCTTTAATATACTTTAAAAACTCTTTGAATTCTCCCTAATATTCTCAGCCAAGACTATGTCATGCCCACTTTTCACCCTCCTGATTTCCTCCTTCAGTAAACTCCTATATCCCCTTTATACCTCCAGGAATTCCCTTGATCCCAATTGCCTGTACCTGAGCCATACCTCCTTTCTTCTGGCTAAAGACTCAATATCTCTTGTCATCCAGGGTTCCCTTTTTCTGCCAACCTTGCCTATCCTCCTCACAGGAACATGTTTCCTTAAACTCTAGCAATCTCACTTTTAAAGGCTTCCCAATTGCCAGAGGTCCTTTTGCCTGCAAACAAACTACTCCAATCAACCTCTGCACGCTCCTGCCTTATTCCATCAAAATTTGCCTTGACCCAATTTAGATCTTGAACCATTGGACCAGTTTTATCCTTCTCCATAACTATTTTAAAATTAATAGAACTATGGTCATTGGTCCCAAAGTGCTCTCCCACTGTCACCTCTGTTACTTGTTCTGCCCAAGAGTAGGTCGAGTTTTGCCCCTTCCTGAATAGGACCCTATTGCTTGAGGAAACTTTCCTGAACCTACTGAACAAATTCCACCCTATCTCAGCCCTTTTAAAGCTCGGCAGTCCCAGTCTTTGTTAGGAAAGTTAAATTCCCCAACAATGAGAACCCTGTTGCTCCTGCAAGTCTCCCAGTCTCCCTGCATATTTGTTCCTCGAATTCCTGTTGACTATTTGGGGGCCTATAGTTCAACCCTAATAATGTCACCACCCCTTCTTATTTCTTAGCTCCATCCACAAAGCCGCAGTGGTGATTCTTCAGTTATTTCATCTCTGTTTACTACTGTGATGCTCATCTTAATCAAAAATGCAACTCCCCTTCCCTTTGTTGCACTACCTCTGTACTGCCTAAAGCACCTATACCCTGTTACATTAAGCTGCCTGCCTTAGCCATGATTTGGAGATGCTGATGTTGGACTGGGGTGTACAAAGTTAAAAATCACACAACACCAGGTCTAAAATGTTTATTTTGAACCACTAGCTTTCAGAGCGCTTCTCCTTCATCAAGTGGGCGGCACGGTGGCACAGTGGTTAGCACTGCTGCCTCACAGCGCTGGAGACCCGGGTTCAATTCCCGCCTCAGGCGACTGACTGTGTGGAGTTTGCACGTTCTCCCCGTGTCTGCGTGGGTTTCCTCCGGGTGCTCCGGTTTCCTCCCACAGTCCAAAGATGTGCAGGTCAGGTGAATTGGCCATGCTAAATTGCCCGCAGTGTTAGGTAAGGGGTAGATATAGATGTAGGGGGTATGGGTGGGTTGTGCTTCGGCGGGGCGGTGTGGACTTGTTGGGCCGAAGGGCCTGTTTCCACACTGTAAGTAATCTAATCTAAAGTGATTGTCTTAGCCTTTTCCCTCAGCCATGTTTCTGTAATAGCTATAATACCTCAGTCCCACGTACCTAGCAATGTCCTGAGTTCATTGGCCTTACCTATCAGCTATGTTGAACATTCCAACTTTTAACTGTTTTCCTTCAAGAACTAACAATTATTGACCAAAGCAAATTTTCCCCCAAAGTCAGTCTCTATCTGGTATGTGGGTGAAATTGTGGTTTGGCTTATTTAAAGAGGGGGAGTATTTACACTTTTATATTTCAACCTGTGCTAAACAGTTTGGCATCTTTGCCCAGCCTTGTCTCAGAATAAATTATAATTGTATGATTTATTTAAAGGAATCTTGATGGACAGCCAGTTTAAATTTACAAAGTGACCCAGTAGACATGGAGAAGTATTGGGATGAGAGAAAGAGAGAGAGAGACGGTGCACACATCTAAATTGAAATGAATAAAAGTAACAGCATTAGGTTTCTTGTGCATTATAATAAAGCTTACAAAAACTAGAATGGCTTTGTCAATTGCCAAGACTTTCCTGGAGAGGGAGTCTACATCCCTGAATCATTTGGATAAATTAATCAAGGTTAAGAAAGTAGACACAATTGAGGTAATGGCACAGAATTTGAATTTCGAAAATGGGTGACAGTTAGTGGCTGAATTAGCCAGAATTAATTTGTACATGAAGCAGTTTGAACAAGAAAATGAAATGCAAAATTTTGAACAGGAATAACAATTACAAATGAAAAAATATTGTATTTAAAGAGAGGGGTAAAATTGAAAATTATCTTGAATTTATGAAATTAGAGCTAGAATTTAAGGTGGGGGTAATAACAGAAACAGAAACTATTTTGAAGTTCACTGGTGCACCACTTAAAATATTAATACAGGGATTTCCATTTAACTCTAGATTTTAATCAGTAAAAGGTTGCCATAGTTTTACCAGGCAATAAGGCTGTCTCATTACAGAGAGATGATTGGTGGTAGTTTAAACTGAAGGGAGGGATGTGGAAGAGAATCCTTTATGGTAACCCAACTGGTGCAAGAATTGAACTTATGCTGTCGGCATCACTCTGTATTGCAAATCAGCTGTCCAGCCAAATGAACTAACAGTTCCCCATTTGTAAGACAATAAGATGACAATGAGACAACAACAGACAGTGTAGTACAGTAACTCAGTAAAATTTACTTAATTTTTGAATAATATCAATTAAAGCAGGATAGCAATGGGCATGCTGGTTTCTGGTTCAGCTTGGGGTTCAGATTGAAGGCTCTTGGCTGTTTCTGTGTAAGCACTTTTTTTTTGATCGTAGAGTAAAATGGAAAAAGGATGGTTTTAAACAAAGGATTGTGGAAAGGATTACTGTAACTTTAAAAAAAGCTTATGCAACTATATGCTTTTCACCCTGCTGCTTGTTCAAGCAGTGGGAGGTTACTATCGATGACCTGGAGCCAGGGGATATGTGCAAAGGAAGATTTATCTGACAAAGTAACTGATTTGTCTGTGGGATGGTAGTCAGTTGTTAATAACAAAGCCCTTCTACCTGCCAACAGCTATGTGGTTGGCCCCCAGGTAGCTGACCAGCCTGCGGGGATATACAAGAGAGGATCAGAAACCATCAGGCCTCCGTACAGGAAAGAGCTGTCCTTTCTCTGTAGTTAAAAACACCTTAAGCCTGAAGAAAGCCAGTTTATATTTCTTTCATCTGTTGCCATTAGCTGCATGTCTTAACCAATAATTCAGACTTTACAAATGTCAGTCATCCTGTATCTCCTGCTAACAGTTGAAAGTATCTGGAAAAGGAAGATCAAGGAATAGCAGGTCCTGACAAGCCCAAAGATCATGTCAGTGAACCATGTGGACAGGGACCATTGGAATCCCTTACCAATCTTCCCTTCCATACCTATGTTTTATTCATAATTGTCTGTGTAGGGGAAGTTTGATAAACAGGTTAAAGTTTTAAACAGTGATAACATATTTTAATTCGTAATTGTTTATCTGTTGGTGGGATCAATTCATTTATTTGTTATGAATAATAATTCTTAAGTACAGAAACTTGGACTGTACATGCTGTTAACCTGGGTTTAAACGACAGACAAATTAGGGAATTCTGCAAACTTTTTAAAGTCTTTCACTTTTGCAACAACTCTTGGAATAGCGGGTTTTTATTTGTAGCATACTACCCCCTGTGAGGTATAAAGGAAGCTTGAGGATTCCTCTGGAATTGATTTGTAATAGAGGCAATTTAAGGTTTGTGATAAGGTAAGGGAACTGTGGTTTACTACAGAAATTGCATCTCTTGTTAAGCAGAAGAAGGAGGCTTACGTGTTGATGAGGCAAGATGGTTCAGATGAGGTGATGGAGAGTTACAGATCAGCGAGGAAGGATTTAAAGAGAGAGTTAAGAAGAGCAAAGAGAGGACACGAGCAGTCTTTAGCAAATAGAATAAAGGAGAACCCTAAAGCTTTCTATAGGTAAGTGAGGAATAAAGGGATGATTAGGGTAGGAATAGGGCCAGTCAAAGACAGAAGTGGAAAGTTGAGTGTGAACCCTGTGGAGATCAGAGAGGTGCTAAATGAACATTTCTCATCGGTTTTCACTCAGGAAAAGGAGAATATTGTAGAGGAGAAGACTGGGATACGAGATATTAGACTAGAAAGGATCAAGGTTAGTTATGAACAGGTGTTATCAATTCTAGAAGGAGTGAAAGTAGACAAGTCCCCTGGGCTGGATGAGATTTATCCAAGGATTCTCTGGGAAGCTAAGGAGGAGATAGCAGAGCCTTTAGCTTTGATATTTGAGTTATCATTGTCTACAGGTTTAGTTCCAAAGGACTGGAGGATTGCAAATGTTGTACCCTTGTTCAAGAAGGGCAGTAGAGATGACTCAGGTAATTATAGACCAGTGTTGTACTTCTGTTGTAGGAAAGGTTTTGGACAGGATTATAAGAGATAAGATTTATAATCATCTAGCAAGCAACAATTTGGTTTCAGATAGTTAACATGGTTTCGTCAAGGGCAGGTCGTGTCTCACAAAACTCATTGAGTTTTTTGAGATGGTGACCAAGCATGTAGATGAGGGTAGGGCAGTTGACGTGGTATACATGGACTTCAGTAAAGCCTTTGATAAGGTTCCACATGGAAGGCTGTTGGAGAACATGCAGAGGCATGGGATTGAGGATGATTTAGCAGTTTGGATTAGGAACTGGCTTTCTGAAAGAAGGCAAGCGAGAGGTGGTTGGTGGAAAATATTCAGCCTGGAGTCCGGTTACTAGTGGTGTGTTTTGGGACTACTGCTGTTTGTCATTTTTATAAATGACTTAGACGCAGGCATAGCTGGATGCAGATGACACTGAAGTCGGTGGAGCAGTGGACAGTGTGGAAGAATGTTACAGATTGCAGGGGGACTTTGATAGACTGTAGAATTGTGCTGAGAAGTGGCAAATAGAGTTCAATGCAGCTAAATGTGAAGTGATTCACTTTGGGAAGAATAAAGGAAGGTAGAGTACTAGGTCAATGGAAAGATTCTTGGTAGTGTGGATGTTCAGAGGGATCTTGGAGTCCATGTTCATAGATCTCTGAAAGTTGCCACCCAGGTGGATAGTGTTGTTAAGAAGGCAAACGGTGTATTAGGTTTCATTGATAGAGGGATTGAGTTCCGGAGCTGCAATATTATGCTGCAACTGTACAAAACGCTAGTGCAGCCACTCTTGGAATATTGTGTATAGTTCTAGTCACCATATTTCGGGAAGGATGTGGAAGCATTGGAAAAGGAGCAGAGGAGATTTACCAGGATGTTACCTGGTCTGAAGGAAAGGCTGAGACACTTAGGTCTGTTCTCATTGGAAAGAAGAAGGCTAAGAGGGGATTTGATAAAGACATACAAGATGATCAGAGGATTAGATAGGGTAGACCATGAAAGTCTTTTTCCTAGGATGATGATGTCAGGGGGCATAACTACAAATTGAGGGGTGATAGATTTAAGACAGATGTCAGAGGCAGGTATTTTACACAGAGAGTGGTAAGGGCGTGGAATGCCCTACCTGCCAATGTAGTTAACTCAGCCACATTAGGGAGATTTAAACAATCCTTAGATAAGCACATGGATGATGATGGGATAGTGTAGGGGGACGAGTTGAGAATAGTTCACAGGTTGGTGCAACATCGAGGGCCAAAGGGCCTGTTCTGCACTGTATTGTTCTATGTTCTACATTCAATGTTCAGTGGAAAATAACTCAAGTGAAGGTAAAAGCTAGGTTGCTCTGCATTTTAAACATGGCACTGGGAAGGATTTCCTACAGGTGGCAGATTTGTTCCTCATAGTCATAAGGGTATTTTCAATGACATTGTTGGTTGACTTGATAGGGAAGTAGTATAGCCTGTAGTACTAGCATAGTACTTGGGTTAAAAGTAAATACAAAAAGGACCTACTCTGAGTTGTGAAATATTGGAATTAGATGATACGTAGTTAGATTTGAGCAGCTTAAGCATGTGAATATAATAAAGAAGCTAGAAATGGCGAGAAATATAAAGAAAGGGAGATGGAATTTAGAATTTAGCCACGAGTAAAATTAGAGAGGTGAACATATGGCTCAAGATTGGCATGGAAGAACAGGGTTCCAGTTTGTGAGGCACTGATATCAGGGAAGTAGGAGCTGTATCATTGGGATGGTCTACATCCAAACCGTTTTGGGAGCAATGATTTTCCAAGCTGCCCTACGAAAGAAGTAGAAATTGAATAGAGGGAGCAAGGGGTCAAATGTGGCAAATCAAACAGCAGTGGTAAGAGAGGAAAATAGTAACTTTGAAAGTAAAGGGTCAGAGAAAGGTCAGACAGAAAAAGTCCTTAGAATTCACTAACAATTAAGACTACGTATTACAAATATAACAAAAAGATAAATATAAAGGCTGTGTATCTGAGTGGTTAGCATTCATAACAAAGTAAATGAGTTGGTAGCGCATGATGAAGTAAATATGATCTGATAGCTATTATGGAGATGTGGCTTCAGGATGTCAAGGACTGGCTCCTAAATATTAAGAAATCAAAATCACTGAGGCAGAAAGAGCAAGAGAGGAGGAGTCTGTGCTTCTGAAACAGAGAGTGAGGAGGAGTGAGAGAGAGAGATGACATTAGCTTCATAAATAGCAAGAGTGTGCATGGAATCAACAGCTTTTCAAATATAAGGACTCTCACAAACTTTTATAGATACACCATAGAAAGTATTCTATGCCTTGGTATGGCAACTGCTCTGCCCAGGACCATAAAAAACTACAGAGAGTTGTGAACACAGCCAGGCCATCATGCAAACCAACCTTCCATCCATTGACTCCATCTACATTTGTCACTGCTTCGAAAAGGCAACCAATATTAACTCCCACACTAGTTATAATCTCTTCCATCTGGTAGGAGATACATAAGCTTAAACATGGACCAATAGATTTTAAGAACAGCTTTTCCTCACTGTTATTAGACTTCTGAATGGACCTCAAAGTTTCAAATTAGTGTTGATCTTGCTTTTTGTGAACCTTCTTTGGATTTGTATTCCTTGCCACGTTGAATCACTCTACGACCTTTGTATATTATACTGCATGCGAAACAAAACTTTTCACTGTACTTAGATGCATATGATAATAGTAAGTCAACTCAGGAGAAAGCCGATCGACAGCTTCATCAAGAGACAAATGGACGCACACAAGAACAGTAGCAATAGCAAGACATAAAAACAGACAGTGCAATGCCCTTCAACTCATTTCTTCCTGTAAAGAGTCAAATTGTGACATCACAGGAAACCAGATAGGCAATTGGTAGAATTTCTTCCGTTCATCAGTCACAAGGACTCTAATCCACAGCTCTTTGTGGCAAGGAATTCCAAATACTCAACACTTAGAAGAAATTCGTCCTCATCTGTCTTACATTGGCACCTCTTTATTCTGAGATTATGCCCTCTGGTCCTGGATTCTCCCATGAGGGGACACATTCTCTCAGAATTTAATCTATCAAGCCACTCAAAAATCCTCTCAATCTTCTAAACTCCAATAAGTCGAGTCTCAACCTGTTTAGCCTTTGCTCATAAGGGAATAGTACCTTTCCTTTAATAAGGGTACCAAAACTGCACCAGCACTTTGTACAGTTGCAGTGAGACCTCCCTCTTCTTGTACTCCAACTCTCTTGAAATAAGCGCCTCCCTACTTTTGCATTAAATTCCTCTCAGAATAAACCATAACATTATGTTGATTTTCCTGATTACTCGCTGAACCTGTTTGCCAACCTTCTGTGATTTGTGCACTAGGATATCCAGATCTCCCTGCATCTCAGAGCTCTGCAAACTCTCAGCCTTTATTTAATTTACTATATTTTTATTCCTTCTCCCAAAATGGACAATTTCACATTTTCTCACATTACACTTCATTTGTACACTCACTAACTTATCCTTATATCTTCATCACAATTCACATTCCAACCTAATTTTGAGTCATTAGTTAACATTAGGAGTAGACAATATGTGAAGATATTTAATTGGGGGAGGGGAAATTATACAGCTAATAGACAGGAGCTGTGGAGTATAAATTGGGAACAATTATTTGAGGGGTAAGGCACAACAGAAATGTCGAGACTGTTTAAGGAGCACTTGTTGCGGCATTGAATAACTTTGTCCCACTGAGACAGGCAAGGAATGGTAAGGTGAAGGAGCCTTGGATGATGACAGAGGGGCTTCTTCTCAAAAGGGAGAAGAAAGCTTACTTAAGGTTGAGGAAGCAAGGATCTGGCACAGCTTTAGAGGATTACAAGGTAGCTAGGAAAGAACTCAAAATGGACTGAGGAGAACTCGGAGAGGGCACAAGAAAGCCTTGGCAGGAAGGCTTAGGGAAAACCCGAAGGCATTCTACACGTACGTGAGGAATAGTAAGTCAGTCAGTGGAGCAACGACACTGCATAAATTCAATAGGAGTTTCCAATAAAACCTACTCAGTCACAAGAATCACAGTACTGCCCTCTTTGTCAATAGTTAGGAAACTCCTCAAAATTTCTGAAGAAACTTTGACTATCCGTTTTTATATTTTTGGCTAACTTTCTCTTATAATCATTCCCTCCTTATTAATCATTTAGTAATTTTTTGCTCTTTTATATTCTGTCCCACCTTTTGATCTTTAAACAACTATGTCCTTTCTTTGAGTTTGATTTTATCTTTGAATTTTGCTGGAACGTATCTATTAGGCACTTCCTGGAATCTTCTCTTAAATGTCTGTCACGGCAATACTATTGGATGACTGGTTTGCAATACAGAGTGATGCCAACAGTGTGGGTTCAATTCCTGTTTAATTCCTGTACTGACTAAGGTTACCATGAAGATCCTGCCAACTCAACTTTATGCCTCACCTGAGGCGTGGTGACCCTCAGGTTAAATTCACCACCTTTCTGATGAACAAGCAGTGTATGGGAAGTTTGCCTTTCAATTCTCTTGAGGTTTTGCTTCTTAATTTGATGCCTAGTTCCTCATCCTGGCTATACAAAACCTCTTTCCTAGTTCTACTTGTGTCATTGGTGCCCACATGGACCATGACAACTGGATCCTCCCTTCTCACTGCAAGTTCCTCTCCAGCCTAAGAAAATTGAATTCAATTAGAATTGAATTAGCCCTTATTGTCACATGTACTCAATGAGTATAGTGAACTGTTTATACATCACCACATACAGCACCACTTAGCACAAAGGTACCTAGATACAGCTTCTTTAGTGACAAGATCTCAGAGAGTACAGAAATAGAATGTCCAGCATTGCAGAAATAAATGCTGGACCCAAATCACGCCAGTCTAAGAGGGCAGCAGAGTAGGACACTTCAGCTATAGCTTGTCCACTCCCCCATTTGTCTTCTTTTCTTCTCCATTTTCTTCTTAGCATTTTTTCCAGATTCTAGTGATGATTCTTGGCCTCTGGCCACTGATGCAGTGGCCTCCTGGCCCGGTGTAGTAGCCTCCCAGGGGGCCTCCCGATGTGGCGTCCTCTCAGCCCAGCGTGCAGCCTTGGCATTAGGCAGATGACGCAGTCAACTAGACTCACTTTTTGTTGCAGAAAAAAAATCAATCTCCCAAATGTGCTGTTGCTTACTACCACTATATTCCTTTTATTTTCCCCTCTTAAATAGCTTGCAGTACCACGATTGAATCCAAATTCTCATTTCTGCTTTAAGATTATAAGAAATAGGAGCAGGGGTAGGCCATCTGGCCAGTTTAGCCTGTGCTGCCATTCAATAAGATCCTGGCTGGGTTTATTTTTGGACTCAGCTCCACTTACTCACCCACTCACCATAATCCTTAATTCGTTTACTGTTCAAAAATCTATCTTTGCCTTGAAAACACTCAACGAGGGACCCTCAACTGCTTCAGTGAGCAGGGAATCCACAGATTCACACCCCTCTAGGTGAAGAATTTCCTCCTCAATTCAGTCCTAAATCAGCTCCCCCTTATTTTGAGGCAATGCCCCCTAACTCTAGTTTCACCCACCTGTGGAAACAACTTTCCTGCTTCTATTTATATATTCCTTTCACAATTTTATTTGTTTCTACAAAGAGCCTTCTTCATTCTCCTAAATTCCTATGAGTATAGTCTCAGTCTATTCAACCTTTCCTCATTAGGCATCCTCTTAATTCTCAAATAAACCTCGTCAACCTCCTCTGTACTCCCTCCAGTGCCAGTACATCCTTTCTCAAGTAAAGAAATACTGGACACAGTACTTCAGGTGTGGCCTCACTAACATCTATACATCTTCAGCATAATCTCCCTGTTTTTAAACACCATACCTCTAGCAATGACGGATAATATGCAACTTGTCTTCTTAATTACCTGCTCCCCCCACAAACCAACGGTTTGTGATTCAAGCACAAGGACACAGGTCCCTCTGCACAACAGCATGCTGATAGTCCTCACATTTATCATTGTTCTCCATCTGCCAGACCCTTGCCCACTCATTTAACCTATCTATAAGACCTCTGCAGATTTGCAGTGTCTTCTGCAGACTTTGCTCTACCACTCATTTTAATATCATCTGCAAACGTTGACACACTGCACTTGTCCCAACTCTAAATTATCTACGTTAGATTGTAAACAATTGTGGGCCCAGCTTGATCCCTGAGGCATACCACTAGCCACTGATTGACACCCAGAAAAACACTCATTTATTCCCACTCTTTGCTTTCTGTTAGTTAAACAAACATCTATCCACGCCAATACATGACTCATATCACTATGAATTTTGCAGCAGGCTTTTGTGCGGTATCTTGCCGAATGCCTTCTGGAAATCTAGATATACCACATCCACCTGTTGTTCACCGTGCTTGTAATGTCCTCAAAGAATTCCATTAAATTAGTTAAACATGACCTGACTTTCGTGAACCCATGCTATGCCTGGCCAAAGGCACAATTTCTATCCATATGTTGCACTATCTCTTTTTTGATTATGGATTTGATCATTTTCCCCAAAACAGAAGCTGAGCTAACAGTCCGATATTTATCCACCTTCTATCTACCTCCTTTCTTAAACTGTGGTGTCACTTTTGCTGATTTCCAATCTGCTTGAAGTGCCCCAGAGTCCACCAAATTTGGTATGTTACCACAAGTGCATTTGCTACTTCCCCTGCCATTTCTTTTAGTGCGCTTCTGTTCAGGGAGTGTTTCCGAAAGATTGTTCTACAAGTGTTTGTTGAATCTGCAAGGGTCAGAAATAGTTGACTGTTATCATCTCCCTGATCCTCTTACACTCAATTCAGTTCTTCCTAAAACTACTGCCCCAGTTGACGGGCTAGGGCTAGATGCACAACTAACTGAAAAACGTAGGAGCAGGAGTAGGCCATTCAGCCCATCAGGTCTGTTCTGCCATTCAATGAGATCATAGTGATCTGATAATCCTCAATTCCACTTTTGGTCTTTGCCCCATAACCCTTGATTCCCTTACAGATTAAAAATCTAACTCTCTTAGCCTTGAATATACTTAATCACCCAGTCTCAACCACCCTCAAAAAAAATCCACAGATTCACAACCGCAGCAGAGAAATTCCTCTTCATTTCTGCCTTAAATGTGCATTCCCTTATTCTTGAGATTACACCCTCTAGTCTGAGGCTCTCCCACACGGGGAAAGAACCTTTGAGCATCAACCCTATCAAGTCCTTAATGAATCTTGGATGTTTCTTAAAGTATTGGGCTTTTTCTGTATTCTAATGAGTACCGGCCCAAACTACTCAACCTCCCCTCATAAGACAGTTCAGTCTAATAAGCTTTCTCTGAACTGTCTCCAAGTATCTTTCCTTAGATAGAGGGGAGCAAAATTGCTCACAGCACCTCAAGTTGGTCTGATAAATGTCTTGAATATTTTCAGCAAAACATCCCTACATTTTATACTCCATGCTATTTAAAATAAAGGCCAACAGTCCATTTGTTTTCCCTGATGAACATGGATACTACCTTTTTGTGATCCATGAACAAGTGATCTAAAATCCTTCTGTTCAGTAGCTTTTTGAGTCTTTCTCTATTTAAATAATATTCAGCTCCTCTATTCTTCCCGCCAAAGAGCAAAACCTCACATTTTCCCATGTTATAGTCTAGCTGTCAGGTTTTTGCCCACAGACTTAACCTGTCCATAACCTTCTGCAGTCTCATAGCCTTCCCACCTAATTTTGTGTTACCTGCAAAACTTGGGTGTAGTGCATTCACTTTCCTTATCCAAGTCATTAATGCTCTGAGATGCACACAGTTCTCCCTCAGCCAGCCTGCTGATTTTCCAGTCAGTGTTGAGTTTCAGTACAGCACACAAACAGAAGAATTACTTATAAAAAAAGGTTAAGGTACAGACTTGATCTGTCTGGTAGACCCATGATCAGCCATTAGCAGAATCGTTGACTAATTGCAGCAATCAACTATTGATTATTTTATCGAATACTCAAGCAAAAGAGGTACAGTGCTTTGGGAGCCATAGGCCTCAAGTTAGTAGCTTCTCCAAAGCATTTTATCAGGTTATTCATGTTATCAGGTGTCAAATTATCAGACAGTATCCTCAGCGTGGTGGTGGAGGGTTGTTTTTCAGACTGGAGACTGTGACCAGTGGGGTGCCACAAGGTTCGGTAGTGGGTACATTGCTTTTCGACATTTATATAAATAAAGTGTATGTTATCATAGGAGGTGTAGTTAGTAAATTTGCAGATGACACCAAAATTGAAGATGCAGTGGACAGCAAAGAATGTTACCTCAGAGTACAATAGGATCTTGATCAGATAAGCCGAGGAGTGGCAAATGGAATTTAATTTAGGTAAATGTTTGGTATATTTTGGAAGGACAAATCAAAGCAGGACTTATACACTTAATGGTAATGTCCTCAGGAATGTTGCTGAACAAACAGACCTTGGAATGCAGGTTCACAGTTCCTTGAAAATGGAATCCCAGGTACACAGGATAATAAAGAAGGCATTTGGTATTCTTGTCTTTTTTGGTCAATGCATTAAGTAAAGGGGTTGGGGGGTTCATGTTACAGTTGTTCAGGACATTGGTTAGGCCACCTTTGGAATATTGTGTGCAATTCTGATCTCCCTCCTATAGGAAGGATGTTGTGAAACATGGAAGAGTTCAGAAAAGATTTACAAGGATGCTGCCAGGGTTGGGGGATTTGAGCTATAGGGAGAGGCTGAAGAGGGCTGTTCTCCCTGGAGCTTCGGAGGTTGAGGGGTGACCTTATAGAAGTTTATAAAATCATGAGGGGCATGGATAGGGTGAATAGATAAGGTCTTTTCCATGGGGTGGGGCAGTCAAAAACTAGAGGGCAAAAGTTTAAGGTGAGAGGGGAAAGACTAAAAAGGGACCTAAGGGGCAACTTTTTCCCACAGAGAGTGGTGCATGTATATGGAATGAGCTTCCAGACTAAGTGATGGAGGCTGGTTCAATTACAGCATTGAAAAGGCATCTGGATGAGTATATGAACAAGAAGGATTTAGAGGGATGTCGGCCAAATGCTGGCAAATGGCACTATTAAATACCCCAACATAACCTCCTTCACTATTTCTTCACACAGATTTTCTCCAGCATAGCATCCTTCCCTCCCCTCCTGGCCATCTGCTCCTTAGCCTTTTCCCCCCAATCTTTACCTCAACTTCAGGACTCTTTTCTTCTAATGCTACTTTAACAACCCTTGGAGACCTTCCCAGCCATCCAACTACCCTGCCACCTGCCTTTCAGCTCACCGCTCAGCCCATCCCCACAGGGCAAACCATCATCTCAACTCCATCCAATGTCAAGTACGAGACACTTGCAGCTTGGTATCCTGGCTGGTGAGAGTTTGGAGAGCAGCTTCCAATTACACAGAGCATCCTGAGGGGCAAACGAATTGCCCTGAGTGCCAACTCTCTAACAGAATTGATATCCAGCCTGTAGTTCAGAACCTTTGCCTCAGGCCCAAGGCTTCAAGCATCAGCATTGAGGTTTACAGCAGACAAAGAGTCCATTTGGCCTATTGCCTCTATGTCAGTATTAAACTATCTACCCTTTTATCCCAGTTTCCATATTTTTGGAGGCCATGCTGCTTTAAAGGATGACCTGAATGTTTACTAAATATTGTGAAGGTTCCCATCTCTACTACCTTTTCAGCAGAAAGACCCATATACCCACTTCCTTCAATCCCATGGATACCTCCTATTCTCAGTTCTGGAAGACAGTCCTCCCATGGTTCACACTTGAGGTAGTTCGAGTCATGTGGCAGTGGGTGGGTCCAGCTCTGGGTCACGTGTATTGGCCTGGCCTATTCTGGATCATATGGCAATAGTCAGGTCCAGACCGAGGTTATATGCAATGGGTGTGGCCAGTTCTGGATCACGTGACTGTGGGTGGGAAGAACCGGGTCTCTGTGTTGTCAATGCAGGAGAAGAGCAAGGTGGGGCAAAAGGTGTGAATGGAGTCCGAGGGGCTCCAGAGGAATTCGCAGGCCCTTTGCCAATTTCAGGGGGATCTCAGAAGAAGCTACCATCTCCAGGAGGTGTGAAACAGCTGTGGGATTGGGAATCAGGCAATGACTGGGATTGAGCATCAGTTAAAAACAACCACACATCGTGTCACAATAGGTTTACAGAATTTCACATAGGTAGGGCAGTTGTCAATTAGTGTTTTGTGTCCATGAGTCCGTTTATAAACCTGTGAAATTGCATTGTGGTGTATACATGTCTGGTATTTAGCCACAAACAAAAACAGAAGTTGGTCAGAAAACTCAGCAGGACTGGCAGCACCTATGGAGAGAAAACAAAGCTTTCTTTCGGGTCCAGTGCCCCTTCTCCAGAACTAATCAGCCACTCAGCTTGTATCTCTAGATGATCATGTATGTTGTGTTAAGTTTCAAACCTCACACCAACCACCCCACATAATATTTAGTAATGATGGATTTCCTTATTCTATTTCCTATGGCTTTGAAATCGTTGGGTGTTGAGTGTTTACAAGTGTTGTATAGAATCAAGGCAACTTGAACCAGGCAATAAGTGCTGACCCAGCATTTGTCTCTTTGTCACTTCAGCAGTTGTCCACTGTGATCTTGTTACTCGCAATGGATTCTGAACACTAAAGTTTCTTGCCTGTGTTTCATGACTGAGCCATACTTTACCATAATTTTAGGAAAAGGAGTGGCCACTAACATTTTACAATCATGGCTGATTGAACACTTCAATGTCTTTTACCCACACTACCACATAAAGTTGTTTTTTCTCTTATTTTGTTATTGGTGAAGGTTGTCAACCACCTGATGAAGGAGCAGCGCTTCAAAAGCTATTACTTCCAAATAAACCTGTTGTTGTGTGTTTTTTAACTTTGTCCAGCCCAGTCCAACACCAGCATCTCCGTATCATTTGTTATTGGCATCAGTCTTAAGAAAACCAAACGTCCTCTCCCTCTAAGCTGTGTGAAGCCACGACAACATGACATGAATTGCAGCATTAAATTCCAATTCCAGAAGTCATCGTTGCACATGGCCTTGGAGAAGGAATGAAATTGCAAGGAATGCTGCCTCAAAGTGTGTTAAACATGAATATATATGATGAGCAACATGTTGTGAACAATGGGGTCATTTGTAATAAAACAAAATTATCTAGCTTGTATCAAAGAAAAATGTCAAAATTACTGCCTAGATTGTCACCAAGCAATTAAGGGGTAGATGTAGATGTAGAGGTATGGGTGGGTTACGCTTCGGCGGGGCGGTGTGGACTTGTTGGGCCGAAGGGCCTGTTTCCACACTGTAAATAATCTAATCTAATCTAATCTAATCTAATCTAATTACCTATGCAAAGACATCTTCAAATCTGCATATTTCTTTCTGCAGGACAATTTGATGTTGTCCATTTGTTCAGAAATACTATATGTCTAGCTCTTCAAGTAAATGGTGAAACATTATTTAACAGCAACACTTCAGTTCACCCAAATATTACAAACCAGCTTCTCAACTTCTTGTATTTTGAGGAAGGGTCACCGCATCAGAAATGTTAACATTGATTTCTCTTCACAGATGCTACCAGATGCTGATCTTTTCCAGCAACTTCTGTTTTTGTTTCTTAATCTTCAGTTGTTTTTATTCCTAAACATATGTGCTGAAGGAAACCAACAAGTCAGGCACAGAGAAAAATTGAGTTAATGTTTCCAATCCAATATGACTTTTCTTTGGAACTGAGTAGATTTGACATTTATGGTTATCAGAATAGAATTAACATTTATTTACTTGTTATAGATATTGACTAAAATATTCTATCCGTTCTACTAGTAAGATGCTGATCTGTGTTCATTTAATTCCTTTCTTAAACGAGACCTCAGTTTGATAATTTCACATTCTGAGAAACAGTTAATAACTTCCCCATAACTCTTTGGAAACCAAAATATTTTTCTCTTGCAGCCTTCATACAGTCACTTGATGAAATATTGGCCCTTAAACATCCAGGAGACAATCTTAAACCATAAGATATCGGAGTAAAAATTAGACTATGTGACCAATCAAGAATGATCGTTATAGCTTTTCTCCTGACTTCTCCCTATAACCTTTGATTCCCTTACTAATCAAGAACCTATCTATCTCCCTCTTAAACATTCAATACTTGGCCTCCACAGCCTTCACAATAAATCTTAATCTTCAGTTCATTTCTACATTTGAGATACTCTTGCAGCTTCTCAATGTCACACTTTTTAGGCCAATCATTCATAACAAAATTCAGCACTTTATCTTGTATCACTTCCTTGCAGATGTCTTCCTTAATTTCTATGACAGATTTTGACTTATTTTTTATGCATGTGAATTCATTTCTGGGTAATTCAGTCTGAAAGGAAAATCTTGAAAGGACATCCACCTCTGCAGGATTCATTAACTTATGATATTTTTTCTGGTTAATTTTATCATTGGACCACTTTGTCTTTTTTTATCTCTTCCTCCATATCCAACATACATGTATTGACTCCCACTATAAAGAATTGGGCCTTGTTTAATTGTAACTAAAAAGTAAATTTCTTACCATCAGGGAAACTTTGTTGCCCCTACCACTTTCAATAGCAAATAAAAAGATGTGTCACTATATTGTATGGCAATGGAACAATTAGTCAATTTCATATAAATTTTGCAGAAGGGAATGGACTCTGAGATCCTGTGTACTCCTGAACCCTAGAGAAACAACCTCTCTGCATCGATCCTGTTTAAATCCCTAATTATCCTGCATGTTTTAATAAGAACAAAGAACAATTTTGCACAGGAACAGGCCCTTTGGCCGACACATTTTGCTCTTCCATACTAATGGGATCTATATTCCTCTGTTCTCTATTCGTCAATGCTGCTATTGTGTCTGCTTCTACCAACTTCTCTGAAGAAGGATTGCACTCGAAACGTTGACTTCTCCAACTCCTGATGCTGCCTGCCTTGCTATGTCCTTCCAGCCTCCTATTTGCCTACCTTGGATTCCAGCATCTGCAGTTTGTTTTGTCTCCACCAACTCCTCTGGCAGCACATTCCAGGTACTTACCACCCTTTGTGTGAAAGACGTGCCTCAAAAATCTCTTTTAAACTCCTCCACTGCCCCCCCCCCCCCCGCCCCAACCCCGCATTTTGACCTTGTGTCCCTCAGTAATTGACCCCTCCACCCTGGGAAAAAGCCTTCTACTTTCCACTCTATACATGCCATTCACAATCTCATGCACTACTATCAGGTCACCCCTCAACCTCCTGTATTCCAGTAAACACAACCCCGGTCTATCCAACATGTTTTCATAGCTAAAATCCTTAATTCCAGGCAACATCCTGGTAAATCTTTTCTGTACCCTCCATAAAGCATCCACATCCATCAGGTAGTATGATGACAAGAGCTGTATGCAATATTCCAAGTGTGTCCCACCTAAAGTTCTGTAAAACTGCAGCATAACTTGCCTATCTTTATGTTCAATGCCCCTTCCAATGAAGGCAAACATACCATAGCCTTTTCTCACTACCTTATCTATCTGTGCTGCCACCTTCAGTGATCTTTGGACCTGAACACCCAGATCCATCTGCATATCCATATTCCTAAGTATTCACTGCATAATTTCCACCTGCACTTCACCTCCCACCGCCTTACATTTAGAACATAGAACATAGAAAGTACAGCACTGTACAGGCCCTTTGACCCTTGATGTTGTGCCGACCTTTTCTCCTACTCTAAGATCAAACTAACCGACATACCCATCACTTTATTATCATCCATGTGCCTATCCAAGAGTCACTTAAATGTCCCTAATGTATCTGACTCTACTACCACAGCTGGCAGTGCATTCTACACACCACTAATCCCCTAATCCTTCCTCCAATTAACTTAAAATTATGTCTCCTCATGATTGCCATTTCTGCCCTGGGAAAAAGTATCTGGCTATCCATTCTCTCTATGCCTCACCATCTTGAACACCTCTATCAAGTCACTTCTCATCCTTCTTCGCTCCAATCAGAAAAGCCCTAGCTCCCTCAATCTTTCTTCATAAGACATGTCTTCCAGTACAGACAGCATCCTGGTAAATCTCCTCTGCACCCTCTCTAAAGCTTCCACATCCTTCCTATTATGAGGCAACCAGAACTGAACACAATATTCCAAGTGTGGTCTAACCAGGACTCTCTAGAGCTGTAACATAACTTTGCGGCTCTTAAACTCAATCCCCCTGCCAATGAAAGCCAACGCACCATATGCCTTCTTAACAACCCTTTTAATTGGGATGGCATGGTGGCTCAGTGGTTAGCATTGCTGCCTCACAGCATCAGGGACCTGACTTTGATTCCAGCCTCGGGTGACTGTCATTCTCCCCGTGTCTGCATTGGTTTCCTCTGGGTGCTCAGGTTTCCTCCCACAGTCCAAAGATGTGTAGGCCACAGTGTTAGGTGCATTAGTCAGAGGGAAATGAGTCTGGATGGGTTATCTTTAGAGGGTCGGTGTGGACCTGTTGAGCCAAAGGGCCTGTTTCGGCACTGTAGGGAATCTAATCTAATCAATTTGGGTAGCAACTTTGAGGGATCTATCACGTGGAACCAAGATCTCTCTGTTCCTCCACACTGCCAAGAATTTAACCCTGTAATCTGCATTCAAATTTCTAAAATTCTAAAATGAATCACTTCACACTTTTCCTGCTTGAATTCCATCTGCCAACTTATCAGCCCAACTCTGCATCCTGTCAATTGTCCCATTGACAGGATGCATCCACAACTCCACCAAACTTCATGTCATCGGAAAACTTTCTAACCCACCCTTCCCCTTCCAAGAGCAGAGGTCCCAGAACAGATCCCCATGGAACACGACAGATCACCGAGCTCCAGGCTGAATACTGTCCATCTACTACCACCTCTGTCTCTATGGGGCAGCCAACTCTGTATCAAGACACCAAATTTCCCTGTATCCCATGCCTCCTTACTTTCTGAATAAGCCTACTATTGGGAACCTTATCAAATGCCTTGCTAAAATCCACGTGCACCATATCCGCTGATGTGTTTTGTCACATCCTTAAAGAATTCAAAAAGGCTTGTGAGGCACAACCTGCCCCTCACTAGCCATGCTGACTATCTCTAATCAAATTATGCTTTTCCAAATAATTAGAAAATCTGTCTCTCAGAATTCTCTCCAATAATTTGCCCACCACCAACGTAAGACTGATTGGTCTGTAATTCCCAGAGTTAGCCCAATTCCCTTTCTTGAACAAGGAAATAACATTTGCTACCCTCCAGTCATCTGGTACGACACCAATGAGGAAGCAAAGACCATCACCAAAGGCATAGCAATCTCTTTCCTCACTTCCCATAGTAACCTCCTGTCTGGTTCAGGGACCTTATCTATCCACATGTTTTTCAAAACTTCCAGCACATCCTCCTTCTTAACATCAACCTGATTGAGGGTATCAGCCTGTTTCATATACTCCTCACAAACTACAAGGTCCCTCTCAGTAGTGATTACTGAAGCAATGTAATCATAAAGGACCTCCCTTACCTCTTCCAACCCCAGGCACAAGTTCCCTCCATTATCCCCGATCAGCACAACCCTTACTACGGCCATACTCTTGTTCCTCACGTAAATGTAGAATGCCTTGGCGTTTTCCTTAATCCTACCCACCAAGACTTTTTCATGCCCCCCCTTCTATCTCTCCAAAGTCCATTCTTCAGTTTCTTCCTGGCTACCTTGTAACCCTCTAAGAGCCCTGTCTGATTCTTGCCTCCTCAACCTTAAGTAAACTTCCTTCTTCCTCTTGACTAGGTGTTCCACATCTCTTCTCATCCAAGATTCCTTCACAGTACCATCCCTTTCTTGCCTCAGTGGGACAAAACTATCCAGCACTCGCAGCAAGTGCTCCCGTAAACAGTCTCTACAATTCTGTTGCACATTTTCCTAAGAACATCTGTTCCCAATTTATGCTCCACAGTTCCTGCTTAATAGCATTGTAATCCCCCCTCCTCCTATTAAATATTTTACCATACCGTCTGCTCCTATTCCTCTCCATGACCATAGTAAAGGTCAGGGAGTTGTGATCACTATCATGGAAATGCTCTCCCACTGAGAGATCTGACACCTGACCTGGTTCGCTGTGAAGCACCAAATTCAATATGTCTTCCCCTCTAGTCGACCTATCTACATATTGAGTCAGGAAGCCTTCCTGAAAACACCTGACCAAATCTGCTCAACCAAACTATTTGCACTAAGGAGGTTCCAATCAATATTAGGGAAGTTGAAATCACCCATGACAACAGCTCTGGGCAGGACGGTGGCTCAGTGGTTAGCACTGCTGCCTCACTGCGCCAGGGACCTGTGTTCGATTCCAGCCTTGGGCGACTGTCTGTGTGGAGTTTGCACATTCGCCCCGTGTCTGCGTGGGTTTCCTCCGGATGCTCCGATTCCTCCTACAGTCCAACGATGTGCAGGTTAGGTGAATTGACCATGCTAAATTACCCATCGTGTTCAGGGATGTGTAGGCTAGGTGCTAGGTGAAATATAGAGTAATAGGGATTGGGAATGGGTCTGGATGGAATACTCTTCGGAGAGTCAGTGTGAGCTTGTTGGGCAGAATGGCCCGTTTCCACACTTTAGGGATTCAATGAACTCTGTTACTTCTGCACCTTTCCAAAATCTGCCTTCCAATCTGCTCCTCCATGTCTTTGTTGCTACTGGGGGGGGGTCTGCTTCTTTCCTGTTTCTGACTTCCACCCATACTGGCTCTGTAAACAAACCCTCCTCGATGGCATCCCTTCCTGCAGCTGTTATGCTATCCCTGATTAGCAATGCCACTTCCTCACCTCTTTTAACTCCCTCCGCCTTTTTTTCGAAAAGTCTAATTCCCAGAACATCCAACAACCATTCCTGCTCCTGTGATATCCAAGTCTCTACAATGGCGATAACATTGTAGCTCCAAGTACTCATCCATGCTCTAAGTTCAACATCCTTATTCCTGACACTTCATGCATTAAAATAGACACACTCCAACCCATCACACTGACTGCAACTTTGCCCTATCAACTGTCTATCCTTCCTCACAGACAGTCTGCGTGCTGTATCTGCCTATTCACCAGCCACCCCATCCTCGGATCCATAGTTCCAGTTCCCACCTGCCTGCCAAACTAGTTTAAATCCTCCTGAAGAGCTCTAGCAAATCTCCTGCCCAGGATACTGATGTCCCTTCAGTTCAGGGCAACCCAGATTTGTCCCAATTAAACTCCGTCTGCCATTTTTCTGCCCAACTGATTTATATCCTGCTGAATCCTCTGACAATTCTTCTCACTATCCACAACTCTACCAGTTCTTTGTATCATCAGCAAACTTATTAATTAGACCAGATACATTTTCCTTCAGGTCATTTATGTAGACCACGAACAGCAGAGGGCCCACCACTGATCCCTGTGGAACAGCACTAGTCACAATTCTCCATTCCAAACAGCAACCCCCACTGCTTTCCTCTGTCTCCTATAACTGTATCCATCTTGTCAGCTCACCCAATACTATGTGACTTCAAAGTCTCCTTCCATTTCTGCTAAACCCCAATGTTTTGAAGCTCAACCTAGTCATCCTCTCCTCATAAGAATATCCCATATCCGAATCAACCTATTGAATCTTCCCTCCAATGCCAGTATAACCTTCCCTAGTTAAGGGAACCATACTGTTCACAAAATTCCAGTTACAATCTGACTAGTACCTTGTATAGTTTCAAGATCTCCTTACTCTTATACTTCAGTTCCTTAGAAATAAAGGCCAATAGTCAATTTTTAAATGTTTTATGCCTATGGGACATAGGCATTGATGGCTGGCCAGTCATTTATTTATTGCCAATCATTAGTTGCCCTTGAGAAGGTAATGGTGAACTGCCTTCTTGAATTGCTGCAGTCCATATGCTATAGATCCACTAAGCCCTTAAGGAAGCAATTCCAGTGTTTTGATCTAGTGACACTGAAGAAATTGTGATATATTTTCAAGTCAGGATGATGAGTTGCTTGGAGGGGAACTTGCAGGTGATAGCGTTCCTATGCATCTGCTGCTCTTGTCCTTCTAGATGGAAATGGTCCTGGGTTTGGAAGGACCTGTCTCAGGATGGTTGGTGAATTTCTGCAGTGCATCTTGTTGACAGTATATACTCCTGCTGCTGAATATCAATGGTGGAGGAAGTGGATGCTTGTGGATGTGGTGCCAATCAAGTGCTGCTCTGTCCTATATGGTGTCAAGTTTCTTGAGTGTTGCTGGAGCTGCACTCATCCCAGGGAAGTTAGAAGTATTCCATCACATTCCTGACATTTATCTTGGAGATGGTAGGCAGGCTTAGGGAGTCAGGAGGTGATTTGCTTGCTGCAGTATTCCTAACCTCTGACCTACTTTTGTAGCCACTGTATTTACAGGCCATGATAACCCGCAGGAAGTTGTTATTGAGGGATGATGGTAATGCCATTGAATGCTAAGAAGCAGAGATCAGAGTTTCTCATATTAGCAATGCGCACTGTCTGACATTTGTGTAGCGTGAATGCTACTTGCCACTTGTCAACACAAGCCTGAATATTGTCCAAATCTTGTTGCATTTAACCATGGACTGCTTCAGTCTGCCTTTCCTGTTACCTGCTGAACACATATGCCAGCTTTTCAAAGTTTCATGCACAAGGACTAGTTATGAGTTACAGTTCTGAAAATATCTCTTTATCTCAACTATTTGCTTTCTATTAGCTGGCTAATCCTCTGTCCATGCTATTGTACTAGCCCCAACACCATGGCTTGTTATGTGCTCTTAAGTAGTCTTGTGTAGTATCTTTTCAGACACTTTTAGAAATCCAAACATATTACATCGACAACTTATTTATCTATCCTGCTTGTTACCTCCTCAAAACTGTAATACACTTGTCAGCATACTATGTGTCTTCAAAGTCTCCTTCCATTTCGGCTAAACCTTAATGAGTAGAAGCTCAACCTAGTCAACCTCTCCTCATAAGAATATCCCATATCTGAATCAACCGACTGAATCTTCCCTCCACTGCCTCCAATGTCAGTATAACCTTCCTTAGTTAAGGGAACCATACTGTTCACAAAATTTCAGGTACAATCTGACTAGTGCCTTGTATATTTTCAAGATCTCCTTACTCTTATACTCCATTTCCTTAGAAATAAAGGCAAATAGTCAATTTTTAAAATTTATATGCTTATGGGAAACAGGCATAAAGATTTCCTTTTCTTGAAGCTATGTTGAATCTATTTGATTTTGTGTATTAATCCTGCTATTAGCTGCTAGCTTGGTTGGACAGTTGGTTTATAATGTAGAGTGAGGCCAACAGTGTGGGTTCAGTTTCTGCACTGGTTGAGGTTACCATGAAGGACTTTCCTTCTTGACCTTGCCTGAAGCATGGTGACCCTTATGTTAAACTATCACCAGTTTCTCTCTAATGAGAGAGCAGACCTGAGGTTCAGTGGGACTATAGCACCTTTACATTATTTAATTTTATGATAAACTAGCATTTTCCCAATGTCAGAAATCAAGCCAATTGGACTATTGTTGCCTGTTTTATTTGTCTCTCTCCCTTTTTGAAAAGAAGTGTTACATTGGCAGTTTTCCAATCCCCTGAGGTCTTTTCTAAATCTAAGGATTCTTGGAAGATTCCAACACCGCTCCCCCCCCCCCCCCCCACCGCCAAAAACCTTTTTAAAAAAATTAATGCCCTCTACCATGAAGATGATGCAAAGTATTTAAACTCCTCTTCCATTTCCTGCTTCCCCATTATTTATTTCCCCAGCCTTGTTCACTTTGGTCTCTCTTTTCCTTTTAATTAAGCCTCTTCTGTCTGGTTGATTATAACTTGCTAGTTTGCCTCATCCTTTACACTCTACCTCATTTGTTTTGTGGTCATTTTTATCTCGGCTTTTAAAACTTTCCCAGTCCTCTGGTTTACTACCTTTTTGCTACATTGTACATATTTTCTTTCAATTGTATATTATCCTTAATTTCTTTTCTAGGCTAGCTGTGGTCGGTATATCACTTTTCTAGAATCTTCCTTCCTTATTGAAATATGGTTTTGCAGTGAGTCACAAACTATTTCCTCGAATGTCTGTGAGATTAGATTAGATTACTTACAGAGTGGAACTAGGCCCTTCGGCCCAACAAGTCCACTCCGACCCGCCGAAGCACAACCCACCCAGACCCATTCTCCTACATTTACCCCTTACCTAACACTACAGGCAATTTAGCATAGCCAATTCACCTGGCCTGCACATCTTTGGACTGTGGGAGGAAACCAGAGCAAACCCACACAGACACGGGGAGAATGTGCAAACTCCACACAGTCAGTCGCCTGAGGCAGGAATTGAACCCGGGTCTCTGGCGCTGTGAGGCAGCAGTGCTAACCACTGTGCCACCGTGCCGCCCACGGTGTTATTGTTCCTTAACTGACTTTTCTGCTGAGTCCCTTTCCCAATCCACTCCAGCCAATCCAGCCCTTGTCTGTATGTAATTACCCTTGCTTAACTTCTTTGCGACCTAAGCTTTTCCTGTTGCAAGATGAGTCCTAAATTCTGTAACGTTATGGTCACTGTTACCCAGAGGATCTCTTACTCTGCGATCATTTATGAAACTTGCCTCATTGCTTGTTACCAGATCCAAAGTGGCTTATTCACTAGTTAGATAAACAGCATGTTTTTCAAATAAATTATCTCGAATGTACTCTTTGAATTTTTACTTGTAACTACTTTTGCCAATTGAGGGCTATTAGATTACTACCACTAGTGTCTGCTTTCCTTTGCCAGTTGTTACTTCCAATCATGTGGATTCTACATCGTCCCATCTAAGATCATGTTATCATATTTATTCCATCATGTAGTCACAAACCTACCCCACCACCAGCATTCTCTCTAATTGCTTTTCCTCCTGGTCCAAGTGACAGTGACTTCTGAAACCAGAAGTCAATGTGATTCACATTGGCATTTCTGGTCACCATGTGTGGAGCTGTGCAGCTGAGAAGGAATGTTGTTTCACATCATTTCCTTCCCGTCTGTTCTTTCAAAAAGGTATATACCCATCAATATTTAGTTCCCAACTTTAATCTCCTTGTAACCATGTCTCTACTCTGTTTTTCAACCTTATCCTACTTGTGATTTGATGTTATGAAAGACTGATAGGGTTTCACCACAATACAATCGGATGGCTTTGGCTGATGACAAGGATTATGAAAGTTCAATCTGGAGAGGTAGCAATGATTCCATGAAGGTGAATTTGCTGCTTTCTCTTTAGATGACCACCATTGGTCCTTCTAGACTGCCTTCCTTACACAACCTTTGCTTCCAGCCATTGGCCAGCAGTAGCCTATACTAAGAAAGTGTAGTCTAAGTGACTGAATATTGAAGTTAGTGGCTCAGGTGGCAATCAAAGTAGGCTACTTTGTCCCAGTTAGCGTCAAGCTTTTTGAATGTTGTTGGTACTGTACACATCCAGCAACAGGAGAGTAGTCCATCACACACTCTAGACTTGTAACTTATAAATAGTGGACAAACTTTGAGGAGTTAGGAAGTTCAACAACAATGGGATCTACCCATCAATGTGGAGAAGTGTTTTACAAACAAAAAGCAGAACAGCCAGTTACTGAGGAAGGGTCACTTGAACCAAAACATTAACTCAGATTTCTCTCCAAAAATGCAGCTAAACCTGCTGAGTTTTTTCAACAATTTCTGTTTTTGTTTCAGCCAGTTACCGCTCCATCAATCTATGCTTGATCATCAGTAAAGTGATGGAAGAAGTTATCAATGTTGCTATCAAGCAGCACTGCTTACTGATGCTCAGTTTGGATTCCACCAGGCCTCTCAGCTCCTGACCTTATTAAAGCCTCTGTTTAAACATGAACAGAAGAGCTGAATTCCAGGGGGGACAGTGATTTCCTGTAACATTGTTTGGCTGCATTTGACTGTGTGACATCAGGAGCCCCAGAAAATTAGACTCAATGGGAATTGGGGAAAATTATCCATTGATTGGAGTCATACCCAGCAGAAAAGGGGTGGCACAGTGGGTCAGTGGCTAGCACTGCTGCCTCACAGCGCCAGAGACCCAGTTTCGATTCCCACTTCGGGCGACTGTCTGTGTGGAGTTTGCATATTCTCCCTGTGCCTGTGTGGGTTTCCTCCGGGTGCTCCAGTTTCCTCCCACAATCCAAAGATGTGCAGGCCAGGTGAATTGGCCATGCGAAATTGCCCCTACTGTTAGGTGCATTAGTCATGTTAACATAAGGTAGGGGAGTGGGCTACTCTTCAGAGGGTCGGTGTGGACTTGTTAGGCCAAATGGCTAGTTTCCATACTGTACGGACTCTAATCTAATGAAAAGGAAATTGTTGAACTACCAAGGCATGACTACAGGATTCCCTCAGTAGCCCTAGCCCTATCTTCACCTGCTTCATCAATGACCTTCCTTCCATCATCAGATTTGAAGTCATAGAGTCATAGAATCTGACAGCATGTTCTCGGTTTATTTCTCAAAGCTCAATACCATTTGCAACTCCTGTGATATTGAAGCAATCTATGTCCAAATGCAAACAATCCTGGACAACATCAGGTCTTGGGCTGATAAGTGACAAGTACCATTTTAAACTAGACAAAATCTAACCGTTGCCCATTGAGTTTCATTCAAATACCATAGCTGAATCGCCCACTTCTGGCTTTTGAGGGTTGGCATTGACCAGAAACTGAACAGAACTAGTCATGTAACAGCACAGTCGATAGTGTAGTGCTGGAAAAGCACAGCAGGTCAGGCAGCATCCAAGGGGCAGGAGAGTCGACGTTTTGGGCAAAAGCCCTCCTGAAACATCGACTCTCCTGCTCCTCGGATACTGCCTGACCTGCTGCGCTTTTCCAGCACTACACTCTTGACTCTAATCTACAGCATCTGCAGTGCTCACTTTCACCCACATAAGGAGAAAGTGAGGACTGCAGATGCTGGAGACCATGGTGAAAGTGGCAGCTGTGACGGCAGGTCCAGGGGTGGAACTGGCGCGCCAGGCAGAAGCGACGCTGGTCCTGGCAGCCGTATATCTGTCGGTGATGGTCTTCCTGGCGATCGTAGTGGCTGTTGTCCGTGCGGCGGTGGGGGCGGAAGTGACATCACTGTTTGCCGCGGCAGTGGTGGCTGCAGCGACCGCGTGGGCAATGGCTGTTCTGGAGGTCGCGAGAAGGTTCAGGAACGGTCGAGGAATCCGGAGTGTGGGGGTGAGTACATGAAAGTTTTTTGTAGTTACTTTCTTTGATGTTCGATCTGGCTAGGAAAAAACATTTGCTCAGTGTATGAATTCTTCTGAGGATGAAGAACAGCTGAGGTCCTTTGCAGGTCTGGGAGAGTGTTGTCCTGAGCTGGGAGGGCTGACTGCAGGGAGAGTAGGTAGCGGTGCATGGCCGCAAGTGTGGAGCGGAGGATCGGGAGGGAGGTCTGTTGCTGGAGACTTCAGATTTGTTGTAGGTACTGGTTGTCTTGGTTGGGTCCAAACTGTGTTGGTCTGAACGTAGTCCGGAGTCTGTGTGGGGTCAGTCGGTTCCGTAGGCAGGTGCTGAGGAAGGAGATGTGGCTGTGGTAGCGAGTCTGTTCCTCAACGTGGCTGAAGAGCTTCAGGACAGAGGAGATGGGGGGGTGCAGTGAGAGAGAGGGACTCACTGCGATCCTTGTAGAGGGAGGAGGAGAACATCTTCAAGGTAGGCATCCTTGAAATCAACTAGGAGAAAGTGAGGATAGTAGATGCTGGAGATAGTTTCCTGAAGAAGGGCTTATGCCCGAAACATTAATCCTCCTGCTCCTCAGATGCTGCCTGGCCTGCTGTGTTTTTCCAGCACCACATTTTTCACCCACATAAGAGCACATCAGAGATTAGGAATCTGCAGCAAGTAACTTTTATTTATTTAGGGATTTTGCTGGGTAGCCCAGCAGACAGGACATATCTTGGAAATGTTCCATTTTGTTGGATAGAGGCCAGTACTGGAACAGCTTGGCTGGGGGCATTGCTGTTTTCAGGAGGATATGTCTTTAGTGCTGTTGCCAAATATTGTTTAGACCCACAGCCTTTGCAGAATCCTGTGTCTTCAGCTCTTTCTTGACATCATCAGGGAGTGAATTTGATTTTCCTGAAGACTAATATCTATGATGCTCTAGACCTTGAGAAATGACCATACACAGAGAACTTCTGGCTGAAGGTAAATAACAAGTGCTTTAGTCTTGTCTTTTGAAATCATATTCTAAGTTACACCACTGTTATAGATGAGTGTATTTGTGTTGTCTCCTCTTGGATGCATATCAATCATCATTTACGACTGAATGTGGAAAGACTGCAGAGCTTTGATTTGATTTAGCATGCTCATTGTCCTATGTTATAGTCTACAAGGAGCACCAAATTTCTAGTTATGCCTTATGCTGCACTTGACAGATTCCTCACTGAACCCTGGTCCCTAGCTTAATATCTTGATGGAATGGAGGATCTGCCTATCCTGAGATTACAAGTTGGGTAGAATGCAATTCTTCTGCAAGATTTGTGTGACACTGATTTGAGTTCACAATCCATTGTAGAAGTTTGAGAATATGAGTTAACATCTAGAAGTAAGAAACCACAAAGCTGTTGAGTAAAATTCCAACTGGTACTGTTGGAAATCTTGCCTCATATATGTGGTTATATGGTCCTGTGAAATTAACAAGTCTTATAACAAACTTAGTTATATGAAAGCGTTGTAAGTCTTTAAGTGCACAGATGCAGCAGTTCAAAAAGGCAACCCACCACTACTTGCTACAAAGCAAGTAAACTGAACAGTAAATTTAGCTTTATTATATCCTGAGAACTGAAAATGTTCCTGTCAGATGGCAGCCAAATAGGACATCCAGCCAGAGCTCGTCTGCTCCACAGTTCCTTTGTTCCTTCCTCTTCTACTCTCTTCTCTCTTTTCTCTCAGCCTCAGATATCGGGCCCCAGCTTCCGGAGTGGGGATACCAGCAAACAGCAGCCCAGTGGAGATCGTCACGGCAGCCAACTGTCAAACCACATGGAGGCTCCCTGCGCTGGTCTGCGGACAGCCCTTGGAGAGACACTGGGATCTTTGTGTTTTAAGTATGTTTCTTGTTTTCTGTCCTGGTGGTACTGTGTATAGCTGTAATGTAACTTTTTTTCTTCAATTCTATATTCTGTAACTAAGGAATTTACCGAGATACTCTGTACCTAAGGTGGCATCATGTGTTGGTGGCATTGTTACACTGTGACTAATTATTTTTTGCTTCAAAAATGTACTTTATTCATACAGTCGGTTCTGATATATTGTGATAGTTCCATTCTCGTGTGATTTCGCCTTAATAAGAAAATCATGTGATAGCCATGTCATTTAAACTAATGAGGACAGAATTGTCTTATAGTCAATACAGGTAAGGAAAGTTTGCATTATACAAATAACAATCTAAATTCCTCAATCATGTTAAAGCCAATTCATGTTGAAGAAACACATGTTATAACAGAACCAATTGTAGTCCCAAATGCAGTTCAGTTCAGTACAGTACCTAGTGGGTGGCACGGTGGTTAGCACTGCTGCCTCACTGTGCCAGAGGCCTTGGTTCAATTCCTGTCTCAGGCAACTCTCTATGTGGAGTTTGCGCATTTTCCCTGTATCTGCATGGGTTTTCTCCCACAATCCAAAAATTTTTTTTTAAGAATTACTTACAGTGTGGAAACAGTTCTTTCAGCCCAACAAGTCAACACCAACCCGCCGAAGCACAACCCACCAAGACCCATTCCCCTACATTTACCCCTTCACCTAACACTATGGGCAATTTAGCATGGCCAATTCACCTGACCTGCAGATCAGGGACAGGATTGGCTGTTGCAGGTTCCAGGGTTTAAATGTTTTAGTAGGGTCAGAGGTGGGGGTAAAAGAGGGGGGGGTGTGGCTTTGCTTGTCAAAGATAGTATTACAGCAGTGGAAAGGAAGATGGACGAAGATTTGTCATCTGAGGTAGTTTGGGTTGAGGTTAGGAATAGGAGAGGTGAGGTCACCCTGTTAGGAGTCTTTTACAGGCCTCCTAATAGTCCTAGAATCGTTGAAGAAAGGATTGCGAAGATGATTCAGGAGAAGAGTGACAGTAATAGGGTGATTGTTATGGGAGACTATAACTTTCCTGATATTGATTGGGAAAGCTATAGCTCAAGTTTGTTAGATGGGTCAGTGTTTGTGCAATGTGTGCAGGAGAGTTTCCTGACACAATATGTAGATAAGCCAACAAGAGGTGAGGCCATACTGGATTTGGTTCTGGGTAACGAACCAGGCCAGGTATTAGAACTAGAGGTAGGTGAGCACTTTGGGGACAGTGACCACAATTCGGTGATTTTTACTCTAGTGATGGAGAGGGATAAGTGTGTACTACAGGGCAAGAGTTATAGCTGGGGGCAGGGAAATTATGATGCGTTGAGGCATGACTTAGGATGTGTGGATTGGAAAAGTAGATTCCAAGGCAAGAGCGTAATTGATATGTGGAACTTGTTCAAGGAGCAACTATTGAGTGTCCTTGATAAGTACGTACCTATCAGGCAGGGAGGAAAGGGTCGTGTGAGGGAGCCGTGGTTTAATGAGTTGGAATCCCTTGTTAAATGGAAGAGGGCGGCCTTTGTAAAGATGAGGCGTGAAGGTTCAATAGGGGCGATTGAGAGTTATAAGGTAGCCCGGAAGGACCTGAAGAGAGAGCTAAGAGCAGCAAGGAGGGGACATGAAAGGTCCTTAGTTAGTAGGATTAGGGAAAACCCTAAGGCTTTCTATAGGTATGTTAGGAATAAAAGAATGACTAGGGTAGGAATAGGTCCAATCAAGGATAGTAATGGGAAGTTGCGTGTGGAAGCTGAAGAGATTGGGGAGGCGCTGAATGAATACTTTTCGTCAGTATTCACTCAGGAACAGGACATTGTTGTCGATATGAATACTGAGGCACGAATAAGTAGAATGGATGGCTTTGAGATATGTAGAGAAGAGGTGTTGGAAATTCTGGCAAGGGTGAAAATAGATAAGTCCCCTGGGCCTGATGGCATTTATCCTAGGATTCTCTGGGAAGCAAGGGAGGAGATTGCAGAGCCATTGGCCTTGATTTTTGTGTCCTCTTTGTCGACAGGAGTAGTGCCAGAGGACTGGAGGCTAGCAAACGTGGTTCCCTTGTTCAAGAAGGGGAGTAGGGATAATCCTAGTAACTATAGGCCAGTGAGTCTCACTTCTGTTGTGGGCAAAGTCTTAGAGAGAATTGTAAGGGATAGGATTTATGCACATCTGGATAAGAATGATGTGATCAAGGATAGTCAGCATGGTTTTGTGAATTCTTTGAGAAGGTGACTAAGGAGGTAGATGAGGGGAAAGCGGTAGATGTGGTATATATGGATTTTAGTAAGGCGTTTGATAAGGTCCCCCATGGTAGGCTACTGCAGAAAATACAGAGATATGGCATTGAGGGTGAGTTGGAGGTTTGGATTAGGAATTGGCTCTCTGGAAGAAGACAGAGGGTAGTAGTTGATGGCAAAGGTTATCTTGGAGTGCCGTCACTAGCGGTGTTCCGCAAGGATCTGTTTTGGCACCATTGCTGTTTGTCATTTTTATAAATGACCTGGAGGAAGGGTTAGAAGGTTGGGTGAGCAAGTTTGCGGATGATACGAAAGTCGGAGGAGTTGTAGACAGTGAGGAAGGATATGGCAGGTTACAGCGGGATATAGAGAAGCTGCAGAGCTGGGCAGAAAGGTGGCAAATGGAGTTCAATGTAGCTAAGTGTGAAGTGATTCACTTTGGTAAGAGTAATAAAAAGATGGATTACTGGGCTAATGGTAGACTACTTGGTAGTGTGGAAGAGCAGAGGGATCTTGGTGTCCATGTACACAGATCTCTGAAAGTTGCCACCCAGGTAAATAGTGTGGTGAAGAAGGCATATGGCGTACTGGCTTTTATTGGTAGAGGAATTGAGTTCCGGAGTCCTGAGGTCATGCTGCAGTTGTATAAGACTCTGGTGCGGCCGCATCTGGAATATTGTGTGCAGTTTTGGTCGCCATACTATAGGAAGGATGTAGAGGCACTGGAACGGGTGCAGAGGAAGTTTACCAGGATGTTGCCTGGTATGGTAGGAAGATCCTATGAGGAAAGGCTGAGGCACTTGGGGTTGTTTTCATTGGAGAAAAGAAGGTTTAGGGGTGATTTGATAGAGGTGTACAAGATGATTAGGGGGTTAGATAGGGTTGACAGTGAGAACCTTTTTCCACGTATGGAGTCAGCTATTACAAGGAGGCATAGCTTTAAATTAAAGGGGGGTAGATATAGGACTGATGTTAGGGGTAGGTTCTTCACTCAGCGAGTCGTAAGTTCATGGAATGCCCTGCCAGTAGCAGTAGTGGACTCTCCCTCTTTATGGGTATTTAAGCGGGCATTGGATAGGTATATGGAGGATAGTGAGTTAGTGTAGGTTAGGTGGGCTTTGATCGGCGCAACATCGAGGGCCGAAGGGCCTGTACTGCGCTGTATTCTTCTATGTTCTATGTTCTATGCACATTTTGTTTGGACTGTGGGAGGAAACTGGAGCACCCGGAGGAAACCCACACAGACACGGGGAGAATATGTAAACTCCACACAGACAGTTGCCTGAGGCGGGAATTGAACCCGAGTCTCTGGCATTGTGAGGCAGCAGTGCTAACCACAGTGCTACGTGCCACCCAAAAATGTGCAGGTTAGGTGGATTGGCCACATTAAATTGCCCATAGTGTTAGGTGAAGGGGTAAATGTAGGGGAATGGGTCTGGGTGGGTTGCGTTTCGGAGGGTCGGTGTGGACTTGTTGGGCCGAAGGGCCTGTTTCCACACTGTAAGTAATCTAATCTAATATCGAGGAAACAAACATTGAAGTTTAACTCTGTTACATAGACAAGATTATGTTGATGTGCATTTGAGGTACTAAGAGGGTCCGATAACCGAACAGACCCCCAATTAACTCCAGTGGGAGTGGTCTTTCCCCACTGCACCTTGGCGGCAGCTGCCCCAAGCCTTAGTGCGTCCCTCAGCACATAGTCCTGGACCTTGGACTCAGGATCAACTCCTTAATCTGGAAGACCAACATGTTTTTGGGCAGACCAGAGTGTCTTTCACTGAGTTAATGGTCCTCCAAGCACAGTTGATGTTTGTCATGGTGCGTGTCCCAGGGAACAGACCATAGTGCACAGATTCCTGCGTCACAGAGCTGCTCAGGACAAACCTCGTCACAAACCAATGCATCTTCTTTCAAACTTTCTTTGCAAAGGCATATTCCAGAAGGAGATGTGTAACAATTTCAACCCCCTCCCTCAGCCTCTTTGAGGTGGCATACATAAAGGATGTCTTAATGTCTTAGGTGGTGTCCTTTTCACCATGAGCTGAGTGATGTGCTTGTTAGGAAGTTCTGGCGATGGGCCATTCTGCCAAATGACTTTGACAGTCTGCTCAGAGATGCTGCGTGCTGACCACTTCCTGAGGGACTTGTTTTTCTTTGCAAATTTCTTGACGAAGAACGTATGATATGGAGCAGTGTTACATGCTTGTAGTGTTCCACAGCAGTGAGGCCAGTCCCATCCTTCACATCAACAGGAACAGGTAGAACCTCAGTGCATTGTGACACTTGGAGTTTGCGTACCCAGGTCTAAGCACAGCTTAATGTAGCTGCATAGAAAGGTGGCCATCAGGATGAGGCAAACATTAGGTACATTCTCCTTCCCGCTTTCCCCCAACTCCCCTACTTATCCAGATTTTTGTACATGGAGATCTTGCAGACCCAATCTATCTTAGGTTTCCAGATGAAATAGAAGATGGTTCGGGTGACAGAAACAGCACAGGTTTAGGGAATAGGTCAGACCTGTGCCATGTACAACAACAGAAAGTGCCTCACACCTAATGATCAGTTTTTTACCCACAATGGAGAGGGAGCAGTGCTCCCAAATGACCAGTGTCTGCTTCACAGTGAAGGGAATGAAGGATCGGACGGCCCAATTCCCAAAGAACATGGTCTATCTCTTGCCTCAATTTACCTTGGCTCCCAAGGCCAGTTCAAACTGGTCACAGATGTTCATGAGTGTGTGGACTGACAGTGGATCTGAACAGAAAACAGTAACATCATCCATGGACAGGGAGGTTTTGACCTGCTGGCCTCAACTGCCTGGAATAGTCACTGCTCTCAGGCTCAGATCCTTCCTGATGGTCTCAACAAAGGGCTCTCTACAACATACAATGAAGGGAGGAGATAGTGAGCAGCCATGCCTGACTCCATATCTGATTGGGAAGCTTTCTGATTCCCACCCATTGATTGAGACAGCACTAACAATGTTGGTGTAGAGCAGTCAGATCCAATTGTATGTTCCCTCCACAAAGCCCATTTTGAAGAGCACATACCACAATGTTCATGTGCAATATCCTGGCAAAAGCCTCTCTATTCAAGGCTGATGCATCAGGTGTCCACTCCCCTCTCATTCACAAAGACAACTGTATCCCTGAGAAGCGTAAGGCTGTCAGACATTGTCCTGCCGGGTACTGCACAGGTTTGGTCAGGGCCAGATTACCGATCCCAGAGCAGACCTGACCCGATTGGTGGTGACCTTAGACAGGGTTTTGTAGTCTGCATTCAGCAATGATATTGGCTACTAATGCCTAATTCTCTCCCTCTCCTCCTTCTGCTTGTAAATGAGGGAGATGAATCCTCATAGATTCGCACATGGCATACTGTCATGCACCTCCAGCAAGTCCTAGGCAATCAGGTCCTACAGAGTTGAATACAACTTGGTCAGTAGCCATCGCATCCAGCGGTTTTACTCTTTTTTAAGGACTCGAGGGCCTTGGTCAGCTCATCCAGAGATAATGAATGGTTCAGCCTCTCCTGTCAACTAAGACCTCTGTGATAGATGACAGGAACAACTGGGTGGCCGTTCAGTCTGCGGGCTTTGTGTCATACAGTCTAGCAGAAAAGGATTTGCTGATCCTCAGTATTCAGACTGAGATGATGTTACCGAGCCATCTCCTTTTAGGCTGCTGAGCAAAGTGTTCTCCTTGTGCACCTTCTGGAAAAAATACGCGAGCACACTTCGTCTTGCTCCACAGTGTGGACACTGGACTGGAAGGTTATCTTGGAGGCCTTGGGAGCAAAGACTAAGGTTTGCTGGCTTTTCATCATCTGGAGATCCTCCATGACAGCATTTGCAGCAAAAATAGGTTCTGCGTGCTTTTCTGGAGTTTGGATAGTTTTGTTGTCTCTCTCTGGCCTTCTGAACATCTTTGACACTGAAGAACCTCTTGATCATCTCCTTGACTGTTTCCCACGAAAGTGGTGAAGACTCAAAAAGGGGTTTCACGGTTCTCCAACCTGTTTAATCACTTTTGAGCTCCTCAATATTTTCTGAGGTTAAACAATTTCTCACTCACCTTCCACATTCCCTTGCCAGCATGCTGGATATTCGGTATGTGGCAGTCAGCCAACAGTTTCCTTTAGGTCAGAGAAGAACACCAACTCTTCGAGGGCAGCATGCAGTGAAGCTGTACCTAGGTGCCTTTGCGCTTAAGATGGTATTATACTTTTCATTGTACTAATTTGAGTATGTGACAATAAACCTAATTCAATTCAATTCATTCAAATATAAAGGAAATACATTGCTGAACTGCAGATATGAAACCAGTGCTCTGATTCAGACTGTGCAAGAACCAGTTGATATACAGCCAAATTTGGAGTTAAGGCGCCTCTGGATTTGAAAGTAAGCTTCATCTGGAGAAACAAGTATGTGCTCCAGCCAGTCACTTCAGGACCATGGCCAAAACAGTTGCTGAAGTGCTAGTGTAAACTGGGTGATAATTAACCTAACACTGTCCTCAGAATCAACCCAAATATCCCCCAACCTTTAAGTCACTTAGTGAGAAACCATGAGCATGCAGGCTTTGTTCTGCATTGGCAGCAGCTGGGTGAGGGTGCTCTAACTTTTTGAGGGGGTTAGGTGAATGCAATGGGGAAAGACCACCATCCAAGGTCTTTCTACCAAAGTTAAATGGGAGTCAGTTCAGTTATCAGACCCTCCCAGTGCCTAAAATGTATGCAATATATTCTTGTACAAGTAACAAATGCTTTGGGTAGAATTCAGTGTTTGTTTATTGTTTCTTATGCCCCATAGCACAAAACCAAACTGCTTTTGTGACTATGTATGTATGTATATAAAGATATTTTTATAAATAAAGTATATTTTTGAAATAAAAGGAAGTGTGTGACATTCGAGATATATTTGCTAGTTAACAACTAAAGAGGCTTTGGTATTTGTCAATGTGTCTCAAGTAGTCAGAACAGCTTTACATTTTGCTTCAATGAAGCTAAGTAGAGTGTGAACTCTTATTGTTACTCATGGTACATTCCTATAGTAAAAATAGGTCATGTTTGTAATGTTGCCTTGGCAACCTATCTGAATTCAAAAGCTTTCTTACCTAACGCTATGAACTGCAAATGTGGGAAATTTATTTGTTCACCTCCATTCATGCATTTCTGACAGAGCTTCTGTGTCCACTGCGAGAGAGACAACCCTTTATTGCAGTAGCCCTGTAAAAGGACATAAGAGGTAAAAACAATGACCGCAGATGCTGGAAACCAGATTCTGGATTAGTGGTGCTGGAAGAGCACAGCAGTTCAGGCAGCATCCAAGTAGCTTCGAAATCGACGTTTCGGGCAAAAGCCCTTCAGGAATAAAAATATTCCTGATGAAGGGCTTTTGCCCAAAACGTTGATTTCGAAGCTACTTGGATGCTGCCTGAACTGCTGTGCTCTTTCAGCACCACTAATCCAGAATCTATAAAAGAACATACCTGCTTTCTTATTGTTATAATCTTCAACAGTTGACTGCAAGGACGTAAATTTTTGCCTGTGCGTTGTGTCTTTAACTCTGGGCAGGGCCCTGAAACCACACTCTTAATTTGCTGAGGTCAGCCTTGCATTCTTTGCACATTTGTGATATCATGTGGTTTTCTACCACTGGCATCACGACATAATCAGCTTATGCAGGCTGATATTTATATTGCACTTTCAATGTAGTTAAATGTCCCAGTGTCCTTCAAAGGAGTGTTGTAGAGACAGATGACTTTTAAAATGAAATTCAAATATCTAACTCATAGATGAGAGGATGACATAATAAGATTTTTAACTGTAACAAATTAGAAGCATCAATGATTAAGCAATATTTTATAAAGCAATGTATGCTCTAAACTGAAGTATAGAACTTATACTTTTTTCACAACTGGAAATTTCACTCCTTGCATATATTTAACACTGCCCCATTGTTAGACATTAATTTTCCCCAAACCAGTCCAAAATGATCCTTAATTTCTAAAGGTTCACTTTCATTTGTTTCCTTTCCTAGCCTCCTAACTTTGTTTATTTGTAGGGAGCACCATGTGACTTGGTGACTGGAGAAGAGCGAAGTTTTGTGGATTCAGTCAACTCACGTTGCTAATGCTACTGCAGTGTGCATTGTAATAATGCCATACATGTACACACCTCTTCCTGCTCTTATACAAATTTGTATTTGTATAATGCCTTTTGTAACATTAATGTCCCAGATCATATTACAGCCAATGAAGCACTTTTGAAATCTTGTACAGCTGCCACTTTGCATACAGCAAGATCGCTCTAATAGCAATGTGATGGTAACCAGAAAATCTGTTTTAGAACTGAATATAGAGAGTCAATGTAGACAGGATATCTGAGAGTATTCACATGTTCTGTTTCAACATTTCCTCAGTACATTTAAAAGACGTAAGGACAGGTACATAACGAGGAAAAGTTTAGAGCAATATGCACCAAAAGCAGGCAAATGGGACTAGTTTAGTTTGGGAAACTTGATTGGCATGGACGAGTTGCATTGCAGGATCTATTTCCGTGGCACATGACCTTATGATTATATGTTTTAACCTCAGATGTTTTACGCACAATAAAGATTTTTGCGGACATTCTCAATAGTTCGCAATATGGTAAGGCCTCGCATGGTTTTTTTCCTTTTGGAATATAAACTGAAAAATGGAAGTTGAATATTTTTAATTAGCTAAAATGTACCAGGAGAGTCTTTTTCTGCAATTTCAAAAACAAGTGTGATTGTGTGGTGTACACTGGCTATATAAATAAGTGTTAATGAGCTGGATATTTTTTGAGACAGTATGGTGCCAGGAATCTTTGAGTTAAGGAAATAAAACTGCCTAATAACAGCCTTCAGTTAGTCCAGCTTTAATTGCAGACTTGTGAGTGAACAACATTGAGATACATCGAAAAGCCTTCAAGCAAGAAGCATCTCATTATTTCTTTCTGTGAGTAGGAAAAAAATTAGAAACACTAAAGAAAGAATTTTAATATAACAAAAGATCATGCCAATTGGATTGATTATTCATCATTATTCTGCAGCCAACATTCTCTTTGAAAAAAAACAAAAAGAACTGTGAGAAACAACCGAACCCAACTTTGTGGTCTGGAGCTCAATCTACAGAAGTTGTTTCCCTGTCTGCTTTATTCCACTCATAACTTTTGTGTCAAACACTCTACTTGGTCTATATGTTTGGGTTTTAAGAGTCACTTAGTAGTAAATTATAATCCATTTTTTTTACCATATGTTAAAGAGTAAGAGTTATTTTCTTGTTAATGACTAACCTAGAGTTAAATGCTTTTGACCTGAACAGCAGTCAGTCAGGTAAATTGTTAGTTTAATTGGGTGTTTGCATATTTTTGATAGCCCGTGGAATAATGGGCTTGATTATTGGTACACACTTCCCAAACGAATTGTGACACTAGGTGGATCTTCCTGGCCCATTTAAATCCACATGAATTTGGTCTTTTCAGTCCAAGCTTCCACCTTCATTCTTTCTAAACTATGAAGAGTTGTGGCCTCTAACTGCTGTCTCTCTCTTTTAAAAAGCTTTTGGCAGACTGTCCTGTCTGTAAACTTCAGAGATACCTTTTAGGAGAATCTTGTAACTGGTCCTACAATGGCTTCCAATATACCTGCTCTCAAATGCTATCTTCATTGCAGTGTGAATCACATGTGTCTTGAATCCAGAAACACATACTGTTTAGCTATTCTTTAGACTCTCAACTCTCTTGAAATTAAACAGAGAGGTGAAATATAATCATTTACAAACCTTGCTTTTGAGGCAAGTTAGCTCCACCTCATTGGAAGGGACCCCAAATTGAGCAATGTTGCTGCGTATTTGTTAACTTCATTCATGGGCTATGGGCATCATTGGTTGGGTCAGCATTTATTACCCATCCCTAATTGCCCAGAGGGCAGTTAAGTGTCAACTATATTGCTGTTGGTCTGGATTCATGTGTAGGGTGACCAGGTAAAGGTGGCAGTTTCCTTCCCTGAAGGATATTCATGAACCAAATGGGTTTTTTCTGACAATTTGACAATGACTTTTCATAGTCACCATTAGACTCCTATTTCCAGATTATTTTACTGAATTAAGATTCCAACATCTGCCATGGCAGGATTCAAACTCAGGTGCCCAGCACATGATCAGGTTCTTTGTGATACTACCATTTGACCATCTGATCCATTGACTGTGGGATCGCTTGCCTCTATCTGTTACATGCTGCCACCACCCTGACATACATATATTCCTCATTGGGTATGCAGGTAGTGAGCTGAAAGATGTGTTGCTGGAAAAGCGCAGCAGGTCAGGCAGCATCCAAGGAGCAGGAGAATCGACGTTTTGGGCATGAGCCCTTCTTCAGGAATGAGGAAAGTGTGCCAAGCAGGCTAAGATAAAAGGTAAGGACGAGGGACTTGTGGGAGGGGCGTTGGGAATGCGATAGGTGGAAGGAGGTTAAGGTGAGGGTGATAGGTGGAGAGGGGGTGGGGGTGGAGAGGTCTGGAAGAAGATTGCAGGTCAAGAAGGTGGTGCTGAGTCCGAGGTTGGGACTGAGATAAGGTGGGAGGAGGGGAAATGAGGAAGCTGGAGAAACCTGCATTCATCCCTTGTGGTTGGAGGGTTCTTAGGCGGAAGATGAGGCGCTCTTCCTCCAGCCATCGTGTTGCTATGATCTGGCGATGGAGGAGGCCAAGGACCTGCATGTCCTTGGTGGAGTGGGAGGGGGAGTTAAGGTGTTCAGCCACGGGGCGGTTGGGTTGGTTGGTCCAGGTGTCCCAGAGGTGTTCTCTGAAACGTTCCACAAGTAGGCGGCCTGTCTCCCCAATGTAGAGGAGGCCACATCGGGTGCAGCAGATGCAGTAAATGAGGTGTGTGGAGGTGCAGGTGAATTTGTGGTGGATATGGAAGGATCCCTTGGGGCCTTGGAGGGAAGTGAGGGGGGAGGTGTGGGCGCAAGTTTTGCATTTCTTGCGGTTGCAGGGGAAGGTGCCGGGAGTGGAGGTTGGGTTGGTGGAGGGTGTGGACCTGACGAGGGAGTCACAGAGGGAGTGGTCTTTACCAACACCAGACCATGGCAACATGACGCCTGGAGGAAGAGCGCCTCATCTTCCGCCTAGGAACCCTCCAACCACAAGGGATGAATGCAGATTTCTCTAGCTTCCTCATTTCCCCTCCCCCCACCTTATCTCAGTCCCAACCCTTGGACTCAGCACCGCCTTCTTGACCTGCAATCTTCTTCCTGACCTCTCCGCCCCCACCCCCTCTCCAGCCTATCACCCTCACCTTAACCTCCTTCCACCTATCGCATTCCCAACGCCCCTCCCCCCAGTCCCTCCTCCCTACCTTTTATCTTAGCCTGTTTGGCACACCTTCCTCATTTCTGAAAAAAGGCTCATGCCCGAAACGTTGATTCTCCTGCTCCTTGGATGCTGCCTGACCTGCTGCGCTTTTCCAGCAACATATTTTTCAGCTCTGATCTCCAGTATCTGCAGTCCTCACTTTCTCCATGCATGTACTAGTCCTCATTGTTTGCCCAATATGAGAGTAGCAAGGGCCATAAAAGCAGATTGTAAATTTCTCTATTGGTGTGTACATAGAAGAGATTATTCAGTGTAAAAATGAGTTTTTGAAAGGCAGAGATGGGAGAAATGATAATGGGGGATAAGAAAGCAGCAGAAATATGAAAAAAGGGCTGAGTCCTTTTGGCTAAATCCTACTTAGGATCAGTTTGTTGGATGATATTTTGCCACAAGGTGGGGAGGAAGAGGAGAAGGAGGAATCAAGAGATCCAGCCAGGGAGGGGACTAACCAACCATTTCATTTCCCCTTTTCTGCCCCATGCCCAATGTTTCTCGCACCCAATTGTCTCCTCACCCCCAGCCCCTGACCCCATCCCAGTCTTTCTCTCCTCCCCCTGTCTAATCCCAACTCTCTCCATATTCATGGCTGCATCTATAAATGCATATATTCATTTCATTAGCAAGATGGCAGTGAAATAGGATCCTCTGTTCATTTCCTTTTCTTTTTTCTCCTCTTTTGTGGGTTTTTTTTCCCCTTCTGTCTTCTTTCTTCTCCCATCCTCAAACTCAGTGTCGATCTGGCATGGCAGCCCCCCAGTCCAGCACGGTGGTCTCTCAGCCTGATGTGGTGGTCTCTTGGCACAATGTGGCCTCGCTGTGGACTTCCGGTCTCGAGGTGATTCCTCGAATTACAGCCCGACTGTGGCTAAGTACTTAAGAAAAATTGTAATATTTGAACTTGGAACTTTAAAAAAATTTTATACTGAAAACAAAGAAGGTCTGCATGTGTAACAAAGAACAAGCAAAATTACAGCACAGTAACAGGCCCTCCAGCCCTCCAAGCCTGCGCCGATCCAGATCACCTATTTACTAAGGATCTGTATCCCTCTGTTCCCTGCCCATTCATGCATCTGTCTCGATACATAGAGTCATAGGATCCCCACAATGTGGAAACAGGCCATTTGGCTCAACAAGCCCACACTGATCCTCCAAGGAGTAATTCACCCAGACCCATTCCCCTACGTATTTCTCTACATTTACCCTAATACACCAAACTGCACACACCTCTGAACACTATGGGTAATTGATCATGGTTCAATGCATATGTTTGGATTGTGGGAGGAAACCGGAGCACCTGGAAGAAACCCACGCAGACACGGGCAGAATGTGCAAACTCCACACAGACAGTCACCAGAGGTTGGAATTGAACCCAGGTCCCCAGCGCTGTGAGGGAGCAGTGCTAACCACTGAGCCACCGTGCCGCCCTCATGTGACATTTCAAACCTCAAGATGGGGTGACTGGTGGAAAAAGGCACAGGTCATGTGGAAATGAGATAATCAAAGGCGAAATATGAAAGGTAAAATGGCAGCTGTGGTTCAGTTGGCAGCATTCTTACTCCTGACAAGATTCTGGGTTCAACCCCTACTGCAAAATTATTATTCCATGTGCTGAGGGAGCACTGCATCATAGTTGTTGGTTTTTGGATATGACACTAAACTGTGTCCCATCTGCCTGCTTGGCTGGATGTAAACAGTCCCATGGCATTATTGTGAAGAAGAGCAGGTGCGTTTGGTGGGCTGAATGCTGCAATATCTGATGGTCATGAAAACTGTTATGTCACCAAAAAGGAAAAGGGCCAGATTTTCACAGAGTTACAGACCTTTTATAAGTGACACTCAAGACACGATTCTAGGATATCTGCCTCATTTCCCAGAGCCAGATCCACTGCTTTCTACATCACTGAACTAGAAGCATAAGCAATCAAGAAAATTTTCCAAAACACCCTTCAGAAACTCTTTCCATCTCTGCTCTTTACATTATGATTTCCAAGGCACTGAATTTAGGACTGGATGTCAGGTTCAATGAGTGCTACTTTTTCAAAATTATTCAGGAAAGTGGGTTTTTCTGACTGGCCAGCATTTGAAGCCTTAATTGCATTTTTTTGCCCAGGAAACTGCACTGGCCAATTGCCTTCTTGAACTGCTGCAGTTCATTTGGACACCCATAACGTTGTTAGGGAGTTCTAGGATTTTGACCCAGCAATACAGAAGTAATTGACAATACAGTTACAAGCCAATTCAAAAGAAGGGTCACTGGACTTGAAGCGTTAACTCAGTTTTTGCTCCACAGGTGCTCCCATAACTCCTGAGTTTTTCCATCAATTCCTTTTTTTGTTTCAGTTCCAAAGTGAGGATGGTTTGTTGAAGGAAAGCTTGCAGGTAGTGGTGAACTATTAATCTAGAGACCCAAATAAGGTTTTGAGGACATGGGTTCAAATCCCACCATCACCATTAGGACCATGAAACAAACCATTGTCGATTTTCAGGAAAAAATTCATCTGGTTTACTTGTCCTTCACTGATAGAAAATGCTGTTCTTACCTGGTCTGGCCTACATGTGACTGCAGACCCACAACAATATGGTTGACTCTTGACTGCCCTCTGAAGGCAAGCCATTTAGTTGTATCAACCACTAGAAAGGGGAAAAAAATCCAGGACAAAGCAACCCAGTTGATTGGCACCACATCGAATCCCTCCAACACCAACACTCAGTAGCAGTAGTGTGTACCACCTATAAGATGCTCTGCAGAAATTCACTAACAATCCTTAGAGAGCACCTTCCAAATCCACAACCTCTTCCATCTACAAGGCAGATACATTGAAACACCACCACCTGCAGGTTCTCTTCTTAACCATTCACCATCTTGACTTGGAAACATATTGTTCCTTCAGTGTTGCTGGGTCAAAATTCTGGAATGCCCTTCCTTAACAAATTGTGGATCTAGCTACAGCACATGGATTGCAATGGTTCAAGAAGGTGGCTTAGCACCACCTTTTTTCAAGGGCAACTTGGGATAGGCATAAATGCTGACCCAGCCAGCAATGCCCATGTCACACGAGTGACTAAAAATAACCTTCTGCTTGCAACCTCAGATTCTCATTGTCTGTAGTTTTGTAAGAACAGAGTCATCGAGCCATAGAGTATGGAGATAGGCCATTCGACCCAAACTGGTCCATGCTGACCAAAATGACCTTCCACCCTAATCCATTTCCCTGCCCTTGGCTCATATCCTTCTAAATCTTTCCTATCCATGTGTTTGTCCAAATGTTTTTGAAGTGTTGTTAACGTACCCACCTCAACCACTTCTACTGGCAGCTCATTCCATATGTATACCACCCCCTGTGTAAAAAGGTTGCCCCTCAGGTTCCCTGTTATTCTTTCCCCTCTAACCTTAAACTGATGCTGTCTAGTCTGCGATTCCCCAACCCTGGGAAAAAGACTGAGTGCATTCACTCTATCCATGCCTCTCATCATCTTATAAACTTCTATAAGATCCCCCCTCAGCCTCCTATGCTCTAAAATAAAGTGTCCTAGCTTGTCAAACAACTCCCTATAACTCAGAACATTAATTCCTGGCAACACCCTTGCAAAATTTCTTCTGCACTCTTTCCAGTTTAATAACATCCTTCCTATAGCAAGGTGACCAAAACTGAGCACAATACTCCAAGTGTGGCCTCACCAATGCCGTTTACAGCTATAATATAACTTCCTAACTTCGATACTCAATGACCTGACTGATGAAAGCCAGTGTGCCAAAAGCCTTCTTCACTGCCTGTCTACTTGTGACTCCAGTTTCAGAGAACCTTGCACTTGAACACCAAGGTCCCTCTGTTCCACTACACTCCTTAAGGCCCTACAAAACCCCTACCTTGATTTGACTTTCCAAAATGCAAGGCCTCACATTTGTCTATATTAAACTTCATGTGACATTGCTTGGCCCACTTCCCTGATCAGGTCCTGCTGCAATTTCTGATCACCTTCCTCACTGTCCATGATACAGCCTATTTTAGTGTCACCTGCAAACTTACTAATCATACCTTGTACATTCTCATCCAAATCATTGATAAAGGTAACAAACAGCAATGAGCCCTGCACCACTCCTGAGGCACATCACCAGTCACAGACCTCCAATCTGACCAGTATCCTTCCATTATTATGCTCTGCTTCCTACCATCGAGCCAATTTGCCAGCTCCCTTGGATTCCATGTGATCTAAACCTTCCAGAGCAGCCTACCATTTGGAACCTTATCAAAGATCTTACTGAAATCCAAAAAGACTGCCTTTATCAACCTTCCTGGTCACTTCATCAAAAAAACACTAACAAACTTGTGAGACATGACCTTCCACACACAAAGCTATGCTGATTAACCTTAATCAAGCCATACCTTTCCAAATGCATTATTCCTCAGAATCTTCTCAATTAACCTACCCACCACAGATGTTCGGCTTACTGGTCTATAGTTCCCAGGTTTTTCTTTATAGCCCTTCTTGAATAAGGGCACAACATTTGCTACCCTCCAGTCTTCCGGAACCTCACCCGTGGCTACTGATAATGCAATTTCTTCTCTAGCCTCTTGCAGGGTTCTTGGATATAGAACAGTACAGCACAGTACATGATATTTTCAGCCCACAATGTTAATCTAAGATCAACCTAACCTACACACCCCTCAATTTACTACTGTCCATGTGCTTGCCCAGCAGTCACTTAAATGTCCCTAATGTCTCCGACTCTGCTACTACCACTGACAGTGCATTCCACGCACCCACCACTCTCCATGTAAAGAAACAACCTCTGACATCTCCCTTATACCTTCCTCCAATCACCTTAAAATTATGACCCCCCATGACAGCTTTTTCTGCCCTGGGAATATGTCTCTCATTACCTTGTACACCTCTATCAAGTCACGTCTCTTTCTTCTTCTCTCCTGTGTGAAAGGAGAACACCTCCAGCATACCCGCACCAATCAACCCCACCGCCCCGTCACCAAACACTTCAACTCCCTCATCGACTCCTCTGAGGACATGCAGGTCCTGGGCCTTCTCCATCACCCCTCCCTCATCACCCAACGCCTGGCGGAAGAATACTTCACCTTCAGCCTCAGGACCCTCCAACCCCATGGCATCAAATGGATTTCACCAGTTTCCTCATTTTCCATCCCCCCACCTTACCCCAATTCCAACCTCCCAGCTCAGCACCATCCTCATGACCTGTCCCATCTGTCTATCTTCCTTCCCCTCTATCCACTCCACCCTCCCCTCTGACCTATCGCCTTTACACCCACCTCCATCCATCCATCGCACTCTCAACCACTTTCCCCCAAAGCCCCATCCCCCTCCCATTTATCTCTCCACCTCTAAGGTTCCCAGCATCATTCCTGATGAAGGGCTTTTGCCTGAAATGTTGAATTTCCTGCTTCTCTGATGCTGCCTGACCTGCAGTGCTTTTCCAGCACCACAATCTTGATTCGAGTGTGAAAAGCCCGAGCTCACTCAAGCTCTCTTCATAAGACAAACCCTCCAACCCAGGGCCCTCCTCTCTAACATATCCAGGACCAGGAGATTTTCTTTATCACCTTCATTCTAATACATCCAACACCTCTTTTCCTGAGATATAGACTGTCCCCAAGCTATCACCACTAACTTCCTCAAGTTCCTAAGTCTTCATGTTTTTTTCCTCCATGATAAACACAGAAGAAAAACTTTCATTGAGGACCTTGCCCGACTCCTGCAGTTCGACACAAACATGCCTAGTTTGGTCTTTGAAGGGTCCTATTCTCTCTCTAGTCATTCATTTTCCTTCAACATACTTCAGGAATCTCTTTGGATTCACCCTAACCTCCTACCCCCTCTCCACCCTCCTGATTTCCTTCTTCAGTAAACTCCTGCATCTCCTATATACCTCCAGGGATCCCCATGATCCCAGCTGCATGTACCTTAGACATACCCTTTCTCTGGTCAAAGCCTCACTATCTCCTTGATGCTGACACATACAATTTTGATGTCAAGGACAGTGACTACCACCTCACACCTCTGGAATTGAGCTCTTTGTCTCTGTTTAAATGAAAGCTTTAATTAAGTCACAAGTTGAGTGGCCCTAGTGCAACTCAAACTAAGGGTTATTGTTAAGCAAGTGTTCGCAATGATAGCATTGTTGATGATCCTTTATCCAGTGCAGGAATCCTGAAGAAGGGCTCAGGCCCGAAACGTCGATTCTCCTGCTCCTTGGATGCTGCCTGACCTGCTGCGCTTTTCCAGCAACACATTTTCAGCTCTGATCTGCAGTCCTCACTTTCTCCTAGATCCTTTATCAAGGCCAGTCAGAGGCCACTAGCTCTTCATTCCTCAATAGGGAGAATGTGACTGTTGCTGTTAATGCTGAGGGCCAGACCACAAACAAACTCCCCCAGGGACTAGTTTTTCCTAAATTAGCTTGCTGAAAGAATAGGAAAACCAAATTTAGCAATGTGAACACTTGGAGTCCAGTGGACTCTTGGATCTATGTCAGTTTAAAATAATGGCAACATAAAATTTCAAGTTAAACTATCTTAAGCTGTTGCAGAGGTAGAAGAGCTGTTAACTGCTCTATTAGAAATGAACTTGAACAATTTGCAATATGAAACTTAAGGGGAGGGCTTTGTCAATAATCATTAAATTCTTCCTTGAAGCACTTTGTGGTAGTTGTGAGGCAACAATATTGACTTAAAACAAAACCACATCTCATTTCAGGTCTCCTTTTACTTTTACATTGAACCTTTATCAGAAGTTGGAACTAGAGTAGTTGTGGTTTGTTTACTGTGTGTGAGTTTACTCAAGGTTTGGCAAATCAAATAATTAGTCATAGAAGTTACAGAATCCCTACAGTGTGGAAGTATGTCATTCAGCCCATTGATTCTCCAAAGAGCATCCCAACCAGACCTAATTCCTTCTCCTATCCTTGCATTTCCCATGGCTAACTTACCAAGCCTGCACATCCTTGGACACTGTGAGTAATTCAGCATGGCCAATCCAATCATCAAGATGGCAGCAGTGGAGTAGGCAGCATTTGGGTTCCTGTGCCCAGGCTCGTACTCTTTAACTGCATTTTTCTTTTTTCCTTACATGCCTTTTCCCCTCAAACTTACCTGTTAAAGAGAGCTATTTGACAAGAGATGGCTTCGATGGGTTACAGAGCGGCAGCAGCACTTTCAGAGGCAGTGTGGCTACAGAGACATTGGTAAGTTGGCCTATGAAGCCTGGAGCGGGACACTCACCTCCGCATGGAGTAAGCCCCTGACGGCGGTATGGCATGGCCTGGGAAACCCAGTACGGGACACTCTCGGGGTGACATAGCATAGGGTGGAAAGCCAGGAGCAGGACATTTCTTGGCATGGTGTGAGCTGGGCCGGGAAGCCCAAAGTGAATCACTCTCTCAGTGGCACGGTGTGGACTGGGAAACCCAGAGCGGGAATCCAGCAGTAGTGATGGAGAAGGAAAAAATTGGTCTCTCCATAAGTTATCATCTTTTATTTTGTTCTGTGATTGGTGTTTATGTACGAGTGGTGGTACACACTTTTCACTGCATTTTATATTGAATCCATGTAACAATAAAGGATATTCACCTAACCTTCACACCTTTGTGCTGTGGCAGGAGACCCACAAAGACACCAACAGAATGCACAAACTCCATACAGATAGTCACCCAAGGATGCAAGTTGAACCCTTGGTGCTGTGAGGCAGCAGGGCTGACCACTGAATCACCATGCCATCTTTTAACTTTTGATGATTTAAAATAAAATTTAAGCAAAAGTATGGGTGAACATGTGAACATACGAAAGAACAGAAGCAGGACATTCTGCCCCATGAGCCTGATTTGCCATTCACTCATGGTTGAAATGATTGTGGCCTCTTAGAAACTTGGTACTTTTTAAATCTAGTTCTTACCTGGGACCAAGATCATAACAAATGCATTGATGTAGCACAGTTAACAGTAAAACAAAACAATGCAGGGAGCAGTATGAAACAAAATTTGACTGCCAGAAGACTGGACGTGGTGCCACTATTTAAGAAAAGCAGTAAGCAAGGGATCTACAGACCAGTCAGCCTGACATCAGTCATGGGTAAGCTATTGGAGGGAATCCTGATAGGAATTACATGTATTTAGAAAGGCAAGGACTAATTAGGCATAGTCAATGTGGCTTTGTGCATAGGAAATCATGTCTCACTAACTTCATTGAGTATTTTCTTGAAGAAGTGACAAAGAGGATTGATGAGGGCAGAGCAATGGATGTGATCTGTATGGACTTCAAAAAGGCATTTGACAGGTAGACTGGCTAACAAGGTTAGGTCACATGAAATACAGGAACAACTAGCTATTTGGATACAGGATTGACTCTAAGGTAGAAGACAAAGTGTGGTGGTGGAAGGCTGCTTTTCAGATTGGAGGCCTATGACCAGCGGTGTGCTAAGTACACTGCTCTTCGTCATTTATATAAATGATTTGGATGTGAGCATATGAAGTATCATGAGTAAATTTGCAGTTGACACCAAAATTGGAGGTGTCGTGGGCAGCAAAGAAGGTTACCTCAGAGTACAAGAGAATGTTGATCAGATGGGCCAATCGGCCGAGGAGTGGTAGATGGAATTTAATTAAATAAATGTGAGGTGCTTTATTTTGGGAGGGTAAATCTCAGCAGGACTTACGCACTTAATGGTAAGATCCTGGGGAGAGTTGCTAAACAAAGAAACCTTGGAGTGCAGGTTCATATTTCTTTGAAAGTAGATCCGTAGGTAGATAGGATAATGAAGAAGGCGTTTGATATGCTTGCCATTATTGGTCAGTGCATTGAATATAGGAGTAGAGCAGTCATGTGGCTGTACAGGTCACTTTTCGAATACTGTGTACAATTCTGGTCTCCCTCCTATAGGAAGGATGTTGTGAAACTTGAAAAGGGTTCAAAAAGGATTTACAAGGATGTTGCCAGGGCTGGAGGGTTTGAGCTATAGGGAGAGGCTGGGGCAGTTTTCTCTAGCATGAGAGGCTGAGTGGTGACCTTAGAGCTTTACAAAATTGTGAGGGGCATGGATAGGGTAAATAGACAAGGTCTTTCCCTGGGGTGGGGGAGTTCAAAATCAGATAGCATAGATTTAAGGTGAAACAGGAAACGTTTAAAAGGGACCTAAGGGAAAACGTTTTCATGCAGAGGGTGGTCTGTGAATGTAATGAACTGCTGGAGGAAATAGTGGAGGTTGGTACAATTACAACATTTAAAAGGCACCTGGATGGGTAGTTGATGGAACATGTTCATCTTGGTGTCCAGTTACTAGCAGCGTACCGCAAAGGTCAGTGTTGGGTCCACTGCTGTTTGTCATTTTTATAAATGACCTGGATGAGGCCTGGGTTAGTAAATTTGTGGATGACACTAAGGTCGGTGGAGTTGTGGTTCGTGACAAAGGATGTAGTAGTTTGCAGAGAGACATAGATAGGATGCAGACCTGGGCAGAGAGGTGGCAAATGGAGTTTAATGTGGACAAGTGTGAGGTGATACACTTTGGAAGGAGTAATTGGAATGCAAAGTACTGGTCTAATGGTAAGATTCTTGAGAGTGCAGATGAGCAGAGAGATCTCGGTGTCCATGTTAACAGATCCCTGAAAGTTGCCACCCAGATTTAAACAGGGTTGTTAAGAAGGCATACAGTGTTTTGGCCTTTATTAATAGAGGGATTGAGTTCCGGAACCAGGAGGTTATGCTGCAGCTGTACAATGCTCTGGTAAAGCCACACTTGGAGTATTGTGTACAGTTCTGGTCACCGCATTATAAGAAGGATGTGGAAGCTTTGGAAAGGGTGCAGAGGAGATTTACTAGGATGTTGCCTGGTATGGAAGGAATGTCTTACGAGGAAAGGCTGAGGGCCTTGAGGCTGTTCTCGTTAGAGAGAAGAAGGTTGAGAGGTGACTCAATAGAGACATATAAGATAATCAGAGGGTTAGATAGAGTGGACAGGTATGGGAACTTCCAAGTATGGGAACGGCAAACAAGAGAGATCGCAACTTTATAGGTATAGGTATAAGACAGATGTCAGAGGTAGTTTCTTTACTCAGAGAGTAGTAAGGGTATGGAATGCTTTGCCTGCACGGTAGTAGATTCGCCAAGTTTAAGTGCATTTAAGTCATCATTGGACAGGCATATGGACGTACATGGAATAGTGTAGGTGGGATGGGCTTCAGATTAGTGTGACAGGGCAGTGCAATATTGAGGGCCGAAGGGCCTGTACTGCACTGTAATGTTCTATGTTCTATGTTCTAGGTATATGAATAGGAAGGGTTTAGGGGGATATGGGCCAAATGCTGGCAAATGGGACTAGATTTATTTAGGATATCTGATTGGCATAGACAAGTTGGATCAAAGGGTCTGTTTTTGTACTGTATATCTCTGTAACTCGATGACTGAGCTTTATAAGGAGATATTAGAGTAAGTTGCCAAAGGTTTGGGTTGAACAGATAGATTTTTAAAAATGACTGTAACTGTGAAAAGAGCCGAAGAAGATGTTTTACAGGATTTTCAGACTAATGCAACTGAAGGCACAGCTGCCAATGGTGCAGTGAGGAAGATCAGGGACGCGTAACAGTCCAGAGTTAGAGAAATATCACTGAGATTAAAGTGTAAAGGATTGATTCACTTACCCTTCTTAAACAAATACCCAGCTGAGCAAAGAACAAGGGTCTTTATGTGTTACTTATATGAACACCACTAGTGATAGGACCAGAGTTGTTTCTTGATATTGCCTGAAATGGAAAGATTTCATCAACTTTGATTCCAAATTCCACCCTTCCATCAACTTTACATGGTGCATTTCAGACTTTTCTGTGATTTTTATATCTCCTCTTCTGGGAATATGCTGTCAATCAACATCTACTCTAATTCTCCTGCCTCACACAATAACCTCAACTATATTTCTTCCTGCAGATGCTGCTGGGTCTATTGAGTTTTTGTTTTTGTTTCAGATTTCCAGCATCCTCAGTTTTTTGTTTTATTTTGGTGTTAACTCACTGCCACATCTCTTCTGTGATTTGGAGGTGCCGGTGTTTGACTGGGGTGTACAAAGTTAAAAATCACACAACAACAGGTTATAATCCAACAGGTTTGTTTGGAAGCACTAGCTATCAGAGCGCTGCTCCTTCATCAGGTGGAGGAGTGACGCTCCGAAAGCTAGTGTGCTTCCAAATAAACCTGTTGGATTATAACCTGGTGTTGTGTGATTTTTAACTTTGTACATCTCTTCCAGGTGTGCCTTCCATGAAAAAGCTCTGCTTCTCTCCAGGATTTCCATTCTAATCTTATTTTTTGCTCTCTGTCCCTACTTTCATTTTCTTCCCTAGTATCTGACACAGACTTTGCCAAAACCTGTTTCTATATCTGCATCTTACTCCCCAGGAACTGCCTCCAACTTAGACTCACCCCATGTGGATTCTGACTGAAGTTTCATATTTCGAATCCACCCAGGATCAAAGGTATCTTGGTGGTGTACAACACTCCCCAGAAAGCTGTTCTTGCCGCATCCTGGGAGCCACACTATGTGGATATGGTAGTGCATAGCACTCTTGACCTCTCTCTCCATCAGCGCTGCCTCAGATTGCATCAGAGCTGTTCTGCCCCCATCCAGCTCCATTTCATTCTCCAGCTTGTTCAATGTTCTAACAAGAAAGCTTTTCTCTTCCTTTCAGACATTAAGAAAGGCAAGGCGCAACAACTCTGAGATACCCACAGCCCATTTGGAACCTCCCTCCCTCCCACTTCCCTCTGACACCATTCTTTCTCCTGACCTCCAACTCTTGTTAAGCCTTTTGACCTTTTGCTGTCAGCTGAATGTTTTGAAATCAGCAAAAATCCCTTTGTGCCCCCACCTCGATATGTTTCAGGTGAACATGATGATGAAATCTTCTTTTGTCACCCCTATCTCCATTCCAATGGATTTCAGTACCCACAGCTGCCTTCACTTGCCTCCAATGCTCTCCTTCAACCTGGACCCCTCTCTTTTACTCGTAGTCAACTTGTTCATTGAGAACTGTTGATATGACAACAGTCACCTTAATTCCTTTATTGCCCTCACCCATTCAAACCTATCTCCCTCTGAACTGACTGCGCTCCATGCTCTCAGATCCAAACCTGACTTTGTCACCAAGCCTGCCAACAAGGGTGGTGCTGTTATTGTCTGGCATACTGACCACTACATTGTGCAGGCTGAGCACTAGTTCTGAGATACCTGCGGCTACCTCCCAGGACCATGACCCTACCATGGAATACCAGGCTTTTGTGTCCATGACTGTCATCACCCTCACCTCATTTGGGATCTCCCCATGACAGCCTCCCAGCTCATAGTCCTCCAAACCCATACAACCCACTCTACCTTCTTCCTAAAATCCAAAACCAGGCCTACCTGGGCAGACTGACTGTTTCTGCCCCACGGAACGTATTTCTTCTACCACGACTTGATTTTTTTTCTCACTGTCCAGTCCTTGCCCACATACATTGATGATTTTTCTGACAGCTGACATGGTTTCAAAATTTCCAGTTTGTGGGCTCTAGCCACCGCCTCTTCACCATAGACGTGTAATACCTTTACACGGCCATCCCCCATCAGGATGGTCTCAGGGCTTTCAGTTTCCTCCTGGAAAGATGACCTGAACTGACCCCATCCGTCATCACCCTCTTCCCACCTGGCTGAGTTGTCCTCACTTTGGACAACTTCTCCTTTAATTCCTCTCACTTTCTTCAGGTCAGAGGTGTGGTCATGGATATCCTTATGAGCCTGTCTTTTGTTTTGTACGTGGAATATTCCTTGTTCCAATCTTATCGAGCCCTACCCTCTAACTCTTTCTCCAGTGCATTGATGACATCATTGATGTTGCATCCCTTGCATGTTCTAAACTGGAAAAAATTATCTATTACACCTTTCATTTTCACCATTCCCTTGCCATTTCTCCATTGACTCCAGCTATACTTCTTGCTGTGTCAGGAATGCAGCCAACATAATCAAAGACCCCTTCCAGCCCAGTCATAATGTCTTCCACCTTCTTCCATTGGGTAAAAGATACAAAAGCTTACACATGTACCAATAGACTCAAAAACAGCCTTTTCCTGCATTGTTGTTAAATTGATCTTTGAATTGATCTCTCAAAATTCAAATTAATTGAATGGAATTGAATTGAATTTATTGTCATGCATACCGAGGCATGTTGAAAAGCTTTGTCTTGCGAGCAATACAGGCAAATCACAGAGTTAAGTGGCATAGATAAGTAAATAATAGGTAAACAGTGGCAAAAGCAAAAACACAGGTACAGGCAAATGTTAAGAGTTTGTGAGTCCATTCAGTTTTCTAACAGTAGGGTAGAAACTGTTTCAAAACCAGCTGGTGCGTGTGTTCAGGCTTCTGTCCCTTCTCCCTGATGGTAGAGGTTGTATAAAAACATTGCCAGGGTGGGATGGATCTTTGAGAATGCTGGCAGCCTTTCCTTGACAGCGGGTCTGCTAGATGGATTCTGTAGATGGGAGGTTGGCCTTTGTGATTATCCGGGCCAAGTTCACCATTCTCTGTAACCGTCTCCAATCTTGAATGGTGCAGTTGCCATACCAGGTAGTGATACATCCAGACAGAATGATCTCGATGGTGCACCTTTAAAGTTGCAAGGGTATTCGCCATCATGCCAAATTTCCTCAGCTGCCTGAGGAAGGAAGAAGAGACATTGTTGGGCCTTTGTAACCAGTGCGTCCACATGAAGAGTCTGACATGACACTCCCAGGAGCTTGACACTGTCCCCTCACTCCCCCCCCCCATGCTGTTAATATGTAAGGGGGGCATGAGTGACATCCTGCCGAAAGTCAATAATGGGTTCCTTGGTTTTGCCAACATTGAGAGCTAGGTTGTTCTCAGTGCACCGTTCTTCCAGATCTTCCACCTCCCATCTCAGATTCAACTGATTATGGTGGTGTCATCAGCGAACTCGTTAATGGCATTAGTCTGGTATTTGTCAACGCAATCATGGGTATACAGTGAGTAGAGTAGGGGGCTGAGTACCCACCTCTGAGTGTTAGTTAAGGATGAAATATTGTCCCCAATCTTCAATGATTGTGGCCTGTGGGTCAGGAAACTGAGGATCCAGTTGCAGAGAGTGGGGCTTAGTCTGAGATCACTAAGTTTAGCAATCAGTCTCAAGGAGATAATAGTGTTAAAAGCTGAACTGTAGTCAATGAGTAGGATTCTTATGTAGCTGTTCTTGGTGTCAAGATGTTCTTGGGAGGATTGACGGGTAAGTGAGATGGCATCTGACATGGACCTGTTGATCCGATAGGCAAATTGGATGATGTTGGCCCTCTTGAAACAGGCAGGAACAGTGGCCTGCTGCAGGGAGAGATTGAAGATGTCCATGGAGACCTCTGCCAGTTAAATTTTGATCTTGCTCTTTGAACACCTTTTCTGCAGCCATAACATTGTATTCTTTGCTTTGTTCTATTATCCTAATTCACTTTGGTATGATCTGCCTGTACAGCACTCAAACAAAACTTTTCACTGTACCTAAGTATATTTGACAATAATAAATCAAAGCAGAATTCTGGGTAATCCAAGGTGGAGAATGGGAAAAAAATTGTAGTTTTAAGAGCTGCTCCTTTTTTGAGATGCTTTAGGTGTTGGAAGAGATTTTCTCAAATTCCAGGAGCAGTAATTACTGTTTTATAAGCTGTTGCGTTGTTTTCGAACTTTGGGGGAGAATAAAATCAAAACAATGGCACATTAAAAAGGGGGAAGACAGACAAAGGCAGAGTTCACGTGGTCAGAGAAAGGAACCTACACTGCTGTCTGACACAGCAGTGAATCTGAACAGCTATTGCCTTAGCTGTTTGAGTTCAAGTACAAAGTTAAAAATCACACAACACCAGGTTATAGTCCAACAGGTTTAATTGGAAGCACGCTAGCTTTCGGAGCGACGCTCCTTCATCAGGTGATTGACAATAACCTGATGAAGGAACGGTGCTCCGAAAGCTAGTGTGCTTCCAATTAAACCTGTTGGACTATAACCTGGTGTTGTGTGATTTTTAACTTTGTACACCCCAGTCCAACACCCGCATCTCCAAATCATGGGTTCAAGTAGGTCTGGACATCAGAGTGCATCTAGGAAAAGTTAACAAACAGCTAAATTCACAGCCGACCTTGAACGAACCTGTGTGGGAGCGCTCACAACGGGAGAAACTAAGTGCATAGTTTTAAAAGTGTAACCTTGCTATAAATCTACGATAGTGAGTAGAGTGGGTTTTTTTCTCATTATATGTTTTATTGAGATCTCTTCCTTGATTAAGTTTTAAAAATATAAAACATAGGTACTAAGTTAGTCTGGAGCAATGTTTTGTTTTCCCTGATGAAGGGCTTATACCCGAACCGTCAATTCTCCTGCTCCTCAGATACTGCATGACCTGCTGTGCTTTTCGAGCACCACACTCTCGGCTGTGTACTTTTAGAACAATAAGGCGGTGCTATTTTCTGGGTCTGTAGATTGTTAAGGTGCAAAGATGGCCTTTAGCAGAGTGATGTGCTCTTCCTGTCAGATATGGGAGATTAGGGAGAGTTTCCATGTAACTGATGATTATGTCTGCAGGAAGTGTCTTTGATTGTGAATCCTATTATATTGCATGGATCAGTTGGAGTGGCAGTTCAAGGCAATAAGGAATTTACAGGAGCTAGTAGTGTGGATGGATGGTAGGTATAGGAAGAGACAAAAACTGCAGATATAGTTAAGTAGATACTGGATTAGTGGTGCTGGAAGAGCACAGCAGTTCAGGCAGCATCCAAGTAGCTTCGAAATCGACGTTTCGGGCAAAAGCCCTTCATCAGGAGGTTACCTCCAGTAAAGATAGGAGAGGGAGGCAGGTAGTGAAGGAGTCTCCTGTGCTATCCCCATCTCAAACAGGTATGCTGTTTTGGAAAATGTAGGGGGTGATGGACTCTCAGGGGAATGTAGCATGAACAGCCAAGTTTCTGATACCAAGAAATGCCTCTAATTTAACAAAGGATATGTCAGGTTCCAAGCGATTGATTGTGATAGGGGTCTCTCTAGTCAGATACATAGACAGTTTCTGTGCCTGGCAGTGAGAAACCAGAATAGTGTGTTGCTTCCCTGGTGCCAAGATCAAGGATATCTCTGAAAGGGTGCAGTATGTTCTCAAAGTGGAGAAGGGCTACCAGGAGGTTATTGTACACATTGGAACTAATAGAGTCATAAAGGTGTACAGCATGGAAACAGATCCTTCGGTCCAGCCCGTCCATGCCGACCAGATATCCCAACCCGATCTAGTGCCACCTGCCAGCACCCAGCCCATATCCCTCCGAACCCTTCCTATGCATATACCCATCCAAATGCCTCTTAAATGTTGCAATTGTACCAGTCTCCACCACATCCTCTGGCAGCTCATTCCATATATGTACCACCATCTGCGTGAAAAAGTTGCCCCTTAGGTCTCTTTTATATCTTTCCCCTCTCACCCTAAACCCATGCCCTCTAGTTCTGGACTCCCCGACCCCAGGGAAAAGACTTTGTCTATTTATCCTATCTATGCCCCTCATAATTTTGTAAACATCTATAAGGTCACCCCTCAGCCTCCGACGCTCCAGGGAAAACAGCCCCAGCCTGTTCAGCCTCTCCCAGTAGCTCAGTTCCTCCAACCCTGGCAACATCCTTATAAATCTTTTCTGAACCCTTTCACTTTTCACAACATCTTTTCAATAGGAAGGAGACCAGAATTACACGCAATATTCCAACAGTGGCCTAACCAATGTCCTGTACAGGCGCATCATGACCTGCCAACTCCTGTACTCTGACCAATAAAGGAAAGCATACCAAATGCCTTCTTCACTATACTATCTACCTGCAACTCCACTTTCAAGGAGCTATGAACCTGCACTCCAAGATCTCTTTGTTCAGCAACACTCCCTAGGACCTTACCATTAAGTGCATAAGTCCTGCTAAGATTTGCTTTCACAAAATGCAGCACCTCGCATTTATCTGAATGAAACTTCATCTGCCACTTCTCAGCCCATTGGCCCATCTGGTCCAGATCCTGTTGTAATCTGATGTAACCCTCTTCGCTGTCCACTATACCTCCAAATTTGGTGTCATCTGCAAACTTACTAACTGTACCTCTTATGCTCGCATCCAAATCATTTATTTAAATGACAAAAACTAGAGGGCCCAGCACCAATCCTTGTGGCACTCCACTGGTCACAGGCCTCCAGTCTGAAAAACAACCCTCCACCACCACCCTCTGTGTTCTACTTTTGAGCCAGTTCTGTATCCAAATGGCTAGTTCTCCCTGTGTTCCATGAGATCTAACCTTGCTAATCAGTTTCCCATGGGGAACCTTGTTGAACGCCTTACTAAAGTCCACATTGGTCACATCTACTGCTCTGCCCTCATCAATCTTCTTTGTTACTTCTTCAAAAAACTCAATCAAGTTTATGAGACATGGTTTCCCACGACTGACTATCCCGAATCAGTCCTTGCTTTTCCAAATACATGTACATCCTGTCCCTCAGGATTCTATCCAACAACTTGCCCACCACCGAGGTCATGCTCACTGGTCTATAGTTCCCTGGCTTGTCTTTACCACCCTTCTGAAACAGTAGCACCATGTTTGCCAACCTCCAGTCTTCCAGCACCTCACCTGTGACTATTGATGATACAAATATCTCAGCAAGAGGCCCAGCAACCACTTCTCTAGCTTTCCACAGAGTTCTTGGGTACACCTGATCAGGTCCTGGGGATTTATCCACCTTTAACTGTTTTAAGGCATCCAGCATTTCCTCCTCTGTAATCTGGACATTTTGCAAGATGTCACCATCTATTTCCCTACAGTCTATATCTTCCATATCCTTTTCCACAGTAAATACTGATGCAAAATATTCATTTAGTATCTCCCCAATTTTCTGTGGCTCCACACAAAGGCCGCCTTGTTGATCTTTGAGGGACCCTATTCTCTGCCTAGTTAACCTTTTGTCCTTAATATATTTGTAAAAACCCTTTGGATTCTCCTTAATTCTATTTGCCAATGCTATGTCATGTCCCCGTTTTGCCCTCCTGATTTCCCTCTTAAGTATACTCCTACTTTCTTTATACTCTACTAAGGATTCACTCGATCTATCCTGTCTATACCTGAAATATGCTTCCTTCTTTTTCTTAACCAAACCCTCAATTTCTTTAGTCATCCAGGATTCCCTATACCTACCAGCCTTCCCTTTCACCCTAACAGGAATATACTTACTTTGGATTCTCGTTATCTCATTTCTGAAGCTTCCCATTTTCCAGCCGTCCCTTTACCTGCGAACATCTGCCTCCAATCAGCTTTCAAAAGTTCTTGCCTAATACTGTCAAAATTGGCCTTTCTCCAATTTAGAATTTCAACTTTTAGATCTGGTCTATCCTTTTCTATCGCTATTTTAAAACCAATAGAATTCTGGTCACTGGCCCCAAAGTGCTCCTCCACTGACACCTCAGTCACCTGCCCTGCCTTATTTCCCAATAGTAGATCAAGTTTTGCACCTTCTCTAGTAGATACACCCACATACTGAATCAGAAAATTGTCTTACACACGCTTAAGAAATTCCTCTCCATCTAAACCTTTAACACTATGGCAGTCCCAGTTGATGTTTGGAAAGTTAAAGTCCCCTACCATAACTACCCTATTATTCTTACAGATAGCTGAGATCTCCTTACAAGTTTGTTTCTCAATTTCCCTCTGACTATTGGGGAGTCCATAATACAATCCCAATAAAGTGATCATCCCTTACTTATTTCTCAGTTCCACCCAAATAACTTCCCTGGATGTATTTCCAGGAATATCCTCCCTCAGCACAGCTGTAATGCTATCCCTTATCAAAAATGCCACTCTCTCCTCTCTTGCCTCCCTTTCTATCCTTCCTGTAGCATTTGTATCCTGGAACATTAAGTTGCCAGTCCTGCCCCTCCCTGAGCCATGTTTGTGTAATTGCTATGATATCCCAGTCCCATGTTCCTAACCATGCCCTGAGTTCATCTGCTTTCCCTGTTAGGCCCCTTGCATTAAAATAAATGCAGTTCAACTTATTAGTCCTACCTTGTCCCTGCCTGCCCTGACTGTTTGACTCACTTCTGTTCTCAGCTGTACCCGTCTCAGATCGATCTCTTTCCTCACTATCTCCCTGGGTCCCACCCTGCCTCCTTACTAGTTTAAATCCTCCCAAGCAGTTCTAGCAAATTTCCCTGCCAGTATATTAGTCCCCTTCCAATTTAGGTGCAATCCGTCCTTCTTGTACAGGTCACTTCTACCCCAAAAGAGATTCCAATGATCCAAAAATGTGAACCCTTCTCCCATACACCAGCTCCTCAGCCATGCATTCATCTGCCTATCCTCCTATTCCTGCCCTCACTAGCTCATAGCACCAGGTGTAATCCAGATATTACTACCCTCGACGACCTCCTTTTTAAATTCCTGCCTAACTTTCTAAATTCTCCCTTCAGAGTGTCATCCTTTTCCCTACCTATATCATTCTACAGAGTTAGGCAGAAATTTAAAAAGGAGGTCGTCGAGGGTAGTAATATCTGGATTACACCTGGTGCTATGAGCTAGTGAGGGCAGGAATAGGAGGATAGGCAGATGAATGCATGGCTGAGGAGCTGGTGTATGGGAGAAGGGTTCACATTTTTGGATCATTGGAATCTCTTTTGGGGTAGAAGTGACCTATGCAAGAAGTACAGATTCCATCTAAATTAGAAGGGGACTAATATACTGGCAGAGAGATTTGCTAGAGTACTCGGGAGGATTTAAACTAGTAAGCCAGGTAAGCGAGGTTGCGGGGTGATAGTGAGGAAAGAAATCAATCTGAGACTGGTAAAGGTGGGAAAAAGAGCTAGTCATACATGCAGGGCAAGCAAGAACAAAGCAGAGAACATGGTAGGACTGATAAATTAGACTGCATTTATTTCAATGCAAGGGATCCAACAGGGAAGACAGATGAACTTGGTATGGTTAAGAACATGGGACTGGAATATCATTGCAATTACAGAGATATAGCTCAGGGTGGACAGGACTGGCAGCTTAGTTTTCTAGGATACAAATGCTACAGGAAGGACAGAAAGGAGGGGGTGAGGGGCAACAGAGGAGGCAGAGTGGCATTTTTGATAAGCGTTAACAGTATGGTGTACTTGGGGAGGATTTTCCAAGGAATACATCCAGAGATGTTATTTGGCTAGAACTGAGAAATAAGAGATCACCTTATTATATTTAAGACCACCCTAATATTCAGCGGGAAATTAAGAAACAAATTTGTAAGGAGATCTCAGTTATCTGTAAGGGCGGTTATGGTAGGGGATTTTAACTTTCCAAACATAGACTGGGACTTCCATAGTGTTAAAGGTTTAGATGGAGAGGAATTTGTTAGGTGTGTACAAGAAAATTTTCTAATTCAGTATGTGGATGTACTCCTGCAGAACGTGCAAAATGTGACCTACTATTGGGAAAGAAGGCAGGTCAAGTGACTGAGATGTCAGTGGGGGAGAACGTTGGGGCCAGTGACCATAATTATATTAGTTTTAAAATAATGGTGGAAAAGATAGACCAAAGTTCTAAATTGAGGGAAGGCCAATTTAGGCAAGAACTTTTTAAAGTTGGTTGTGGGCGGATGTTCAAAATAAAGGGATGGCTAGAAAATGGGAAGTCTTCAAAAATGGGATATCGTGAGTCCAGAGACAGTATATTCCTGTTAGAGTGAAAGGCAAGGCTGGTGGTGACAGGAATGTTGGCTGACTGGAGGAATTGAGGCTTTGGTTAAGAAAAAGAAGGAAGCATACGTCAGGTATAGACAGCAGAGATCGAGCAAATCATTAGATGGATATAAAGGCAGTAGCAGCATACTTTAGATAAATATGAGGTGCTGCATTTTGGAAAGGCTAATCAGGCAGTTATACACTTAATGGTAAAGTTGCTGAACAAAGAGACTTTAGGAGTGCAGGTTCACAGTTCCTTGAAAGTGAGGTCACAGATAAATGTGATAGTGAAGAAGGAGGGTAGTCTTTATTGGTCTTTATTGATCAGAGCATTGAGTATCAGAATTGGGAAGTCATGTTGCAGCTGTACATTGATTAGGCCACTTTCGGTATATTGCATGCAATTCTGGTGTCCCTCCTATCGGAAGGATGTTGTGAAACTTAAAAGGGTTCAGGAAACATTTCCAAGGATGTTGCCAGAGTTGGACGATTTGAGCTATAGGGAGAGGCTGAGTAGCCTGGGGCTGTTTTCCCCGTAGTGTTAGAGGCTGAGGGATGATCACAGAGGGTTTGATAAAAATCATGCAGGGTGTGAATAGGGTAACTGGACAAGGTCTTTTCCTTGGGATGGAGGAGTCCAGAACTAGAGGGCATAAGTTTTGGATAGATTTAAAAATGACCTAAGGGACAATTTTTCATGCAGAGGGTGGTGTGTGTATGGAATGAGCTGCCAGAGGAAGTGCTGGAGGCTAGTACAATTGCAACGTTTAAAAGGCACCTGGCTGGGTACATGAATAGGAAAGTTTTAAAGGGATATGGGCTAAATGCTGGCAAATGGGACTAGATTAAGTTAGGATATCTTGTCAGCATGGACAAAGAACAAAGAATGAATAAAATTTACAGCCTAGGAACAGGCCCTTTGACCCCCCCATGCCTGAGCCAATCTAAACCTACTGTCTGAACCTGTCACCCAATTCCTAAACATCTGTATCCCTCTGCTCCCCACCTACTCATGCATCTGTCCAGATGCACCTTAAATGAATCTACCGTACCTGCCTCTACGGCCTCTGCTGGCAACGCATTCCAGACACCCACCACCCTCTGTGTAAAGTACTTTCCGCGTGTATCCCCCTCAAACTTTTCACCTCTCACCTTGAAAGCATGACCTCTCGAAGCATCCTTCACCCAGGGAAAAAGCTTTTAGATTAGATTACTTTTTTAAGATTAGATTACTTACAGTGTGGAAACAGGCCGTTCGGCCCAACAAGTCCACACCAACCCGCTGAAGCGCAACCCACCCATTCCCCTACATTTACCCCTTTACCTAACACTACGGGCAATTTAGCATGGCCAATTCACCTGGCCTGCACATCTTTGGACTGTGGGAGGAAACCCACGCAGACACAGGGAGAATGTGCAAACTCCACACAGTCAGTCGCCCGAGTCAGGAATTGAACCTGGGTCTCTGGCGCTGTGAGGCAACAGTGCTAACCACTGTGCCACCGTGCTTACCGCTATCTACCCTTCTACCCTTCATGATTTTGAAAACCTCAATCAGGTCCCCCCTCAATCTCCTTATTTCTAATGAAAACAAATCTAACCTACTCAATCTCTCTTCATAGCTAGCACCTTCCATACCAGGCAACATCCTCGTAAACCTTCTCTGCACCCTCCCCAAAGCGTCCACATCTTTTTGGTGCTGAAGGATCTGTTTCCGTACTGATTATGTATCCTTCCACCCTATTTCCTGTAAGGACTCCATCCCATTCTCCTGGTCTTGCTCGCATCTGTTCTAAAGGTACCACCTTCCACGCGTGGGTCACAGAAATGCTCACCATTTTCCTCAAACAAAGATTCCCTATTTGTGGTCGACAGGGCCATTTCCAGCCCATTTCCCACTATATCTTTCTTTCCACAACAATGATAGTATTCACTTGGCCCTCATCACATCCACATCCAATTGAAAGTGGCCATTTCCGTCACCTCCAACAGGATGCCACAACTAGACACGTGCTCTGCAGGGACTGTTACCTTCAGGACACCCTGGTCCACTCCCAACACCACCTCGACACACAGAACCTGCCCATGCAATCACAAAAGGTGTAACACCTGTCCATTTATCTCCTCCCAACTCATCCAAGGCTCCAGACACATCTTCGGGGTGAAACAGCTTGTACTTCATGTGACCTAATTTACCATATTCACTGCTCACACTGTGGTCTTCTTTACATTTGGGAGACAAAATGTAGACTGGGTGACTACTTTGCAGAACACCTACATTCTGTCTATAAAAATGACCAATGGCTTCCAGTTGCCTGTTATATTAACACACCACCATGTTCCCTGGCTGACATTTTTGTCACAAGGCTGTTCCAGAAAGCATCAGCACAAGTCCAAAGAACAGCATCTCATTTTCTACTTGGGGACCCTGCAGCATCTGGGCCTCAACATTGAGTTCAACAACTTTAGAGCCTGATTCCGCCATTCCATGTTTGTTATTCACCAAGTCCTGTTATGGCATTGGTTGCTTTTAGCACAACCAATCCATTTTCACCCACTCTCAGGCCTGTTATCACATTATATGGTCTCTTTTCAGCACGGTTCACCCAATCTCTCCTACTCTTAACTTTTATTGTTACTTTTCTTCTGTACTGGCCTGCCATCCATAATCTCCTAGTTTTCCTACCTGTTTCATATCTGTGTCTCTGGGCTTCATCTCCATCTATTCACTCACTTCCCCTTCCCACTCCATCCACCCCCACCACAAACTTTGTCTTCAGCATAATTACCAGCTTTTCCTAGCTGCTGTCAGTTCTGATGAAAAGTCACCAGACTCGAAACGTTAGCCATGCTTTCTTCTCACAATTGCTGCCAGGCCTGCAGAGTTTCGTCAGTCATTTCTATTTTGTTTCACATTTTTGTCTTATTTTACATTTTTCCCCACAGCACTTCCTTTAAAATTGGTGTCCAATTTCCTAGTTTCTCCATCTTTGCTGCATTTTGCTGAACTCAGCAATTTTCAATCCAATGTTTCTGTTATGCCTTCTCTTTTCTTCAGATGACTGAGGGTTCCTGATCGACCATCCTTGAAAGTGTCCACTCCTGGACATCCTTCATCTTCCTCCCAAAACCATGATAGGGTTTCCTTGTATCCAACTTGTACCCCATCAGTCTCCACCTATAAAATCTCTATTAAAAACAAAGTACTGCAGATCTGAAACAATATGCTGGAGAAACTCACAGTGGAGAGAGAAACAGAATTACCATTTTGAGTTCAATATGACTTGGACTCAATGTCAACTTTGTTCTCTCTCTTTTCACAGATGCTGCCAGACATGATGCATTTCTCCAGCAGTTTCTGCTTTTATATTAAATCCTTAACTTCTTCCAGTTCCAAAGGATCAATACAATGAATTGTTGGTCTCTATCTCTCCCCATTTGCTATCTTGACGTGCCAATTCCAGTTGGCTGTATTCCTGCAAATTTTATCAATGGAAATCTTGCCTCTGAACTGTCCTATCCAATAAATTGCCTTTTCTATTGCTAATAATTTAATAACTAACAATTAAAAGTTATCAAAGAAATCCATGTCATTTATAATTTTTATGTCTTGTTTGCTTTGAGCATTTTCAAAAGAACAGGAACAGGCCCTTCAACCCTCCAAGCCCGTGCTGATCATCAAGCCCGAACTAAACTAAAAACAAACCTCCTGCCCTTATTTAGTCTTATCCCTCACTATTCATGTAACCATCCAAATGCCTCTTAAACGTTGCCATGCCAACATACCTGCTTCTGGCAGTGTGTTTCAGGCTTCTATCCCTCTCTGTGCGAAAAACTTCCCTTGCACACCTCCTTTAAACTTTCCCCCTCTCACCTTGAACCTGTGTTGCCTTGTAATTGGAACTTCAACCCTGGGGAAAAAGCCTTTAGATTTCCCTTGAAATTAATCTTTACTCTGCGGAATCTCCCAACCAATCCTGAAGGTTAGCAATATTATTACTGCTTCGACAACATTGACAATATAATTTTGGATTTCCAGCATTTAGAGTAGGTTTTCGGTCTGTTCTTTGAAAAGTAATTACAAAATGATCAAAGTTATGTATTTGACAATTCATGTTTTTTTTAATCATCCCAGCTTCATAGCAAATAGCTGCAAACACTGTTGATAAGGAACAGTGTGAAACGTAGATGCAGGGAGGTTCTAGGAACGTGAAACACTGAGATCTTATTTAGCCCTTTGATCATATTTTGTGGAACGTTGGATAAAGGTTGCTATGGTAATTTGCGAGGAGAGCTTGGCATTGGATTGTAGAGTGGCATAGATGTTTAATTTTTTTTATTGTAGTAAGTGACTACTTTAAATTTGGATAGCTTGAACATTGAAACTTTACTTTTTGATACAAAACCAAGTATTACGGTAGCAGTTCGACAGACTACAAAGGTGTGGACACAGTGTGTCTTTTCAGTGCAATAAAAGGATAAGGGAAGGAGGGAGGATTGGGGATTAACAATGAGAGTCGCAACAGAAGTTGTGACTGACTGGTCACATGAGAACTGGGGTGTGCTCAAATTACGGTAACCCGGTTTTTAAGTCCGTTTTGCAGTTTACATTGCAATCTCAAAGATACACTTCATACCGCAGTAGAATATGTATTCGATGCTCAATAACATATCCTTCCCAGAATTGTAGACTTCATTTAGAATGAGGTAGAGTGTGTGAAGAAACAATGTATGCTAAATTATTTACGAGAAGTTATTTTATTCAAAGTATGTGGAAATGCATAGTAAAACTATAATTGTCATTAAAAAACGAATGTTTGTGTGGCGTTAAGTTCATTTTATTTCTTATTCAAAGAATGTAATTAAATTGAATAAATGACCTCGGCATCTCTTACAATGTGAGTTAGAGGTCAAATCATTGGTTTGAAGACGTGAAGAGCGTGCTATGATGCATCAGTTCCATCCAGGACTCCCCACACCCACACAGCTTCCTGTATGGGGAAGGTGGGTGCAGCCATTCAGAGCTCAAGGGTTCTGCTCCTTTCCTTATGCAGCAAAGGCTGTCCCAGTAAACTGATTACAACACAGGAAGTGGGCTGGCTCTACTGCATTACCGTATCATACTGAAAAGGTTACTGCATCACTCAACTTGTACACGAGGAATAGCCCTGATGAGTATAGGATTCTAGTCTAAATTGTTTGAAAATAGAAGTAAGTGCACTTACTTCAGGAGAGGCTAGACGGATTGTATCCTTACACAAAGCTATTGAGAATTTACTGTAGCTACAGCCGCTACTTTGAAGCTTCTGTGTGTGAATTGTTTCCTGAATTCCAGGCAGGATGATAGCTGCACAGGTTTTGGCCTACTTCTTTACAGAATTAAAGGCTGATCAAGTCAAAAAGGTGAGCGTCTTTGTTCACGTGTAGTTCGTTGGTACTGTACTATATAGATTGTTAGTGCTTTTTGAAAAAAATAAACTGCTTGGGTAATATCCACTAAACTCAAATGCACCGTTAGAAGGAAACAATTAAGAGACAAGTACAAAAGATCTAAGGAGGTATACCTGTTGTGCAAAATGGGCTTCAAGTGTTCTATCTGTGTGGCTTAATCTATAAATATATTTCTGAAAGGATTTGTAATGGCTTCCTTAATCTCTTACTGCAATGTCCTTGAAATCAGTATATCGATGTCATTCATACTAGGTGGGTTTTTTTGTAGTTATGGATGTTTTGTTTAATTTGGGAATTGATAATTCTCAACATTAATGTTGTGTCTATTCATATTTACAGAAATCTAAAACTTAAGAATTTTCTTCTCTTGGCTTTTGCTATCACATCCTTCTCAATTCTGTATGTGCCCTGGGCGCAGGCCTGTCTATGGTTCCAGTTAAAGAGCTTTATAGGAATCAAAATTATTTCAGTACTGGGTATGAAAGCAAGCATTTATTATCAATTAAATTAGATCAATTGTTTATTAATTAATCTTATAATACAACAGTCATCAACATTGGCTGATTTTTTTTTTTCCCTGGCAGACTTTAGTCAGTTAAAGTAGTTAGGTTCTCTAGCATAAATTGTGAAAACTGTGTGTGAAATATGTCATTTATTTGAGAATTGCATTAACCAAGTATCTGCTGCTATGAATATTATAAAGTTGCAAAATAAGGTTCTCTGTAAACCAAGAAGCCTTAATGGAAAAGGCTTTCAAAAAGCTTTCCTCATCTTTTGCCTTTTTTTTTGGCCAAATGATTACTTCAGTCAGCATCTTTCTGTCAGATACCTTTTGAGGAAGGTCATTATACCAATCTTTCAGGCTTAACAATATTTTTGGAAATAAAATTGCTGTTTTGCAACATTCTATGAAGGATGTGAAATACTATCCTACAATACAGGTTACATTTATCAAAATCAGCCAATTGTTAGTTCTGCTATACAGAGCAGGATAGGGTTGTTGCTTGGTTTAATAAACCAGTTCACAAAATGGAGAAAAGATTCCCCTCTATCGTTTTAGAGAGATTTGGGTTCAGATTTGTTACTCAGGCATCACAGTTGGTATACCTTAGCTTCTTCACATCTCCATAACTTGCTGTAAAATAGCAAACTGCTTCAGCTTTCTTAAGCCTTTAAATGAAATGTCACCTCTCCCTAAATGTGCATTAAAAAATTAAGCTACTTGAACTTCCTTATTGCCACCTGAACTCATCCAAAATCAGTTTCTGAAAATGCAAAATCCAGGTTGTGTTAATAAATATTAATATGTACAGAGTCTGTCCTTTTTAACTAATTGCTTTTCCAGCTTTATATTACCCTGCCAGCAATTGTTTGGTTGAGAGGATGATGGTTTAAATCTGATCCTGTACTGTGCAAATGTTTATGTTAGCAAAAATGAATGATCTACCCTTGGAAGTGTTAATTGAAAGTACAATGCTAGTCAGGTTAACAGAGTACTAACATGGAAATTTTAACAAAATTAAACCTCGGAGGTATTTCGCAGGCAAATAAATCAAAACTAAAATACTGAGCCAAAGTCACCAAAAACTTAGATGATTTAGGAAACCAATGTGGAGAGGCTTCAGGAAGGAATTTAAGAACTTCAGGGTTGAGACAGCAACTACCACTGGTCAAGTGATTAAAATCAGAGATGTTCAAGAGGCCGAAGCCTTTGAGGTGTGGGTGGAGGAAATTACAAAGGTAGGAAGGCCATGGATGGTTTTGAAGACAATTGTGTGAATTTTTAAAATTAAATGTTGTTTTACCAGGATCACTCCAGTATGTAGCTGATATATTTAGGCCAAGGACTGGCAAATTTAAAACAAATATTACTTCTCTCAATTAGTTGTGACTCTGAGGAGGTCACTACCCCCACAGTGTGATGGATACTGGGACACTGAATAAAACTTAGAGATAGATTTTCAATTAGTAATGGGTTAAAGGTTTACGGGGAGCAGGTGGGAAAGTGGTGTTGAGGTCAAAGTGAGATCAGCATGATCATGTTAAATGGCTAAAAAGGCTCAAGGGCCTGAATTGCCTACTCCTAATCCTTATGTCCTTTATAAGCCAGTAAAGGATTTTCTTTGCATGAGTAAGGATATGAGTAACAGAGTATTGAATGAGTAGAGATGTGGCAGGATGGAATTACAGAGCTTTGCACTTAGATATCTGAATGATTTGGTGTTGGTAGTGGAGTGATGAAAATGACAAACACAAAGGACTGTTTAGAGGGAGTCAATATGTCTTTGCTTGGGAAATCATGTCTCGCTAACTTGATTGAGTTTTTTGATGAGGGCAGAGCAGCGGACAGAGTCTATATAGACTAGGCAGAAGTGAGACTGCAGTTGCTGGCGATTAGAGTCAAGATTAGAGTGGTGATTGAAAAGCACAACAGGTCAGGCAGCATCCGAGAAGCAGGTAAATCAATGTTTCAGGGAAAGCCCTTCATCAGCTGATGTTGATCCCTGATGAAGGACTTTTGCCTGAAATGTCGATTTTCCTGCTCCTCAAATGCTACAGGATCTATATGGACTTCAGTAAGGCGTTCGACAAGGTTCCTCATGGTAGACTGGTTAGCAAAGTTAGATGACATGGAATTCAGGGACAACTATCCATTTGAATACAGGCCTGACTCAAAAGTAGAAGACGGTGGTGGTGGAGGGTTGTTTTACAGATTGGAGGCCTGTTACCAGTGGTGTGCCACAAAGATTGGTGTTGTGATGACTGCTTTTTGTCATTTGTATAAATGATTTGAATGTGAACATTGGAGGTATAGTTAGTATGTTTGCAGATGACACAAATTGGAGGTATAGTGGACAGCATAGGTTACCTCATTATGACAGGATGGGCCATTGGGCCAAAAGTGGTAGATGGAGTTTAATTTAGATAAATATGAGGTGCTGCATTTTGGAAAGGCAGTTCGGTGCAGGATTTATACACTTAATGATAAGGTCCTGGGGAAGGTTGCTGGACAAAGGCACTTTGGAGTACAGGTTCATGGTTCCTTTAAAGTGGAGTTGCAGGTAGGTAGGATAGTGAAGGCATTTGGTATGATTTCCTTTATTGGTCAGAGCATTGAGTTTAGGAGTTAGGTCATGTTGTGCCTGTACAGGACATTGGTTAGGCCACTTTTGAAATACTTTGTGCAATTCTGGTCTCGCCCCTATCGGAGGTTTGGTGTGAAACTTGATAGTGTGAAACATAAAAGATTTACAGGAATGTTGCTAGGGCTGGAGGGTTTGAGCAATAGGGAGAGACAGAATAGGCTGGGGCTGTTTTCCCTGGAGCATCGGAAGCTGAAGGGTGACCTTAGAGGTTTATAAAATCCTGAGGGCCATGGATAAGTTAAATAGACAAGATCTTTTCCCTGGGGTGGGCGTGTCCGGAACCGTAGGTTTACAGTGAGAGGGGAAAGATATAAAAGGGACCAAAGGGGCAACTTTTTCACACAAAGACTGGTGTGTATATGGAATGAGCTGCCAGAGGAATTGGCAGAGTCTGGTACAATTACCCATCCAGATGCATCTTAAATATTGTATATGAATAGAAAGGGATTAGAGGGATATGGGCTAAGTGCTGGGAAATGGGACTGATTAGTTTAGAATATCTGGTCGGTATGGATGAATTAGACCGAAGCTCTGCTTCTCTCTACGTAGTCATAGAGATGTACAGCATGGAAACAAACCCTTTGGTCCAACCCGTCCATGCTGACCAGACATCTGAACCCAATATAGTCCTATCTGGCAGCACCCGGCCCATATCCCTCCAAACCCTTCCTATTCATATACTCATCCAAATGCCTCTGAAATGTTACAATTGTACCAGCCTCCACCACATCCTCTGATAGCTCATTCCAATATCTCGATAACTATGACTCTATAAGCAGCCAGAGTTGGAAAAGCAAAGAAATCTACAGTTTAAAGGGTTGGAGGAGTTCAGCCGTATTGAAGGATGAGTCCATAATAAATTTTATAAACAGAATTTTGCAATTGCTGTTATGGGAGCCAATTTGTTAACCAAGGAATTGCCACGTGGGACTGAATTTTTATACATCAGAAGAATCTCTGGATATTTAACAGTTGTGAGCAGGATCTGGATGCAGAAATCCCCTTCTCATTTCCAATAGACCCAGTTTCTGTCAGCAGGGGAAAGAGTGTTGTGTGTAACAAGCTTTCCAGTTATCGTCGAGGATGTAAGGACCCAAAATGCTGGTGGAATGGATGAGTTGGTATTGATGGCATGAGGATTTAAGGGGCCATGGAGCAGGTTGGGGCGAGGGTGAGGGTGGATGGTAGTCTCGAGGGCCTAACAACATGAATGAATTGTCACGCATTCTGGGGCGATACAGAAAAAAGCGTTTTGATGCCACAATCTGGCACCATTTTAAAGTCACAAAAGGTACTTAAATAGAGTTCATCTTCATTGATCAGTGTCCCAAGCACAGGTCCAGGGCTTCTGCAATGTCTACACAAGTTTGGCCTTAAGGAGTCCCTGCTCTGGGTACAGAAATGACAACGCAGGATGCCCCAGGAGACCCCGCCAAGAGTCCCTGCTTCAGGCCTACACTCCCCAGCCCCGGCAGTGACACCGCTGCAATGGGCGAGCCTCCCGCAGATGGGCGTTCCTGCGCCACCGCTACAACCTCCGCCAAAACTCCAGGCTGCGGGCCTACTGATTTCAGTCCCCTCTCCAGCCACTGCTACTGCTGCAGCTGCCAAGAGACCCGAGCACCGCCACCTCCACAACATCACCAAGATGGAGTAACCGATACAGCCAGCCTGGAGTGAACAGACTCCGACACCCAAACACCAACAACAGCGGGGGCTTTCAAATGGGGGGAGAAAGTGAGGCTGGAGATCCAGAGTCAAAAACTGTGGTGCTGGAAAAGCACAGCCGGTCAGGCATCGTCTGAGGAGCGGGACGTTTTGGGCATAAGCCCCAAATGGCCTGTTCCCAGTGTGGACAGGCAGACTTTGGCCAAACCACCAGCTTCACAAAGTTAAACATCACCTGGTGCATCAGCAGAATTGTGTGAAGATAGTCGAATTTTTGGATTGTTATCTTTGCCAGCTGAATGAGCAGTCTTTGAAGGCTCCCACCTCTGATAATATGACACTGCTTCATTACTGTACTTCAGCACAGTAATGAGCTCAAATTTACTGATTGGAGCCAGAATCCTCCGTGCCACTCACTGAAGCTTGTTAAGAGTGGCAATGGAAATTGAACCTTCTTTTCCAGCTGTCTACTCATTTCTCAAATCAAATTTTCTCTTTTGCCAGTTTTTTGCCTCCCAGATTTGGTAACTTGGAGTTTCACAGATGCGATGTCACTTCTCCCACATCATATAAGTGACCTGTCTTCATCGAACAGGCTAGTAATGAAATTTGGCATGGTATTCAATTGTGAGGCATTACATCATCTGATGCTAACTTATATAGCCCTCATGACATCAACAAGACTCTGCTCCCTCACTGATATGGTTAAGTAAAATGAATGAACTTAGAAGATGAGAGTCGAATGATTCACATTCAGCACAGTTAAGGGTGAGGTTACTGATATTCACACATACTGACTTCCAGACAGCCTAACTATTGAATTTTATGGGGTTTTTATACAGCCCTGCCTCGGAGAAAAATGAGCGCTGCTGTAACCCAATGCTCAATAGGGCTCACCCGTAGTCATAATGTATCCTGGGCACTCTTGAAGAGGTGAGGGTCAAACACCCAGCCCTCTGGGGGCGTTCCTGTCCTTGAGAGCTGATGGACAGTCTGATATATTACAGCTTTAGTAATCCTAGCCATGCCAGAGCTAAGTATTGATCACTGCTGAGACTACAGATAGGACTGTGAAAGATTGAGCAATCTGGGTTAATGTGGATATTTGAGGCCAGGTGAGGAGGAGGAATCTCTCGTCAACTGGAAATAGATGTGCTGCATTTGTGTAGAGAACTAGGAATCTGGGTGTTGCACACATGATGTATTTTATTCATACTTTAAGCTACATGCCCTTTTACACCCAAGGGTCACAGTGAACACCTGTATAAAACATGTTGGCTGGATGCAAAAGCAGAAACTGCTAGTGAAGCTCTGATCTGCCAGCATCTGTGGAGAGAAAAACAAGAGTTGATTTATCAAGTTCAGTGACCCTTCTTCAGAACTGGCTGGATGTTCTGCTGAAAGGATCTATGTCTGCTTAACTGTCTGGCAGGACATTGACTATGTGTTGTATTTCAAATCTGTACTGTCTGTCATGTTAAAGTGGTAGCAGACATTCATGTGGCACAGTGGCTCAGCAGTTAGCACTGCTGCCTCACAGCACCAGGGTCCCAGGTTCAATTCCAGCTTTGGACGACTGTCTGTCTGTGTGGAGTTTGTACGTTCTCCCTGTGTCTGCGTGGATTTCCTTTGGGTGCTCTGGTTTCCTGCCACAGTCCAAAGATGTGCAGGCCAGGTAAGTTGGCCATGCTAAATTGCCTGTACCTGTTAGGTGCATTAGTCAGAGGAAAATGGGTCTGATATTCTTTAGAGGGTCAGTGTGGACTTGTTGAGCCAAAGGGCCTGTTTCCATACTGTAGGTGATCATCATCATAAAGTCTTGTTCCTGGGACCGATGCTTCAGTTCATTGCTGAGTGAGTGCTGTGTTGCTGGACGTACCACATTCCAGTGAAACATCAAACTAGGGCCTTGTCTACTTCAGTTAAATGTAAAAGATTCCATGGAATTATTTCAAAGAAGAATTCAAAACAATTTCTTAATCATAAAAGTAAGGTGATGCATTTTAGAAGGAGTAACAAAGAAAGGATTTACAGAATGAATGGTAGGTCCATGGGGAATACTCAAGAACAAACAAACCTTATTGTGCAAGACCATAGATCCTTGAAGATGTCAGCACCAGTTGATAGAGAAGTGAAGAAAACACAAGAGATTCATGGGGTGTAAAATATCGGATCAGGGAAGTCTTGTGCATTAGCCAGGCCACAGATGGAATGCTGTGTGCACCTCTGGTTGTGACACTGTCAAAGGATATATTTACACTGGAGAAGTTGCAGAAGAGATTCACCAGGATGTTGTTGGGATAGGAAGTCTCAGTTATGAGAAGAGACTGGATAGGTTGGGTTTGTTTTCCTGGGGGCTGAGGGGGCATAGGTGGGGTAGTTCATGAGAATTTTTCCCCATGATAGACATGTCTAAGACCACAGGACACAAGTTTAAGATGAGTAAGTGACTTAGAACGTGTCTGAAGAAGGATTTGTTCACCCAGAGGGTGGTGGCAATGTGGAATGCATTGCCTGAAAGGGTCATGGAGGCAGGTAATCTCACAACATTGAAGTGCTCATCCAGATGCTTCTTAAGACGCTAAGGTATAGTAGGCAATGAACAAGTGCAGCAAAATGGGATTAGTATAGGTTGGTAACTGCTGGTGTGCAAAGGACCCGTTTCTTTGCTGTGTCTATCTGTCTGTTTCTTAGTGTAAGAGCATTAAAATTTGTCACTGGTAGTAGATGTAATCAATATGGACTTCAGTAAGGTGTTCGACTAGGTTCCCCATGGGAGACTGATTAGCAAGGTTAGATCTCATGGAATACAGGGAGAACTAGCCATTTGGATACAAAACTGGCTCAAAGGTAGAAGACAGAGGGTGGTGGTGGAAGGTTGTTTTTCAGACTGGAGGCCTGTGACCAGTGGAGTGCCACCAGGATCGTTGCTGGACCCTCTACTTTTTGTCATTTACGTAAATGATTTGGATGTGAGCGTAAGAGGTACAGTTAGTAAGTTTGCAGATGACACCAAAATTAGAGGTGTAGTGGACAGCGAAGAGGGTTACCTCCGATTACAACAGGATCTGGACCAGATGGGCCAATGGGCTGAGAAGTGACAGATGGAGTTTAATTCGGATAAATGCGAGGTGCTGCATTTTGTGAAAGCAAATCTTAGCAGGACTTACACACTTTAATGGTAAGGTCCTAGGGAGTGTTGCTGAACAAAGAGACCTTGGAGTGCAGGTTCATAGCTCCTTGAAAGTGGAGTTGCAGGTAGATAGGATAGTGAAGAAGGCGTTTGGTATGCTCTCCTTTATTGGTCAGAGTATGGAGTACAGGAGTTGGGAGGTCATGTTGCGGCTGTACAGGACATTGGTTAGGTCACTGTTGGAATATTGCGTGCAATTCTAGTCTCCTTCCAATTGGAAAGATGTTGTGAAACTTGAAAGGGTTCAGAAAAGATATACAAGGATGTTGCCAGGGTTGGAGGAACTGAGCTACAGGGAGAGGCTGAACAGGCTGGGGCTGTTTTCCCTGGAGCGTAGGAGGCTGAGGGATAGCCTTATAGAGGTTTACAAAATTATGAGGGGCATTGATAGGATAAATAGACAAAGTCTTTTCCCTGGGGTCAGGGAGTCCAGAACTAGAGGGCATGGGTTTAGGGTGAGAGGGGAAAGATATAAAAGAGACCTAAGGGGCAACATTTTCAAGCAGAAGGTGATATGCATATGGAATGAGCTGCCAGAGGATGTGGTGGAGGCTGGTACAATTGCAACATTTGAGGCATTTGGATGGGTATATGAATAGGAAGGGTTTGGAGGGATATAGGCCAGGTGCTGGCAGGTGGGACTAGATTGGGATGGGATATCTGGTTGGCATGGATGGGTTGGACCGAAGGGTCTGTTTCCATGCTGTACATCTTTATGACTCTATGACTGTGGTATCTAGGCAATTATATCGATTTAATGTCGCATCACTTGGAGCATGATCCAGTCATTATCGTATTGCTGTTGGTCAGAACTTGCTGGTGGGTCTGCCATGCTAAATTACAAAGTTGGACCTACTCACTTCACCTGAAAGCCAGCATTGATCCATAGCATGTTCTCCAACCCCCCATTTAGGACAGATTTACACCCATCTAGTCTCTGCCAATGATCTGCTCCATTCTCTGAGAAACATTGTACCTTTCTAGCTTCTGTCTAAGGGCGAACACACAAAAAGGGGAAAACTAGAATCCTAGCAGAGAAAGATGTTACAAAACGTTAACCTGTCTGTGTCAGCTCAAAATGAAACCACCAAGCCCCACCCTCTGCAATCCTGGAGATCACAGGACTTCAAGTGTCGATACCTTTTTAAAATGAATTTCGGTTTTCTACCTGTACTATACTTTTGAACAGAGTTCCAGATTCCACCCACCCTCTAGTTTAAAAAAAATCAATCCTCAGTTTACCTCCGATCCTGCTGACAATTTAAATCCATGCTCCTTAATCACTGACCTAGTCAGTGTATAGTATGGTTGCTCAGCGGTCACCACTGCTACCTCTCAGTGCTAGAGACCTGACTTCGATCTGAGCATTGGTTAACTATCTGTGTGGAATTTGCATGTTTTCCTTGTGTCTGCAGAGGTTTCTGCTGGGTGTTCTGGTTTCCTTCCACAGTTCAAAGATGTATACATTAAATGGATTAGCTAAATTGCCCATTGTGTCCAGGGATGTGCAAATTAGGTGGATTAGACATGCTAATTGTGGGATTACAAAATAGGATAGATTACAAGACTGTTTGGAGTGTTGGTGCAGATTTGATGGGCCAAAATGGCCTCTTGCTGCACTAGAGGGATTTTAAGATTCTATTACCTTTTGAGGTAAGGTATCTAGGTCCTTCCCCTTCACTCTAGTGCAGAATGTCCTCCTTGCTCTCATTCTATACCTTGGTGAATGTTATGGATCAAGCCAGACCTCCTCAAATCACTTAAGAAGGTAGCCCAGACCCTATTTTTTTAGTTTAAATGATATTCTAGGAGTGATGCAGCTGGTTAAACTACTCTGCTTTAAACAAAACAATTTATTTACATACTACAGTTGAAACATGAACAAAAGAAATCTGAATTTAGAATAGCTTAACTATTTGGAAACCCAACCAACTCATGCAACTTAACGAGGAAGATGTTCCAATACCTGAAATATCCCAAAAACACATCCCTTGGTAAATTCAACTCGGGTTCTTACTGGCAGGAGAGATTGCAGAGAAGAGCCAGGCACGAAACATCTGTTGAAGCAGGGCACCTTGTTTCACAGCAACAGCTTCTCTGCTACCAGCAGATTCTGCCCGCTAAAACAAACAAAACCAAACTAGAAAAACTGAACTGGGAGAACTGGCCACTCCCTTTTCATTGTACAACTGTTTTTAAAAAAAACTAAAGGCCTCCTCTGATTGTTGACGTAGACAATTTCTGTTCGTCATTTTGGCAACACTATCTTTACGACCTCCCTTGGGGAAAGAAAAGACAAAATAACCTGGTTAAAGGGGCAGCATCATCTCGTGATTAAAAGAGAGGATTACATATGCCACTTTAACCACCTTATCAACCTTATCTTTAGACATGCATTCTAAGGTCCCTCACTCCCTCTACAATTCTCTCTATCCCCTTATTGTTAATTCTTTTATGTTGTTTTGTCTCCCAAAATGCATCACCCTATACTTCTCTATTGAATTCTATTTGGTACTTTTCTATCTACAGCACACTGATCTCTTCCTGCCGCCTTCAGCTTCTCTCCTTACTGTCAGAAACATATGACCAATTTTTATCATACCTTCTACATTTATATCCAACCCATTCGTATATTCTGCAAAATGCTGGGAACTGTATTAAGCCCTCTGGAACTTCATTGGAATCAGATTTCCAGTCACAAAACACCCATCAACAAACACCCTTTGTTTCCTACTGCTGAAGCAATTTTGTATCCACCTTGATACATTCGCTGGAACCCATCGACTTTTATTTATTTTTATAGCAGTCTAGCAAATGGGACTTTGTCAATATTCTTGCTAAATATGCATGTACGATCATACAGTACAGAACAGGCCAATTGAGTCTGTACCACATAAGATCATTTCAACTTCACTATTCTCATCATTTCTCCTTGTTATTCCCTCTCATAGTTCAATCAAGTTAGTCAGACACAATTGTCTGTTGACCAACTTCTGATATCTGATCCCTTCCTTTCTAAATGACAGTTTATCATATCTCAAATTCATAGAACATAGAACAATACAGCACAGAACAGGCCCTTCGGCCCACGATGTTGTGCCGACCTTCTATCCTAGATTAAGCACCCATCCATGTACCTATCCAAATGCCGCTTAAAGGTCGCCAATGATTCTGACTCTACCACTCCCACGGGCAGCGCATTCCATGCCCCCACCACTCTCTGGGTAAAGAACCCACCCCTGACATCTCCCCTATACCTTCCACCTTCACCTTAAATTTATGTCCCCTTGTAACACTCTGTTGTACCCGGGGGAAAAGTTTCTGACTGTCTACTCTATCTATTCCTCTGATCATCTTATAAACCTCTATCAAGTCACCCCTCATCCTTCGCCGTTCCAACGAGAAAAGGCCGAGAACTCTCAACCTATCCTCGTACGACCTATTCTCCATTCCAGGCAACACCCTGGTAAATCTTCTCTGCACCCTCTCCAAAGCTTCCACATCTTTCCTAAAGTGAGGCGACCAGAACTGCACACAGTATTCCAAATGTGGCCTAACCAAAGTCCTGTACAGCTGCAACATCACTTCACGACTCTTGAATTCAATCCCTCTGCTAATGAACGATAATACACCATAGGCCTTCTTACAAACTCTATCCACCTGAGTGGCAACTTTCAAAGATCTATGTACATAGACCCCAAGGTCCCTCTGTTCCTCCACCTGACTAAGAACCCTACCGTTAACCCTGTATTCCGCATTCTTATTTGTCCTTCCAAAATGGACAACCTCACACTTGGCAGGGTTGAACCCCATCTGCCACTCCTCAGCCCAGCTCTGCATCATACCTAAGTCCCTTTGCAAACGACAAATGCCCTCCTCACTGTCCACAACTCCACCTATCTTCATATCATCTGCAAATTTACTGACCCACCCTTCGACTCCCTCATCCAAGTCATTAATAAAAATTACAAACAGCAGAGGACCCAGAACTGATCCCTGCGGAACTCCACTTGTAACTGGGCTCCAGGCTGAATATTTACCATCTACCACCACTCTCTGACTTCGACCGGTTAGCCAGTTTTCTATCCAATTGGCCAAATTTCCCTCTGTCCCATGCCTCCTGACTTTCCGCATAAGCCTACCATGGGGAACCTTATCAAATGCCTCACTAAAATCCATGTACACTACATCCACTGCTCTACCCTCATCCACATGCTTGGTCACCTCCTCGAAAAATTCAATAAGACTTGTAAGGCAAGACCGACCCTTCACAAATCCGTGCTGGCTGTCCCTAATCAAGCAGTGTCTTTCCAGATACTCATAAATCCTATCGCTCAGTACCCTTTTCATTACTTTGCCTACCACAGAAGTAAGACTAACAATTCATTCCAATAACTTCCCCATTACATAGTTTGGATTGAGTGGCCTGTAATTATTTGAACAAACCCTCTTTCTTCTACTAAGCAATGATGCAGCATTAGCATTGGTCTCTTGTGGTATAGCTGTAGTGTCCCTATCTCTGAGCCAGAAGGCTAGGTATAAGTTCTACCTGCTTTGGAGATTTTTTTCTTTCTTTTTTCATGAGATGACGGCATTGCCTACAATAGTTTTTTCCATCCCGAATTGCCAAGAGGGCAGTTGAGAGTCAGCCACGTTGCTGTGGGTCTGGAGTCATATGTAGGCCAGACCAGGTAAGGCTGGCAGCTACCTTTCCTCAAGGACATTAGTGAACCAGATGGGTTTCTTCAACAATCGACAAAGGATTCAAGGTCATCCTTAGTCTGTTTAATTCCAGATATTTTTAAAATTCAAAATCCACAATCTCATGGCACGTTTTGAACCCAGGTCTTGAACCTCTGGGTTAACAGTCCAGCGATAATACCACTAGGGCCATCACCTTCCCATAACACAACACATCTGAACAGGTTGAATAAAAACAATCTACAACCATAGCAATCCTTCAGTTTTGTGGCGCATATAATTAGTTTTGGGACACTGCACACTTTGGCAGCACAGTTTGGCTATAACATTGCTGAAGAATTAAGGAACAGGATTTTTGAGAATGTGTACCTCTGACGATAGCGCAATTCTAGTGGGTGCTTCATTCGTGCATGTGCTGATGTCTGTGTCGTTCTGCACATGCACTGATGTCAGGGCTGTTCTTCGTGCTGTTCTGCGCATGCACCGATTCAGCTGCTGATGGAGCAGCTTTTTGAGAAGTACTATATTGAGAGCAGCGCTCTCGTTTTTAAAAAATATACGGTGTTAAATCTACTTTGTTTCATTTAATAAATGTAACTTCAACCTTCATTCCTGCTGTGCTATATGTCGTGTTAGACTTCTGGGTGATTTTTGAGCAATTTTGTTGTTTTTTTTTCTGGCCTGCCCCTAACCCCACTTTTCCATGGGCCCCATTATTTATATTAAGTGATCTTCAATCAAGCGAGGGTTTTGTTGGAACACAGCATCTGCATTGTAGGAGAACTACCTGCACCTGTATCCAGTGAAGATTAAATAATGGTAGCCAGATCTGAGATTTCTTCCCTGGCTTGTATTAAAAGAGCCATATATATTTCATCCAGTCCTGATGATTTATTCACTTTCAATTCCAGTCCCATTCATACTTCCTGTTTCTTATGCTTATCACATCTAATACTTCATACTCCTCTTCATTACCTAGGTTGGCCCTGTTTTTGTGAAGACTGATGTGAAATGTTCACTTACAGCTATGTCAGTATTTTTCACCTCTGCTCGTAGGTTACATTTTTAGTCATTATGGACCATACATTTCTCTTAGTTATCCTCTTACTGCCAGTATTTTTAAAAAACATATGTGGGTGAGAGGTATTGCATAAGTTTGAGAAGACTGCCAGGTCCAATCTAGAGTGCATTGTTTGCACCCAGAACAATTTTGAAGGGGATATTGGCCTTGGGTGTGCAGTGTACATTGAGCAGAATGATACTGGGGGCAGGATTTTTTTGGTACTGGTTTTTCATGCTCCAACACTTGGTAGGGAACACAACCCTGCCAATGTCAGCTTCCCCATAGGAGCCTCTCATTCAAGAGGAGGTTCTGTCTCCAAGAGTACTATAGTGTCATAGCACAGTGGCTGGGACTGGAACAATAGATGATTCCCAGATTTAAAGTCCAGGACCATGTATGAACAGGTGGTCTCATTGTAGGAGGAGAGGTGAGGCACAAGGTTCGTGACCCTAATGGGGTGGGGAGGGGGGAAGCAATCATGAGGCTCCTGAACTCCTCCTGTCAGCCTGCAGGTTGTGTCCAATTAAGGGCCTCAATTGGAGCAGAGCTGAGTGAGTTGCAATCTTATCTGTCAATGGATAAGATTTTTCTCCTTTTTTTTTCAAAATTTCTCTTCTCTTAGTGTTTTCCATTGTGAAACAACTCTTGATAGAAAATTCCACCACCTTTCTTCTCAACAGATTGATAAGTATCTATATGCAGCTCGCCTCTCAGATGAAACACTGCTTGATGTTATGGCACGGTTCAGGACTGAGATGGAGAAAGGACTGGGACGGGACACTAATCCAACAGCAACACTCAAAATGTTGCCTACTTTTGTTCGATCAACTCCTGATGGAACAGGTGAGATATTGTGAACACATTTTGCCGTATGTTCTGTTGTGTCAGGATTGCTTTCCTTTTTGACAACTTTTCAACTATCCTTCATTCCAATAAAATGAGGCCATTCCGAACAGTCTGTTATAAACAGGATTTTCAGGTTATTTTACCTTCACGCTCACTGCTAAGAACCACTTCCACAACTGAAAGATCTCTGTTTGTACTCGACTGCTGGCATAGTAATCATATTGTAATAAGGAGAATACCATTAGTAATATATTTTGCATGTTAGCTACTTCCTTTTTGTTAGGCTAGTCTCCTTTGTAGGCCATGTGCCTTGTATTTAATCAGTTCATCACATTTATTTAAAAGTGATCATCACAGCAGATTTAATCAAGTTACAACATTTACAGTATTGAATTTATACTTCTCAACTCCAAGTACAATAAAACTTGCATATTTTTTCACCTTTCTTTCCTGATGGAATACTATGTAAGACCCAGTGTTTAGCTGTTTGTTTTTTGAATCAAGTTGATTTTTATTTCCATTGTGGAAGCTAAAATTGGGATATTTTATAAGAATTTATATTGACCCCACCGCTGTTAACACCATTTGACACAGACCAAGGTACTGAAAATGCCAATAGAAAACTCCGCCCTGTTGACCCGGTACGGTCCTCATTACTAACACCTGGGGCTTAAGCTGACAGATTAGTCTCAGACCGGTTCCCCCATCCTCACCAAACTCAAAGGGTGATGAGGGTGCAGAGTGGGGACTTCAGTGACAACCATTAAGAGTGACTTGGCCACAATGGTACAGACCAAGCTGGTCATGTTCAAAATGACATAGCTACTAGACTGGATCTGTGGAAAGTAGCAGTGGAACCCACTGGGGGAAAAACCTTCTTTGCCTCATCCTCAAAAACCTGTCAGCCACAGATTTATCTATTTGTGACTGTATTGGTTGGAGTGACCACTACCCAGTCCTTATGGAGACAAAGTCCCCTCTTCACATTGAGAATACTCTCCATCATGTTAAGAACCGAGAACGCTGGCCCTTCAGCCCACCATGTCTGACTGTGATGCGAATCTAAACTAATCCAATCTGTCTGCATGTGGTCCGTACCTTCCTGTCCTTGTTTGTTCTGTCTGAATGTGTCTTAAATGTGTGACTCCACCATCTTTCAGAATGAGATACATTTCAAAAGATCTAGCTACTCAAGACTGCACAGTCATGAGGCACTGTGGGGTGCAAGTAGTAGCAGAATTGTATTCCAACACAATCTGCAATCTCATGGTAATGCATATCCCCCATGCTGTCAGTACTGTCAAGCTAGGGGATTAAACCTAGTTCAATGAAGAGTACAGGAGGACATCCCTAGATATGAGGCATCAATGTGGAGCAGCTACAAGATTATTTGTGTGCCAAAAGCATAATAGAAAATGACAGATTGGGCTAAGCATTCAATAACCAAAATATCACATCTACATTCTGTGATATCTAGTCATAAATAGTGGTGGACACTTAAAACAATTCATTGGAAGAGGAGGCTCCACAATATCACCATCCTTGATGGGAGAGCCCACCACATCAGTGCAAAACACAAGTCTGAAACATTTGAAACAGTCTTTAGCCAGAAGTGTTGTATGAATGATCCAGCTAGGCTTCCTCCGGAAGTGCCCAGCATCACAGATAGCTGACTGCAGGTAATTTGGTTCACTGCATGATGTTAAGAAATGGCTGAAGGCACTGGAAACTGCATAGGCTTTGGGGCCTGACCTGGAGGAGGGGCTAGAAGGTTGGGTGAGCAAGTTTGCGGATGATACGAAAGTCGGTGGAGTTGTTGACAGTGAGGAAGGATGTGTCAGGTTACAGCGGGATATAGATAAGCTGCAGAGCTGGGCAGTAAGGTGGCAAATGGAGTTCAGTGTGGGTAAGTGTGAGGTGATTCACTTTGGTATGAGTCACAAAAAGATGGGATACTGGGCTAATGGTCGGATACTTGGTAGTGTGGATGAGCAGAGGGATCTTGGTGTCTGTGTACACAGATCTCTGAAAGTTGCCACCCAGGTAAATAGTGTGGTGAAGAAGGCATATGGCGTACTGGCTTTTATTGGAATTTTAGAGGAATTGAGTTCCGGAGTCCTGAGGTCATGTTGCAGTTTTATAAGACTCTGGTGCGGCCGCATCTGGAGTATTGTGTGCAGTTTTGGTCGCTATACTATAGGAAGGATGTGGAGGCACTGGAACGGGTGCAGAAGAGGTTTACCAGTATGTTGCCTGGTATGATAGGAAGATCGTATGAGAAAAGGCTGAGGCACTTGGGGCTGTTTTCATTGAAGAAAAGAATGTTTAGGGGTGACTTGATTGAGGTGTACAAGATGATTAGGGGGTTAGATAGGATTGACCATGAGAACCTTTTTCCACGTATGGAGTCAGCTATTATGAGGGGGCATAGCTTTAAATTAAGGGCTGGTAGGTATAGGACAGATGTTAGGGGTAGATTCTTTACTCAGCGAGTCGTGAGTTCATGGAATGCCCTGCCAGTAGCAGTGGTGGACTCTCCCTCTTTATGGGCATTTAAATGGGCATTGGATAGACATATGGAGGATAGTGGGCTAGTGTAGGTTAGGTGGGCTTGGATTGGCGCAACATCGAAGGGCAAAGGGCCTGTACTGCGCTGTATTTTTCTGTGTTCTATGTTAACTCCCTCCCTGTCAACATCATCAGTGTACATAGGTCAAGTGGACAGCATAGAGCATAGAGTCATAGAGGTCTACAGCATAGAAAAAGGCACTTCAGCTCATTGGGTCCACACCAGTCAAAAACAACTGCCTATCTATTCTAAACCCATTTTTCAGGACTTCCCATATGTCTTGGCATCGCAAGTATATGTCTAAATACTTGTTAAATGTTATGAGGACTTTTGCTCCGAACATCCTCACAGAGTTCCATATTCCCACCACCCTCTTGATGAAAAAGGGTTTTCCTCTCACCTCCTCTAAACCTTCTGACTCTTACCTTAAATCTGTGACTGTTAGTCACTGATCCGTCCATCAAAGGGAAAAATTTCTTCCTGTCAACCATATCTATGCTCCCCATAATATCATGCATCACATTTGCTCTAAGGAAAGCAGACCTAGTTATCCAATCTCTCTTTGTAACTAAAACTCTCTATCCCAGGCAACATCCTTGAAAATCTCCTCTGCACCCTCTCATTCACATCATTCCTACAATGCGGACTCCAGTGAAGAATGTAGTTCACTTTCAGTTTCTCAATAGCAGCTAAGGATGGGCAATAAATATTAGTCCAGTCAGTGGAAGGCACATATCATAAATTAATAAGGAATATGAGGGGTGGTATTATTCAGGAGATTCAGAATTCTGAACCATAACAATGGAGGCACAGTGATCCTGTAAAGTCCAAATGTATATGGAATATGATTTCGATTTGATGGCACTCCTATCATTATAATATTCAGTTTGTGACTGGTGGAGTCACATGGATAGATGGAATTGTTAGATTAGATTAGATTACTTAGTGTGGAAACAGGCCCTTCGGCCCAACAAGTCCACACCACCCCGCCGAAGCGCAACCCACCCATACCCCTACATCTACCCCTTACCTAACACTACGGGAAATTTAGCATGGCCAATTCACCTGACCTGCACACCTTTGGAGTGTGGGAGGAAACCGGAGCACCCGGAGGAAACCCACGCAGACACAGGGAGAATGTGCAAACTCCACACAGAGAGTTGCCTGAGGCGGGAATTGAACCCAGGTCTCTGGCACTGTGAGGCAGCAGTGCTAACCACTGTGCCACCGTGCTGCCCACTTAGCCCGTCTCCTGTAGATTAACTCCAATGGCAGTAGAATTGTTCAGGAGAATTTATCAGTCCTAGATGGAATTACTCTTCTTCAGCTTTGGTGCAACTGCTTGCATCTAGCCAAGTGCTCAGTCTTGGAGGAAGTGAGAACTGCAGATACTGGAGATCAGAGTCGAGTGTGTGATGCTGGAAAGGGCTTATGCCCGAAGCATCGATTCTCCTGATCCTTGGATGTTACCTGACCTGTACTTTCCATGCAACACAATCTTGACAAGTGCTCAGACCTGTCAGTTTTCACTGATTTGTGTTATGGCAGCAATGAAACTCGTTATTGTGTTTGAAGAAGGTGGACTGCACAGGGCTCAGTGGCTAGCACTGCTGCCACATATGCCAGGGACCTGGGTTCAGTTCCACCCTCTGGTATCTGTGTGGAGCTTTTTCATTCTCTTCATGTTTGTGGGATTTTCCACTGTATTCCACTATATTTATTTATTATGATCATCCAACTCAGCAGCCTGTTTTTGCTTCTCCCCCAGATCCTTTTGAACCCTTTATCTCCAAGTACTATATCTGACTCTTTGAAATCATAGTATTTTGGCACCAACTGCTTTTTGTGTGTGTAAATTCCATAGATATACCATTCTCTCGGTGAAAAATATTCTCTTATCTCAGCCCTGAACAGTTTCCTTTGGACTGTGACTCTGATTTTTAGACTACCCTGTCGTCAGGAACATGCTTCCTACATGCACCTTGTCCTGTTATAATTTTATAAGCTTCTGAGAAGAGAACTCCAGTGAAGAGACTTTGAGAAGTCAGGAGGTGCAAAACTCACTGCAGACAACATAGTTGTAGCTGCAGGCTGGCATGAGCTGTTTTAGTGGAGCTATGAATAGTATTGAGCATGGAACCATCAGCTTATTTTACAGCTGAGGGAAAATCATCAACAAAACACTGAAAATAATTGGAAATTTCCCTGAACAATTCTTGGATTTATGTCTGTGGTTAGTTTCTGAAGCTATAACAATCCTCCTTCATATCAAATCAGAATCCGCTCTTGGGTAAAATTGACGTGAATGAGAATCTATTCTCCTTTTGTGCCTTGATGCTGAAGACCGCTTTCTCCACTTAATCCCCAGTGTGGACACATTGCATTTCAAATATATCTGTGTTGGCGGGAATACAGGATTGGCTGGTGTAACAGAATGGTCAAACTGATGCAGTAGTGCTTTGCTGAGATTAGTGTTATGTAACTAAATTATTTGTGATACTTAGTGTCAGCACTTTGCTACGTACCTTGGAATGAGAACAGCCTCTGTCAGCTGTAATATGGCACAGATGGTGAGAGTTGACCTACTTTGTAGACATGCATAGTCAATTTGATGCAAAATATAGAACCTAATACTTCAAGGTCTGTTAGACAGACGTGCCAAAGTGGAGAATGTTATTCCTCATAACTGACTATTTCGTTTTCGATGACTTGTGGTATGGCAGTGCTGAAACTCATTATCTTTTTCAACAACGTGGGCGGCATTCTGGCTCACTGGTTAACACTGCTGCCTCACAGTGCCAGGGATCTGAGTTTGATTGCACCCTCGGGCATCTGTATGGAGTTTGTATGTTCTCTTCCTGTCTACGTGGGTTTCCACTGGGTGCTCCAGCTTTCTTCCCCAGTCCAGAGATGTGCAGGTTAGGTGGATTGGCTGAGCTAAATTGCCTGTAGTGGCTGGGATGTGCAGAATGAATGGCCTGCTTCCACACTGTGGGGATTTTATGATTCTGTAGTCACAATACAGGTGAGAGTCTTGGCAATGTTTTCAAGGTCCAATTCAGAGACTTTGGCATGTAATTTAGCTGGCAGCTCAATACTATATTGAGGAAGTGCGGCACTGTCGCAAATGCCATCTTTAGGATAAGCTGGGCCCATCCTGCCTTTTCAGTTGGATGCAAAATTCCTGATGTCACGAGACAAACGTTTGTGCTGCAGTTTTCAGTTATAATATAATCACTCAATTTCAATCTCTATATTTATCTAGGTTAAAATTTATTTGCATGTTTCTGATGAAAAGGAACATTAGAGCACAATTTGATTCTCATGGCCACAATGCAACTTGAAATGGTATCCTTCCTTACACCTTGTTACTGGGCGGTGAAGTAAATGGGTAAGATGTGTACAGCCGAGTGAAAATTGATTTTAGTCTGTCCTGTGCAAGAAAGGACAATTAATATGTCTCATCCCATCTGACACTCCTATTAACGTCGCGTAATTCAACTTATTTCATTTTCAATACAGCTTTATTGGGACCATAGTTCAACAACTGTTATTCTTCTCTCAGACTCTAACTTACATCCACAGAGTACAACACCCCACAAAAGTGATTGATTGGACTAGATATTTTCTCAGCTTGATACTGTTGTTTTTGGTTGTTACTTGAATCAGAGATTACACTTCTTGACATAACTAATCTAAGTTGGATTCTATTTTTGAGTGTAACTTTGGTGTTAATCATTAAGCCAAGATAGTTTAATTTGCTCATTACCTCTATTGTGATGCTTCCAGTTGTGACTTTTTAATTAACGTTTTGAGAACCATAACATTGGTCTTTGCCTCCTTTATCATAGAATCATATAATTCCTACAGCATGGAAGCAGGCCATTCAGCCCATCGAACATACACCAATCCTCTGAAGAATATCCCACCTAGACCCACTCCCCTTCTCCCTGTAACCCCACATTTGCTATGGTTGATTCACCTAGCCTGCACGTTTCCAGACACTAGGGGCAATTTAGCATGGCCAAACCATCTAACCTGCACATCTTTAATTGTGGGAGGAAACTGGAGGACCCAGAGGAAATCCACACAGTACCGATCCCTGTGGAATCCTGCAAGTCACAAGCCTCCAGTCTGAAAAAGAACATTCCACTATCATCCTGTGTCACCCACTGTAAAGCCCTTTTGAATTTGATTCATTCAAATCAAACTGACTTTTTATCTAAATCCCACCTTTCAGAACAACTCTTAATCCTGTAATTCACAGAATCATTGCAGTACTGAAGGCCATCGTGTCTGCATCTGTTCTATTATCTAGTGTCAATCTACTGTTTCTTCCCAATATCACTGCACAACATTTCTATTCACTTAATTGTTAAATGCCCTCTTGAATGCCTCAATTGAAACTGCGTCACCAAATTTCCAGGCTGTGCATTCCATACCCTAACTACTAATTGTGTAAAACAGTTTTTCTCATATCACTCTTGCTTCATTTGCACATGACTTTAAGTCTTAGCCCTCTTTTTTTTTCTCATCTTTTTATCAGCTGCTTCCTATCTACACTGTCCAACCTACTCATTACTTAAAAAACCTCTATCAGATCTGTCGGTTGCCTTCTCTCTAAGCACAACTATCTCAACTACTTCAATCTAAGTTTCTCATTCCTGGAACCATTCTGGTCAATCACCTTTGCACTTTCTCCAATACGTTTGCAACTTTTCAGTAATGTGGTGCCCACAGCTATGCACAATATTGTAGTTGAAGTCTAACAAATGTTGTGTAAAAGTTCAGTATCAGCACCTTGCTCTTATACTCTAGGCTGCAGTTTTATGAAGCCAAGAACACACTTTTCTGCTTTATTAATCTGTCCTGCTACCTTCAATGATCTGTGCACACATAAACCCAGTCCCTCTGCTCCAAGTTCCTTTTAGAATTAGATTAGATTAGATTACTTACAGTGTGGATTGTACTGTTTATTTCTGAAGAAAGGAAACTGGACCTGAAACATTAACTCTGCTTTCTCTCCACAGATGCTACCAGATTTGCTGAGTTTTTCCAGCAATTTCTATTTTTGTCCTCTGTTTCTTATTGTCTTTCAATGTTCTTTTGACCAAAGTGCATCATCTCCAACTTCTCTGCATTGAATGCTGTGTCCACTTCAATTTGTCCATGTTCTTTTTGGAGTTTCAAGTTGCTTTCCTCATAGTTTAGTGTTATCTGCACAATTTCCTAGTAGCTATCCATCTATCAGCCTCTGTTCTGAACATACTCGACTAAGCATCCACTGCTGTCTAAGCCAGAGAATTCCAAACATACACTGCCCTTTTTTGGGTGGAGATTTCTAAATTCTCCATTCTAAATGCCAGTCCTACAATCTGAGACTATTGCCTCGAATTATTAACCCTCCCACCGAAGGAAAACGTTCTACCCTCTCAAGCTTCTTAAGGATTTGTTAGATCGCCCTCAGTCTTCCAATTTCCAGAAAATACAGTTCCACTGTACTCTCTCTCGTCAAAGGACAGTTCCTTTGTCCCAAGAACAGAATGAACTAACAAAAACAAACCAATTAGGGCTGTTTTTATTTTCTCTCAAAAGCAGTAAACTGAGATGTGAGCTGATAAAGATCTTGAGAGAAACAGGAGTGTGGAACTAGCTACCATAAGCGGTGACTGAGGTGAATAGTATTGATGCATTTAAGGGATTACAAAACAAAAATGAATTAAGAAATGTATAGATGATATGCTGTTAGAGTGGAAGAGATTTGTCTGGAGCTTAAATATCAACATTCTCTCGTGCTGAATAGCTGTGCTATAATTTAAAGTAGGCTTTTTATTTGGTAAGGGTATTCTGGAATATGAAACCAAAGTGGATATTAGATTAGAATCCCAAAGTGTGGAAGCAAGCTATTTGGCCTATTAAGTCCACACTGACCCTCCTGAAGAGCATCCCATCCCCCTACTCTTAACCCTGCATTTCCCATGGCCAATCCATCTAACCTGCATATCTTTGGACTGTGGGAAGAAAACTGAGCACCTGGAGAAAACCCACACAGACATGGGGAAAATGTGCAAACTCCACATGGACAGTTGCCAGACGGTGGTATTGAACCCGGGTCCCTGGTGCTGAGGCAGCAGTGCTAACCACTGAGCCACCATGCCACTAAAGTGGATAACCAAATGGTTAAATAAACTCCAGTAGTTTGAACACTTGCTTCTATATGTATTCCAAACGGCATTCAATGTATATGAGGAGGTGAATAAATCAGGGTAGTCCTATAATAAGAGGAATAAGGAATTGTACCCCCGTATTAAGAAGAAATGACCTTTCAAATGTCCTAAGATTAAAGGTTGATTATACAAGGAAGAACTGGGTCAAATTGTTTGAACCTGTTTGCAACATGATGTCTGACACTGCGCTGAATCTTTGGGCTCTGCTGAGGACAATTAAGGATGGAGATGGAATTTGAAACTCAGCAAAGTAATAACCAGCATATTGAATTCTCAACCCTGTTCCTCGTACTGGCCATTTTGGCGAAGCATGTCAGCGGCTACCAAGGGGCGAGAAGCAAAATGAGTTCATTCAAAGCCTCGTTAGTTATAGTTAAAGGACGCTGGCTCGTATTTTATAACCTCCAGTTTCCTGACTTTTGAAGAGGCAGTTTAATTGTCTGAAGGCAGGCTGATCGATGACAGAACTCCAAGCAGGATGACAGGTAGACCCTCCTTCCCTTCTCAAGTGCATGTGTACCCAGAGAGTACTCTGCAGAGGGATTCCTGTCTCCCATAGGTGGCCTGGCTGCTGAATCCATTTTCTAAAGAATTAACAAAGCCCTTGAAAAGGAGCCTCTGTATTGAAGTGACCTTTCACTGTCGCCTTCCACTGCTTTCAAGCTGAAAATGTCCGATTAGCCCTCCAACTTTGAGAGTCTACCTGCTGCTCTTAATTGAGCAGAGGTCGTGTCTCCATACCGACTAAAGGACCACCCTAGTTCAAGTCAAAAGAATGCCTATCTTTTCAGGAGTGGGCTGGGGTCCAGAAAACAGTCCTTACTCCTGCTTCCCACTCCCAAACAGAAAATATAGGCCACTATTTCTTCCTGATACTGGAGAGATCCAGACGGGCAGCTTTAATAGATGGAACCCAGTTGGAGTATGATTTTATAAAATCCATCTTCAAGTTTGTGCAGCGCATACCAACTAATGTCTCACATGAATGTAAGATAAATATTATATCTATCCACAACACAAAGTGGTCCATCGTACACATCTGGTGAACTAGTTGATGGCTTGTAGGTCTACATGATGAATGTACACAGTGTTCAATGGATGTGTAATCTGTGCTTGTATAGGTGTTGCTGTACAGGTGTTAAGTGTATTTTTAATCACTTTTGCAATTAGTTACATTTTCTGGTATATTTCCATATTGAAGAGGATGTAGTCTTTTCTTTCATACTGTCAGATGGAGAACACAAAAGTACTAAATCTCTGCAATACGTTGCTTGAAGTACTCAGCCGATCAATATGAAGAAGATTGATTGTTGCATGTGTACTCCTGTTCTCAGGGTCGAGAGCTATATTTAAGTCGTTAGCTTTCTAATCACATCCATGTTGTGCTAGTGCAAACAAATCAAAGATAGTTGTGTTAGCTGGTGATTTTGTTTACTGATTCCCTCCACAGAAGGTTATAACTGAGTTAATCATTGATCACTTGGCATGGATTTTGAAAAGATTGAATAGATTTCAACAATCTTAAAATCAGCACTCAGCCTCTTTGAGAGAATGTACCAATTAGTCCCACTCCCTGGCACTTTCCTCCAAGTCCTGCAATTTTTTCCCCATTAAGAATGTATCCAATTGTCCATTTAAAGTCAATATTAAAGCTCTGACTATCATTCTTGCTTTGACAGTAAATAACCAAATATATAAATTCTCAACTCATCTCTGGATATTTTCAATTCTTAGAGTTCTCAAAAAAGGGAATAAATAAATGTGGTTAAGTATTTTTAAAATCATGTGATAATGTTTCATGTAGGCGATGTATGTATTTCATACAAATGCCATCAACTATTGACATGGCTTTGGCAGGGGCTGACCGTGTAGGAGAAAGTGAGGACTGCAGATTATGGAGATCGGAGTCAGAGAGTGTGGTGCTGGAGAAGCACAGCCAGTCTGGCAGCATCTGAGGAGCAGGAGAGTCGACATTTTGAGCATAAGCTCTTCATCAGGAATGAGGGTGTGGCCCAAGGGGTCTGAGAGATAAATGGGAGGTGGGTGGGGCTGGGAGGAATGTAGCTGAGAATGTGATAGGTAGATGAAGGTGGGCGTGAAGGTGATAGGTCAGAGAGGAAGGTAGAGCGGATAGGTGGGAAGGAAGATGGACAAGTAGGACAGTTCAAGTTGGCAGTGCTGAGTTGGAAGGTTGGATCAAGGATAAACTGGGGAATGGGGAAATGAGGAAACTGGTGAAGTCCACATTGATCCCACGTGGTTGGAGGGTGCCAAAGCAGAAGATGAGGCATTCTTTTTTTCAGGCTAGAGGAAGAACAGGTGGCTAGAGTTATGTGGTGGAGGAGGCCCAGGACTTGCATGTCCTTGGTGGAGTGGGAGGGGGAGTTAGTGTTTGGCCACAGGGTAGTGGGGTTGTTTAGTCCGTGTCCCAGTGACGTTCTCTGAAACACTCCCCAAATTGACATTGTGTCTCCTCAACATAGAGGAGACCACATTGAGAACAACAGACACAGTAGATGGTGTATGTGGAAGTACAGGTAAATCTCTGAATGTGGAAGAATCCTTTGGGAGCTTGGACAGACTTCCGCATGCATCATCTACTGTGTCCGTTCCTTTCTATGTGGTCTTCTCAATGTTGGAGAGATATGACGCCAACTTACGAACATTTCAGAGAATGTCTCTGGGACATGCACAAAACAGCCCCGATGCCCTGTGGCCGAACACTTTAAGTCTCCCTTCCCCTCCGCCAAGGACATGCAAGTCCTAGGCCGCCTCCACTGCATTACTGTAGCCACCTGACACGTGGAGGAAGAACACCTCCATCTTCAGCCTAGGGACTCTCCATCCACACGGGATCAATGTGGATTTCACCAGTTTCCTCTTCCACTCCCCACCTTATCCCAGATTCAATCTTCCAACTTGTCACCACCCTCTTGAACTGTCTTACCTGTCCATCTTCCTTCCCAAATCTCTGCTCCACCACCCTCTCCAACCTATCATCTTCACCTTCCCCCCCCCCCCCCCCCCACCTTCATCTACCTATTGCATTTCCAGTTACCTTCCCCCTAGCCCCACCCCCTCCCATTTATCTCTCAGCCCCCTTGGGCCACCCCTCATTCCTGATGAAGAACTTATGCTTGAAATGCCAACTCTCCTGCTCCTTGGATGTTGCCTGAGCGGCCGTGCTTTTCCAGCACCACACTCTTTGACAGAGGGAGATCATGCTGAACAAATGTGGTTGAAGTTTTTTTGAGGAGGTGACGATGCATGTACTTGAGGATTGAAGTCGTTTATATAGATTTCAATTAGGCCTTTGACAAGATCCCACATGAGATACTGGTAAAGAAGATAAAAGCACATGGTTAACTTGGCATTTTGGATCCAAAAATTGATAAACTAGCAGGACACATAGGGTGGAGGTAGAAGGTTGTTTTGTGACTGGAGCCCAATTTGCAGTGGTTTTCCACAAGGATCAGTACCTTTTTTGTGATATTCATAAATGATGTAGATGAGAATGTGAGCGGATGAAAAGTTTGCAGATGACAAAGATCAGCTGGGTGATTGACATAAGGGAGAAGATCTTAGGTTACAGGAGGATATAGATGGACAAATCAATAGCAAATAGAACAGTGTCGCAGAGGAAATGAGCGGTTTTGCACTTTGGAAGAATGAACAAGACTTAATGAATGGCAGTACACGACAAGCTTAGAGGATCTTGGGGTGCTTGTATGTCAGTCCCCGAAGGACAGGTGAACAGGGTAGTTATGCACAGAGGACATTTGCCTTTATCAGTCATGGCATAGCGTACAAGAGCAGGGAGGTTATGTTAGAGCTATTAAGTATTTGATAAGGCCACAGCTGGAGTACTATGTGCATTTCTGGTTACTGCACTGTCTGAAAGATGTGATTGCACTGGAAGGGTGCCTGGGGTAAAGTATCTCGGCTGTGGAGAGAGGTTGTGTTGTTTGGAGCAGAAAAAATTAAACAGGAACCTGATAGTATATACGGTTGAGGGGCGTGGACGAGGTGAATAGAAAACAGTTATTCCCTTCTGTCAAAAGGGCATAGTTTTAAGGTGAAGGGCAGGAGATTTAGAGGGGTGGCAGGTATCTGAAATGCGCTGCTTGGGGAATAAGTGAGATCTTTAAAGGTACTTGGATAAGCACTTGTCATTATATTCAAGGCTGTTGGTCTAGCAGTGGAAATTGGGACTAGTATAGATTTAGTGTATTTATGGCAGTGCAGACTTGATGAGCTGAAGGGCCTCTTCCCTACAAGTCTATGATTCCACTTGCCATTACCATAGCTGATTACCAAGATAGTGCTTAGACTGTATTAATCGGGCTAGCTAACCTGAGCAGCCTCGGGACACATTTTCTTGAGGTCAGATGCTTGGAGATGTTTTCTATTTGTTGCACCTGTCCCTGCAGTTACAGTACTGTTTTAATGTATTGAGCTCCCTCATGGAGTCATGCAGCTCAGAAACAGACCCTTTGGTCCAACCACGACTTTTATTTAATGCACATTTCTGAAAGATATTCAAATGTAATGGCAATAGGATCTTTGATCAGGGCAGTTGTCGTGCTTTTCCTTCCTAAAATAAGTTAGTACGGATTCTGATAGATTTAACAACCACCAGATGTTACAGCCACATGTTGTTAGCATGAAGGTAGCTGTTTTATGGTGTGCAGAATGTACTGATAAGTGATCTTGATTTAGGTACTGATTAGATCAAGAACTTTACTGATAACACCAAATTGGATATATGGTAAATTGTACACTTGCAGGATACATGGAGTGGTGATGATGTTGTGCAGTATAGAAAAGTGTGAAGTAATATATTTTGGAAGTATGGTTCGAGAAAGCTTAGAAAAGTGGAACCTTGCCATGTGGCCGCACAAGTAAAGGTAGTGGTTCAAGTAGGGGATGGTTGCTGTATAGTATTAGGCACACTGTTATAGAAATGATAACATTGATAGGGGCACAAAATTCACTAGAACATTTACAAAAATGAAGAATTACTGTTTTAAGCAGCAAATACTTTCATTTATATTAATATGACAAAATGGAGTCATACAGTATGGAAACAGACCCTTCAGTCCAACCCATCCATGCCGACCAGATATCCCAACCCAATCTAGACCCACCTGCCAGCACCCGGCCCATATCCCTCCAAACTCTTCCTATTCATATACCCATCCAAATGCCTCTTAAATGTTGTAATTGTACCAGCCTCCATGACGTCATAGGAGCATTGTAAATAAGGTACAACACTAAGCCACACGAAGAGATATTAGATCAGATGATCAAATGCTTGGTCAAAGATGTTGGCTTTAAGAAGCCTCGTAAAAGAGGAAAGCAAGGTGGAGGCAAGGTGTTTGTAAGAAACTCCTGAACCTGGATCCTGTCATTGGAAGGTATGAAATTGTATAATCGTGTGATTAATACTAGTAATAAATCATAAAAATCCCTACAGTCTGGAAACAGGCCCTTCGGCCCAACATGTCCATACTGACCCTCTGAAACATAACCCACCCGGACCTGTTGCCCTACTATATTATCCTCTATTTACCCTTGCTAATGCACCTAACCTAAACATTCCTGAACACTCTGGGTAATTTAGCATGGCCAATCCACCTAACCTGCACATTTTTAGATTGTGGGAGGAAGCTGGAGCACCCGGAGGAAACCCATGCGGAAATGGGGAGAATGTGCAAACTCCACACAGACAGTTGCCCGAGGCTAGAGTCCAACCCAGGTCCCTGGCGATTAAGTTAGAATTAATGGAGCATGAAAACCTCTCCGCATTGTGAATCCGGAGGCGATTACAGAGAAAAGGAAGTGGGGGGAGGTGGTGAGGACATGGAGGAATTTTGGAATCTCAGAATTTTTAAGTATTTAATATTAAGATGTTGCTTGATTGTGTGCCAGTGTTGTTCAATGGTGACAGGAATGGAACTTGAATGATTTCACGTTTAAGGAGTATAGAATTTGGGAGTTTGGCCAGGAAATCATTGGAATAGTCATGTATAAAGGAAACGAAAGCATGAATGAGAATTTCAGCAGATGAGTGGGGGCAGAAATAAAGTCCCTAAATGCTACAAAGGTGGAAATAGGCAATTTTAATGAAGGCATAAAGTGGTCAGTAGTTTATCACCATGTCAGAGATGATGCCAAGTTTGTAAACAGACTGGCATCTTTTCAGACAGTTGTTAGGGAGAGGAATGAAGTCAGTAGGGAGAGAACTAAATTCGGAGTGTGAACTGAAAACAAGGATATCCATTTTCCCAATATGTAACTGGAGAGAATTTCTTCTAATCCAGTACTGGATACAAGATGGAAAGTCTAATAATATTAGAAATATCGAAGTAGAAGTAACTCCCTCAAGCCTTCTCCACCATTCATATGATTATGGCATTGAGTTCAATACCCTAATCTCCCCCTACTCCCACATCCTGGGTACTTTGGACTTCAGGGCGACAGCATGTTCACAAGATCTACAGAGATTGAACAACAGTTGAGTTTGTAAAGTTAAAAATGTTTTGGTGTATGATGTGCAATAAGACACTAATACAGAGAGCTTTGTCTTAAAACCTGGAACTGATCAAGAAACAATGAGAGCAACGCTAATCTGGAATGTGACTGAACAGTTGAAGATTCTAAATGCATGTTCTAGTCTCTGAGGATTTTTGAAAGATCGTTTAGACATTGACATAGTGTAAGTTTCACTGGACGAGTAATTCAGAGGGTAATGATTTGCATCCCTTCTGTCAGCTGGTAGAATTTGAATTCATTTAATTCATTTAAGAAGTCTGGAATTGAAAAGCTTGTTGATAATGAAACTATTATCAACTGGTTTTGTAATGTCTGAACTACAAGTGTCATGTCGTAGAGTCAGAGTCACAGATTAGATTAGATTACTTAGATTAGATTAGATTAGATTACTTAGTGTGGAAACAGGCCCTTCGGCCCAACAAGTCCACACCGACCCGCCAAAGTGCAACCCACCCATACCCCTAACCTAACACTATGGGCAATTTAGCATAGCCAATTCACCTGACCTGCACATCTTTGGACTGTGGGAGGAAACTGGAGCACCCGGAGGAAACCCACGCAGACACGGGGAGAACGTGCAAACTCCACACAGTCAGTCGCCTGAGGCGGGAATTGAACCCGGGTCTCTGGTGCTGTGAGGCAGCAGTGCTAACCACTGTGCCACCTTGCAGTTTGGCCCAAACTGGTCCGTGCCAACCAAAATGTCCATCCACCCTAACCCCATTTCCCTGCATTTGGCCCATATCCTTCTAAACCTTTCCTATCCATGTCTTTGTCCAAATGTCTTTTAAATGTTGTTAACGTACCCACCTCAACCACTTCAGCTGACGCTCATTCCATATATGTACCATCCTCTGTGTAAAAAGGTTGCCCCTCAGGTTCCCATTTATTCTTTCCCCATTAACCTTAAACTGATGTCCTCTAGTCCTTAATTCCCCAACCCTGGGAAAAAGACTGAGTGCATTCATCCTATCCATGCCTCTCATGATCTTATAAACTTCTATAAGATCCCCTTCATTCTCCTACGCTCTAAAGAAAGAAGTCATAGCTTATGTAAATTCTCCCTATTGAATCTCCCTCAGACCATCGAATCCAGACAACAACATTGTAAATTTTGTTCTGCACTCTTTCCAGCTGAATAACGTCCTTCCCATAATAAGGTGACCAAAACTGAAAACCGTATTCCAAGTGCAGCTTCACCAATGTCCTGTACAACTGCAGTATAACTTCCCAACTTCCACACCCAGTGCCCTGACTGATGAAGGACAGTGTGTCAAAAGTTGCCTTCACTGTCCTGACTACCTGTGACTCCACTTTCAGAGAACTGTGAACCTGAACTCCACGATCCCTCTGTTCCACTATGCTCCTTAAGGCCCTACCATTCACCATGAAACTCTGACTTTAATTTGACTTTACAAAATGCAAGACCTCACACCTATCTATATTAAGTTCCATTTGCCATTTCTCGGCCCACTTCCCCAGCTGATCAAGGTTCTACTGCAATTTCTGATAACCTTCCTCACTGTCCGTGATACTGCCTATTTTAGGGTCATCTGCAAACTTGCCAATCATGCCTAGTACATTCTCATCCAAATCATTGATATAGATAACCAACAGCAATGGGCCCTGTACCAACTTCTGAGGCACACCACTAGTCACAGACCTCCAGTCTGACAAGTATCCTTCCGCTATTATGCTCTGCTTCCTACCATCAAGCCAATTTTATATCCAGTTTGCCAGCTTCCCTGGATTCCATGTGATCTAACCATCCAGAGGAGCCTACCATGTGGAAATGTGTCAAAGGCCTTACTGAAATCCAAATAGATTATATTTACCAACCTATCCTTATCAATCATCTTGGTTGCTTCATCAAAGAACTCTAACAAATTTGTGAGGCATGATATCCCACACACAAAGCCAAGCTGACTATCCTAATCAAGCCCTGACTTTAGGGTGTAGCTTTGCTTGCTGAGCTGTAGGTTTGATATCCAGACGTTTCATTACCTGGCTAGGTAACATCATCAGTGGCGACCTCCAAGTGAAGCAAAGCTGTTGTTTCCTGCTTTTTATTTATATGTTTGTCCTGGATGGGGTTTGTTTTCTGAGGGATTGATAGATGGTATCTAGATCTATCTATCAACCCATCAGAAAATGAACAGGAAATGACATCACCACAAACCCCAGGAACCCCACTCAGGAGAAAGATATAAATAGAAAGCAGGAGACAATAGCTTCACTTCACTTGGAGGTCGCCACTGATGATGTTACCTAGCCAGGTAATGAAACGTCTGGATATCAAACCTACAGCTCAGCGAGCAAACCTACACCCTAAACCTCAACCTGAGCTACAAACCTACACAAACCCTGACTTTCCAAATGCATGTGTATCTTAGAATTTTCTCAAGTAATGTACTCTACACAGATGTTAAGCTTACTGGCCTATAGTTCCCAGGCTTTTCTTTGCAGCCCTTCTTGAATAATGCAACAAGATTCACCACCGTCCAGTCTTCCAGGATCTCCCCCATGGCTAACGATGATGCAAAAATATCAGCCAAGGCCCCCACAATTTCTTTTCTTGCCTCTTGCAGTGTTCTCGGATATATCTGGCCAGGACCAGGAGATTTATCCACCTTCATACATTCTAATATATCCAACACCACCACTGATCTGATCTGCCCCCAAGATATCTAGATAACGTCCCCAAGTCTTCATGTCTTTCTCCGCGATAAACATAGAGGAGAAATGTTCATTGAGAACCTTGCCTATCTGCTGCGGTTCTACACGTACATGCCCTCTTTGGTCCTTGAGGGGCCCTATTCTCTATTTATTCTTTATCCTTTTAATATATTAAAGTACCTTTTTGGATTTACCCTAATCTTCTCAGCCAAGGCTTTTCACCCTCCGTAAACTCCTGTTTCCCCAATATACCTCCAGGGATTCCCTTGAACCCAGCTGCCTGTACCTGGGCCATCCCGCCTCCTTTTTCTGGTCAGAGCCTCAATATCTGTGTAGAGTTCTTTCCATAGGTGTTGGAACAGAATCCATCCATTTTCTAAAAAGAGATCAGAGACGTGCTTCAGGAATAGGAGGATTAATGACCAGGGGAATAGGATTAGGTTAATCAAATCCTTGGGAAAAGTACTAGCCTCAAATTCCCAGTTTCTGTGCACTTATACTGAATGATACTGTGCTTTGCATATTCGCCTCTCGCTGTGTCACAGAAGAGGTGTCCACCATTGTAGAAGCTACCATATTAAACTTTCGTACTCATGAGTAACGTTTATTTTAGTAAAGACCACAAGAATATAAAACCCTTGGGCCCCGGAAATCTGTGTCTTTTTGTCTAATTTCTACTTTAAGAACTGATACTGACCGAGGATGGTACTCACCTGGTAACTTAGCTATTTCAACACAACCCAATTATGATAATTGTTCATTCTAATTAATTAGTGGTCTCCGCTAATGCAATCATTGCTGTCTTCTACTTCTATATCCTTTTTAACTCCATGCTCACTCTATGTGTTATCTTGGTGGAACCCAGCCTGACTGACATGCCACCAGAATTGAAACATTTTGGAATCTCAGTTAATTTATTTAAAGCCAAAGTAATGAGGAAATGCTGCCATTTTATAAGTCGTTACCCTATTTGGTCTCCGGATTCCCTGACAAGAAATAAGGGTTGGGTTAACTCAGTTGGATTGATGCCTGGGTAGTGATGCCAACAGCATGGATTTGATTCCCACACTGTCTGAGGTTACTTCCAATCCTGCTCCCCTTCGCGTGCTTCTTTGAGAGAGCAGCCCTATGCATCTCTGAGACTATAGTGACGTTTTTTAAACAAAAGAAACTGGATATTGGGGAATTGGATTATGAATAGCATTGATAGAAATTGGGCTTGATCTCATTGGACTAGAGGAGATAAAGTGGTGATATAATTGCTGATTTTATGATTCTAAAGAGATCTGTAATGTTTCATATTGTCCAGATTAGTAGAACTAGGGGACAGAAATGAGGTGAATTGGAAATGAAGTTTTAGAACTATTTCAAGTCTGTCTATGGGGAGAAAAGAAACCCACTCGCTTAACCTGCCTATAATCCTTCTGCAGACTCTTTTAAGGAAACAGCGGACGAAGATAGTGTTGAGTTAATTGAAAATAATGAATTCAGTTTCTTTAGAAAAGAGCAGTTTAGGATACTATATATGATAAATTGAGACATACCTGTGTGAGGGTAAAGTACTTGGGAGGAGTTGCTAACTTGAGGCCTCTAAGGGGTGAATCCAAGCCCTTGAAAAACTTTAACTGACTTACTTTAACTGAACAAGTTGACAGTGTCAAGAATAGGGGCAGGAGGAAGAATGTTCATATCGTTGGTATGCCAGAGGGGACGGAAGGCAGTTAGTGAGTTTTTTGAGAACTGGCTGCCACGATTCCTTCACTTTAGAAGCTGAAGCAAGGCGGGTGAAGATTGAGACAGCTCATCAGGTTACGGTGCGTAGATTAGGCTTAGACCAGTGCCCTCACCCTGTCCTTGTGCGATTTCATAATTATGGGGCTGAACAAAGAATTATGGTACCCAATGGTGCTCCGTATTGCTTTCAATGGATTGACATACTCCTTTGACCCAACAGAGAAAGCAGAAACACTTTTTGGACACATTAAAGTAGGCTGGATGCTTTGAATATAGATAATCATGTTTCCTCCTTGAATGAAGGAAGTTTTTTGGATTACTTGAGACATGGTTGAGGGCAGCCGAGACAGCATACTTTGATAGACCCTCAATGACTAAGCTACAGAGAATTACAGCACTTTGGTCCATAATGAATTCCATACACTCATAGACAGCCAAGAGGGAACTTGATTTTGCAAAACAAAAGCTGTTTGAGCATGGTGATAAGCCAGGCAAATATTTAGCATATCGTGCCAAGAAAGAGACCCCCCCCGCCACCGCCCCCGGCACCAAGTCATTTCCTCAATTAGGACTGGGACCCTTACCTGCGATTCCAAAAAGATTAATGCAACATTGCGGAAATTTTACCTCACGTTATATCCAGCTGAGTGTTGAGAGGATAGAGGAGTTACGGTGGAGTCTTTTTTTTTTGAAGAACTTGGATTTTCCAGGGGTAACCCCTGAACAAACACCTTGCCTTAATGCCCCTTTGTCAGTGCAGGAGGCTGTGAAGCAGCTTCAGAGCGGAAAGGCACTCAGTGCTGATGACCTTCCTCGTGAATTTTATAAAGAATTTATAAACATAATGTCAGGGCTGATGCTTAACATGTTCAACCACTTGTACAGTCATGACTGCCTTCCACCATCCTTAAGAGAGGCTAATATCTCTCTTATCCTTAAGAAAGGGAAGACCCTGGAGGATTGTGCTTCTTATAGGCCCATCACATTTTTAAATGTTGATTTCAAAATCCCGTCCTAGACCCTTGCATCAAGGCTGGAAACTGTGCTGCCTTCCATTGTCAAAGAGGACTAGATGGACTTTATAAAGGGCCACAGATCTTCCAATAATTTGTTAGGAGATTACTCAATATAATTCAAACTTGTCAACAACAATCTGTACAGGGACTAGTGATCTCCTTCAATGCAGGAAAGGCATTTGATTGGGTTGAATGGCCATATTGCTTCTACACTTTAGAATGGATTGGTCTCGGCCAAGTTTATATTAAATGGATGAGGCTCCTTTATAGCGATCCTCTGGCCACGGTTCTCTCCAATAGTGTGCGATCCAGTAATTTTAATGTTCCTAGGGGGAGTTAACAAGGCTGTCCCCTTTCGCCATTGTTGTTTACGTTGATGGTTGAGCCACTGGTGGAGGCCATTGATAGGGACCCTGACACATCTGCCTCAGAAGTGGGATTAAAGTCACAGTAAGATTACATTGTGTGCGGATGATGTTCTTATCTTTTTGTCAAATCCAGCAGTTTCAGTACCTGACCTGATCCAATCTATCAATTCGTTTGGTCCCTTTTCACGCTACCAGATTAATTTTACAAAGTCAGAAGCCATACCTGTGGGAGGTCTTAGGGAAATACCTGATGCAGATGGTGAATCCAAATTTCCCTTCAAATGGTCGAAAGGGGGTTTTCTTTATTTAGGTATATGTCTTTGATCATCTATTTATGATGAATTTTACCCCACTGGGGTAATGGATTCTGGGTTTAAACTGTGGGCAGCTTGATGACTTATTTGAGGGAGAAACAATGATGTCCTTTGATCAAATAACTCGTAAGTACGCACTACCCAATAGAAACCTCTTTTTTTATATCAGGCAGTTTTTTTTTACAGATCCGGGACTTTATTCAAAAACAATCACACTTTTAACAGACCCTTACAGATCCGATTTGGAGAAGAGGGTGCTTAGTGCCAACAACACACTCTGTCAACACTCTTGGAAAGTGGCCCCTCGGACAAAACTCGGTGACTTTGTGAGGTCTGGGAGAGAGAGCTAGGGGTTGAGATCTCCTTGGAGTCATGGGAGGATGTTTGAAATCCTTCCTGTATTTTCACAATCTGTAATCGGACCCATGCCTGTGAAGATTATTCATAGTGCCCATCTGGCCCCAGATCTTCTCTCAAAACTCAAAGTGGGATTATCTTCAATATGTCCCAAATGCAGAATGGCTACAGGCACCCTTACTCATTGCTTGTGGTCCTGCCATAGGCTTCATACATATTGGAGTGCAGTGTTATGCGTGATGGAGAGGACTGAATTGGAGATGGAACCAGTTTCTCTTCTCCTAGGGCTGTTCAGGGTGTTTAAACCTCCCCGGGTCTATCAGGTTGGCGTAAGCTAGTCATGGAGCATATCCCTTTAGACTTTCTCATGAGTATAATGCACCAGAAAACTGAGGATTTTAGTAAGAAATGACATCCTTTTTTGGATTACCTAGATACAGACATATCTGTCACTCTAATAAGGGCTTTTATTTAGCCATGATGATGTTGTCTAATAAATCTAATATCCTGAGAGGAAGAATTACGAACAAATGAATATATATTTGTTAATGCTGTCAAAGATCAAGAGCTACTCTTTTGTTCCGCATAGAGATGTACAGCATGGAAACGACCTTTGGCTCAAATTTATTTATTTGTTATTTTTCTTCTATCTGTTTATTTCCTTTATTTTGTGTGTGTGTGTGTATATATATATATGCACATGGGTGTAATCTTTTTCAGTTGGCATTGTTTCTTTGAGTTGTATTGTTGTTGGTTTATTATAATATTAAAACATCTTTTCTCAAAAAATTTTTTAAATAGAAACTTCATCCAGTTTTGTTTACTCTTTGGCAAGATTAATTACATATAATTCGTGGTTTAGTTGGACTCTAAAGATGTTTTTAAATGTAGTTTATGTCCTTGCATTGTATATGTTTAACTAGAAAAAAACATTTTCATGAATATGGTGGCCTTCTAGTTTGTAGATATGCAGTCAACAATTGTTTACATTTCAAATGAGCAGGTTTGCATAGTGCACTGAAAGAAGTCCCTCAGACTCAATTATGTTCTCATTTAATATATGATCTTCAATTCACATTGATCAATTATGCCTATTTGTCTGCAAATGGGTTTGGAAGGGTGATTTTCATAATTCAATTTTACTATTTTATGTGAAATGCTGACAGCTTAGACATAACTACGTGTGAATGAATAATACTTGCAAAGTGCTGAGTCACTATGCTGTTACTCCTGTGAAGGAGATTTGAAAGGAAGTGTTTGAGTTGAAGAGAGGACAATTAGCTCACTGTCTGCTTTCCTTAATTCATTGGAAGCTGATGTGATTACAATTACTGCTGCCATAGATTCTTGAAGTGGCTGTCAAATTAATAACTCGAACCTTCACCATTTGCACAATTACATAATTGGGTAGTGTTGGTTCTTCTGAGTGCTGACTTGTGTAATGATCTGTTTGCTGCAGTGTTCTTTTTCCCCATCCTGCTATTAACAAGGTCAATATTTGGTAGCAAGCCAATAAAATCTGTGATCTCTTAGAAAAGCAACAGTTTAGGAGAGAGCGACCTGTAGTTTGATTCCTGTAGCCATATTGCTCATTTGATAATTTGATGTTCCAGGTACCGCTTGTGGTTATACTTTGATAACAAAGTACATATGGAAATGTACATATGGTACATCTATTCAGTTATGTTTTCAGATTAATTCCTTGCAGTATCTTCTTGGGCAAGGCTTCAAAATTAATTTTGAAGAGTTTTCAAAGATCTCCAACGCATTTATTTGACATACTCCCTAGTATAAATTCGAGTGAGTTCCCATTACCATAGCACACCTCACTACATTTCTTTTCTTGCTCCCTTTTATGGGAACTATCATTTTACCCCCACAGATATTAAGCATGAGATTTATGCTGCTCTTTTCTATTATGTTGATTTTTGGGATTGGAAAGTTTGCAGAAGATATTTGTGAGAATGGTAACTGGAGCTTTGTAACAGGGAGGGACCTGAGAAGTGGGGGTTATTCTCAATAGAGCAGTAAAGACTGTGGTGATTTAATACCGGTCATTCTGCTATAATGTGCGTTTTGTTAACGCGAATTCACTATAACACGATTGCCAAGTTGGGGATGGTTGCTAACAGTTGTATAATGTTCATCACCATTTGTGACTTCTCAGATACTGAAGCTGTCCATGTTCAAATGCATTCAGGATCTGGACAATATCCAGGCTTGGGCTGACAAGTGACATAAAAATGTCAGACAATGACTATTCTCAATGAGCGAGAATGTAACCACCACCTTAACATTCAGTTGTCACCTTGAGATTACCATTGACCAGAAACTCAACTGATCTCCCTACATAGGGGCGGCATGGTGGCACAGTGGTTAGCACTTCTGCCTCACAGTGCCAGAGACCCGGGTTCAATTCCTGCCTCAGGCGACTGACTGTGTGGAGTTTGCACGTTCTCCCCATGTCTGCGTGGGTTTCCTCCGGGTGCTCCGCTTTCCTCCCACACTCCAAAGGTGTGCAGGTCAGGTGAATTGGCCATGCTAAATTGCCCGTAGTGTTAGGTAAGGGGTAGATGTAGGGGTATGGGTGGGTTGTGCTTCGGCGGGGCGGTATGGACTTGTTGGGCCGAAGGGCCTGTTTCCACACTGTAAGTAATCTAATCTAATCTAATAAATACAGTGGCTACAAGAGCAAGGCAGACATTAGGAATACTGAGGCGAGTAACTCCCCCTCCTGACTCCCTAAAGCCTGCTCATTATCTACAAGGCACAAGTCAGGAGTAAGATGGAATACTCCTCGCTTGCCTGGATGATGCAGCTCCAACAACACTCAAAAAGCTTGACCACCATTCAGGAAAAAGCAGCCCATTTGACTGGCACGTATGCACAAACATCCACTGTCTCCACTACTGATGCTCAGTCTACAAGATGCACTGCAGTAATTGATCAAAGATCTTTAGATAGCACCACCTTTCAAATCCACAACCACTTTCATCTAGATGGGAAAGGGCAGCAGACATATGGAAACCTACCATCTGCAAGTTTCCCTCGAAGCCATTCACTATCCAGACTTGGAAACTATATCACCATTCCTTCAGTGTCATTGAGCCAAAATCTTGGAATTCCCTCCCTAATGGAATTGTGGCTCAACCTGTTGCATGTGGACTGTAGCTGTTCAAGAAGAGAGCTCACCTTCTCAAGGGCAAGTAGGGATGAGTAATAAATGCCCATATCATCTGAATGAGTCACAGAATGATTACAGCACAGAAGGAGGCCATTCACCCAGTCATACCCAAAGCCAGTATCCTGTCTTTTCCCTTTTTCATGCACATTGTTTCTATCTGAATAAGGTGGGACTAGATTGGGTTGGGATATCTGGTCGGCATGGATGGGTTGGACCGAAGGGTCTGTTTCCGTGCTGTACATCTCTGACTCTTGAATGCCTCGGTTGAACCTGCTTCCACCACATTTCCAGCCGTTGCATTCGATACCCAAAGTTTTTGCTGTGTGAATAAGTTTGTTTTTCTCATTTCACCCTTTTGTTTGTACATCGCTTTAAATCTTTTTGATTTGCGAGTGGGAATAACTTCCCCAGTGTACACCTTCTATCCAATCCCTTTCCCTCTTCCGGATTCTAATCTTTGGTTCATGTGTCCATAAAAGATTTTGAATATCTCTATCATATCTCCTCTTAATCTTCCCTTCTCCAAAAAGTGCAGACCAATTTCTTCTGTCTACAGAACTGAAGCCCCTTATCCCAAGAACAATTCCCATGAATCTTTTCTGCACTTTCTCTAATGATTCCCATCTACCTGACCTGCCTGACCAGATGCAAAAATTTGGTCTTGAAATTGCTGACATTTGACTTAATCACAAGCAAGTTAGAAACTTGTTTTGCTCTATACAAATTATTCTGGCTTTCCTTCGATTCATTTTCTCCAAATTATGTCGATGTCACCAGTTTCCTCCTCTCCTCTCCCCTCCCCTCCACTTTATCCCAGATCCGACCATCCAACTCAGCACTGCCCTCTTCAAATGTCCCACCTGTCCATCTCCCTCGCCACCTATCCTTGTCCACCCTCCACTCTGACCTATCACCATCTCCCCCACCTTCATCCACCTATCACGTTCCTGGCTACCTCCTCCCCCCCCGCCCCCCCCCCCCCCACCCCCCTCCAGCCACACCCCACTCGCATTTATCTCTCAGCCCCCTTTGGTACCCCCAACATTCCTGATGAAGAGCTTATGCTCGAAACATCCACTCTCCTGCTCCTCGGATGCTGCCTGACCAGCTGTGCTTTTCCAGTGCCACACTTTTCTGATTCACATTTGTTCAGGTGACTGTCAATTTTGTCCTGAGTTACAGTTTCTCAAGGTTTGGAAGCTGACAAATATTTCATTCAAAGAATCACTAAAGTTTACTGTGAAATGCAGCTATCTTATGAACATGCAGGATTCTGTACGTTTAAAGATATTCACCTCGGTTTCATAGGGATGGACTTAGACCATTCAGCCATGAAGCTTATTCTACCACTTCATGAGAACAAAGCTGATCTGTGACCTAGTTCCATATCACATTATTTGCTTTATATTCCTTTATCTTTGGACGACATAGATGTCATCAATCTTTGATTTAAATTAGCAATTGGTCAAGATTGAATTGCTCTTTTGTAGAAGAGAGTTCCAGCTTATCGCCATTCTAGTCTGAAACCATCTGATCTTATCTGATCTCAGAAGCTAAGCAGGTTCAGGCCTGGTTAGTACTTGGATGGGGACTGCGTGGAATACCACATACCATCGGATATTTCTGCTAGTGGTGGCTGCTCACAACATCCCTTTCCACCTGTGTTCTCTATTTGGCCTCTGTAGCACAGTGGTAGCAGACCTACCCCTGGACTGGGAGGCCTGGGTTCAAGTCCCGCCTGCTCCTGACGTGTGCGATAACATCTTTGTTGATTAGAAAAATACGATAAATAAAAATTTAAAGGGAGTGCTAAACTTATACCAGTCTTTGTATTTTCTTCTAATACATTCAGCATGTTAAATTCAGAAATTATAACCTTGGATGCAGTTTTGGTTTGCTGCCATGGATATTTGTGTCTTACTTTTAGGAAAATTACAGGGAGAGATAATCTATTATAAAGGATTTGATTATTAGTAATTGAACGAGGGGGCAAAGTTAACATGAATGTAGGATGGGGAAGTCCTGTTTAATGAACCTGAGTTTCTTGAGGATGTTACTAGAAAAGTCAATAAGTAGATGAAAAGGCTTCTGATAAAGTCCCACGCCGCGTACTTAAGCACATGGGATTGGGCGTAATAAACTAGGATTGAGGATGGACAGGAAGTAGCAATAAGTAGGTCATTTCAGGATGGAAAGCTGTAACAAGAAAAATACCAAAAGGATCAGTGCTTCCTCCCTACTGTTGACCATCTGTATTTTGGATGTTGGAGTGAATGCAAGATTGCCAAGTTTGCAGATGTCACTAAACATGGGAATTTGATTGCGAGGGGGATAGAGAGAGGCAGGAAGGCAATTTAGACAGACTGAGTGAATGGGCAAGTGCATGGCAGATGGAGTATAATGTGGGGAATTGTGAATTTATCCACTTTGGTAGGAAAAATGAAGGTGCAGAATGTTTCTTAAATTATGCAAGATTGGAAAGTGTTTCTGTCCAAAGGGGCCTCGATATCCTTGTTCATTACTCACTAAAATTGCAGCAATGAATGTTAGCCTTATCACAAGAATTTGAGTACATATTTAATATTTCTTCAATTGTGTAGAACATTTAGATCATGTGCAGTTCTGGTTCCCTTGCCTAATGAAGGATACAGTTGCAAGCAAGGGAGTAATGTGTATGTTTACCAGTGGTGGGAATTTTGAGGGTAGGCCTATATTCTCAAGTTTAGAAGAATAAAAAATTATCTCACAGAAACTTGCAAAGTTCTTAAAGGGATGGACAGAATAGATACAGAAATTATGTTTCCCTCACTGGGTAAGAGGAGTTTAGAACCGGGCACACAACCTTAGAATTAAAGACAAGCTATTCAGGACTGAGGTGAGGGGGAACTTTTTCATTCAAAGTGAATTGTTTTTTTACTTCAGAGGGTTGTACAAGTTCTATCATTAAGTAAGTTCAAGGGAGATTGATAGATATCTAGTTACTAGTGACATCAGAGGATATGGGGATATATGGCACTAAGGTAGATAATCAGCCATGATCTCAAAAGGCAGAACAGGCTTGTGGGATTGAATGGCTTGCTCCTGTTCTGTGTTCCTCCTGGATTTCCTGATAACAGATTCCTCTTAAGATATTTTAACTGGTAGGCACTCTAACCACAGCTTTTGCTTCTGATATTTACTACAGAAAAGGGAGACTTTGTTGCTCTGGATTTAGGAGGCTCCAGTTTTCGCATTCTACGTGTAAAAGTGTCTTGTGAGCGACAGCAGAAGGTGGAGATGGAAACCCAGATCTACCCCACACCAGAGGATATCATGCACGGCAGTGGTGCTCGGGTATGGGTTATTGCATTCACTTTTATAAATTTATTTGAAACGTTACTTAAGGGAGAACCACATCGCAGAATAAATTGTCTTCAGTTGTAACATTTCACAGCTAAATGCCCATCTTTGAAAAAGCCATCTATTTAATCCCACGCTCTTGTTTAATTAAGTCACTCCTGCATAGTTCAGGTAATGATGAAATACACAATTTATGCAAAAAACGAAAAGAACTGCAGATGCTGGAAATTTGAAAGCAAATTAGAAATTGCTAGAAAATCTCAATGTCTGGCAGCGTCAAGTGGAAAGAAATCAGAGTTAATGTTTCAGATGCAGTGACCCTCCATCAGAACTCCTTCAGAACATAATGTATGCACTTCAGTGATGTGACTGTCTTTAAAGTGTACAAATAACAACAGTAATTAAAATTATGCTAATATAAGTAGGGAGTCACTTAATAAGGTAGAAGAATCATTAATATAAAATTGCTGCTGAGAAGTCAAGCTTGAGATGAATTTACACATTTGTTTGAGCATTGAATGATTTGCAGCAGGAAAGTTTGAGACACATCATTGCATCTTTTTAAGGAGAAAAGTAGCTAAATTTTTGAGAGAAAGAAAGACATCAGGAGAGTGTTGGGTTAGTTGTGGATTGCTCTAATACAGAATCAACATTGCCACAATCAATCTGAAATGACTCCTTGACTGCAAATCATAATTGGCAGCAAGAAAAGTAAGAGGGAGAACCTGGGAGGCAAAACCCTCATGCCGTTGACATTTCACAGAAAACCTGTATGTGCGAGTCTTCTGTTCAGGTTTCCAGTCAGCTGAATGAGCGGCGACACAGGTATACTGTTATCACAAGCAACACTTGGCCCAGGAGCATATTTTCCAACTCGAGCAGCCAGGCAGATCCTTCAATTCACCTCTGGTCTGACTAGAATGGTGGAGAGTCCCAGTCTTGACTAATTACTTCTATTTTATAATCAATCCATTGAAAAATATCATCTCACGTCTGGAGTAGATGGGATTTGAACCCGGAAGTAGGGATCCTACTGCTGCACCACATGATCCCTTCTGATTGATCAGAGCCAAACCCTTTTACTGGGAACAGGAGTTTAATATAGGTGCAAGACAAAGCTTACTGCTTCTAAAAATACAAAATCTGTTGAAAGAAAGAAAGGAGACTCTGTGGGTAAGTGATTCTTCATTTGTATAACAATGTTTTCCAAACTTTTGCTGGTTACAACATTGGTTCCAGCAGCCCTCTGATGTGTTACCTAAACAGTTGCACTTTGTCTGAGAGTTACATGGTTAGTATTTCCGGGTTCAAGTCCTACCTGTTCCAGAGGGGTATAATAACATCTCTGGACACATTAGAAATACAGGCTGAGGTGGGGTGCTGCAGATGCTGGAGATTAGAGTCCAGATTAGAGTGGTGCTGAAAAATCACAGCAGGTCAGACAGCATCCGAGGAGCAGGAAAATTGATGTTTCAGGTAAAAGCCCTTCATTAGGAATGGTGATGCCTTCCTGAGGAGGGGCTTTTGCCTGACACATCAATTTTCCTGCTCCTGGGATGCTGCCTAAGCTGCTGTGCTTTTCCAGTACCACTCTAATCTAGATTAGAAATACAGGTCATTCTGGTATGATGCTTGTGTTGGTAATGCGAGTTGGCTATAACGCGATTGACGAATTGTGGATGTGGTTTAGATAACATGAATTTTCTACTGACACAGGTATAGTGATCTTCGACAGTGCAATTTTCTATAAGTGGTTTTCTATCGTGTGATGTTCTATAGTGCGAAGTTGCACCAGTACGCACTGTACAGGTCAGTTGACAGTGAAGTACATACACCTACATATGATGAGGTAAAGATACAGGTAGAACTCTGGTATTTTCTGATCCATTACTCAGTCGTATAGAGACTAATTATCTTGCTTTGACTGGTCCATTTCAGTGTGTGGCTAATTTGGTACAGGTTTTGGAATGAACAAAACAACCCCTGAATTTAATGATAGTGAAGGTGGTAATGACGGGAACAGCCAGGCAAATGCCCTGTTCAGCTGAAGTTTACTGTTGAGTGCTGGAGCATCTTGCCCCTCTAGACCTTTTCAGCAGCTGGAACTCCCCAACCCTTTACCTCAACAAACAGAGGCTTTGTCCAGCCCGGTATGTGCCTCCCTTTCAGCATACCCTCCTTTTGAGTATGATTTGGATTTCTCTCCCTCAACCTGCAGAACAGCTGGAACTGTTTCCCATGTCTATAGTGAAAAGGAGACACCCCATAGAATATTAGATTAGATTAGATTAGATTACTTACAGTGTGGAAACAGGCCCTTCAGCCCAACAAGTCCACACCGACCCGCCGAAGCGCAACCCACTCATACCCCTAACCTAACACTACGGGCAATTTAGCATAGGTTACAGCACAGGAAGAGGCCATTCATCCCACTGTGCCTGTTCTAAGTGAAAAAAAAACAATGCTAGTTATCCATTCTGATCCCAGTTTCCATTACCTGGTCTGTAGCCTTGCGGTATATAGCACTTCAACTGTAGATCCAGGTATCTTTTAAAAGAGCTTTCCTAGTGATGCACACAATTAACAGAGAAGATTTTTATCAAAAGTTTTAATTGACTTTATTGCCCCAGTCTGGCAGTCAGCAAAAGGAATAGTGCTTGCTTTTAATCAAGCTGACAGTGGCCCTGAATGTTCACAAGCTCTAAGCGTAGACTTGATGTAAGTGTGCACCTAAACCAGTGAAGTGCTCTCAACAGTGAATCTGTTAGAAGAGAAATCGAGCCAAATGACCTGTCTCCTCCACCAGTAGATGTATATTCTCAGAAAAGTATGCAATTGGTAATTTTCACAGTACCTCTGCGCCCATCAACTCCACCCCCCAGAATAGATTGGGCTCTGAAGAGATGCATGAGTTTTAATACAGTTTGTTGACCAACCCACTTCCAGTTGGTGTGTTGCAGTGTAAATATTACAATGGAGCTGTATTCCAAGTGTTATCTTGACCAGACAGATAAAAGGAGACACAGAAAACGTACGGAAAAGTGAAGTATCTTGACAGCTCTACTTATGATCAAACTGTGTCTCATCTTCCACCACATCTCATCCAAATAATTATCCTTGCTTCCAAGCTCACCACTTGTCCGGTGCTTAGATACCACCACCTAAACCAAATGCTGCCACTTCTTTTCCCCGTGTGTCCCAACTTTAAATCCAGCTCACTGTCCCTCTAATGCAGCACAGGCTGTCAAACTGCTGTTGGGCCTTCCTCCAGAACACTCCACACTCAATGGAGAGCCAGATCTGTCAACCAGCTGGCTTCCAGGCACAAATCTTATTTACAGGCCTGATCAAAATTCTTCCTCCAGCATTTAAAAGTGTCTAATCTGGTTTAATTTGAGGTTTGTTAGAACTCAAGTTTCCAGCTGTGTCTTTGTAAAATTAAACTTAAATTATGTACAAAGACCTGCATTCACGCTCCTCTAACCAACAAAAACACATTGATTATGCTTATATAGATATTTTTAAACCAACTTATTAAATCACTACCAGAAGGATGTGGAAGCTTTCACGAGAGTGCAGCAGGATGTTGCCTGGTCTCTAGGGGATTGGCTATGAGGAAAGGTTAAAATGAGCAGGATTATTTTCACTAGAAAGATGGCGGCTGAGGGAAGACCTGATAAAGGTCTCCAGAATTGAGAGGCATAAATAGGACAGAGAGTTGGAGGCTTTTTCCCAAGGGTGACGTTTCAGTTACAAGGCGGTACAGGTTCAAGGTGTGAGGGAGGTTTTTCATGCAGAGAGTGATAGGAGCCTGAAATATACTGCCAGAAGAGGTGGTGGATGCTGGCACATTGGTGATATTTAAGAGGCAGCTGGATGGTTACATGAATAGGAAGGGAATAGAGGGATATGGACCAAAATAAAGGCAGGAGGTTTGTTTTTTTTTTTAAGTTTGGTTAGAGCATGATGACCATCACAGGCTCACAGGGCAAAAGGGCCTGTTCCTGTGATTTACTACTTTTTGTTCTTATTCTGACATCTTGTGACAGACTTCTGGAATAGGCAGGACTTAAACTTGGGCCTTCTGGCTCAAAGGTGGGGAATACTACCAATGAATCACAAGAGCCAGGGTGTCTTACTCCTTTATATTCATATAGATGAATGCAAAGAATTTTCTAATCAACCTCTTAAATGAGTACAAATATATTTTCCGAATCTACCTGATCAGAAATGTCATTTCACACCTCAGGAACAGGTGAGACTTGAATTTGGTTCAGAGTTAGGGAAGTTACCACTATACCACAGGGACCCCAGATGAGTACAGAGTTTGAGAGTTCTGCCATTGCTCCTGTGACTCTGCTTGGAAATTGTGTAAGTGTTGGCTGATGCAAGGACAAGATCATGTTTGACTATGGTATTTTAATCAACCTCTATAGAGATGTCATTACACACCTCGATCAGGTGGGACTTGAACCTGGGCTTCCTGGCTCAGAAATAGGGACACTATCATTGCACTACAGGAGCCCTGGATAAGTACAGAGAGAGAGATTTTTATTCAGCCTGTTCAGAGATGTTATGATACACCTCTGGATTGGGTGGGACTTTAACCTGGCTTTCAGGTGGGAATTCTACCAACGCACTACAAAGGCCCTCTAGATGAGTGCAGAGATGTTATGATACACCTCTGGGACAGGGAGGACTTGAAGCTTGGCTCAGAAGTAGGGGCACTACTGCTGTGTCACAAGCCTCTTTAGATTGGGACTGCTTTATATATTTTCTGATCAACCTGTTCAGAGTGTTATGACATGCCTCTGGACTAGGTGGGACCTGAACCAAGATCTCCTCATTCAAAGTAGGGGCACTACCACTTTGCCTAGATGAGTACAGTTTTTTTTCCTAAACAATCTGCTCAGGATTACTATCTCTCACCTCTGGAACAGGTGGGACTTGCAGAGGTAGGGTACTACCACTGCTTCACAGGCGATACTTAGATCAGTACAGATAAGTCCTCAATTAATGCCCAATACCTGAGTACAGTTAAACATCAAGGCTCCTTCAACAACACCTTCCAAACCTGTGACTTCTACCACCCAGAAAGATGAGGGCAGCAGACATTTGGGAACATACTGCCTACAAGTTCCCTTCCAAACCACGCAGCATCCTGGCTCGGAAATATATCACTGTTCCTTCAATGTTGCTGAATCAAAATCCTTCCTAACAGCATGTGTATAACCCTATGGACGATTCGGGTTGAAGACAACAACTCATTTACGGCAAATAGCAATGAGCAGTAAATGCTGTCAAGACAATAACACCCATAACGTAGGAAATAACAAAAAAACACACAACTAACTAGGATTGTAGAGCCTAAATCAGAAATTGAATATTAGAGATAAATCATATGCAGTAAACAAAATTAAGATTGAAAGAAAATGATGGGCCTAGAAGAGATAGTAAAAGCAAACAGTAAATTTTAAAATATAACCATTATTTTCTTTTAACATTTACAATTCTGATTAAATTATCAATGAGTGAAGCTTCATACCCCATAGAATTGAAGCTTGCAAATACTTTTCGCTATGACCTACCATGTTGTTAAAAATTCACTTACACCTGAATGCCCCAATTCTAATCTTTTGTGGAGAGTTTAAAGAGGAGATGGTGGATAAATATCATAACTTCATATTCTTCTACTGACTTCAGTTTTTTGATTTGAGAGCGACTGTTAATAGGACTGCTTGTGGAGAATTTGTCTATTTGGCCCACACATTCAGCACTTTCAGAAGGTTTTTTTTAGATTAGATTAGTTTACTTACAGTGGAAACAGGCCCTTCGGCCCAACAAGTCCACACCGACCCGCCGAAGCGCAACCCACCCAGACCCATTCCCCTACATTTAACCTTTCACCTAACACTTTGGGCAATTTAGCATGGCCAAGTCACCTAACCTGCACATTTTTGGACTGTGGGAGGAAACCCACGCAGACATGGGGAGAATGTGCAAACTCCACACAGAACAGTCGACTGAGGTGGGAATTGAACCCAGGTCTCTGGTGCTGTGAGGCAGCAGTGCTAACCACTGTGCCACCGTGCGCCCATGGTGCCTTAGTATTAGTATTTTCCTAAATAGGAGGAGATTATGACATTATCACAACACTGGACTAGTAATTCAGAACCTCTGGCTAATTTTCTGGGGACATGAGTTCAAATCTCGCCATGGCAAAATTTGCATTCAATGAAAGTCAAGAACAAAAAGCTAGCCTGATAGCTGCCTTGTGACCACTGTCGACTATTATAAAAACCTATCTGGTTCGCTTTGGGGAAGGAAATCTTCCACCCTTGACCCAACCTGACCTAAATGCAACTGCAGACTCTCATCTCTTTTGGGTTAATTGGCATGGGCAATAAAGGTTGGCTTAAGCAATGGCACCCATATTCATTGTTCCTTCAACAACACATGAACCTGAATGAAATAAAAATCTGGGTCATTTGTTTCAATTGCAATACTATATTTACTTCACTTTTTAAAAAAACTCTTTGAAATGTTAGCTTCTAATTAGATGCTGAAAACCGGAGAAATGCTTAGCAAAATAAAGTATATTCTGAAGGAAATTATAATCTCTACCTTTGGCCCATGTGCAATTGTGTGACCCTTTAGCCACTTCAAATATTCGACTCAAAATAAAAAAAATTGTTAAATACTGTTGCACAATTTGATGACAGCGTGCAAGACAAGAGAAGATTGTTGTTGTAAAGTCATATTTTGTTTCACCTTCTGCCTTTACAGCTTTTTGACCATGTTGCTGAATGCCTGGGAGATTTCATTGAGAAACAAGAAATCAAGGATAAAAAGCTTCCACTTGGCTTCACCTTCTCCTTTCCTTGCAGACAGAGCAAACTGGATGAGGTGAGAGTGAATGGACAAAGGTAGAGAGGAGGGAGCTAGTATTTAGCAAAGTACGGTGTTCAAAACAGAACTTAATTGTAGCTATTATTTTCATAGTACACTTTATTTATCAATTACAAAGCTTTATTTCATTTACTTTTAAAAACCAAATCTTTGACTTTGGATTTATAATTAATTGGTGGAAACCGGAGCAATCCTTTACACAGAAGTAATATATATACATAGAGAAAGAAATTATAATCTTTATCTTTTCAAATCGTGCCCTGACAAATCAAATAACTAATACTTGACAAATTTATTCAAATTCTTTGAGGAGGTAACAAGTAAGATAATTAAAGGTGAAGCAGTTGATGTAATATATTTGGATTTTCAGAGGGCCTTTGATATGGTACCAGTTAAGGTAAGAGTCCATGGTTTTGGACATAGTATATGAGCACAGAAGATGGTGAACTAATAGACAGAGTTGGGATAAGGGATGCATTTTCAGCAATCCGTGCACTATTTACAATATACTAATGTTCTCTAAGGTCTCCCCATGAATCTTGACCTTTGGAGGTTTGCTCCACAAAGCCAGGTTAGTGGAGCACTTTGGTCTTACTGATAGTCAGGGTGAGACCCATGCTCTCATACCTCCGTAAAAGTGTGGATGGTGATCTGGAGTTCATCCTCTGAATTTGTACATAAGCAAGCATCATCTGTGTACTGCAGCTTGATGACACTGGGGTGACTTTGGGTTTGACTTGAAGACAGCAGAGATGAAATAATTTCCCACTGGTTCTGTAAGTGAGCTCCATTCCAGTGGGGACTTTGTGGGCAGTGATTTGAAGTGTTGCCAGCAAGGTTGATTGAGAACAGATCAAATAAACCGTTATTATAGCCTTGCCACTCTTACTCCTGCCATCCTCAGCAACCGAGCCAACTGTGATGAAACACATTCAGCTGTTGCTCCTTTCCTTTTGGGTGGTCATTACCCCCATCAGTATTTGAAGTGATATAGCTGTCTTGTAGCAGTATGGTCAGAGCAGCTTCCACTCCCTGTCCAGTCTGCTTTCTCCACCTAGTGGTCATCCATTCCCTTCTTGCCTGCAATGTCACCACTTTCCTGTATGTGCTATCCATGATAGTGTTAGCCTTGTGGATGGTGTACAGTGTCACCCTGCTGCTCCAGCTCCGAGTTGCGGTTTCCAGGAACTGCAGCTGGAAACACTTCTGCAGATATTCTGGTCCCAGGTACTGGAGGTGTGTTTGACTTCCCACATAGACCAGGAGGAGCACGACACTGCTTTGAGCTCTCTGTCCTTAACTTATGGCATTATGTTAAACCCTTAAGATTCTCTGTAAAATCAAAAAAAGTTAATTCTCATAGGGTCCATTACTAGACATCTGACTATTGCACTTACAAATTATAAACTCAAATTAAATAAAGACCTCACAAAATTTGAGCAGTATAAATACTCACCTGGACTTTATTCACCTAATCAGCTGCTATCTCAAGCCTGACCTCACTTTTTTCGCTGTACCCCAGGCTGCCTTGCCGGGACGCTCTTCCAAAATGGAAGATAAGCCACAGCACCTGCTGCCGCTGTCTGAGCCTTGAAGATTCACGCATAAGACTCAAGGATCATTTTCTTACCTGCTTCAAACTGGTTGTATACAATCAACAACCTTTTCTTCTGTTTTTTTCAAATGATGGCATTCATGGTTTCTCCAGCACCCTCCCGTTGATGGTCATTCTGGAGGGGAGAGCAAACAGCCTGTGGTTGTGATATATGCCGGTACTAATGACAAGCTAAAAACAAAATTGGATGAGGTCCTAAAAGCAGAATTTAGAGAACAGGGAAGAAAGTTGAAAAGTAGGACCATCTTGGGATGGCGTGAGGGAAAGGGTTTCAGATTTGTGGGGCATTGGGACTGGTTATGGGATTGTACAAACTGGATGGGTTACACTTGGACAGGAGCAAGACTGATGTCCTTGAGGTGGTATTTGGTAGAGTGATTGGGAGGGTTTAAATTAGAGTGGTAGGGGGATGGGAACCAGAGGAGTAGGGCAGTAGATGCAGAAATTGAGGGAGAGGTAGAAACCAAGGCAATTATGACTAAGAACAGGAAGAGGCAGGGAAACACTGCTGAAAAGAGCAGGGGAGGCAGTCTCTGATATAAGTGTTTCAATGTGAGAATTATAACAGGCAAGGTAGATGAACTCCGCTTTGGTTAGTACTTGGCACTGTGACATTATCACGATTATGGAGACTTGGCGGAAAGAGGGACCAAACTGGCAGGTGAATGTACCAGAATTTAGATGTCTCCGGTGTGGTAGACAGGGATATAAAAGATGTGGGGTTGTTGCATTACTGGTAAAGGAGTATCTCACAGCTGTATTGAGGGAGAATACATCAGAGGACTCGTGCAGCAAGGGTTGAATTCAGGAATGGGAACAGTGAAATACTAGGGTATACTACAGGCCTCCCAACAGCCAGTGGGAGAAAGAGAAAAGAACATGTAGACTGATTTTAGAAATATGTTAAAAGAGCAGGGTTGTTGTGGTTGGTGATTTTAACTTCCCTATGTTGACTGGGACTCGCTTCATGCCCAGGAGTTTTGATGGGGCAGAATTTGTAAGGACCATTCAGGAGAATTTCTTGATACAATATGTAAACAATCCAACCAAGGGAAGGTGTTATACTGGATCTGGTTTTGAGAAATGAGCCTGGCCAAGTGAGTAAAGTTTAAGTGGGTGAGCATCTTGGGCGTAGTAACCATAATACTGTGAGTTTTAGGATATCTCCTGAATAGGGATAACAGCAGTCCTTGGGTGAAGGTGTTAAATGGAGGAAAGCAAACTACAACAATATTGAGCAGAAACAGGAGAAGTTTGATTGGAGACGGCTGTTTGAAGGTCCACATCGGACATGTGGGAGTATTTCAAATGGCAGCTGATAAGCGTTCAGGACCGGCATGTTCTTGCAAGAATGGAGGATAGGTATGGCAAGCTATGTGAAACTTGGATGACCAGGGATGTTATGACCTTGGTCAAAAGGAAAAGACAGTTATATGTAAGATCTAGGAGGATGGGAACTGACATACATCCAAAGAAAGACACCACTTTGGGACAACACACTCTTCCTAAGGACAGGCAAATCAAAGACACGCACAGGAATTCTTAGAGGAATTCTAACCAGAACTCCATCAGTAAACACATTGACTTAGATACTAACTACCTTCCCTTGGAAAGAAAAACCGGAAATGGCATCATCCACGTTAAAAAACCAAGACCTATAAACAGAGGTGGGACATACCACCAGTGCTTCACCAGAGATTCTTACTGATGAAGTTACCTAGTATGGTGACAAAATGTCTGAAAACACCTTCAAGCTCAGTGAGCTAACTTACAGACCTGATCATCAACCTGAGCTACAAATCTTCTCAAAAAAAAGCCTCTCAATAGTCAGCGGAAGATTAGGAGCAAATATGTTAAGAGATTGCAGATAGCTGCAAGAATAATAGGGTTGTAATAATAGGGGATTTTAACTTTTCTAACATTGTCTAGGATTGCCATAGTTTTAAGGGCTTGGATGGAGAGAAATTTAAGTGTGTTCAGACAGAATTTTGCATGCAGTATGTAGAAGGTCCTACTAGACAAGAGGCAAAACCTGATCTCCTCTTGGGAAATAAGGCAGGGCAAGTTATGGAAGTGTTAGTGACCATAATTCCATTAGTAAAATAGGTATGGTCCACAAGTTAAAGTTCCAATTTGGGGCAAGGCCAATTTTGATGGTCTGAGGCATGAACTTCTACATCTAAAAATTCATACTAGACTAATACCTAGAATGGATGGGTTGTCTTGGGGAGAAACATTGGATGGGATTGGCTTGTATTCACTGGCATTTAGAAGGGCAAGAGCCAACTTGATTGAAAAAGGTAAGATTGTGAAGGATCTTGGAGTGAAAATGGAAAAGATCCTGTCTCTCTCGAAAGAATCTAGAACTAGATTTAAGACACAGATTAGGATTTTGTTTGTCAGAGGATTGAGAGACTTTGAATCTCTTCCTCACAGGTGGTGGTAGCAGGGTTCTTGAATATATTTTAAAAGCAGAGGTGGCTAGATTCCTGCTCCTAACATATGTTTGTCATGACTTGGAGATGCCGGTGTTGGACTGGAGTGGACAAAATTCAAAATCACACAACACCGGGTTAAAGTCCAACAGGTTTATTTGGAAGCACTAGCTTTCGGAGTGTTGCTCCTTCATCAGGTGGTTGTGAACCTGATGAAGGTGCAGCACTCCGAAAGCTAGTGCTTACAAATAAATTTGTGAGATTATAACCTGGTGTTAGAAAGTGAGGACTGCAGATTTGGAGATCAGAGTCAAGAGTGTGGTGCTGAAAAAGCACAGCAGATCAGGAGAATCGATGTTTTGGGAATAAGCTCTTCATCAGGAGTGACATGATGAAGGGCTTATGCCTGAAACGCCGATTCCCCTGCTCTTCAGATGCTGCCTGACCTGCTGTGCTTTTCCAGCACCACACTCTCGACAATAACTGGTGTTGTGTGATTTTTAACCATGTTTGTCTGTTAAATTTGTATGTCAGAGCCCTTCTGCCAGTTGTTCCTTTTACTATTAATGAGGGCAGCTGTTGTCTGTATTTGTAATTTACTCCTCAAATCTGTAGATTGAGTGTTGAATGTTGCATAGTAAAGAGAAGCAATTTGAAACCAGGTGGCAAAGGCAGAGATTTATCATGAAAGCCACTCAAAACAATGTTCCAAAAATGAAACTATCATATTATACTAAGGGTAGCAGACCTTCAGTTACTTATTTTTAAATGTACTTTTCTCTTTCACTTTATGAAGTATTTGTTTTCAAAGTACATTGCTGTTCTATGAAACTTAAGTATTAGTTACAGAACTCATAGATATTCATGTAGTCCTCTTTCTGTCACAGAGTGTTCTGATCACATGGACGAAAGGTTTCAAAGCAAGTGGAGTGGAGGGTTCCGACGTTGTGAAGCTACTTCGCAAGGCTATCGACAAGAGAGGGGTACGTTTGAGTGAATAGATTATATTACTTAGTGTGGAAACAGGCCCTTCAGCCCAACAAGTCCACACCGACCCGCCAAAGCGCAACCCACCCAGACCAATTCCCCTACATTTACCCTTTCAGCTAACACTACAGGCAATTCACCTGACCTGCACATTTAGACTGTGGGAGGAAACCAGAGCACCCGGAGGAAACCCACACAGACACTGGGAGAATGTGCAAACTCCACACAGTCGCCTGAGGTGGGAATTGAACCCGGGTCTCTGGCCCTGTGAGGCAACAGTGCCTCCCACAAAGAGTAATCCACTGAGACCCATTTCCCTCTGACTAATGCACCTAACACTATGGGCAATTTAGCATGGCCAATTCACCTGGCCTGTAGGTCAGATAAACTTTCCATCCATATGGTGAATTGCTGTTTCCAACATTGTCGCATTGATCTGGACACTGAACCAAGAATTGCGAGAAACGCATAATGACTGGATTGATGTCACTGATCTAGGATCAAAATATTTATTGAATGATGCAACTGCTCATTATCCTAACCCTATGCATTATCTTCCTGGCGTACAATTCTATTGACACATGTCAAGTTCTGGTCCCCAATCAAAACTGTGACCCTTGAAGCTTTTTAATTGTGTGAGCACTTTAGATTGACAGAATGATTCACAGCAAAGATAAGTGTGAAGAGGTCTCTGTCTTTGCTGGCTCTCCAAAGGAGTGGAAAATGTGTTGCTGGAAAAGCGCAGCAGGTCAGGCAGCATCCAAGGAACAGGAGAATCGATATTTCGGGCATAAGCCCTTCTTCAGGAATGAGGAAAGTGTGCCAAGCAGGCTAAGATAAAAGGTAGGGAGGAGGGACTAGGGGGAGGGGCGTTGGGAATACGATAGGTGGAAGGAGGTCAAGGTGAGGGTGATAGGCCAGAGTGGGGTGGGGGCGGAGAGGTCAGGAAGAAGATTGCAGGTTAGGAAGGCGGTGCTGAGTTCGAGGGATTTGACTGAGACAAGGTGGGGGGGGCAGGGAAATGAGGAAACTGGAGAAATCTGAGTTCATTCCTTGTGGTTGGAGGGTTCCTAGGCGGAAGATGAGGCGCTCTTCCTCCAGCCGTCGTGTTGCTATGGTCTGGCGATGGAGGAGTCCAAGGACCTGCATGTCCCTGGTGGAGTGGGAGGGGGAGTTGAAGTGTTGAGCTACGGGTGGTTGGGTTGGTTGGTGTGGGTGTCCCAGAGGTGTTCTCTGAAACGTTCCGCAAGTAGGCAGCCTGTCTCCCCAATGTAGAGGAGGCCACATCGGGTGCAGCGGATGCAATAGATGATGTGTGTGGAGGTGCAGGTGAATTTGTGGCGGATATGGAAGTATCCCTTGGGGCCTTGGAGGGAGGTAAGGGGGGAGGTGTGGGCGCAAGTTTTGCATTTCTTGCGGTTGCAAGGGAAGGTGCCGGGAGTGGAGATTGGGTTGGTGGGGGGGTGTGGACCTGACGAGGGAGTCACGGAGGGAGTGGTCTTTTCAGAACGCTGATAGGGGAGGGAAGGGAAATATATCCCTGGTGGTGGGGTCCGTTTGGAGGTGGCGGAAATGACAGCGGATGATACGCTGTACATGAGGTTGGTGGGATGGTAGGTGAGGACCTGTGGGGTTCTGTCCTGGTGGCGGTTGGAGGGGTGGGGCGGGGCTCAAGGGCGGAGGAGCGGGAAGAAGAGGAGATGTGGTGCAGGGCATTGTCGACCACGTCTGGGGGGAAATTGCGGTCTTTGAAGAAGGAGGCCATCTGGGTTGTATGGTTTCGGAACTGGTCCTCCTGGGAGCAGATGCGGCGGAGACGAAGGAATTGGGAATGTGGGATGGTGTTTTTACAGGGGACAGGATGGGAGGAGGTGTAGTCTAGGCAGCTGTGGGAGTCGGTCGGTTTATAATAAATGTCTGTGTTGATTCGGTCGCCAGAAATAGAAATGGAAAGGTCTAGGAAGGGGAGGGAGGAGTCTGAGACGGTCCAGGTGAATTTGAGGTCGGGTTGGAAGGTGTTGGTAAAGTGGATGAACTGTTCAGCCTCCTCGTGGGAGCACAAGGTAGCGCCGATACAGTCATCGATGTAGCGGAGGAGAAGGTGGAGGGTGGGGCCAGTGTAGCTGCGGAAGATGGACTGTTCCACATATCGTACGAAGAGGCAGGCATAGCTGGGGCCCAAGCTACCTAGACGACGACACCTCCCACCCTGCCCCCTGTAAAAATGCCATCCCTTCCGCCTAGGAACCCTCCAAACACAAGGGATGAACTCAGATTTCTCCACTTTCCTCATTTCCCCTCCCCCTACCCTGTCTCAGTCGAATCCCTCGAACTCAGCACCATCTTCCTAACCTGCAATCTTCTTCCTGACCTCTCCGCCCCCACTCCCACTCCAGCCTATCACCCTCACCTTGACCTCCTTCCACCTATTGCATTTCCAACGCCCCTCCCCCAAGTCCCTCCTCCCTACCTTTTATCTTGGCCTGCTGGACACACTTTCCTCATTCCTGAAGAAGGGCTTATGCCCAAAACATCGATTCTCCTGCTCCTTGGATGCTGCCTGACCTGCTGCGCTTTTCCAGCAACACATTTTCAGCTCTGATCTCCAGTCCTCACTTTCTCCTCTCTAAAGGAGCAGTTCACCCTGCCACTCCCTTATCGTCTTTATACAACCTTGTACCTTCTTTTTAAGCTAATTTCAGATCCGTCATGAAAGCCTCAATCAGACCTCCCTCCATCATGTTTTTAGGCAGTGCATCATAGATCCTAACGCTGAGGGAATGCTTCTCCTCAGATCACCATTACCTCTTTGCCCTTTTCTGCCCTTTTGTTCTTGATTCTTCCTTCAATGGCACTGTTCCCCTTTCCCTTCTGGCCATAACCCTCGTGGTTTTGAATACTTCCATCAAATCTCCTCTCAACCTTTTTCAAGGGGAACAGTTCCAAGTTCTCTAATTTGGCAATATAACTAAATTTTTGCATCCTAGGTTCCATTTCTGTGAATGTTTTCTGCACCTTTTTTGCTGGTTCCACATCATTTCCAAAATATAGCGGTCAGAACTGGACATAATGTTCTAGTTAAGGCCAAATCCATTTACAACTTTATGCAAGTTTTAACATAGCTTCCTTGCTTTTGCACTCTGTGTTCCTATTAATGAAACCTGGGATATTGTACATGTTTTTAACAAGCTCTCAACCTGATCTTGCACCTTCAGTGACTTATGTTTCAATCTGTCAGTGCTTTGTATGCCTCCTTACACTTGACAATTCCTCTAATTTTTTACCGTCTCCAGATTTGAGTTGTTGCCTGCACAACAGTGATTCAGATCATCAATGTAGAAATAGCAGGACACCCAACAGTAGCCTATAGAGAACTCCACTCTCACTATGACAAACTTTCCTCCATCCCAAACACATCCTTTAACCATTGCACTCTGCTTCCCATCACTTAAAAAAACATCCAATTTCATGTCTCTGATGCTACCATTTCTTTTATGCTCTCGCTTTTATTTAATGGTGCACATTAATCTGTTGTACGGCACTGTATCCAATACCTTTTGGCAGTCCATGTACAGCACACCAATAGCTTTACCCTCCAACCCCTCTCTGTTGCTTCAACAAGAAGTGCACAGTTTGCCTGTAACAGATCATGTAGTTTTCGTTAATCAACGTCCACTTTCCCAAGTGGCTTTTAGAACATAGAACATTACAGCGCAGAACAGGCCCTTCGGCCCTCAATGTTGCACTGACCTGTGGAACCAATCTGAAGCCTATCTATTCTACGCTATTCCATTTTCATCCATATGTTTATCCAGTGACCATTAAAATGTCTTTAAAGTTGGTGGGTCTGCTACTGTTGCAGGCAGGGCATTCCATGCCCCTACTTCTCTGAGTAAAGAAAGTGCCTCTGCCATCTGGCCTGTATCTATCGTTCCCCAATTTAAAGCTATGTTCCCTCATGCTATCCATCACCATCCAAGGAAAAATACTCTCACTGCCCACCCTATCTAACCCTCTGATTATCTTATGTCTCAATTAAGTCACCTCTCAACCTTCTTCTCTCTAATGAAAACAGCTTCAAGTCCCTCAGCCTTTCCTCATTAGACCTTCCTTCCGTACCAGGCCACATCCTAATAAATCTGCTCCGTACCTTTTCCAATTTTGTCCCATATTATTGTTTCAGGACTCAATAGGATGAGGGGTTCTTCTGTATTGTACAGTTCTGATTCTTGAGAATAATGCCTTGCTTAGTTTAAATTTGAACAAAGCTTGGAAGTTAACTGTTAATCATCATCTGGCCAGTATGTATTCTCGTGGCAACACATCTACCAATCAGACTCCACTTGTTCACTAATCAGCACTCTATTCTAATACTGTATGAAATGTTGCACTTTAGGTTGGTATCCTTACAGATGTTGTGATGAGTGCAAGATGAAATACTTGGGCAAAATGTGTCTTTTTCAGTCACTATTCTTATCCTGCGTTAATATAGCTAAGAATTTGAGGGGAAATGTAAGGAGGTAATAATAAGTCTTAGTTTACCCAATGGGCAGTCTTCATATATCAACCTGGATTATGATTGGGAGCAGGATGCTGAGTAGGTTTTAGTCACTGGGTACTGGAGCTGTTTCTCATGGCTGGGATCCATATATGCCAGGGGCAGAAGGGTATTTTTCTCCAATCCACTATCAAGGAGCTTTCCTACTCAGAGTGAGTCATATATTAATATTTATTTTGCTTCTTGTGAATGCAGAAGACAACAGCATAACTTTTTAAAGAATCTCTAGCTGGGTAACACAATTAACATCTTAGCCCAAGACATTTTGGGAGTATGTAGTGGGTTGGATGAGATTTCCTACAATAAAAATGATTCATTTAGAGGGGCAGATGAAGGAGACTGATCAAATGATTTAAGAATAAATGGCCTGGATGAAGTCCTTTGCCATAGGCAGTCAGGAAGCATATTTTCATACAGTGGCTCCTTTGTTGTATAGGGACCACTATTCAGAGCTCGTTTAGATCAGTCCAATCTTTGAGCTATGTTGTGCAATGTTTGTAAAGCTCAAAGGTTTCCCATGGGACTATGGGAAACTGTCAGATCCAGGCAAGCTTCATATCTATAAATAGAGGGCCAACATCTTATCAATCTCCTCTGTGTTCAATTTATTAATTTTCCTGAACTGTCTATGGCTAAGTGTTGTTTTCCTTCTTCTCAAGGACTATGACGTAGATATTATGGCTGTGGTGAATGACACTGTTGGCACCATGATGACCTGTGGATTTGATGACCAGCGCTGTGAAGTTGGTCTTATTATAGGTAACAACTTATTTAATAACTGTCAATTGTATGACTGTGCAGCATTGACTGGTGTGAAAATGTGTCATAAACACTGGAAAATCCAAGGTTCGGTTCCTAGGTTGAGCTCCACTATTAAGATACAAAAGCCATGACTGATGTCATACAGTTGTGAGATAATATTAATAGTGAGGCTTGGGTTCACCTGCTTCCCAGCTACAGAAATGTGGACAGAGTTGGCTGGTGAGTGGTGACAGCAACATAAAAAATCTTTTTGTTTTCAATTCCTTGAAAGGTAGCGGTTGCCCCGATTGCACAGCAATCACCAGCCATGAACACATTAATTTTCACCTCTCCTTCTGACCAGCCCTTGTCATAGTATGATACAATGCACCCAATGCCTGACCAGCATTGGTATTTTTCCAAATTAAACAGTGTGAGGAATCCATCCACCCTCTCCCCAGTCCCAAGCACAAGAGAAAACTATTCCCTAGCCTCCCACTGAACCCCAGGCATGAGCAAGTGCTCCTCCTCTCTGGTCGGCAGCACCCTTTCACCTGGAACCCTTGCTTCCCAGTGTTTGCCAAAGAACATTCTTGAATGTCTCCAGTGTTGTTCATCTGCTTATGCCCGAAACATCGAATCTCCTGCTCCTTGGATGCTGCTTGACCTGTGCTTTTCCAGCAACACATTTTTCAGATCTGCTACCAAATCTCTGCTATCTGTCAGTTGCTGAAATTGTTATGTATCAAAGGCCTGACCTCTAAGTCACTAGTGCCTTGTGTGTGTGCACCCTTACTGCTTCTGATCAGGGCTCCTGCAGAGAGAATGATGTGTTAGCTGTCAGAGATCAGCATGTGGTTTGTACTCCATGCAGAGTCTGCATTGGGAGGAGAACAGAAACTTAAAAATTGGTTTTAAAAATACTTGCTTCTGAACTGATAGAATATTCTATCTGAATTGATGTGCAGGTACTGGCACTAATGCCTGTTACATGGAGGAGCTGAGACATATAGACTTGGTGGAAGGTGATGAAGGACGGATGTGCATAAACATCGAGTGGGGAGGTTTTGGAGATGATGGCTCACTTGAATCGATCAGAACTGAATTTGATCGGGAAATAGATCGTGGTTCCCTCAATCCAGGAAAGCAGTTGTAAGTTCATGTTTTATATTTGTTTTATTAACTGCAAAGCTGCTTGCTTGAGGTGGAACTTCCCTAGACTAATTGGTAGGAGTGTACCTCCAGTTAGTAGTTGGCTGATCACCTGGTACTATCACTGTTTAATTAGGTGACAAAACAGGCGATGAGACATCATGTTATTGAGAGAAAGTTGGCTCTTTAAACATGGTGCTTTATCTTGGGCATCCTGAGAAAAGCGCTGTAGAAGATTTGAGTCTGTCTTTAGCAAAGATAGGAAGTTATGCATTTAAAGCTGCCACAATCTGCCCTTGAGCAAATAATGGAACAGAGACCGTTTCAATTAAAAACAGTGACTATTTTAATGTTGAGGAAGTTGATTATAGTTTGCTGTTTTCCAGTACCACAGCTTTCAGGTGCTGAGTACTATGAGCACAAAATTAAATTTTTTGAAAGCTTATGATTGTTGCTAGACTGGAGAATGTAGGTATTTTACTAATGCCCAACCAGAAAAGAATTGATACTTAATTATTAAGAAGCGAGATGGATGAGTTCTATCTGTGTAACTTACTTGTGCAGGTTTGAGAAAATGATCAGTGGAATGTATATGGGAGAACTCGTGAGGCTCATTCTTGTCAAGATGGCCAAGGAAGGACTGATCTTTGAAGGAAACATAACGCCAGAACTGCTTACCAAAGGCAAATTGGAAACAAAACATGTGTCTGCCATTGAGAAGTAAGTAACACTTGGAGCTGTACTAATTCCATAACACCGTATTGTTAGATTAGATTAGATTCCCTACAGTGTGGAAAAAGGCCCTTCGGCCCAACAAGTCCACACCGACCCTCCGAAGAGTAACCCACCCAGACCAACGCACCTAACCTATGGGCAATTTAGCATGGCCAATTCACCTGACCTGCACATCTTTGGACTGTGGGAGCACCCGGAGGAAACCCACGCAGACACACTCAGGCGCCCGAGGCTGGAATCGAACCCTGGGACCCTGTTACTGTGAGGCAGCAGTGCTAACCACTAAGCCACAGTGCTGCCCAGAAGTTGCCCATTGTTTTTTTCCATCTCAAATATTGTGGATAGCATGTCATTTTTATCCTTTCTGCTTCCTTCTGAATATTAATTGACTACAGCTCCACAGGAATTGATGTTCTCCATTTCAGAGGCTTTTTGCTGATAAATTCACTATTGGAGTAATGTTCTGAGATCAGACGGCTAGCGTGAGCATGGCAGGTTAGACAATCACAGTTTGAGTGATGTATTCTGATGAATGCCAGATTGATGAGGTTCGAACAGTAACAGTGACCGCTGAGACTGATCGTCTGGATGTAATTTTAAAAAAAATATACTTGTTGCATATGAGCATCACTGGCTGGCCAGTATTTATTGCAAGTCCCCAATTACCCTTTAGAAAGTGGTGGTGAGCTGCCTTCTTGAACCACGACATTCTAGTGTAGTGCTGCTGAATGTTCATGAACTTTTCAGAAATGAATTAAATGCAATTTATTTCATAAAATATGATAAGGTACATTCCAACTCATTTCATCCAAAATTCCAAAATCACTTGCCAGTTGTCCCAGTTCTTAACTTTCGTCAAAGATAATTTGGTTGCAAAAAAGTGACTAATCATTTATGTGCTTTCAAACATAACTTTAAGTTGTTAAACTAAAGTTTAAAGTAGTGGATTTATGGAGGCATTTGAGAAACTGATCACCACTCCAGAAGTAAATACAGTTTTAAAAGATTGGAGTGGATTGCATTTGAATCATCCCGTACAGAAGAGGGACTTTGGCCTATTGAATCTATAACACCAAAACCACCTCCTACCTCCACTAGACCCACTTTCCTGCATTAAGCCCATAGCCTCGAATATTATGACATTTCAAGTGCTCATCTAAGTACTTTTTAGAGACGTTTTTAAGATTGAGGTTTCTTGCCTCAACTATATTCCAGTTCCCCGCCACCCTCTGCATGAAACCATTTTTCTTCAAATCCCCTCTCAGCCTCCTGCCATTCATCTTAAACTTATGCTCCCTTGTTATTAACCGTTCAACTAAGGGGAGCAGCTGCTTTCTATTCATCCTGTTCGTGCCCCTCAAACCTTATAGCCTCTGTCAGGATCCACGTCATCATCTCTACTCCAAAGATAACAACCTGATCTTATCCAGCCTCTCTTCATGGCTGAAATGCCTCCTTCCAGGAAATATCTTGGTGAATCTCCTTTGCATCCCTTCTAATGCAATAATATCCTTCCTATAGAAGTGCGCACAGAACCAGCTATGGTTCTGTACAGCTCCAACACAACCTCCCTGCTCTAATAATCTGTGCCACGACTGATAAAGACACTCATTCCAGTGTACTGTTTTTACCGCCCTACTAAACTGTCCCACCACCTTCAAGGGTCTGTGGATAAGCACTCCAGCATATCTCTGTTCCTCTGAGAATCCTAATTTCTGATCATTCATGGAATAATGTAGACTGCGTTGGTCTTGTAAGGTCAGAGTGGCCAATGAGGATACTTAATAATCCATCATTAAGCTTGTTGGGGGATTTGAACAAAGAGCAGATATATTCATTAGAAATCTAAATTATTATTGCAGCTTGCAAAATCAAGATTTGTTGGAAGTGAAATGGTCTGTAATTCTTTTTCAATCAGACCATCACATTGTCATAGAAATAGGGGTTTGGGACGGTGCCTTGGTTAGACCTACTTTTTTTGTCACTGACAGACGTGCATAGTTCAGTTTGGATTTTGGGAGGAACATAGAACATTACAGTACAGGCCCTTCGGCCCTCGATGGTTTCACAGGTCGGTGCAACAATCTGAAGCCTGTCTATCCTATACTATTCCATTTTCATCCATATATTTATCCAATGACCATTTAAATGCCCTTTAAAGTTGGCGAGACTACTACTATTGCAGGCAGGATTTTCCACGCCCCTATTACTCTGAGTAAAGAATCTACCTCTGACATCTGCCTTACATCTATCACCCCTCATTTTAAAGCTATGTCCCTTCATGCTAGCCATCACCATCTGAGGAAAAGACTCTCACTGTCCACCCTGTCTAACCCTCTGATTCCTGTATGTCTCAATTAAGTCACCTCTTGCCGCCTTTTCTCTAATGAAAACAGCCTCAAGTCTCTCACCCTTCCCTCCATAAGACCTTCTCTCCATACCAGGCAACATCCTAGTAAATTGCCTCTGAACTCTTTCCAAATCTTCCACGTCCTTCCTATAATGGGGTGACCAGAACTGTACACAATACTGCAAGTGCAGCTGCATCAGTTTTGTACAGCTACAACATGACCTCATGGCTCCGATACTCAATCCCTCTACTAATAAAAGCTATGCCTTCTTAACAACCCCAATCAACCTTGGTGGCAACTTTCAAGGATCTATGTACATAGACACCGAGATCTCTCTGCTCATCTACACTACCAATACTCTTCATTCTTATCGCTCCTTCCAAAGTGAATCACTTGACACTTTTCCACATTAAACTCCATTTGCCACTTCTCAGCCCAGCTCTGCAACTTATCCATGTCCCTCTGTAACCTGCAACATCCTTCGGCATTGTCCACAACTTCACCGACCTTTCTGTCATCTGCAAATTTACTAACCCATCTTTCTATGACTCGTCCAGGTCATTTATAAAAATGACAAATAGCAGTGGCCCCAAAACAGATCCTTGCAGTACACTCCTAGTTACTGAACTCCAGAATGAATATTTCCATCAACCACCACTCTTTCAGCTAGCCAATTTCTGATCCAAACCGCTAAATCACCCTCAATCCCATGCCCCTCTGTTTTGTGCAATAGCCTACCGTGGGGAACCTTATCAAACATCTTGCTGAAATCCATATACACCACATGAACCGCTTAGAAAAGGTAGCTGGAAGACTTGCTGTAGCTTGTAAATAGTGGATGAAATTGCCAATGGTCCTCTCAGAACACCATCTGCTTGAATAATTAGCTTGGGAAGAGCTATATTGAATCTGTGGGTCAGACTGGAATAAAGAAGTCTGTGTATGTCTAAGGCCAGGCCAAAGAGCTGAGGAGTCCACAGTCACGAGGTTTTTGAAAGAAAATTGGGGGATTCCTTAATTAAAAGTTAATGGAAGGACCCCCAAATAATGTACATCTTGAGTAATAGTGAGGAAAATTCTAAAGTACATTCTGGAGTACTGTTGTCTATTTCTTATATTGGTCCAAAGAAATGTGAATGAACCTTCAAGATTTCATAAGATGAGGGAATTTTGTCAGGAGGAAGTAGAATTTAGTTTACAAAGACATGTTATAAATTATAATGTTAAGTCAGTAATGCTTGCTTTCATAGAATCATTGAATCCCTATAGCATGGCAGCAGGCAAAATGGCCCATCGAGTCCACACCGACCCTAGCCTTATACCTGCACTTCCCATGCAAATCCACCCTAGCCCGCATGGTCCTGGATCCTCTGGGCTGGAATTGAACCTGGGTCTCTAGCACTGTGAGGCAGCAGTGCTAACCACTCAGCCATTGTGCTTTGGTAATCTTTGCTTGAAAAAGTGTAATTTTGAGGCAGCTTAGTTGGTTAATTGCAGCGGTTTCAGATTTTTTTTCTGAAGGTTGACAAAAATTCCTTAACAGATTCATATCAAAACTGAAGTCTCTTGGTGTATCTTTGCATCTTTAAACTAGGATAAAATTGAAGCTAACAAGATTATTGGACAAACTTTATTGTATATAGCAGTTGGCAACACTACTGTTTCTAAGATTTTTCTGGACAGGGTTTGCAGATGATCCAAAATGGGTAATATTGAGGAGGTGGGGAGGCTGCAGAAAGATTTAGACAGATTAGGAGAATGGGTAAAGAAGTGACAGATGAAATACAATGTGGCAAAGTGTGAAGGTCACGTACTTCATAGGAAGAATAGAGGCATGGATTATTTTCTAAATAGGGAGAAAATTCAAAGTCTGAAGTGCAAAGGAACTTGAGAGTCTTCGACCAGGTTTGCAGGTTGAGTTGGTAGTTAGGAAAGCAAATACAATGTTGTCATTCATCTTGTGAGGAGTAAAATGTAAATCGGGAAGGTATTTTGAGGCTTCATAAGGCTCCGGTCAGAACTCGTTTAGAGAATTGTGAGCAATTTTGGCCCTGGAGCAGGTCCGAAGGAGGTTCACAAAAATGTTCCCAGGAATGAAAGGCTTAAAATATGAAGAATGTTTGAGGACTCTGGGACTATACTCGATGGAGTTGAGAAAGATACCTGATTGAAACTTACAGAATACTGAATGGCCTGCACAGAGTGGATGTTGGGAAGGAGAGGTGAGGACCCAAGGGCACAGCCGAAGAGTAAAGGGAACACCCTTTAGAATGGAGATAAGGAGACACATCTTTAGCTGGAAAGTGGAGAATCAGTGGAATTCATTGCCACAGAAGGCTCTGGAAGCAAAGTCATTGAGCATATTTAAAACAGAGATAAGTTCTTAATTGCCATGGGGATGAAACATTGTGGGAAGAAAGTAGGAAAATGGGGTTGAGTGGCAGAGCAGACTGAATGGATCGATTGGCCTAGTTTCTGCTCCTATGTCTTATGGTCTAATGCAAACTATAACAAAGGGAATACCAGGAACAAAAGAGCAGATTCTTCACTGTGGTCATCAACATAACATAGAAGGTAGGTGTGACTCAAAAAGAGTGATATGTTTTTATTGTTGTAGGTCAGTCATGTAAAGGTAAATTGTTAAACCAGTGGAAGGTATGCATGACGAGTGTTCATTGGTGCAGAAAGCTGCGTTAAAGAGGTGAGGCCTGTGGGAAACCAAACCCTTCTAATGTTGTTAGTGGGCATAAAATTAAGTGTTCATATTTGGAGGAGAAGTCACTGTTTTTGTCCAAGGAAGAATCCAAAAGAATAGTTATTCAAAGAGATATAGATTCAGGTCCAAGCTTACTAGCAAAAGACTTCGACTTAAGAATGTGTGTTGAATAACCAATGTAAAGGGTATTGATGGAAAGATTGTGCCTATCCCATTGTATCAAGTGAATTTATACTGTGGCCCAAATGGAAAGGAAGTAACGTTGGCAACAGGAAGTTGATAAGATGCTAGGAAGATTAGGAAAAAGGCGAAACAAAGCTGACCTATAGAGTATACTTCGAAAGCGGAATGATGCCAACAAACCAAAGTTATGGTTCTTTGCCTGAATGAAGGAAGCATTTGCACCAAGGTAGACTATCTGAAGGCACAAATTGAAATACATGAATATGATCTAATTCCCATTTCAGAAACAGTGTTGCATGGTGACCAGGGAACTGAATATTCAAAGAAACTTGATGTTTAAAAAATAAAAAAAGATAATGGATATATAGATTCGTACAGTACAGAAGAGGCCCTTTGGATAATTAGTTAGTGCTGAATCAAACTGCTCCAAATCTCCACTAGTCAGTCCCACACACTAACACTTAGCTCAAGGCTTTAAATGTTATGATATTTCAAGTGCTCAACCTTTTTAAAGTTGACGTTTCCTATTTCAACCATCTTCCCAGGCTGTGCATTCCAAATTTCCACCATCCTCTGGGTGAAAAAGCTTTTCCTCAAATCCTGTAATCCTCCTCGTGACTTTTAAAATTATGCCTCTTGTTATTGACTATTTAACAGAGAACAGCTGCTTTCTATCCACCCTGTCCATGCCCCTCAATCTTCCACTGCCCTATCAGATTTCTCTCATCTCACCTCAACTTTCTCTGCTTCAAAGAAAACAATCTGAGCTTATCCAGCCTCTCTTCATAGCTACAATGTTCCATCACAGGAAACATCCTGGTGAATCTGCTTTGCAATTCATCCAGTGCAATCACTTTCTTTTAGTGCAGTAACCAGATCTGCCCAACTAAGTCTTTTAGAGATTCAACAGAATCTACTTGGTTTTATAATTTATGCCATGACTGATGAAGGCAAGCATCGCGTATGTTTTTACTACACTCTTTAATCGGTCCTGAATTCAGGGATCTGTGGACACAGACCCCCAAGGGTACCCTATTCCTCTGAGCTTCCTTGTATCCTGCCATTCATTGAATACTCCCATGTCTTATCCCATCCTGCATCACCTCTCACTTTTCAGGATTAAATTCCATCTGATCAATAAGTCTATATCATCCTGTAACTTAAGCCATTCCTCCTCACTGTCAGCCACCCAGCCAATCTTTGTGCTATCTGCAAGCTTGATTATCTTGTCTCCCACATTCTCAATTATTTTCCTTTTGTACATATAAAATTAACAGTAAGGGACCAAGCACTTAGCCCATTTATATATCAGAGGACTTTGACCTCCAGTCACACAAACAGCCTTCTACCAGGTACTCTGTCTTTCAGCACCTGGCAAATTTTGGAACCATTATGACAAGTTACTCAGGATCCTATGTATTTTTACCTTCTTTATCAGTCTCCCATTTGGGACCTGGTTAAAGGCTTTGCTGAAATCCTTATGAAGTATGCTAACTGCACTCCCCCCATCTACACCCCTGGTCACCATCTCAAAAGAAATCTATCAGATTTGTTAGGTGTCACCTCCATAAAGCCACACAGACTATACCTGATCAAACCTTGATTTGGAGATGCTGGTGTTGGACTGGGGTGTACAAAGTTAAAAATCACACAACACCAGGTTATAGTCCAACAGGTTTAATTGGAAGCACACTAGCTTTTGGAGCGACTATCACCTGATGAAGGAGCGGTGCTCCGAAAGCTAGTGTGCTTCCAATTAAACCTGTTGGACTATAACCTGGTGTTGTGTGATTTTTAACTTTGATCAAACCTTGCCTCTCTAATGAAGTTGAATTATCTCCTTCAGAATTTTCTCCATTAGTTTCCCTGTCACTGATGTAGACCCACTGTCTTTAATTCCTGAAGAAGGGCTCATGCCTGAAACGTCGATTCTCCTGCTCCTTGGATGCTGCCTGACCTGCTGCACTTTTCCAGCAACACATTTTCAGCTCTGATCTCCAGCTTCTGCAGTCCTCACTTTCTCCCTACTGTCTGTAGTTCCCTGGTTTATCTTTACAACACACCTTGACAAGTGAAACCATGTTAACTGTCCTCCAGTCCTCTCCCACCTCCTGTTGACCAGAGAGGTATTAAAATCTTGGTTCAGAGTCCCTGTAATTACCTCCCTCACGTCCCACAACAGCTTGGGATACAACTTGTCCGGACTTGGGATTTGTCCATATAGAGATTGGTACCAGGTGGACCTCATTGACTAGAAGGTTCTTGATTGGGGTTGTTAACCTGGGTCAATCGGGAAAACCTTGGCTGACCAATATAACCAGTGTCACTGGCCACTTGGGTGTTTTCTTTCTTCCTGGTGGTAGAAATTGAATAAAGATTGGTACACTCATTGTCTTTTCACTGTCGCACACCTGCACACACACATCATGGGTGCTGGGTGAAAATAAGCATTACTGCAGTTGGGCGGTAGTGTGGGGAGTTAAAAAAAAACCAGGAGATTGAGTCTCTTCAGAAAGAAACAAAAAATAACAAGGAGATTAGAATCTCCCAGCTGAGGACTGATTGGGCTCGCTGGCCACAGCCAGTGTACTACTAAATAAAGGGTGACTAGGTGACAGGAACGAGCCTCTGTGCAGTTATTTCAATCCACTTTGTAGCCTGTCAAGACCTCCAATTCTTCCTATGTCAATTTGCTCAAGAGTTGTTTCTAAAGTCTGTACTGATATCCTCCTCCTTAGTGAAGACAGGTGTGAAGTAGATTAGATTACTTATAGTGTGGAAACAGGCCCTTCGGCCCAACAAGTCCACACCGACCCGCAACCCACCTATACCCCTACACCTAACACTATGGGCAATTTAGCATGGCCAATTCGCTTGACCTGCACATATTTGGACTGTGGAAGGAAACCGGAGCACCCGGAGGAAACCCACACAGACACGGGGCGAATGTGCAAACTCCACACAGTCAGTTGCCTGAGGCAGGAATTGAACCCGGGTCTCTGGCGCTGTGAGGCAGCAGTGCTAACCACTGTGCTGCCCATTGAACACTGTACCAAAGCCCTCTAGCTCCACGTTCAGATTGCCCCCTTGGTGCTGAATGGGCCCTACTCTTTCTTTAATTTAATTATAGAATATATTGAGATTCTCCCTAACCTTACCGGCGAGTGTTTTTCATGCCCCATTTTAACTTGCCTAACTTTTTGAAAATCTCTTTGTGTTTTCTACACTCCACTAGGGCCTCTGTTGATTTGCTCCACTTGTGTCTGTTAAAAGCCTCTCTTTTCCTCCTTATCTAGATCTGAATGCTCATGGATACCCAGGATCCTCTGGGCTTGTTGCTCCTACATTTCACACTAAAAGGAACATGTTGGGCCTGGATTTTCCCTAATTTCTCCTTGAACACCCTCATTGTTCTGCTGTTGGTTTTACTCACAAGTAGTTGTTCCCAGTTTATTTTCACCAGACTCTGCCATATTTTAATAAAACTCCTTCTTTTGCAGGCCATCTTTTTCCTTTTCCATAACAAACTTTAAAATGTATGGTGCTGTGGTTGCTATGACTAAAATGCTTCCTCACTGCCACTGTCTGGCTTTGTTCCCAAAAATAGATCCAGCAGTGCACCATCCCTTGTTGAGCTTTCTCCCTGTTTCTATAAAAGCTTTTCTAAACACACTTCAAGAAATCTGTTCCCTTAAAACCCTTTACACTACAACGTTCCCAATTAATGTTGGGGAAATTGAAATGCTCTAACATAATGACCCTGTTATTAGTTTTATACATCTCAGTGAATTGTCTATATAATCTGCTGCTGTATTGCATGCATTATTTGGTTACCCATAATATACTCTCGCATTGTGGCTGCTGCCTTTTTATTCCTAAGCTCAGTTCTCTCAATCTCCATTGAAGTCCCTTCCAAGGTATCGGCCCTCCTCGCTGCAGCAACTGACTCTTTGATAAACAACACAAAACCGTCTCTTTTCTTGCACTTTCCCCTGTCTTGCTGGGAGATCCTATATCCTGGAATTTTAAATTGCTAGTCCTGCCCTCCCACAACCACATCCCTATGATAACAAAATTGCAATTCGACATGTCAATCCACACCCTTAACCCATTTGTTTTACCCATAATACTCCTAGCATTAAAGTACAGGCCATCCAGCCTTGCCTTATTCACTTGAAACTCAATATAGCTCAACTCTGCCTTTTTTTTTAACTAAAGTGTGCTTTGTTCCTATTAACGTCACGCTCTGTGCCCCTTCCCTGCTGAACTGATTTAGACTCCTACACTGATAAGGAATTGGATCAATTCATTCGTTAGGGAGACAAAAACAGAACCTGCTGGAAAAACTCAGTAGGTCAGGCAGCATCCGTGGAAAGAGAGCAGAGTTAATGTTTTGGATCCAGTGATGCATCACAGCAAAAGGGGACAAAAACTGATAAGGTAAAAGAAAGTATGAGTGCAATCTAGCGAAAATGAAAAATAAAAGCTGACTGTAAAACCTTTTATAGATAGCAAAACATTTCCTGTTTTCTGTAAAATGAATGTGGGCCCATTCTCAGCAGTTCGGGGAATTTGTAGTGGGGAACGTAGAAATGACAGAGAAGCTAACTGATTACTTTGTGTCTGTTTTCACTGAGAAAGATACAAGAATCTCCAAGAAATAGATCCAAGTGACTAGGCAGAATGAAGAGTTAAAGGGAATTAGCTTGAGTAAAAAGATTAGACTAAAGAAATCAAGAAGCTAAAAGTTCATAAATCCCTAAAATCTAATATTCTGCATCCCAAGTATTGAAGAAGATGGCTATAGAAATGGTCAATGCATTGGTGAGTGTTTTTCAAAATTCTATAGATTCTGAAATGATTCCTGTAGGTGGAGGATAGCAAATCTCACTCCATTATTAAAGAAGGGAGCAAGAGAGAAAACTGGGAGCCACAAACGTGGCAGCCCTGTGTCAGTAGTAGTGAAATTGCTGAAATCCTGTTCTAAAGACTTGGATATTAAT